>NW_028121449.1:0-575919 GCF_965183815.1 Platalea leucorodia
CTCCGCCATTGGAGCCTGGCAACCATTGAGCAACGTGCAGGCCAACTCCTGTAAGCGTGGCTGAGGCTACTCAGGCTCCAGCAGCCGGGGCCACGTTTACAGGGAGGCCGGCAAACGTTATCACCCACAGCCCCCTAGAGCCCCCAAGCCCCTTCCTTTCCTCCCCACAGCTCCCCATGACGCCACAGCTGCCACCTGCCTTCCCACTCCGCAGCCCCCGTGGCCCCCACGCCCCTCCTTTCATGCCACAGCCCCCCAGCCCATGCCCTTCTCCCTCCCCACGGTCCCCACGACCCCGGTCTCCCCCTCCTCCCCATGCTTCCATCCCTGGTAGCCCCACAGCCGCCTGGCCCCATCCGCAGCGCTGCTGGCCCCACGGACCCGTTGCCGGTTGCACCCCATCCCTTACGGCCCATTCTAGCAATCTCTTAGCCGGTGGCCCTGTCCCCAGTGCCCATGGCCCTGCTGACCCCACAGCCACCGGCCGGCACAGCCCCGGCTGCGCCCTGCCACCTTCTCCAGCCGCTCGCAGCTTTCGCTGCCGAGGGGAAAGGCCCTGTCGGATGGAGGCCGGAGCGACCTGGCCTGCCCACTCCTGAACGCAGCGCTGCTGCACGCAGCCGCTCAAAGGGCCAGAGCTGAAGCACGTGGGGCGCTGCCTGCCTGTTGCGTGCCCCTGCTGTCCCAAAAGCGGATTCTTTGCCCGGCGTGCAATAGGCCGAGCATCACACCCTCGGGAGAGACGCTGAGTATTTAGTTCAGGTTTGCGCAAAGCTGGGTGCTCGGTGGTTTCCCACAAATCAAGCACGCCCTCATACAAAACTGCAGCGTATTTATCAGGTGACATGATTAGTATCAACCCGCCCAAATTTACACTTAGTGGTTAGTGATTAACATTTCGACACTATTGCTTTACTGGATTGAAATGAGCCTCGCTTGCTATGGAAATTAGCACGCGTGCTCCTTTCGGGTGGGGGGTGGGGGGGCAGCAAATCTCTTTGGTCCGGAATTGAGTCGGCGGTCGCGATCTCCCCTCGCCACATTTCCCTTTCACCCAGGTTCTGCAGTTTTATCAAACTGCACGCTTCTCTGGCCACCGGCCCGTCTTTGGCGCCAAGATGGTCCCTTTTATCGCTCCCTTTGCTCTTCTTCAAGGCTAGAGCCCTTCATTTCCCACAGTTGCTTACTTCTCCAAACGCTTTCGTATCTTTTAGCTCCCTCCCCAATTCCTTTCCCGAGGCACAAGTGGTTAGCACTTTTGCTAATTGGAAAATGGCTCTTTCTGCAAGACATCCCCCCCACCCCTTCCTCCTGGTGGCTCTAGAGAACTGCTAGCGCAAGACAACGCCATGTCTCCAACAGCCTTGGTGCTCAATGGTTGCTAAAACCACAAGGGAGAGCAGCGGTCGCTAAGACCGCGGGACCAGAGAGTACCAGGAGCGGGGGGGAGGGAGGAAGTCTTTCGAAGGCGGGACGCTCTTGCCTCCCCACACACATGGCCCGGGGGGCGGGACCTGGTAGCACTTCTCTGCGTTTGACTGGTCACCCGTCTGGATTCGACTGCGCTCTCAGCCACTGGCGGAACTGGGACGAGAGAAGGTTCCGGAGGGCCAGAGCCGGAAATCTCTCGAAAGGGACTCTTGCGCTGTCTTGGGCTCTCTCTCTCCACCAACTCCCCGTGTTGGCAGGTGTAGCGCTGGATCCGGGACTGGTGATTCTCCTCTTCATTCCTCTCTCTCTCTCTCTCTCCCCCTCTCTTTCACTTCTCCTAAGGCTCTTGGGAGGCTGCAAGCACGGTGTCTAGCCGGGCTAGAGCAGAGGGCTAGTCTTTCTTTTTCCCCTTTCTGGGCTGTCGTTCCCCCCGGAGCTGGACGCTGGGTCCAAATGGGGGCTGGATGCTTGAGCCCTGGAGCTCTGGAGGTCATCTTGTCTCGTGCAACCGCCCGGCTCGAGGAGGGTCACCTAGCGCTGGTTGCCCAGCGTCCGCGGGCAGCAGCGTAACTGAGGAGGACGTTTTCCCCAGGATCTGGGGGCATCCGTCACTTCCCTGTGCCTGGCCTCGTGAGTCGCCCAGTCTCCCCGTGCCGTGGAGCAGCGGGGTAGCGAGTGGGCATGGCCCCGGGGCTGGAGAGGGGTGAGGGTGCCCAGGTGCCAGCCCAGCTGCCCGCATGATGCGCCCGTTGTTTTGCGGGGGGAAAAGCACTATGCCCAGCTGGTGGCCTGGCTGCGGGAGGATAAGCAGGAGAATGAGGTAGGGCCGAAAGGGCTGGGGGAGAGCGGGTGAGTGCCCACGGGCCCTGGGGCGGGGGGGTGGGAGGAGGGCGGCAGCGGGCTCAGGGACTCGGACCCTTCCTTCTCCCAGGTGCTGCGTCAAGAAATGAAGAAACTTGAAGAGGCACTGGAGGAGGAGGAGGCGTGGTGAGTTGGGCCCCTGGCCCCACACGGCTGTCTCTGCAGCACCGGGAGCGAGGGGGCTGCCAGTGCTGGTGCTAGGCAATGGGGTGGGGGGAATACGCAGCCTGAGGTGTGACAGGGAAGGCCAGTCCCTGCCTGGGGTGCTGAATGTTTGGAAGGGGACCGACCGCGTGGCCCCCCTGGAGGTCTAGAACTCCTCCAAGCGAGCCCTGTTGCCTGCACCAGCATCAGAGGAAGAAGGAGGCAGAGGCGCCGGGGACTGTGCTGCCAGAGGTGGGGGAAGCATAGCGGGTAAGGGGGAGAGCCTGTGCCAGCCCCTGCCCCGGCCAGCGTGGGTCTCCCTGGGGAGAGGGGTCCACGGAGGTCCCAGCCACGCAGGGGCTATACTCCTGCGCGAGGCGGAGGCCAGGGGCACCGTGCAACTCCAGCTGTCCTGACTGCGCAGCAGTGCTTGACAAGCGTCCTCGCTCTGCCTCGACCTGTAGCAAAGGGACACGCTGGCGAGAAGACGCGGCTTGGTTTATTGGCTGCAGTGAGGGTCCCCACTGGGTCCCCTGGGGTCCGGTCCCGGGCAGTGGGTGGGATGGGCCAGACACCTGCTGCAGCCGACGGGGCTCGCAAGTCCAGGCTGCTGGGGAGCTGCTGGCCGGCTGTGGGCTTTGCAGCGGGGAAGTGCTCGGCATCGGTTTTCCCTGGGCCGGGCTGTTTGCCGGGCTTGCGGAGTATCGTGTGCCACCCTGCGCGAGGGAGCAATGAGAGACGGCTGGGGAGGCAGCCCGTGGGGCTCTCGGAACGGCCCCGTAGGCATCCCGTAGGCAAGACGGGCTTGGGATGCATCCAGCCTGCCCTGTCTCCCATCCCTCTTGTGCCCCACAGGACACTCGGCCTGCTCTTGGTCGGCGGCTTCGCTCTGGCTGCTGCGGTGCTCTACGCCTCCTGCTAGGACCCCAAACTCTTCTGCCGCCTGCTGTTGCATGTGCTGCCTGGGGAGACCTACCGCAACCTGGCATATGCCCTGGGAAAGATGGTGCTCAGGGAGGGGCTGCTGCCTTTTTGGCAGCCTGCCCCTCCCCCCAATAAAACCTTTTCTACCTCACCTCCACGGGCTCAGGCGTGTTTGCTGGGGCACAGGGAGAGGGTCTTGCCCCGCGTGCCGGTCCCCGCAGCCCCTCGAGGGCAGGCCCAGCCCCGGCTGCTAGGCACTGGGTGCCGCCACTCTGCCTGTCGCAAGCCAACTCCCCGCGTGCCAGCCTAACCTGCCCTCCCTCCCTCCCTCCGTCCCCGGAGTATTTATGGCGCTGAATAATCGGGTGGATCCACCGTCTTCTCAGGCCACGGTAGTTTTTTCACTCCGCCATTGGAGCCTGGCAACCATTGAGCAACGTGCAGGCCAACTCCTGTAAGCGTGGCTGAGGCTACTCAGGCTCCAGCAGCCGGGGCCACGTTTACAGGGAGGCCGGCAAACGTTATCACCCACAGCCCCCTAGAGCCCCCAAGCCCCTTCCTTTCCTCCCCACAGCTCCCCATGACGCCACAGCTGCCACCTGCCTTCCCACTCCGCAGCCCCCGTGGCCCCCACGCCCCTCCTTTCATGCCACAGCCCCCCAGCCCATGCCCTTCTCCCTCCCCACGGTCCTCACGACCCCGGTCTCCCCCTCCTCCCCATGCTCCCATCCCTGGTAGCCCCACAGCCGCCTGGCCCCATCCGCAGCGCTGCTGGCCCCACGGACCCCTTGCCGGTTGCACCCCATCCCTTACGGCCCATTCTAGCAATCTCTTAGCCGGTGGCCCTGTCCCCAGTGCCCATGGCCCTGCTGACCCCACAGCCACCGGCCGGCACAGCCCCGGCTGCGCCCTGCCACCTTCTCCAGCCGCTCGCAGCTTTCGCTGCCGAGGGGAAAGGCCCTGTCGGATGGAGGCCGGAGCGACCTGGCCTGCCCACTCCTGAACGCAGCGCTGCTGCACGCAGCCGCTCAAAGGGCCAGAGCTGAAGCACGTGGGGCGCTGCCTGCCTGTTGCGTGCCCCTGCTGTCCCAAAAGCGGATTCTTTGTCCGGCGTGCAATAGGCCGAGCATCACACCCTCGGGAGAGACGCTGAGTATTTAGTTCAGGTTTGCGCAAAGCTGGGTGCTCGGTGGTTTCCCACAAATCAAGCACGCCCTCATACAAAACTGCAGCGTATTTATCAGGTGACATGATTAGTATCAACCCGCCCAAATTTACACTTAGTGGTTAGTGATTAACATTTCGACACTATTGCTTTACTGGATTGAAATGAGCCTCGCTTGCTATGGAAATTAGCATGCGTGCTCCTTTCGGGTGGGGGGTGGGGGGGCAGCAAATCTCTTTGGTCCGGAATTGAGTCGGCGGTCGCGATCTCCCCTCGCCACATTTCCCTTTCACCCAGGTTCTGCAGTTTTATCAAACTGCACGCTTCTCTGGCCACCGGCCCGTCTTTGGCGCCAAGATGGTCCCTTTTATCGCTCCCTTTGCTCTTCTTCAAGGCTAGAGCCCTTCATTTCCCACAGTTGCTTACTTCTCCAAACGCTTTCGTATCTTTTAGCTCCCTCCCCAATTCCTTTCCCGAGGCACAAGTGGTTAGCACTTTTGCTAATTGGAAAATGGCTCTTTCTGCAAGGCATCCCCCCCACCCCTTCCTCCTGGTGGCTCTAGAGAACTGCTAGCGCAAGACAACGCCATGTCTCCAACAGCCTTGGTGCTCAATGGTTGCTAAAACCACAAGGGAGAGCAGCGGTCGCTAAGACCGCAGGACCAGAGAGTACCAGGAGCGGGGGGGAGGGAGGAAGTCTTTCGAAGGCGGGACGCTCTTGCCTCCCCACACACATGGCCCGGGGGGCGGGACCTGGTAGCACTTCTCTGCGTTTGACTGGTCACCCGTCTGGATTCGACTGCGCTCTCAGCCACTGGCGGAACTGGGACGAGAGAAGGTTCCGGAGGGCCAGAGCCTGAAATCTCTCGAAAGGGACTCTCGCGCTGTCTTGGGCTCTCTCTCTCCACCAACTCCCCGCGTTGGCAGGTGTAGCGCTGGATCCGGGACTGGTGATTCTCCTCTTCATTCCTCTCTCTCTCTCTCTCTCCCCCTCTCTTTCACTTCTCCTAAGGCTCTTGGGAGGCTGCAAGCACGGTGTCTAGCCGGGCTAGAGCAGAGGGCTAGTCTTTCTTTTTCCCCTTTCTGGGCTGTCGTTCCCCCCGGAGCTGGACGCTGGGTCCAAATGGGGGCTGGATGCTTGAGCCCTGGAGCTCTGGAGGTCATCTTGTCTCGTGCAACCGCCCGGCTCGAGGAGGGTCACCTAGCGCTGGTTGCCCAGCGTCCGCGGGCAGCAGCGTAACTGAGGAGGACGTTTTCCCCAGGATCTGGGGGCATCCGTCACTTCCCTGTGCCTGGCCTCGTGAGTCGCCCAGTCTCCCAGTGCCGTGGAGCAGCGGGGTAGCGAGTGGGCATGGCCCCGGGGCTGGAGAGGGGGGAGGGTGCCCAGGTGCCAGCCCAGCTGCCCGCATGATGCGCCCGTTGTTTTGCGGGGGGAAAAGCACTATGCCCAGCTGGTGGCCTGGCTGCGGGAGGATAAGCAGGAGAATGAGGTAGGGCCGAAAGGGCTGGGGGAGAGCGGGTGAGTGCCCACGGGCCCTGGGGCGGGGGGGTGGGAGGAGGGCGGCAGCGGGCTCAGGGACTCGGACCCTTCCTTCTCCCAGGTGCTGCGTCAAGAAATGAAGAAACTTGAAGAGGCACTGGAGGAGGAGGAGGCGTGGTGAGTTGGGCCCCTGGCCCCACACGGCTGTCTCTGCAGCACCGGGAGCGAGGGGGCTGCCAGTGGTGGTGCTAGGCAATGGGGTGGGGGGAATACGCAGCCCGAGGTGTGACAGGGAAGCCCAGTCCCTGCCTGGGGTGCTGAATGTTTGGAAGGGGACCGCCCGCGTGGCCCCCCTGGAGGTCTAGAACTCCTCCAAGCGAGCCCTGTTGCCTGCACCAGCATCAGAGGAAGAAGGAGGCAGAGGCGCCGGGGACTGTGCTGCCAGAGGTGGGGGAAGCATAGCGGGTAAGGGGGAGAGCCTGTGCCAGCCCCTGCCCCGGCCAGCGTGGGTCTCCCTGGGGAGAGGGGTCCACGGAGGTGCCAGCCACGCAGGGGCTATACTCCTGCGCGAGGCGGAGGCCAGGGGCACCGTGCAACTCCAGCTGTCCTGACTGCGCAGCAGTGCTTGACAAGCGTCCTCGCTCTGCCTCGACCTGTAGCAAAGGGACACGCTGGCGAGAAGACGCGGCTTGGTTTATTGGCTGCAGTGAGGGTCCCCACTGGGGCCCCTGGGGTCCGGTCCCGGGCAGTGGGTGGGATGGGCCAGACACCTGCTGCAGCTGACGGGGCTCGCAAGTCCAGGCTGCTGGGGAGCTGCTGGCCGGCTGTGGGCTTTGCAGCGGGGAAGTGCTCGGCATCGGTTTTCCCTGGGCCGGGCTGTTTGCCGGGCTTGCGGAGTATCGTGTGCCACCCTGCGCGAGGGAGCAATGAGAGACGGCTGGGGAGGCAGCCCGTGGGGCTCTCGCAACGGCCCCGTAGGCATCCCGTAGGCAAGACGGGCTTGGGATGCATCCAGCCTGCCCTGTCTCCCATCCCTCTTGTGCCCCACAGGACACTCGGCCTGCTCTTGGTCGGCAGCTTCGCTCTGGCTGCTGCGGTGCTCTACGCCTCCTGATACGACCCCAAACTCTTCTGCCGCCTGCTGTTGCATGTGCTGCCTGGGGAGACCTACCGCAACCTGGCATATGCCCTGGGAAAGATGGTGCTCAGGGAGGGGCTGCTGCCTTTTTGGCAGCCTGCCCCTCCCCCCAATAAAACCTTTTCTACCTCACCTCCAGGGGCTCAGGCGTGTTTGCTGGGGCACAGGGAGAGGGTCTTGCCCCGCGTGCCGGTCCCCGCAGCCCCTCGAGGGCAGGCCCAGCCCCGGCTGCTAGGCACTGGGTGCCGCCACTCTGCCCGTCGCAAGCCAGCTCCCCGCGTGCCAGCCTCACCTGCCCTCCCTCCCTCCCTCCGTCCCCGGAGTATTTATGGCGCTGAATAATCGGGTGGATCCACCGTCTTCTCAGGCCACGGTAGTTTTTTCACTCCGCCATTGGAGCCTGGCAACCATTGAGCAACGTGCAGGCCAACTCCTGTAAGCGTGGCTGAGGCTACTCAGGCTCCAGCAGCCGGGGCCACGTTTACAGGGAGGCCGGCAAACGTTATCACCCACAGCCCCCTAGAGCCCCCAAGCCCCTTCCTTTCCTCCCCACAGCTCCCCATGACGCCACAGCTGCCACCTGCCTTCCCACTCCGCAGCCCCCGTGGCCCCCACGCCCCTCCTTTCATGCCACAGCCCCCCAGCCCATGCCCTTCTCCCTCCCCACGGTCCCCACGACCCCGGTCTCCCCCTCCTCCCCATGCTTCCATCCCTGGTAGCCCCACAGCCGCCTGGCCCCATCCGCAGCGCTGCTGGCCCCACGGACCCGTTGCCGGTTGCACCCCATCCCTTACGGCCCATTCTAGCAATCTCTTAGCCGGTGGCCCTGTCCCCAGTGCCCATGGCCCTGCTGACCCCACAGCCACCGGCCGGCACAGCCCCGGCTGCGCCCTGCCACCTTCTCCAGCCGCTCGCAGCTTTCGCTGCCGAGGGGAAAGGCCCTGTCGGATGGAGGCCGGAGCGACCTGGCCTGCCCACTCCTGAACGCAGCGCTGCTGCACGCAGCCGCTCAAAGGGCCAGAGCTGAAGCACGTGGGGCGCTGCCTGCCTGTTGCGTGCCCCTGCTGTCCCAAAAGCGGATTCTTTGCCCGGCGTGCAATAGGCCGAGCATCACACCCTCGGGAGAGACGCTGAGTATTTAGTTCAGGTTTGCGCAAAGCTGGGTGCTCGGTGGTTTCCCACAAATCAAGCACGCCCTCATACAAAACTGCAGCGTATTTATCAGGTGACATGATTAGTATCAACCCGCCCAAATTTACACTTAGTGGTTAGTGATTAACATTTCGACACTATTGCTTTACTGGATTGAAATGAGCCTCGCTTGCTATGGAAATTAGCACGCGTGCTCCTTTCGGGTGGGGGGTGGGGGGGCAGCAAATCTCTTTGGTCCGGAATTGAGTCGGCGGTCGCGATCTCCCCTCGCCACATTTCCCTTTCACCCAGGTTCTGCAGTTTTATCAAACTGCACGCTTCTCTGGCCACCGGCCCGTCTTTGGCGCCAAGATGGTCCCTTTTATCGCTCCCTTTGCTCTTCTTCAAGGCTAGAGCCCTTCATTTCCCACAGTTGCTTACTTCTCCAAACGCTTTCGTATCTTTTAGCTCCCTCCCCAATTCCTTTCCCGAGGCACAAGTGGTTAGCACTTTTGCTAATTGGAAAATGGCTCTTTCTGCAAGACATCCCCCCCACCCCTTCCTCCTGGTGGCTCTAGAGAACTGCTAGCGCAAGACAACGCCATGTCTCCAACAGCCTTGGTGCTCAATGGTTGCTAAAACCACAAGGGAGAGCAGCGGTCGCTAAGACCGCGGGACCAGAGAGTACCAGGAGCGGGGGGGAGGGAGGAAGTCTTTCGAAGGCGGGACGCTCTTGCCTCCCCACACACATGGCCCGGGGGGCGGGACCTGGTAGCACTTCTCTGCGTTTGACTGGTCACCCGTCTGGATTCGACTGCGCTCTCAGCCACTGGCGGAACTGGGACGAGAGAAGGTTCCGGAGGGCCAGAGCCGGAAATCTCTCGAAAGGGACTCTCGCGCTGCCTTGGGCTCTCTCTCTCCACCAACTCCCCGTGTTGGCAGGTGTAGCGCTGGATCCAGGACTGGTGGTTCTCCTCTTCATTCCTCTTTCTCTCTCTCTCTCCCTCTCTTTCGCTTCTCCTAAGGCTCTTGGGAGGCTGCAAGCACGGTGTCTAGCCGGGCTAGAGCAGAGGGCTAGTCTTTCTTTTTCCCCTTTCTGGGCTGTCGTTCCCCCCGGAGCTGGACGCCGGGTCCAAATGGGGGCTGGATGCTTGAGCCCTGGAGCTCTGGAGGTCATCTTGTCTCGTGCAACCGCCCGGCTCGAGGAGGGTCACCTAGCGCTGGTTGCCCAGCGTCCGCGGGCAGCAGCGTAACTGAGGAGGACGTTTTCCCCAGGATCTGGGGGCATCCGTCACTTCCCTGTGCCTGGCCTCGTGAGTCGCCCAGTCTCCCAGTGCCGTGGAGCAGCGGGGTAGCGAGTGGGCATGGCCCCGGGGCTGGAGAGGGGGGAGGGTGCCCAGGTGCCAGCCCAGCTGCCCGCATGATGCGCCCGTTGTTTTGCGGGGGGAAAAGCACTATGCCCAGCTGGTGGCCTGGCTGCGGGAGGATAAGCAGGAGAATGAGGTAGGGCCGAAAGGGCTGGGGGAGAGCGGGTGAGTGCCCACGGGCCCTGGGGCGGGGGGGTGGGAGGAGGGCGGCAGCGGGCTCAGGGACTCGGACCCTTCCTTCTCCCAGGTGCTGCGTCAAGAAATGAAGAAACTTGAAGAGGCACTGGAGGAGGAGGAGGCGTGGTGAGTTGGGCCCCTGGCCCCACACGGCTGTCTCTGCAGCACCGGGAGCGAGGGGGCTGCCAGTGGTGGTGCTAGGCAATGGGGTGGGGGGAATACGCAGCCCGAGGTGTGACAGGGAAGGCCAGTCCCTGCCTGGGGTGCTGAATGTTTGGAAGGGGACCGACCGCGTGGCCCCCCTGGAGGTCTAGAACTCCTCCAAGCGAGCCCTGTTGCCTGCACCAGCATCAGAGGAAGAAGGAGGCAGAGGCGCCGGGGACTGTGCTGCCAGAGGTGGGGGAAGCATAGCGGGTAAGGGGGAGAGCCTGTGCCAGCCCCTGCCCCGGCCAGCGTGGGTCTCCCTGGGGAGAGGGGTCCACGGAGGTGCCAGCCACGCAGGGGCTATACTCCTGCGCGAGGCGGAGGCCAGGGGCACCGTGCAACTCCAGCTGTCCTGACTGCGCAGCAGTGCTTGACAAGCGTCCTCGCTCTGCCTCGACCTGTAGCAAAGGGACACGCTGGCGAGAAGACGCGGCTTGGTTTATTGGCTGCAGTGAGGGTCCCCACTGGGGCCCCTGGGGTCCGGTCCCGGGCAGTGGGTGGGATGGGCCAGACACCTGCTGCAGCCGACGGGGCTCGCAAGTCCAGGCTGCTGGGGAGCTGCTGGCCGGCTGTGGGCTTTGCAGCGGGGAAGTGCTCGGCATCGGTTTTCCCTGGGCCGGGCTGTTTGCCGGGCTTGCGGAGTATCGTGTGCCACCCTGCGCGAGGGAGCAATGAGAGACGGCTGGGGAGGCAGCCCGTGGGGCTCTCGGAACGGCCCCGTAGGCATCCCGTAGGCAAGACGGGCTTGGGATGCATCCAGCCTGCCCTGTCTCCCATCCCTCTTGTGCCCCACAGGACACTCGGCCTGCTCTTGGTCGGCGGCTTCGCTCTGGCTGCTGCGGTGCTCTACGCCTCCTGCTACGACCCCAAACTCTTCTGCCGCCTGCTGTTGCATGTGCTGCCTGGGGAGACCTACCGCAACCTGGCATATGCCCTGGGAAAGATGGTGCTCAGGGAGGGGCTGCTGCCTTTTTGGCAGCCTGCCCCTCCCCCCAATAAAACCTTTTCTACCTCACCTCCACGGGCTCAGGCGTGTTTGCTGGGGCACAGGGAGAGGGTCTTGCCCCGCGTGCCGGTCCCCGCAGCCCCTCGAGGGCAGGCCCAGCCCCGGCTGCTAGGCACTGGGTGCCGCCACTCTGCCTGTCGCAAGCCAACTCCCCGCGTGCCAGCCTAACCTTCCCTCCCTCCCTCCCTCCGTCCCCGGAGTATTTATGGTGCTGAATAATCGGGTGGATCCACCGTCTTCTCAGGCCACGGTAGTTTTTTCACTCCGCCATTGGAGCCTGGCAACCATTGAGCAACGTGCAGGCCAACTCCTGTAAGCGTGGCTGAGGCTACTCAGGCTCCAGCAGCCGGGGCCACGTTTACAGGGAGGCCGGCAAACGTTATCACCCACAGCCCCCTAGAGCCCCCAAGCCCCTTCCTTTCCTCCCCACAGCTCCCCATGACACCACAGCTGCCACCTGCCTTCCCACTCCGCAGCCCCCGTGGCCCCCACGCCCCTCCTTTCATGCCACAGCCCCCCAGCCCATGCCCTTCTCCCTCCCCACGGTCCCCACGACCCCGGTCTCCCCCTCCTCCCCATGCTTCCATCCCTGGTAGCCCCACAGCCGCCTGGCCCCATCCGCAGCGCTGCTGGCCCCACGGACCCGTTGCCGGTTGCACCCCATCCCTTACGGCCCATTCGAGCAATCTCTTAGCCGGTGGCCCTGTCCCCAGTGCCCATGGCCCTGCTGACCCCACAGCCACCGGCCGGCACAGCCCCGGCTGCGCCCTGCCACCTTCTCCAGCCGCTCGCAGCTTTCGCTGCCGAGGGGAAAGGCCCTGTCGGATGGAGGCCGGAGCGACCTGGCCTGCCCACTCCTGAACGCAGCGCTGCTGCACGCAGCCGCTCAAAGGGCCAGAGCTGAAGCACGTGGGGCACTGCCTGCCTGCCGCGTGCCCCTGCTGTCCCAAAAGCGGATTCTTTGCCCGGCGTGCAATAGGCCGAGCATCACACCCTCGGGAGAGACGCCGAGTATTTAGTTCAGGTTTGCGCAAAGCTGGGTGCTCGGTGGTTTCCCACAAATCAAGCACGCCCTCATACAAAACTGCAGTGTATTTATCAGGTGACATGATTAGTATCAACCCGCCCAAATTTACACTTAGTGGTTAGTGATTAACATTTCGACACTATTGCTTTACTGGATTGAAATGAGCCTCGCTTGCTATGGAAATTAGCACGCGTGCTCCTTTCGGGTGGGGGGTGGGGGGGCAGCAAATCTCTTTGGTCCGGAATTGAGTCGGCGGTCGCGATCTCCCCTCGCCACATTTCCCTTTCACCCAGGTTCTGCAGTTTTATCAAACTGCACGCTTCTCTGGCCACCGGCCCGTCTTTGGCGCCAAGATGGTCCCTTTTATCGCTCCCTTTGCTCTTCTTCAAGGCTAGAGCCCTTCATTTCCCACAGTTGCTTACTTCTCCAAACGCTTTCGTATCTTTTAGCTCCCTCCCCAATTCCTTTCCCGAGGCACAAGTGGTTAGCACTTTTGCTAATTGGAAAATGGCTCTTTCTGCAAGGCATCCCCCCCACCCCTTCCTCCTGGTGGCTCTAGAGAACTGCTAGCGCAAGACAATGCCATGTCTCCAACAGCCTTGGTGCTCAATGGTTGCTAAAACCGCAAGGGAGAGCAGCGGTCGCTAAGACCGCAGGACCAGAGAGTACCAGGAGCGGGGGGGAGGGAGGAAGTCTTTCGAAGGCGGGACGCTCTTGCCTCCCCACACACATGGCCCGGGGGGCGGGACCTGGTAGCACTTCTCTGCGTTTGACTGGTCACCCGTCTGGATTCGACTGCTCTCTCAGCCACTGGCGGAACTGGGACGAGAGAAGGTTCTGGAGGGCCAGAGCCTGAAATCGCTAAACAGGGACTCTCGCGCTGTCTTGGGCTCTCTCTCTCCACCAACTCCCCGTGTTGGCAGGTGTAGCGCTGGATCCAGGACTGGTGATTCTCCTCTTCATTCCTCTCTCTCTCTCTCTCTCCCCCTCTCTTTCACTTCTCCTAAGGCTCTTGGGAGGCTGCAAGCACGGTGTCTAGCCGGGCTAGAGCAGAGGGCTAGTCTTTCTTTTTCCCCTTTCTGGGCTGTCGTTCCCCCCGGAGCTGGACGCTGGGTCCAAATGGGGGCTGGATGCTTGAGCCCTGGAGCTCTGGAGGTCATCTTGTCTCGTGCAACCGCCTGGCTCGAGGAGGGTCACCTAGCGCTGGTTGCCCAGCGTCCGCGGGCAGCAGCGTAACTGAGGAGGACGTTTTCCCCAGGATCTGGGGGCATCCGTCACTTCCCTGTGCCTGGCCTCGTGAGTCGCCCAGTCTCCCAGTGCCGTGGAGCAGCGGGGTAGCGAGTGGGCATGGCCCCGGGGCTGGAGAGGGGGGAGGGTGCCCAGGTGCCAGCCCAGCTGCCCGCATGATGCGCCCGTTGTTTTGCGGGGGGAAAAGCACTATGCCCAGCTGGTGGCCTGGCTGCGGGAGGATAAGCAGGAGAATGAGGTAGGGCCGAAAGGGCTGGGGGAGAGCGGGTGAGTGCCCACGGGCCCTGGGGCGGGGGGGTGGGAGGAGGGCGGCAGCGGGCTCAGGGACTCGGACCCTTCCTTCTCCCAGGTGCTGCGTCAAGAAATGAAGAAACTTGAAGAGGCACTGGAGGAGGAGGAGGCGTGGTGAGTTGGGCCCCTGGCCCCACACGGCTGTCTCTGCAGCACCGGGAGCGAGGGGGCTGCCAGTGGTGGTGCTAGGCAATGGGGTGGGGGGAATACGCAGCCCGAGGTGTGACAGGGAAGCCCAGTCCCTGCCTGGGGTGCTGAATGTTTGGAAGGGGACCGACCGCGTGGCCCCCCTGGAGGTCTAGAACTCCTCCAAGCGAGCCCTGTTGCCTGCACCAGCATCAGAGGAAGAAGGAGGCAGAGGCGCCGGGGACTGTGCTGCCAGAGGTGGGGGAAGCATAGCGGGTAAGGGGGAGAGCCTGTGCCAGCCCCTGCCCCGGCCAGCGTGGGTCTCCCTGGGGAGAGGGGTCCACGGAGGTCCCAGCCACGCAGGGGCTATACTCCTGCGCGAGGCGGAGGCCAGGGGCACCGTGCAACTCCAGCTGTCCTGACTGCGCAGCAGTGCTTGACAAGCGTCCTCGCTCTGCCTCGACCTGTAGCAAAGGGACACGCTGGCGAGAAGACGCGGCTTGGTTTATTGGCTGCAGTGAGGGTCCCCACGGGGTCCCCTGGGGTCCGGTCCCGGGCAGTGGGTGGGATGGGCCAGACACCTGCTGCAGCCGACGGGGCTCGCAAGTCCAGGCTGCTGGGGAGCTGCTGGCCGGCTGTGGGCTTTGCAGCGGGGAAGTGCTCGGCATCGGTTTTCCCTGGGCCGGGCTGTTTGCCGGGCTTGCGGAGTATCGTGTGCCACCCTGCGCGAGGGAGCAATGAGAGACAGCTGGGGAGGCAGCCCGTGGGGCTCTCGCAACGGCCCCGTAGGCATCCCGTAGGCAAGACGGGCTTGGGATGCATCCAGCCTGCCCTGTCTCCCATCCCTCTTGTGCCCCACAGGACACTCGGCCTGCTCTTGGTCGGCGGCTTCGCTCTGGCTGCTGCGGTGCTCTACGCCTCCTGCTACGACCCCAAACTCTTCTGCCGCCTGCTGTTGCATGTGCTGCCTGGGGAGACCTACCGCAACCTGGCATATGCCCTGGGAAAGATGGTGCTCAGGGAGGGGCTGCTGCCTTTTTGGCAGCCTGCCCCTCCCCCCAATAAAACCTTTTCTACCTCACCTCCACGGGCTCAGGCGTGTTTGCTGGGGCACAGGGAGAGGGTCTTGCCCCGCGTGCCGGTCCCCGCAGCCCCTCGAGGGCAGGCCCAGCCCCGGCTGCTGGGCACTGGGTGCCGCCACTCTGCCTGTCGCAAGCCAGCTCCCCGCGTGCCAGCCTAACCCGCCCTCCCTCCCTCCCTCCGTCCCCGGAGTATTTATGGCGCTGAATAATCGGGTGGATCCACCGTCTTCTCAGGCCACGGTAGTTTTTTCACTCCGCCATTGGAGCCTGGCAACCATTGAGCAACGTGCAGGCCAACTCCTGTAAGCGTGGCTGAGGCTACTCAGGCTCCAGCAGCCGGGGCCACGTTTACAGGGAGGCCGGCAAACGTTATCACCCACAGCCCCCTAGAGCCCCCAAGCCCCTTCCTTTCCTCCCCACAGCTCCCCATGACACCACAGCTGCCACCTGCCTTCCCACTCCGCAGCCCCCGTGGCCCCCACGCCCCTCCTTTCATGCCACAGCCCCCCAGCCCATGCCCTTCTCCCTCCCCACGGTCCCCACGACCCCGGTCTCCCCCTCCTCCCCATGCTTCCATCCCTGGTAGCCCCACAGCCGCCTGGCCCCATCCGCAGCGCTGCTGGCCCCACGGACCCCTTGCCGGTTGCACCCCATCCCTTACGGCCCATTCTAGCAATCTCTTAGCCGGTGGCCCTGTCCCCAGTGCCCATGGCCCTGCTGACCCCACAGCCACCGGCCGGCACAGCCCCGGCTGCGCCCTGCCACCTTCTCCAGCCGCTCGCAGCTTTCGCTGCCGAGGGGAAAGGCCCTGTCGGATGGAGGCCGGAGCGACCTGGCCTGCCCACTCCTGAACGCAGCGCTGCTGCACGCAGCCGCTCAAAGGGCCAGAGCTGAAGCACGTGGGGCGCTGCCTGCCTGTTGCGTGCCCCTGCTGTCCCAAAAGCGGATTCTTTGTCCGGCGTGCAATAGGCCGAGCATCACACCCTCGGGAGAGACGCTGAGTATTTAGTTCAGGTTTGCGCAAAGCTGGGTGCTCGGTGGTTTCCCACAAATCAAGCACGCCCTCATACAAAACTGCAGTGTATTTATCAGGTGACATGATTAGTATCAACCCGCCCAAATTTACACTTAGTGGTTAGTGATTAACATTTCGACACTATTGCTTTACTGGATTGAAATGAGCCTCGCTTGCTATGGAAATTAGCACGCGTGCTCCTTTCGGGTGGGGGGTGGGGGGGCAGCAAATCTCTTTGGTCCGGAATTGAGTCGGCGGTCGCGATCTCCCCTCGCCACATTTCCCTTTCACCCAGGTTCTGCAGTTTTATCAAACTGCACGCTTCTCTGGCCACCGGCCCGTCTTTGGCGCCAAGATGGTCCCTTTTATCGCTCCCTTTGCTCTTCTTCAAGGCTAGAGCCCTTCATTTCCCACAGTTGCTTACTTCTCCAAACGCTTTCGTATCTTTTAGCTCCCTCCCCAATTCCTTTCCCGAGGCACAAGTGGTTAGCACTTTTGCTAATTGGAAAATGGCTCTTTCTGCAAGGCATCCCCCCCACCCCTTCCTCCTGGTGGCTCTAGAGAACTGCTAGCGCAAGACAATGCCATGTCTCCAACAGCCTTGGTGCTCAATGGTTGCTAAAACCGCAAGGGAGAGCAGCGGTCGCTAAGACCGCAGGACCAGAGAGTACCAGGAGCGGGGGGGAGGGAGGAAGTCTTTCGAAGGCGGGACGCTCTTGCCTCCCCACACACATGGCCCGGGGGGCGGGACCTGGTAGCACTTCTCTGCGTTTGACTGGTCACCCGTCTGGATTCGACTGCTCTCTCAGCCACTGGCGGAACTGGGACGAGAGAAGGTTCTGGAGGGCCAGAGCCTGAAATCGCTAAACAGGGACTCTCGCGCTGTCTTGGGCTCTCTCTCTCCACCAACTCCCCGTGTTGGCAGGTGTAGCGCTGGATCCAGGACTGGTGATTCTCCTCTTCATTCCTCTCTCTCTCTCTCTCTCCCCCTCTCTTTCACTTCTCCTAAGGCTCTTGGGAGGCTGCAAGCACGGTGTCTAGCCGGGCTAGAGCAGAGGGCTAGTCTTTCTTTTTCCCCTTTCTGGGCTGTCGTTCCCCCCGGAGCTGGACGCTGGGTCCAAATGGGGGCTGGATGCTTGAGCCCTGGAGCTCTGGAGGTCATCTTGTCTCGTGCAACCGCCTGGCTCGAGGAGGGTCACCTAGCGCTGGTTGCCCAGCGTCCGCGGGCAGCAGCGTAACTGAGGAGGACGTTTTCCCCAGGATCTGGGGGCATCCGTCACTTCCCTGTGCCTGGCCTCGTGAGTCGCCCAGTCTCCCAGTGCCGTGGAGCAGCGGGGTAGCGAGTGGGCATGGCCCCGGGGCTGGAGAGGGGGGAGGGTGCCCAGGTGCCAGCCCAGCTGCCCGCATGATGCGCCCGTTGTTTTGCGGGGGGAAAAGCACTATGCCCAGCTGGTGGCCTGGCTGCGGGAGGATAAGCAGGAGAATGAGGTAGGGCCGAAAGGGCTGGGGGAGAGCGGGTGAGTGCCCACGGGCCCTGGGGCGGGGGGGTGGGAGGAGGGCGGCAGCGGGCTCAGGGACTCGGACCCTTCCTTCTCCCAGGTGCTGCGTCAAGAAATGAAGAAACTTGAAGAGGCACTGGAGGAGGAGGAGGCGTGGTGAGTTGGGCCCCTGGCCCCACACGGCTGTCTCTGCAGCACCGGGAGCGAGGGGGCTGCCAGTGGTGGTGCTAGGCAATGGGGTGGGGGGAATACGCAGCCCGAGGTGTGACAGGGAAGCCCAGTCCCTGCCTGGGGTGCTGAATGTTTGGAAGGGGACCGACCGCGTGGCCCCCCTGGAGGTCTAGAACTCCTCCAAGCGAGCCCTGTTGCCTGCACCAGCATCAGAGGAAGAAGGAGGCAGAGGCGCCGGGGACTGTGCTGCCAGAGGTGGGGGAAGCATAGCGGGTAAGGGGGAGAGCCTGTGCCAGCCCCTGCCCCGGCCAGCGTGGGTCTCCCTGGGGAGAGGGGTCCACGGAGGTCCCAGCCACGCAGGGGCTATACTCCTGCGCGAGGCGGAGGCCAGGGGCACCGTGCAACTCCAGCTGTCCTGACTGCGCAGCAGTGCTTGACAAGCGTCCTCGCTCTGCCTCGACCTGTAGCAAAGGGACACGCTGGCGAGAAGACGCGGCTTGGTTTATTGGCTGCAGTGAGGGTCCCCACGGGGTCCCCTGGGGTCCGGTCCCGGGCAGTGGGTGGGATGGGCCAGACACCTGCTGCAGCCGACGGGGCTCGCAAGTCCAGGCTGCTGGGGAGCTGCTGGCCGGCTGTGGGCTTTGCAGCGGGGAAGTGCTCGGCATCGGTTTTCCCTGGGCCGGGCTGTTTGCCGGGCTTGCGGAGTATCGTGTGCCACCCTGCGCGAGGGAGCAATGAGAGACAGCTGGGGAGGCAGCCCGTGGGGCTCTCGCAACGGCCCCGTAGGCATCCCGTAGGCAAGACGGGCTTGGGATGCATCCAGCCTGCCCTGTCTCCCATCCCTCTTGTGCCCCACAGGACACTCGGCCTGCTCTTGGTCGGCGGCTTCGCTCTGGCTGCTGCGGTGCTCTACGCCTCCTGCTACGACCCCAAACTCTTCTGCCGCCTGCTGTTGCATGTGCTGCCTGGGGAGACCTACCGCAACCTGGCATATGCCCTGGGAAAGATGGTGCTCAGGGAGGGGCTGCTGCCTTTTTGGCAGCCTGCCCCTCCCCCCAATAAAACCTTTTCTACCTCACCTCCACGGGCTCAGGCGTGTTTGCTGGGGCACAGGGAGAGGGTCTTGCCCCGCGTGCCGGTCCCCGCAGCCCCTCGAGGGCAGGCCCAGCCCCGGCTGCTGGGCACTGGGTGCCGCCACTCTGCCTGTCGCAAGCCAGCTCCCCGCGTGCCAGCCTAACCCGCCCTCCCTCCCTCCCTCCGTCCCCGGAGTATTTATGGCGCTGAATAATCGGGTGGATCCACCGTCTTCTCAGGCCACGGTAGTTTTTTCACTCCGCCATTGGAGCCTGGCAACCATTGAGCAACGTGCAGGCCAACTCCTGTAAGCGTGGCTGAGGCTACTCAGGCTCCAGCAGCCGGGGCCACGTTTACAGGGAGGCCGGCAAACGTTATCACCCACAGCCCCCTAGAGCCCCCAAGCCCCTTCCTTTCCTCCCCACAGCTCCCCATGACACCACAGCTGCCACCTGCCTTCCCACTCCGCAGCCCCCGTGGCCCCCACGCCCCTCCTTTCATGCCACAGCCCCCCAGCCCATGCCCTTCTCCCTCCCCACGGTCCCCACGACCCCGGTCTCCCCCTCCTCCCCATGCTTCCATCCCTGGTAGCCCCACAGCCGCCTGGCCCCATCCGCAGCGCTGCTGGCCCCACGGACCCCTTGCCGGTTGCACCCCATCCCTTACGGCCCATTCTAGCAATCTCTTAGCCGGTGGCCCTGTCCCCAGTGCCCATGGCCCTGCTGACCCCACAGCCACCGGCCGGCACAGCCCCGGCTGCGCCCTGCCACCTTCTCCAGCCGCTCGCAGCTTTCGCTGCCGAGGGGAAAGGCCCTGTCGGATGGAGGCCGGAGCGACCTGGCCTGCCCACTCCTGAACGCAGCGCTGCTGCACGCAGCCGCTCAAAGGGCCAGAGCTGAAGCACGTGGGGCGCTGCCTGCCTGTTGCGTGCCCCTGCTGTCCCAAAAGCGGATTCTTTGTCCGGCGTGCAATAGGCCGAGCATCACACCCTCGGGAGAGACGCTGAGTATTTAGTTCAGGTTTGCGCAAAGCTGGGTGCTCGGTGGTTTCCCACAAATCAAGCACGCCCTCATACAAAACTGCAGTGTATTTATCAGGTGACATGATTAGTATCAACCCGCCCAAATTTACACTTAGTGGTTAGTGATTAACATTTCGACACTATTGCTTTACTGGATTGAAATGAGCCTCGCTTGCTATGGAAATTAGCACGCGTGCTCCTTTCGGGTGGGGGGTGGGGGGGCAGCAAATCTCTTTGGTCCGGAATTGAGTCGGCGGTCGCGATCTCCCCTCGCCACATTTCCCTTTCACCCAGGTTCTGCAGTTTTATCAAACTGCACGCTTCTCTGGCCACCGGCCCGTCTTTGGCGCCAAGATGGTCCCTTTTATCGCTCCCTTTGCTCTTCTTCAAGGCTAGAGCCCTTCATTTCCCACAGTTGCTTACTTCTCCAAACGCTTTCGTATCTTTTAGCTCCCTCCCCAATTCCTTTCCCGAGGCACAAGTGGTTAGCACTTTTGCTAATTGGAAAATGGCTCTTTCTGCAAGGCATCCCCCCCACCCCTTCCTCCTGGTGGCTCTAGAGAACTGCTAGCGCAAGACAACGCCATGTCTCCAACAGCCTTGGTGCTCAATGGTTGCTAAAACCGCAAGGGAGAGCAGCGGTCGCTAAGACCGCGGGACCAGAGAGTACCAGGAGCGGGGGGGAGGGAGGAAGTCTTTCGAAGGCGGGACGCTCTTGCCTCCCCACACACATGGCCCGGGGGGCGGGACCTGGTAGCACTTCTCTGCGTTTGACTGGTCACCCGTCTGGATTCGACTGCTCTCTCAGCCACTGGCGGAACTGGGACGAGAGAAGGTTCCGGAGGGCCAGAGCCTGAAATCGCTAAACAGGGACTCTCGCGCTGTCTTGGGCTCTCTCTCTCCACCAACTCCCCGTGTTGGCAGGTGTAGCGCTGGATCCGGGACTGGTGATTCTCCTCTTCATTCCTCTCTCTCTCTCTCTCTCCCCCTCTCTTTCACTTCTCCTAAGGCTCTTGGGAGGCTGCAAGCACGGTGTCTAGCCGGGCTAGAGCAGAGGGCTAGTCTTTCTTTTTCCCCTTTCTGGGCTGTCGTTCCCCCCGGAGCTGGACGCTGGGTCCAAATGGGGGCTGGATGCTTGAGCCCTGGAGCTCTGGAGGTCATCTTGTCTCGTGCAACCGCCCGGCTCGAGGAGGGTCACCTAGCGCTGGTTGCCCAGCGTCCGCGGGCAGCAGCGTAACTGAGGAGGACGTTTTCCCCAGGATCTGGGGGCATCCGTCACTTCCCTGTGCCTGGCCTCGTGAGTCGCCCAGTCTCCCAGTGCCGTGGAGCAGCGGGGTAGCGAGTGGGCATGGCCCCGGGGCTGGAGAGGGGTGAGGGTGCCCAGGTGCCAGCCCAGCTGCCCGCATGATGCGCCCGTTGTTTTGCGGGGGGAAAAGCACTATGCCCAGCTGGTGGCCTGGCTGCGGGAGGATAAGCAGGAGAATGAGGTAGGGCCGAAAGGGCTGGGGGAGAGCGGGTGAGTGCCCACGGGCCCTGGGGCGGGGGGGTGGGAGGAGGGCGGCAGCGGGCTCAGGGACTCGGACCCTTCCTTCTCCCAGGTGCTGCGTCAAGAAATGAAGAAACTTGAAGAGGCACTGGAGGAGGAGGAGGCGTGGTGAGTTGGGCCCCTGGCCCCACACGGCTGTCTCTGCAGCACCGGGAGCGAGGGGGCTGCCAGTGGTGGTGCTAGGCAATGGGGTGGGGGGAATACGCAGCCCGAGGTGTGACAGGGAAGCCCAGTCCCTGCCTGGGGTGCTGAATGTTTGGAAGGGGACCGCCCGCGTGGCCCCCCTGGAGGTCTAGAACTCCTCCAAGCGAGCCCTGTTGCCTGCACCAGCATCAGAGGAAGAAGGAGGCAGAGGCGCCGGGGACTGTGCTGCCAGAGGTGGGGGAAGCATAGCGGGTAAGGGGGAGAGCCTGTGCCAGCCCCTGCCCCGGCCAGCGTGGGTCTCCCTGGGGAGAGGGGTCCACGGAGGTCCCAGCCACGCAGGGGCTATACTCCTGCGCGAGGCGGAGGCCAGGGGCACCGTGCAACTCCAGCTGTCCTGACTGCGCAGCAGTGCTTGACAAGCGTCCTCGCTCTGCCTCGACCTGTAGCAAAGGGACACGCTGGCGAGAAGACGCGGCTTGGTTTATTGGCTGCAGTGAGGGTCCCCACTGGGTCCCCTGGGGTCCGGTCCCGGGCAGTGGGTGGGATGGGCCAGACACCTGCTGCAGCCGACGGGGCTCGCAAGTCCAGGCTGCTGGGGAGCTGCTGGCCGGCTGTGGGCTTTGCAGCGGGGAAGTGCTCGGCATCGGTTTTCCCTGGGCCGGGCTGTTTGCCGGGCTTGCGGAGTATCGTGTGCCACCCTGCGCGAGGGAGCAATGAGAGACGGCTGGGGAGGCAGCCCGTGGGGCTCTCGGAACGGCCCCGTAGGCATCCCGTAGGCAAGACGGGCTTGGGATGCATCCAGCCTGCCCTGTCTCCCATCCCTCTTGTGCCCCACAGGACACTCGGCCTGCTCTTGGTCGGCGGCTTCGCTCTGGCTGCTGCGGTGCTCTACGCCTCCTGCTACGACCCCAAACTCTTCTGCCGCCTGCTGTTGCATGTGCTGCCTGGGGAGACCTACCGCAACCTGGCATATGCCCTGGGAAAGATGGTGCTCAGGGAGGGGCTGCTGCCTTTTTGGCAGCCTGCCCCTCCCCCCAATAAAACCTTTTCTACCTCACCTCCACGGGCTCAGGCGTGTTTGCTGGGGCACAGGGAGAGGGTCTTGCCCCGCGTGCCGGTCCCCGCAGCCCCTCGAGGGCAGGCCCAGCCCCGGCTGCTAGGCACTGGGTGCCGCCACTCTGCCTGTCGCAAGCCAACTCCCCGCGTGCCAGCCTAACCTGCCCTCCCTCCCTCCCTCCGTCCCCGGAGTATTTATGGCGCTGAATAATCGGGTGGATCCACCGTCTTCTCAGGCCACGGTAGTTTTTTCACTCCGCCATTGGAGCCTGGCAACCATTGAGCAACGTGCAGGCCAACTCCTGTAAGCGTGGCTGAGGCTACTCAGGCTCCAGCAGCCGGGGCCACGTTTACAGGGAGGCCGGCAAACGTTATCACCCACAGCCCCCTAGAGCCCCCAAGCCCCTTCCTTTCCTCCCCACAGCTCCCCATGACGCCACAGCTGCCACCTGCCTTCCCACTCCGCAGCCCCCGTGGCCCCCACGCCCCTCCTTTCATGCCACAGCCCCCCAGCCCATGCCCTTCTCCCTCCCCACGGTCCCCACGACCCCGGTCTCCCCCTCCTCCCCATGCTTCCATCCCTGGTAGCCCCACAGCCGCCTGGCCCCATCCGCAGCGCTGCTGGCCCCACGGCCCCCTTGCCGGTTGCACCCCATCCCTTACGGCCCATTCGAGCAATCTCTTAGCCGGTGGCCCTGTCCCCAGTGCCCATGGCCCTGCTGACCCCACAGCCACCGGCCGGCACAGCCCCGGCTGCGCCCTGCCACCTTCTCCAGCCGCTTGCAGCTTTCGCTGCCGAGGGGAAAGGCCCTGTCGGATGGAGGCCGGAGCGACCTGGCCTGCCCACTCCTGAACGCAGCGCTGCTGCACGCAGCCGCTCAAAGGGCCAGAGCTGAAGCACGTGGGGCGCTGCCTGCCTGTTGCGTGCCCCTGCTGTCCCAAAAGCGGATTCTTTGTCCGGCGTGCAATAGGCCGAGCATCACACCCTCGGGAGAGACGCTGAGTATTTAGTTCAGGTTTGCGCAAAGCTGGGTGCTCGGTGGTTTCCCACAAATCAAGCACGCCCTCATACAAAACTGCAGCGTATTTATCAGGTGACATGATTAGTATCAACCCGCCCAAATTTACACTTAGTGGTTAGTGATTAACATTTCGACACTATTGCTTTACTGGATTGAAATGAGCCTCGCTTGCTATGGAAATTAGCACGCGTGCTCCTTTCGGGTGGGGGGTGGGGGGGCAGCAAATCTCTTTGGTCCGGAATTGAGTCGGCGGTCGCGATCTCCCCTCGCCACATTTCCCTTTCACCCAGGTTCTGCAGTTTTATCAAACTGCACGCTTCTCTGGCCACCGGCCCGTCTTTGGCGCCAAGATGGTCCCTTTTATCGCTCCCTTTGCTCTTCTTCAAGGCTAGAGCCCTTCATTTCCCACAGTTGCTTACTTCTCCAAACGCTTTCGTATCTTTTAGCTCCCTCCCCAATTCCTTTCCCGAGGCACGAGTGGTTAGCACTTTTGCTAATTGGAAAATGGCTCTTTCTGCAAGACATCCCCCCCACCCCTTCCTCCTGGTGGCTCTAGAGAACTGCTAGCGCAAGACAACGCCATGTCTCCAACAGCCTTGGTGCTCAATGGTTGCTAAAACCACAAGGGAGAGCAGCGGTCGCTAAGACCGCAGGACCAGAGAGTACCAGGAGCGGGGGGGAGGGAGGAAGTCTTTCGAAGGCCGGACGCTCTTGCCTCCCCACACACATGGCCCGGGGGGCGGGACCTGGTAGCACTTCTCTGCGTTTGACTGGTCACCCGTCTGGATTCGACTGCGCTCTCAGCCACTGGCGGAACTGGGACGAGAGAAGGTTCCGGAGGGCCAGAGCCTGAAATCTCTCGAAAGGGACTCTCGCGCTGTCTTGGGCTCTCTCTCTCCACCAACTCCCCGTGTTGGCAGGTGTAGCGCTGGATCCGGGACTGGTGATTCTCCTCTTCATTCCTCTCTCTCTCTCTCTCTCCCCCTCTCTTTCACTTCTCCTAAGGCTCTTGGGAGGCTGCAAGCACGGTGTCTAGCCGGGCTAGAGCAGAGGGCTAGTCTTTCTTTTTCCCCTTTCTGGGCTGTCGTTCCCCCCGGAGCTGGACGCTGGGTCCAAATGGGGGCTGGATGCTTGAGCCCTGGAGCTCTGGAGGTCATCTTGTCTCGTGCAACCGCCCGGCTCGAGGAGGGTCACCTAGCGCTGGTTGCCCAGCGTCCGCGGGCAGCAGCGTAACTGAGGAGGACGTTTTCCCCAGGATCTGGGGGCATCCGTCACTTCCCTGTGCCTGGCCTCGTGAGTCGCCCAGTCTCCCAGTGCCGTGGAGCAGCGGGGTAGCGAGTGGGCATGGCCCCGGGGCTGGAGAGGGGTGAGGGTGCCCAGGTGCCAGCCCAGCTGCCCGCATGATGCGCCCGTTGTTTTGCGGGGGGAAAAGCACTATGCCCAGCTGGTGGCCTGGCTGCGGGAGGATAAGCAGGAGAATGAGGTAGGGCCGAAAGGGCTGGGGGAGAGCGGGTGAGTGCCCACGGGCCCTGGGGCGGGGGGGTGGGAGGAGGGCGGCAGCGGGCTCAGGGACTCGGACCCTTCCTTCTCCCAGGTGCTGCGTCAAGAAATGAAGAAACTTGAAGAGGCACTGGAGGAGGAGGAGGCGTGGTGAGTTGGGCCCCTGGCCCCACACGGCTGTCTCTGCAGCACCGGGAGCGAGGGGGCTGCCAGTGGTGGTGCTAGGCAATGGGGTGGGGGGAATACGCAGCCCGAGGTGTGACAGGGAAGCCCAGTCCCTGCCTGGGGTGCTGAATGTTTGGAAGGGGACCGCCCGCGTGGCCCCCCTGGAGGTCTAGAACTCCTCCAAGCGAGCCCTGTTGCCTGCACCAGCATCAGAGGAAGAAGGAGGCAGAGGCGCCGGGGACTGTGCTGCCAGAGGTGGGGGAAGCATAGCGGGTAAGGGGGAGAGCCTGTGCCAGCCCCTGCCCCGGCCAGCGTGGGTCTCCCTGGGGAGAGGGGTCCACGGAGGTCCCAGCCACGCAGGGGCTATACTCCTGCGCGAGGCGGAGGCCAGGGGCACCGTGCAACTCCAGCTGTCCTGACTGCGCAGCAGTGCTTGACAAGCGTCCTCGCTCTGCCTCGACCTGTAGCAAAGGGACACGCTGGCGAGAAGACGCGGCTTGGTTTATTGGCTGCAGTGAGGGTCCCCACTGGGGCCCCTGGGGTCCGGTCCCGGGCAGTGGGTGGGATGGGCCAGACACCTGCTGCAGCCGACGGGGCTCGCAAGTCCAGGCTGCTGGGGAGCTGCTGGCCGGCTGTGGGCTTTGCAGCGGGGAAGTGCTCGGCATCGGTTTTCCCTGGGCCGGGCTGTTTGCCGGGCTTGCGGAGTATCGTGTGCCACCCTGCGCGAGGGAGCAATGAGAGACGGCTGGGGAGGCAGCCCGTGGGGCTCTCGGAACGGCCCCGTAGGCATCCCGTAGGCAAGACGGGCTTGGGATGCATCCAGCCTGCCCTGTCTCCCATCCCTCTTGTGCCCCACAGGACACTCGGCCTGCTCTTGGTCGGCGGCTTCGCTCTGGCTGCTGCGGTGCTCTACGCCTCCTGCTACGACCCCAAACTCTTCTGCCGCCTGCTGTTGCATGTGCTGCCTGGGGAGACCTACCGCAACCTGGCATATGCCCTGGGAAAGATGGTGCTCAGGGAGGGGCTGCTGCCTTTTTGGCAGCCTGCCCCTCCCCCCAATAAAACCTTTTCTACCTCACCTCCACGGGCTCAGGCGTGTTTGCTGGGGCACAGGGAGAGGGTCTTGCCCCGCGTGCCGGTCCCCGCAGCCCCTCGAGGGCAGGCCCAGCCCCGGCTGCTAGGCACTGGGTGCCGCCACTCTGCCTGTCGCAAGCCAACTCCCCGCGTGCCAGCCTCACCTGCCCTCCCTCCCTCCCTCTGTCCCCGGAGTATTTATGGCGCTGAATAATCGGGTGGATCCACCGTCTTCTCAGGCCACGGTAGTTTTTTCACTCCGCCATTGGAGCCTGGCAACCATTGAGCAACGTGCAGGCCAACTCCTGTAAGCGTGGCTGAGGCTACTCAGGCTCCAGCAGCCGGGGCCACGTTTACAGGGAGGCCGGCAAACGTTATCACCCACAGCCCCCTAGAGCCCCCAAGCCCCTTCCTTTCCTCCCCACAGCTCCCCGTGACGCCACAGCTGCCACCTGCCTTCCCACTCCGCAGCCCCCGTGGCCCCCACGCCCCTCCTTTCATGCCACAGCCCCCCAGCCCATGCCCTTCTCCCTCCCCACGGTCCCCACGACCCCGGTCTCCCCCTCCTCCCCATGCTCCCATCCCTGGTAGCCCCACAGCCGCCTGGCCCCATCCGCAGCGCTGCTGGCCCCACGGACCCCTTGCCGGTTGCACCCCATCCCTTACGGCCCATTCGAGCAATCTCTTAGCCGGTGGCCCTGTCCCCAGTGCCCATGGCCCTGCTGACCCCACAGCCACCGGCCGGCACAGCCCCGGCTGCGCCCTGCCACCTTCTCCAGCCGCTCGCAGCTTTCGCTGCCGAGGGGAAAGGCCCTGTCGGATGGAGGCCGGAGCGACCTGGCCTGCCCACTCCTGAACGCAGCGCTGCTGCACGCAGCCGCTCAAAGGGCCAGAGCTGAAGCACGTGGGGCGCTGCCTGCCTGTTGCGTGCCCCTGCTGTCCCAAAAGCGGATTCTTTGCCCGGCGTGCAATAGGCCGAGCATCACACCCTCGGGAGAGACGCTGAGTATTTAGTTCAGGTTTGCGCAAAGCTGGGTGCTCGGTGGTTTCCCACAAATCAAGCACGCCCTCATACAAAACTGCAGCGTATTTATCAGGTGACATGATTAGTATCAACCCGCCCAAATTTACACTTAGTGGTTAGTGATTAACATTTCGACACTATTGCTTTACTGGATTGAAATGAGCCTCGCTTGCTATGGAAATTAGCACGCGTGCTCCTTTCGGGTGGGGGGTGGGGGGGCAGCAAATCTCTTTGGTCCGGAATTGAGTCGGCGGTCGCGATCTCCCCTCGCCACATTTCCCTTTCACCCAGGTTCTGCAGTTTTATCAAACTGCACGCTTCTCTGGCCACCGGCCCGTCTTTGGCGCCAAGATGGTCCCTTTTATCGCTCCCTTTGCTCTTCTTCAAGCCTAGAGCCCTTCATTTCCCACAGTTGCTTACTTCTCCAAACGCTTTCGTATCTTTTAGCTCCCTCCCCAATTCCTTTCCCGAGGCACGAGTGGTTAGCACTTTTGCTAATTGGAAAATGGCTCTTTCTGCAAGACATCCCCCCCACCCCTTCCTCCTGGTGGCTCTAGAGAACTGCTAGCGCAAGACAACGCCATGTCTCCAACAGCCTTGGTGCTCAATGGTTGCTAAAACCACAAGGGAGAGCAGCGGTCGCTAAGACCGCAGGACCAGAGAGTACCAGGAGCGGGGGGGAGGGAGGAAGTCTTTCGAAGGCGGGACGCTCTTGCCTCCCCACACACATGGCCCGGGGGGCGGGACCTGGTAGCACTTCTCTGCGTTTGACTGGTCACCCGTCTGGATTCGACTGCTCTCTCAGCCACTAGCGGAACTGGGACGAGAGAAGGTTCCGGAGGGCCAGAGCCTGAAATCTCTCGAAAGGGACTCTCGCGCTGCCTTGGGCTCGCTCTCTCCACCAACTCCCCGTGTTGGCAGGTGTAGCGCTGGATCCAGGACTGGTGGTTCTCCTCTTCATTCCTCTTTCTCTCTCTCTCTCCCTCTCTTTCGCTTCTCCTAAGGCTCTTGGGAGGCTGCAAGCACGGTGTCTAGCCGGGCTAGAGCAGAGGGCTAGTCTTTCTTTTTCCCCTTTCTGGGCTGTCGTTCCCCCCGGAGCTGGACGCCGGGTCCAAATGGGGGCTGGATGCTTGAGCCCTGGAGCTCTGGAGGTCATCTTGTCTCGTGCAACCGCCCGGCTCGAGGAGGGTCACCTAGCGCTGGTTGCCCAGCGTCCGCGGGCAGCAGCGTAACTGAGGAGGACGTTTTCCCCAGGATCTGGGGGCATCCGTCACTTCCCTGTGCCTGGCCTCGTGAGTCGCCCAGTCTCCCCTTGCCGTGGAGCAGCGGGGTAGCGAGTGGGCATGGCCCCGGGGCTGGAGAGGGGGGAGGGTGCCCAGGTGCCAGCCCAGCTGCCCGCATGATGCGCCCGTTGTTTTGCGGGGGGAAAAGCACTATGCCCAGCTGGTGGCCTGGCTGCGGGAGGATAAGCAGGAGAATGAGGTAGGGCCGAAAGGGCTGGGGGAGAGCGGGTGAGTGCCCACGGGCCCTGGGGCGGGGGGGTGGGAGGAGGGCGGCAGCGGGCTCAGGGACTCGGACCCTTCCTTCTCCCAGGTGCTGCGTCAAGAAATGAAGAAACTTGAAGAGGCACTGGAGGAGGAGGAGGAGGCGTGGTGAGTTGGGCCCCTGGCCCCACACGGCTGTCTCTGCAGCACCGGGAGCGAGGGGGCTGCCAGTGCTGGTGCTAGGCAATGGGGTGGGGGGAATACGCAGCCCGAGGTGTGACAGGGAAGCCCAGTCCCTGCCTGGGGTGCTGAATGTTTGGAAGGGGACCGCCCGCGTGGCCCCCCTGGAGGTCTAGAACTCCTCCAAGCGAGCCCTGTTGCCTGCACCAGCATCAGAGGAAGAAGGAGGCAGAGGCGCCGGGGACTGTGCTGCCAGAGGTGGGGGAAGCATAGCGGGTAAGGGGGAGAGCCTGTGCCAGCCCCTGCCCCGGCCAGCGTGGGTCTCCCTGGGGAGAGGGGTCCACGGAGGTGCCAGCCACGCAGGGGCTATACTCCTGCGCGAGGCGGAGGCCAGGGGCACCGTGCAACTCCAGCTGTCCTGACTGCGCAGCAGTGCTTGACAAGCGTCCTCGCTCTGCCTCGACCTGTAGCAAAGGGACACGCTGGCGAGAAGACGCGGCTTGGTTTATTGGCTGCAGTGAGGGTCCCCACTGGGTCCCCTGGGGTCCGGTCCCGGGCAGTGGGTGGGATGGGCCAGACACCTGCTGCAGCCGACGGGGCTCGCAAGTCCAGGCTGCTGGGGAGCTGCTGGCCGGCTGTGGGCTTTGCAGCGGGGAAGTGCTCAGCATCGGTTTTCCCTGGGCCGGGCTGTTTGCCGGGCTTGCGGAGTATCGTGTGCCACCCTGCGCGAGGGAGCAATGAGAGGCGGCTGGGGAGGCAGCCCGTGGGGCTCTCGCAACGGCCCCGTAGGCATCCCGTAGGCAAGACGGGCTTGGGATGCATCCAGCCTGCCCTGTCTCCCATCCCTCTTGTGCCCCACAGGACACTCGGCCTGCTCTTGGTCGGCGGCTTCGCTCTGGCTGCTGCGGTGCTCTACGCCTCCTGCTACGACCCCAAACTCTTCTGCCGCCTGCTGTTGCATGTGCTGCCTGGGGAGACCTACCGCAACCTGGCATATGCCCTGGGAAAGATGGTGCTCAGGGAGGGGCTGCTGCCTTTTTGGCAGCCTGCCCCTCCCCCCAATAAAACCTTTTCTACCTCACCTCCACGGGCTCAGGCGTGTTTGCTGGGGCACAGGGAGAGGGTCTTGCCCCGCGTGCCGGTCCCCGCAGCCCCTCGAGGGCAGGCCCAGCCCCGGCTGCTAGGCACTGGGTGCCGCCACTCTGCCTGTCGCAAGCCAACTCCCCGCGTGCCAGCCTAACCTGCCCTCCCTCCCTCCCTCCGTCCCCGGAGTATTTATGGCGCTGAATAATCGGGTGGATCCACCGTCTTCTCAGGCCACGGTAGTTTTTTCACTCCGCCATTGGAGCCTGGCAACCATTGAGCAACGTGCAGGCCAACTCCTGTAAGCGTGGCTGAGGCTACTCAGGCTCCAGCAGCCGGGGCCACGTTTACAGGGAGGCCGGCAAACGTTATCACCCACAGCCCCCTAGAGCCCCCAAGCCCCTTCCTTTCCTCCCCACAGCTCCCCATGACGCCACAGCTGCCACCTGCCTTCCCACTCCGCAGCCCCCGTGGCCCCCACGCCCCTCCTTTCATGCCACAGCCCCCCAGCCCATGCCCTTCTCCCTCCCCACGGTCCCCACGACCCCGGTCTCCCCCTCCTCCCCATGCTTCCATCCCTGGTAGCCCCACAGCCGCCTGGCCCCATCCGCAGCGCTGCTGGCCCCACGGCCCCCTTGCCGGTTGCACCCCATCCCTTACGGCCCATTCGAGCAATCTCTTAGCCGGTGGCCCTGTCCCCAGTGCCCATGGCCCTGCTGACCCCACAGCCACCGGCCGGCACAGCCCCGGCTGCGCCCTGCCACCTTCTCCAGCTGCTTGCAGCTTTCGCTGCCGAGGGGAAAGGCCCTGTCGGATGGAGGCCGGAGCGACCTGGCCTGCCCACTCCTGAACGCAGCGCTGCTGCACGCAGCCGCTCAAAGGGCCAGAGCTGAAGCACGTGGGGCGCTGCCTGCCTGTTGCGTGCCCCTGCTGTCCCAAAAGCGGATTCTTTGTCCGGCGTGCAATAGGCCGAGCATCACACCCTCGGGAGAGACGCTGAGTATTTAGTTCAGGTTTGCGCAAAGCTGGGTGCTCGGTGGTTTCCCACAAATCAAGCACGCCCTCATACAAAACTGCAGCGTATTTATCAGGTGACATGATTAGTATCAACCCGCCCAAATTTACACTTAGTGGTTAGTGATTAACATTTCGACACTATTGCTTTACTGGATTGAAATGAGCCTCGCTTGCTATGGAAATTAGCACGCGTGCTCCTTTCGGGTGGGGGGTGGGGGGGCAGCAAATCTCTTTGGTCCGGAATTGAGTCGGCGGTCGCGATCTCCCCTCGCCACATTTCCCTTTCACCCAGGTTCTGCAGTTTTATCAAACTGCACGCTTCTCTGGCCACCGGCCCGTCTTTGGCGCCAAGATGGTCCCTTTTATCGCTCCCTTTGCTCTTCTTCAAGGCTAGAGCCCTTCATTTCCCACAGTTGCTTACTTCTCCAAACGCTTTCGTATCTTTTAGCTCCCTCCCCAATTCCTTTCCCGAGGCACGAGTGGTTAGCACTTTTGCTAATTGGAAAATGGCTCTTTCTGCAAGACATCCCCCCCACCCCTTCCTCCTGGTGTCTCTAGAGAACTGCTAGCGCAAGACAACGCCATGTCTCCAACAGCCTTGGTGCTCAATGGTTGCTAAAACCACAAGGGAGAGCAGCGGTCGCTAAGACCGCAGGACCAGAGAGTACCAGGAGCGGGGGGGAGGGAGGAAGTCTTTCGAAGGCCGGACGCTCTTGCCTCCCCACACACATGGCCCGGGGGGCGGGACCTGGTAGCACTTCTCTGCGTTTGACTGGTCACCCGTCTGGATTCGACTGCGCTCTCAGCCACTGGCGGAACTGGGACGAGAGAAGGTTCCGGAGGGCCAGAGCCTGAAATCTCTCGAAAGGGACTCTCGCGCTGTCTTGGGCTCTCTCTCTCCACCAACTCCCCGTGTTGGCAGGTGTAGCGCTGGATCCGGGACTGGTGATTCTCCTCTTCATTCCTCTCTCTCTCTCTCTCTCCCCCTCTCTTTCACTTCTCCTAAGGCTCTTGGGAGGCTGCAAGCACGGTGTCTAGCCGGGCTAGAGCAGAGGGCTAGTCTTTCTTTTTCCCCTTTCTGGGCTGTCGTTCCCCCCGGAGCTGGACGCTGGGTCCAAATGGGGGCTGGATGCTTGAGCCCTGGAGCTCTGGAGGTCATCTTGTCTCGTGCAACCGCCCGGCTCGAGGAGGGTCACCTAGCGCTGGTTGCCCAGCGTCCGCGGGCAGCAGCGTAACTGAGGAGGACGTTTTCCCCAGGATCTGGGGGCATCCGTCACTTCCCTGTGCCTGGCCTCGTGAGTCGCCCAGTCTCCCAGTGCCGTGGAGCAGCGGGGTAGCGAGTGGGCATGGCCCCGGGGCTGGAGAGGGGTGAGGGTGCCCAGGTGCCAGCCCAGCTGCCCGCATGATGCGCCCGTTGTTTTGCGGGGGGAAAAGCACTATGCCCAGCTGGTGGCCTGGCTGCGGGAGGATAAGCAGGAGAATGAGGTAGGGCCGAAAGGGCTGGGGGAGAGCGGGTGAGTGCCCACGGGCCCTGGGGCGGGGGGGTGGGAGGAGGGCGGCAGCGGGCTCAGGGACTCGGACCCTTCCTTCTCCCAGGTGCTGCGTCAAGAAATGAAGAAACTTGAAGAGGCACTGGAGGAGGAGGAGGCGTGGTGAGTTGGGCCCCTGGCCCCACACGGCTGTCTCTGCAGCACCGGGAGCGAGGGGGCTGCCAGTGGTGGTGCTAGGCAATGGGGTGGGGGGAATACGCAGCCCGAGGTGTGACAGGGAAGCCCAGTCCCTGCCTGGGGTGCTGAATGTTTGGAAGGGGACCGCCCGCGTGGCCCCCCTGGAGGTCTAGAACTCCTCCAAGCGAGCCCTGTTGCCTGCACCAGCATCAGAGGAAGAAGGAGGCAGAGGCGCCGGGGACTGTGCTGCCAGAGGTGGGGGAAGCATAGCGGGTAAGGGGGAGAGCCTGTGCCAGCCCCTGCCCCGGCCAGCGTGGGTCTCCCTGGGGAGAGGGGTCCACGGAGGTGCCAGCCACGCAGGGGCTATACTCCTGCGCGAGGCGGAGGCCAGGGGCACCGTGCAACTCCAGCTGTCCTGACTGCGCAGCAGTGCTTGACAAGCGTCCTCGCTCTGCCTCGACCTGTAGCAAAGGGACACGCTGGCGAGAAGACGCGGCTTGGTTTATTGGCTGCAGTGAGGGTCCCCACTGGGGCCCCTGGGGTCCGGTCCCGGGCAGTGGGTGGGATGGGCCAGACACCTGCTGCAGCCGACGGGGCTCGCAAGTCCAGGCTGCTGGGGAGCTGCTGGCCGGCTGTGGGCTTTGCAGCGGGGAAGTGCTCGGCATCGGTTTTCCCTGGGCCGGGCTGTTTGCCGGGCTTGCGGAGTATCGTGTGCCACCCTGCGCGAGGGAGCAATGAGAGACGGCTGGGGAGGCAGCCCGTGGGGCTCTCGGAACGGCCCCGTAGGCATCCCGTAGGCAAGACGGGCTTGGGATGCATCCAGCCTGCCCTGTCTCCCATCCCTCTTGTGCCCCACAGGACACTCGGCCTGCTCTTGGTCGGCGGCTTCGCTCTGGCTGCTGCGGTGCTCTACGCCTCCTGCTACGACCCCAAACTCTTCTGCCGCCTGCTGTTGCATGTGCTGCCTGGGGAGACCTACCGCAACCTGGCATATGCCCTGGGAAAGATGGTGCTCAGGGAGGGGCTGCTGCCTTTTTGGCAGCCTGCCCCTCCCCCCAATAAAACCTTTTCTACCTCACCTCCACGGGCTCAGGCGTGTTTGCTGGGGCACAGGGAGAGGGTCTTGCCCCGCGTGCCGGTCCCCGCAGCCCCTCGAGGGCAGGCCCAGCCCCGGCTGCTAGGCACTGGGTGCCGCCACTCTGCCTGTCGCAAGCCAACTCCCCGCGTGCCAGCCTCACCTGCCCTCCCTCCCTCCCTCTGTCCCCGGAGTATTTATGGCGCTGAATAATCGGGTGGATCCACCGTCTTCTCAGGCCACGGTAGTTTTTTCACTCCGCCATTGGAGCCTGGCAACCATTGAGCAACGTGCAGGCCAACTCCTGTAAGCGTGGCTGAGGCTACTCAGGCTCCAGCAGCCGGGGCCACGTTTACAGGGAGGCCGGCAAACGTTATCACCCACAGCCCCCTAGAGCCCCCAAGCCCCTTCCTTTCCTCCCCACAGCTCCCCGTGACGCCACAGCTGCCACCTGCCTTCCCACTCCGCAGCCCCCGTGGCCCCCACGCCCCTCCTTTCATGCCACAGCCCCCCAGCCCATGCCCTTCTCCCTCCCCACGGTCCCCACGACCCCGGTCTCCCCCTCCTCCCCATGCTCCCATCCCTGGTAGCCCCACAGCCGCCTGGCCCCATCCGCAGCGCTGCTGGCCCCACGGACCCCTTGCCGGTTGCACCCCATCCCTTACGGCCCATTCGAGCAATCTCTTAGCCGGTGGCCCTGTCCCCAGTGCCCATGGCCCTGCTGACCCCACAGCCACCGGCCGGCACAGCCCCGGCTGCGCCCTGCCACCTTCTCCAGCCGCTCGCAGCTTTCGCTGCCGAGGGGAAAGGCCCTGTCGGATGGAGGCCGGAGCGACCTGGCCTGCCCACTCCTGAACGCAGCGCTGCTGCACGCAGCCGCTCAAAGGGCCAGAGCTGAAGCACGTGGGGCGCTGCCTGCCTGTTGCGTGCCCCTGCTGTCCCAAAAGCGGATTCTTTGCCCGGCGTGCAATAGGCCGAGCATCACACCCTCGGGAGAGACGCTGAGTATTTAGTTCAGGTTTGCGCAAAGCTGGGTGCTCGGTGGTTTCCCACAAATCAAGCACGCCCTCATACAAAACTGCAGCGTATTTATCAGGTGACATGATTAGTATCAACCCGCCCAAATTTACACTTAGTGGTTAGTGATTAACATTTCGACACTATTGCTTTACTGGATTGAAATGAGCCTCGCTTGCTATGGAAATTAGCACGCGTGCTCCTTTCGGGTGGGGGGTGGGGGGGCAGCAAATCTCTTTGGTCCGGAATTGAGTCGGCGGTCGCGATCTCCCCTCGCCACATTTCCCTTTCACCCAGGTTCTGCAGTTTTATCAAACTGCACGCTTCTCTGGCCACCGGCCCGTCTTTGGCGCCAAGATGGTCCCTTTTATCGCTCCCTTTGCTCTTCTTCAAGCCTAGAGCCCTTCATTTCCCACAGTTGCTTACTTCTCCAAACGCTTTCGTATCTTTTAGCTCCCTCCCCAATTCCTTTCCCGAGGCACGAGTGGTTAGCACTTTTGCTAATTGGAAAATGGCTCTTTCTGCAAGACATCCCCCCCACCCCTTCCTCCTGGTGGCTCTAGAGAACTGCTAGCGCAAGACAACGCCATGTCTCCAACAGCCTTGGTGCTCAATGGTTGCTAAAACCACAAGGGAGAGCAGCGGTCGCTAAGACCGCAGGACCAGAGAGTACCAGGAGCGGGGGGGAGGGAGGAAGTCTTTCGAAGGCGGGACGCTCTTGCCTCCCCACACACATGGCCCGGGGGGCGGGACCTGGTAGCACTTCTCTGCGTTTGACTGGTCACCCGTCTGGATTCGACTGCTCTCTCAGCCACTAGCGGAACTGGGACGAGAGAAGGTTCCGGAGGGCCAGAGCCTGAAATCTCTCGAAAGGGACTCTCGCGCTGCCTTGGGCTCGCTCTCTCCACCAACTCCCCGTGTTGGCAGGTGTAGCGCTGGATCCAGGACTGGTGGTTCTCCTCTTCATTCCTCTTTCTCTCTCTCTCTCCCTCTCTTTCGCTTCTCCTAAGGCTCTTGGGAGGCTGCAAGCACGGTGTCTAGCCGGGCTAGAGCAGAGGGCTAGTCTTTCTTTTTCCCCTTTCTGGGCTGTCGTTCCCCCCGGAGCTGGACGCCGGGTCCAAATGGGGGCTGGATGCTTGAGCCCTGGAGCTCTGGAGGTCATCTTGTCTCGTGCAACCGCCCGGCTCGAGGAGGGTCACCTAGCGCTGGTTGCCCAGCGTCCGCGGGCAGCAGCGTAACTGAGGAGGACGTTTTCCCCAGGATCTGGGGGCATCCGTCACTTCCCTGTGCCTGGCCTCGTGAGTCGCCCAGTCTCCCCTTGCCGTGGAGCAGCGGGGTAGCGAGTGGGCATGGCCCCGGGGCTGGAGAGGGGGGAGGGTGCCCAGGTGCCAGCCCAGCTGCCCGCATGATGCGCCCGTTGTTTTGCGGGGGGAAAAGCACTATGCCCAGCTGGTGGCCTGGCTGCGGGAGGATAAGCAGGAGAATGAGGTAGGGCCGAAAGGGCTGGGGGAGAGCGGGTGAGTGCCCACGGGCCCTGGGGCGGGGGGGTGGGAGGAGGGCGGCAGCGGGCTCAGGGACTCGGACCCTTCCTTCTCCCAGGTGCTGCGTCAAGAAATGAAGAAACTTGAAGAGGCACTGGAGGAGGAGGAGGAGGCGTGGTGAGTTGGGCCCCTGGCCCCACACGGCTGTCTCTGCAGCACCGGGAGCGAGGGGGCTGCCAGTGCTGGTGCTAGGCAATGGGGTGGGGGGAATACGCAGCCCGAGGTGTGACAGGGAAGCCCAGTCCCTGCCTGGGGTGCTGAATGTTTGGAAGGGGACCGCCCGCGTGGCCCCCCTGGAGGTCTAGAACTCCTCCAAGCGAGCCCTGTTGCCTGCACCAGCATCAGAGGAAGAAGGAGGCAGAGGCGCCGGGGACTGTGCTGCCAGAGGTGGGGGAAGCATAGCGGGTAAGGGGGAGAGCCTGTGCCAGCCCCTGCCCCGGCCAGCGTGGGTCTCCCTGGGGAGAGGGGTCCACGGAGGTGCCAGCCACGCAGGGGCTATACTCCTGCGCGAGGCGGAGGCCAGGGGCACCGTGCAACTCCAGCTGTCCTGACTGCGCAGCAGTGCTTGACAAGCGTCCTCGCTCTGCCTCGACCTGTAGCAAAGGGACACGCTGGCGAGAAGACGCGGCTTGGTTTATTGGCTGCAGTGAGGGTCCCCACTGGGTCCCCTGGGGTCCGGTCCCGGGCAGTGGGTGGGATGGGCCAGACACCTGCTGCAGCCGACGGGGCTCGCAAGTCCAGGCTGCTGGGGAGCTGCTGGCCGGCTGTGGGCTTTGCAGCGGGGAAGTGCTCGGCATCGGTTTTCCCTGGGCCGGGCTGTTTGCCGGGCTTGCGGAGTATCGTGTGCCACCCTGCGCGAGGGAGCAATGAGAGGCGGCTGGGGAGGCAGCCCGTGGGGCTCTCGCAACGGCCCCGTAGGCATCCCGTAGGCAAGACGGGCTTGGGATGCATCCAGCCTGCCCTGTCTCCCATCCCTCTTGTGCCCCACAGGACACTCGGCCTGCTCTTGGTCGGCGGCTTCGCTCTGGCTGCTGCGGTGCTCTACGCCTCCTGCTACGACCCCAAACTCTTCTGCCGCCTGCTGTTGCATGTGCTGCCTGGGGAGACCTACCGCAACCTGGCATATGCCCTGGGAAAGATGGTGCTCAGGGAGGGGCTGCTGCCTTTTTGGCAGCCTGCCCCTCCCCCCAATAAAACCTTTTCTACCTCACCTCCACGGGCTCAGGCGTGTTTGCTGGGGCACAGGGAGAGGGTCTTGCCCCGCGTGCCGGTCCCCGCAGCCCCTCGAGGGCAGGCCCAGCCCCGGCTGCTAGGCACTGGGTGCCGCCACTCTGCCTGTCGCAAGCCAGCTCCCCGCGTGCCAGCCTCACCTGCCCTCCCTCCCTCCCTCCGTCCCCGGAGTATTTATGGCGCTGAATAATCGGGTGGATCCACCGTCTTCTCAGGCCACGGTAGTTTTTTCACTCCGCCATTGGAGCCTGGCAACCATTGAGCAACGTGCAGGCCAACTCCTGTAAGCGTGGCTGAGGCTACTCAGGCTCCAGCAGCCGGGGCCACGTTTACAGGGAGGCCGGCAAACGTTATCACCCACAGCCCCCTAGAGCCCCCAAGCCCCTTCCTTTCCTCCCCACAGCTCCCCATGACGCCACAGCTGCCACCTGCCTTCCCACTCCGCAGCCCCCGTGGCCCCCACGCCCCTCCTTTCATGCCACAGCCCCCCAGCCCATGCCCTTCTCCCTCCCCACGGTCCCCACGACCCCGGTCTCCCCCTCCTCCCCATGCTCCCATCCCTGGTAGCCCCACAGCCGCCTGGCCCCATCCGCAGCGCTGCTGGCCCCACGGCCCCCTTGCCGGTTGCACCCCATCCCTTACGGCCCATTCGAGCAATCTCTTAGCCGGTGGCCCTGTCCCCAGTGCCCATGGCCCTGCTGACCCCACAGCCACCGGCCGGCACAGCCCCGGCTGCGCCCTGCCACCTTCTCCAGCCGCTCGCAGCTTTCGCTGCCGAGGGGAAAGGCCCTGTCGGATGGAGGCCGGAGCGACCTGGCCTGCCCACTCCTGAACGCAGCGCTGCTGCACGCAGCCGCTCAAAGGGCCAGAGCTGAAGCACGTGGGGCGCTGCCTGCCTGCCGCATGCCCCTGCTGTCCCAAAAGCGGATTCTTTGTCCGGCGTGCAATAGGCCGAGCATCACACCCTCGGGAGAGACGCCGAGCATTTAGTTCAGGTTTGCGCAAAGCTGGGTGCTCGGTGGTTTCCCACAAATCAAGCACGCCCTCATACAAAACTGCAGCGTATTTATCAGGTGACACGATTAGTATCAACCCGCCCAAATTTACACTTAGTGGTTAGTGATTAACATTTCGACACTATTGCTTTACTGGATTGAAATGAGCCTCGCTTGCTATGGAAATTAGCACGCGTGCTCCTTTCGGGTGGGGGGTGGGGGGGCAGCAAATCTCTTTGGTCCGGAATTGAGTCGGCGGTCGCGATCTCCCCTCGCCACATTTCCCTTTCACCCAGGTTCTGCAGTTTTATCAAACTGCACGCTTCTCTGGCCACCGGCCTGTCTTTGGCGCCAAGATGGTCCCTTTTATCGCTCCCTTTGCTCTTCTTCAAGGCTAGAGCCCTTCATTTCCCACAGTTTCTTACTTCTCCAAACGCTTTCGTATCTTTTAGCTCCCTCCCCAATTCCTTTCCCGAGGCACGAGTGGTTAGCACTTTTGCTAATTGGAAAATGGCTCTTTCTGCAAGACATCCCCCCCACCCCTTCCTCCTGGTGGCTCTAGAGAACTGCTAGCGCAAGACAACGCCATGTCTCCAACAGCCTTGGTGCTCAATGGTTGCTAAAACCACAAGGGAGAGCAGCGGTCGCTAAGACCGCAGGACCAGAGAGTACCAGGAGCGGGGGGGAGGGAGGAAGTCTTTCGAAGGCGGGACGCTCTTGCCTCCCCACACACATGGCCCGGGGGGCGGGACCTGGTAGCACTTCTCTGCGTTTGACTGGTCACCCGTCTGGATTCGACTGCGCTCTCAGCCACTGGCGGAACTGGGACGAGAGAAGGTTCCGGAGGGCCAGAGCCTGAAATCTCTCGAAAGGGACTCTCGCGCTGCCTTGGGCTCGCTCTCTCCACCAACTCCCCGTGTTGGCAGGTGTAGCGCTGGATCCAGGACTGGTGGTTCTCCTCTTCATTCCTCTTTCTCTCTCTCTCTCCCTCTCTTTCGCTTCTCCTAAGGCTCTTGGGAGGCTGCAAGCACGGTGTCTAGCCGGGCTAGAGCAGAGGGCTAGTCTTTCTTTTTCCCCTTTCTGGGCTGTCGTTCCCCCCGGAGCTGGACGCCGGGTCCAAATGGGGGCTGGATGCTTGAGCCCTGGAGCTCTGGAGGTCATCTTGTCTCGTGCAACCGCCCGGCTCGAGGAGGGTCACCTAGCGCTGGTTGCCCAGCGTCCGCGGGCAGCAGCGTAACTGAGGAGGACGTTTTCCCCAGGATCTGGGGGCATCCGTCACTTCCCTGTGCCTGGCCTCGTGAGTCGCCCAGTCTCCCCTTGCCGTGGAGCAGCGGGGTAGCGAGTGGGCATGGCCCCGGGGCTGGAGAGGGGGGAGGGTGCCCAGGTGCCAGCCCAGCTGCCCGCATGATGCGCCCGTTGTTTTGCGGGGGGAAAAGCACTATGCCCAGCTGGTGGCCTGGCTGCGGGAGGATAAGCAGGAGAATGAGGTAGGGCCGAAAGGGCTGGGGGAGAGCGGGTGAGTGCCCACGGGCCCTGGGGCGGGGGGGTGGGAGGAGGGCGGCAGCGGGCTCAGGGACTCGGACCCTTCCTTCTCCCAGGTGCTGCGTCAAGAAATGAAGAAACTTGAAGAGGCACTGGAGGAGGAGGAGGAGGCGTGGTGAGTTGGGCCCCTGGCCCCACACGGCTGTCTCTGCAGCACCGGGAGCGAGGGGGCTGCCAGTGCTGGTGCTAGGCAATGGGGTGGGGGGAATACGCAGCCCGAGGTGTGACAGGGAAGCCCAGTCCCTGCCTGGGGTGCTGAATGTTTGGAAGGGGACCGCCCGCATGGCCCCCCTGGAGGTCTAGAACTCCTCCAAGCGAGCCCTGTTGCCTGCACCAGCATCAGAGGAAGAAGGAGGCAGAGGCGCCGGGGACTGTGCTGCCAGAGGTGGGGGAAGCATAGCGGGTAAGGGGGAGAGCCTGTGCCAGCCCCTGCCCCGGCCAGCGTGGGTCTCCCTGGGGAGAGGGGTCCACGGAGGTGCCAGCCACGCAGGGGCTATACTCCTGCGCGAGGCGGAGGCCAGGGGCACCGTGCAACTCCAGCTGTCCTGACTGTGCAGCAGTGCTTGACAAGCGTCCTCGCTCTGCCTCGACCTGTAGCAAAGGGACACGCTGGCGAGAAGACGCGGCTTGGTTTATTGGCTGCAGTGAGGGTCCCCACTGGGTCCCCTGGGGTCCGGTCCCGGGCAGTGGGTGGGATGGGCCAGACACCTGCTGCAGCCGACGGGGCTCGCAAGTCCAGGCTGCTGGGGAGCTGCTGGCCGGCTGTGGGCTTTGCAGCGGGGAAGTGCTCGGCATCGGTTTTCCCTGGGCCGGGCTGTTTGCCGGGCTTGCGGAGTATCGTGTCCCACCCTGCGCGAGGGAGCAATGAGAGGCGGCTGGGGAGGCAGCCCGTGGGGCTCTCGCAACGGCCCCGTAGGCATCCCGTAGGCAAGACGGGCTTGGGATGCATCCAGCCTGCCCTGTCTCCCATCCCTCTTGTGCCCCACAGGACACTCGGCCTGCTCTTGGTCGGCGGCTTCGCTCTGGCTGCTGCGGTGCTCTACGCCTCCTGCTACGACCCCAAACTCTTCTGCCGCCTGCTGTTGCATGTGCTGCCTGGGGAGACCTACCGCAACCTGGCATATGCCCTGGGAAAGATGGTGCTCAGGGAGGGGCTGCTGCCTTTTTGGCAGCCTGCCCCTCCCCCCAATAAAACCTTTTCTACCTCACCTCCACGGGCTCAGGCGTGTTTGCTGGGGCACAGGGAGAGGGTCTTGCCCCGCGTGCCGGTCCCCGCAGCCCCTCGAGGGCAGGCCCAGCCCCGGCTGCTAGGCACTGGGTGCCGCCACTCTGCCCGTCGCAAGCCAGCTCCCCGCGTGCCAGCCTCACCTGCCCTCCCTCCCTCCCTCCGTCCCCGGAGTATTTATGGCGCTGAATAATCGGGTGGATCCACCGTCTTCTCAGGCCACGGTAGTTTTTTCACTCCGCCATTGGAGCCTGGCAACCATTGAGCAACGTGCAGGCCAACTCCTGTAAGCGTGGCTGAGGCTACTCAGGCTCCAGCAGCCGGGGCCACGTTTACAGGGAGGCCGGCAAACGTTATCACCCACAGCCCCCTAGAGCCCCCAAGCCCCTTCCTTTCCTCCCCACAGCTCCCCATGACGCCACAGCTGCCACCTGCCTTCCCACTCCGCAGCCCCTGTGGCCCCCACGCCCCTCCTTTCATGCCACAGCCCCCCAGCCCATGCCCTTCTCCCTCCCCACGGTCCCCACGACCCCGGTCTCCCCCTCCTCCCCATGCTTCCATCCCTGGTAGCCCCACAGCCGCCTGGCCCCATCCGCAGCGCTGCTGGCCCCACGGACCCGTTGCCGGTTACACCCCATCCCTTACGGCCCATTCTAGCAATCTCTTAGCCGGTGGCCCTGTCCCCAGTGCCCATGGCCCTGCTGACCCCACAGCCACCGGCCGGCACAGCCCCGGCTGCGCCCTGCCACCTTCTCCAGCCGCTCGCAGCTTTCGCTGCCGAGGGGAAAGGCCCTGTCGGATGGAGGCCGGAGCGACCTGGCCTGCCCACTCCTGAACGCAGCGCTGCTGCACGCAGCCGCTCAAAGGGCCAGAGCTGAAGCACGTGGGGCGCTGCCTGCCTGTTGCGTGCCCCTGCTGTCCCAAAAGTGGATTCTTTGCCCGGCGTGCAATAGGCCGAGCATCACACCCTCGGGAGAGACGCCGAGTATTTAGTTCAGGTTTGCGCAAAGCTGGGTGCTCGGTGGTTTCCCACAAATCAAGCACGCCCTCATACAAAACTGCAGCGTATTAATCAGGTGACATGATTAGTATCAACCCGCCCAAATTTACACTTAGTGGTTAGTGATTAACATTTCGACACTATTGCTTTACTGGATTGAAATGAGCCTCGCTTGCTATGGAAATTAGCACGCGTGCTCCTTTCGGGTGGGGGGTGGGGGGGCAGCAAATCTCTTTGGTCCGGAATTGAGTCGGCGGTCGCGATCTCCCCTCGCCACATTTCCCTTTCACCCAGGTTCTGCAGTTTTATCAAACTGCACGCTTCTCTGGCCACCGGCCCGTCTTTGGCGCCAAGATGGTCCCTTTTATCGCTCCCTTTGCTCTTCTTCAAGGCTAGAGCCCTTCATTTCCCACAGTTGCTTACTTCTCCAAACGCTTTCGTATCTTTTAGCTCCCTCCCCAATTCCTTTCCCGAGGCACGAGTGGTTAGCACTTTTGCTAATTGGAAAATGGCTCTTTCTGCAAGACATCCCCCCCACCCCTTCCTCCTGGTGGCTCTAGAGAACTGCTAGCGCAAGACAACGCCATGTCTCCAACAGCCTCGGTGCTCAATGGTTGCTAAAACCACAAGGGAGAGCAGCGGTCGCTAAGACCGCAGGACCAGAGAGTACCAGGAGCGGGGGGGAGGGAGGAAGTCTTTCGAAGGCGGGACGCTCTTGCCTCCCCACACACATGGCCCGGGGGGCGGGACCTGGTAGCACTTCTCTGCGTTTGACTGGTCACCCGTCTGGATTCGACTGCTCTCTCAGCCACTAGCGGAACTGGGACGAGAGAAGGTTCCGGAGGGCCAGAGCCTGAAATCTCTCGAAAGGGACTCTCGCGCTGCCTTGGGCTCGCTCTCTCCACCAACTCCCCGTGTTGGCAGGTGTAGCGCTGGATCCAGGACTGGTGGTTCTCCTCTTCATTCCTCTTTCTCTCTCTCTCTCCCTCTCTTTCGCTTCTCCTAAGGCTCTTGGGAGGCTGCAAGCACGGTGTCTAGCCGGGCTAGAGCAGAGGGCTAGTCTTTCTTTTTCCCCTTTCTGGGCTGTCGTTCCCCCCGGAGCTGGACGCCGGGTCCAAATGGGGGCTGGATGCTTGAGCCCTGGAGCTCTGGAGGTCATCTTGTCTCGTGCAACCGCCCGGCTCGAGGAGGGTCACCTAGCGCTGGTTGCCCAGCGTCCGCGGGCAGCAGCGTAACTGAGGAGGACGTTTTCCCCAGGATCTGGGGGCATCCGTCACTTCCCTGTGCCTGGCCTCGTGAGTCGCCCAGTCTCCCCTTGCCGTGGAGCAGCGGGGTAGCGAGTGGGCATGGCCCCGGGGCTGGAGAGGGGTGAGGGTGCCCAGGTGCCAGCCCAGCTGCCCGCATGATGCGCCCGTTGTTTTGCGGGGGGAAAAGCACTATGCCCAGCTGGTGGCCTGGCTGCGGGAGGATAAGCAGGAGAATGAGGTAGGGCCGAAAGGGCTGGGGGAGAGCGGGTGAGTGCCCACGGGCCCTGGGGCGGGGGGGTGGGAGGAGGGCGGCAGCGGGCTCAGGGACTCGGACCCTTCCTTCTCCCAGGTGCTGCGTCAAGAAATGAAGAAACTTGAAGAGGCACTGGAGGAGGAGGAGGAGGCGTGGTGAGTTGGGCCCCTGGCCCCACACGGCTGTCTCTGCAGCACCGGGAGCGAGGGGGCTGCCAGTGCTGGTGCTAGGCAATGGGGTGGGGGGAATACGCAGCCCGAGGTGTGACAGGGAAGCCCAGTCCCTGCCTGGGGTGCTGAATGTTTGGAAGGGGACCGCCCGCGTGGCCCCCCTGGAGGTCTAGAACTCCTCCAAGCGAGCCCTGTTGCCTGCACCAGCATCAGAGGAAGAAGGAGGCAGAGGCGCCGGGGACTGTGCTGCCAGAGGTGGGGGAAGCATAGCGGGTAAGGGGGAGAGCCTGTGCCAGCCCCTGCCCCGGCCAGCGTGGGTCTCCCTGGGGAGAGGGGTCCACGGAGGTGCCAGCCACGCAGGGGCTATACTCCTGCGCGAGGCGGAGGCCAGGGGCACCGTGCAACTCCAGCTGTCCTGACTGCGCAGCAGTGCTTGACAAGCGTCCTCGCTCTGCCTCGACCTGTAGCAAAGGGACACGCTGGCGAGAAGACGCGGCTTGGTTTATTGGCTGCAGTGAGGGTCCCCACTGGGGCCCCTGGGGTCCGGTCCCGGGCAGTGGGTGGGATGGGCCAGACACCTGCTGCAGCCGACGGGGCTCGCAAGTCCAGGCTGCTGGGGAGCTGCTGGCCGGCTGTGGGCTTTGCAGCGGGGAACTGCTCGGCATCGGTTTTCCCTGGGCCGGGCTGTTTGCCGGGCTTGCGGAGTATCGTGTCCCACCCTGCGCGAGGGAGCAATGAGAGGCGGCTGGGGAGGCAGCCCGTGGGGCTCTCGGAACGGCCCCGTAGGCATCCCGTAGGCAAGACGGGCTTGGGATGCATCCAGCCTGCCCTGTCTCCCATCCCTCTTGTGCCCCACAGGACACTCGGCCTGCTCTTGGTCGGCGGCTTCGCTCTGGCTGCTGCGGTGCTCTACGCCTCCTGCTACGACCCCAAACTCTTCTGCCGCCTGCTGTTGCATGTGCTGCCTGGGGAGACCTACCGCAACCTGGCATATGCCCTGGGAAAGATGGTGCTCAGGGAGGGGCTGCTGCCTTTTTGGCAGCCTGCCCCTCCCCCCAATAAAACCTTTTCTACCTCACCTCCACGGGCTCAGGCGTGTTTGCTGGGGCACAGGGAGAGGGTCTTGCCCCGCGTGCCGGTCCCCGCAGCCCCTCGAGGGCAGGCCCAGCCCCGGCTGCTAGGCACTGGGTGCCGCCACTCTGCCCGTCGCAAGCCAGCTCCCCGCGTGCCAGCCTCACCTGCCCTCCCTCCCTCCCTCCGTCCCCGGAGTATTTATGGCGCTGAATAATCGGGTGGATCCACCGTCTTCTCAGGCCACGGTAGTTTTTTCACTCCGCCATTGGAGCCTGGCAACCATTGAGCAACGTGCAGGCCAACTCCTGTAAGCGTGGCTGAGGCTACTCAGGCTCCAGCAGCCGGGGCCACGTTTACAGGGAGGCCGGCAAACGTTATCACCCACAGCCCCCTAGAGCCCCCAAGCCCCTTCCTTTCCTCCCCACAGCTCCCCGTGACGCCACAGCTGCCACCTGCCTTCCCACTCCGCAGCCCCCGTGGCCCCCACGCCCCTCCTTTCATGCCACAGCCCCCCAGCCCATGCCCTTCTCCCTCCCCACGGTCCCCACGACCCCGGTCTCCCCCTCCTCCCCATGCTCCCATCCCTGGTAGCCCCACAGCCGCCTGGCCCCATCCGCAGCGCTGCTGGCCCCACGGACCCCTTGCCGGTTGCACCCCATCCCTTACGGCCCATTCGAGCAATCTCTTAGCCGGTGGCCCTGTCCCCAGTGCCCATGGCCCTGCTGACCCCACAGCCACCGGCCGGCACAGCCCCGGCTGCGCCCTGCCACCTTCTCCAGCCGCTTGCAGCTTTCGCTGCCGAGGGGAAAGGCCCTGTCGGATGGAGGCCGGAGCGACCTGGCCTGCCCACTCCTGAACGCAGCGCTGCTGCACGCAGCCGCTCAAAGGGCCAGAGCTGAAGCACGTGGGGCGCTGCCTGCCTGCCGCATGCCCCTGCTGTCCCAAAAGCGGATTCTTTGTCCGGCGTGCAATAGGCCGAGCATCACACCCTCGGGAGAGACGCCGAGCATTTAGTTCAGGTTTGCGCAAAGCTGGGTGCTCGGTGGTTTCCCACAAATCAAGCACGCCCTCATACAAAACTGCAGCGTATTTATCAGGTGACATGATTAGTATCAACCCGCCCAAATTTACACTTAGTGGTTAGTGATTAACATTTCGACACTATTGCTTTACTGGATTGAAATGAGCCTCGCTTGCTATGGAAATTAGCACGCGTGCTCCTTTCGGGTGGGGGGTGGGGGGGCAGCAAATCTCTTTGGTCCGGAATTGAGTCGGCGGTCGCGATCTCCCCTCGCCACATTTCCCTTTCACCCAGGTTCTGCAGTTTTATCAAACTGCACGCTTCTCTGGCCACCGGCCCGTCTTTGGCGCCAAGATGGTCCCTTTTATCGCTCCCTTTGCTCTTCTTCAAGCCTAGAGCCCTTCATTTCCCACAGTTGCTTACTTCTCCAAACGCTTTCGTATCTTTTAGCTCCCTCCCCAATTCCTTTCCCGAGGCACGAGTGGTTAGCACTTTTGCTAATTGGAAAATGGCTCTTTCTGCAAGACATCCCCCCCACCCCTTCCTCCTGGTGGCTCTAGAGAACTGCTAGCGCAAGACAACGCCATGTCTCCAACAGCCTTGGTGCTCAATGGTTGCTAAAACCACAAGGGAGAGCAGCGGTCGCTAAGACCGCAGGACCAGAGAGTACCAGGAGCGGGGGGGAGGGAGGAAGTCTTTCGAAGGCGGGACGCTCTTGCCTCCCCACACACATGGCCCGGGGGGCGGGACCTGGTAGCACTTCTCTGCGTTTGACTGGTCACCCGTCTGGATTCGACTGCTCTCTCAGCCACTAGCGGAACTGGGACGAGAGAAGGTTCCGGAGGGCCAGAGCCTGAAATCTCTCGAAAGGGACTCTGGCGCTGTCTTGGGCTCGCTCTCTCCACCAACTCCCCGTGTTGGCAGGTGTAGCGCTGGATCCAGGACTGGTGGTTCTCCTCTTCATTCCTCTTTCTCTCTCTCTCTCCCTCTCTTTCGCTTCTCCTAAGGCTCTTGGGAGGCTGCAAGCACGGTGTCTAGCCGGGCTAGAGCAGAGGGCTAGTCTTTCTTTTTCCCCTTTCTGGGCTGTCGTTCCCCCCGGAGCTGGACGCCGGGTCCAAATGGGGGCTGGATGCTTGAGCCCTGGAGCTCTGGAGGTCATCTTGTCTCGTGCAACCGCCCGGCTCGAGGAGGGTCACCTAGCGCTGGTTGCCCAGCGTCCGCGGGCAGCAGCGTAACTGAGGAGGACGTTTTCCCCAGGATCTGGGGGCATCCGTCACTTCCCTGTGCCTGGCCTCGTGAGTCGCCCAGTCTCCCCTTGCCGTGGAGCAGCGGGGTAGCGAGTGGGCATGGCCCCGGGGCTGGAGAGGGGGGAGGGTGCCCAGGTGCCAGCCCAGCTGCCCGCATGATGCGCCCGTTGTTTTGCGGGGGGAAAAGCACTATGCCCAGCTGGTGGCCTGGCTGCGGGAGGATAAGCAGGAGAATGAGGTAGGGCCGAAAGGGCTGGGGGAGAGCGGGTGAGTGCCCACGGGCCCTGGGGCGGGGGGGTGGGAGGAGGGCGGCAGCGGGCTCAGGGACTCGGACCCTTCCTTCTCCCAGGTGCTGCGTCAAGAAATGAAGAAACTTGAAGAGGCACTGGAGGAGGAGGAGGAGGCGTGGTGAGTTGGGCCCCTGGCCCCACACGGCTGTCTCTGCAGCACCGGGAGCGAGGGGGCTGCCAGTGCTGGTGCTAGGCAATGGGGTGGGGGGAATACGCAGCCCGAGGTGTGACAGGGAAGCCCAGTCCCTGCCTGGGGTGCTGAATGTTTGGAAGGGGACCGCCCGCGTGGCCCCCCTGGAGGTCTAGAACTCCTCCAAGCGAGCCCTGTTGCCTGCACCAGCATCAGAGGAAGAAGGAGGCAGAGGCGCCGGGGACTGTGCTGCCAGAGGTGGGGGAAGCATAGCGGGTAAGGGGGAGAGCCTGTGCCAGCCCCTGCCCCGGCCAGCGTGGGTCTCCCTGGGGAGAGGGGTCCACGGAGGTGCCAGCCACGCAGGGGCTATACTCCTGCGCGAGGCGGAGGCCAGGGGCACCGTGCAACTCCAGCTGTCCTGACTGCGCAGCAGTGCTTGACAAGCGTCCTCGCTCTGCCTCGACCTGTAGCAAAGGGACACGCTGGCGAGAAGACGCGGCTTGGTTTATTGGCTGCAGTGAGGGTCCCCACTGGGTCCCCTGGGGTCCGGTCCCGGGCAGTGGGTGGGATGGGCCAGACACCTGCTGCAGCCGACGGGGCTCGCAAGTCCAGGCTGCTGGGGAGCTGCTGGCCGGCTGTGGGCTTTGCAGCGGGGAAGTGCTCGGCATCGGTTTTCCCTGGGCCGGGCTGTTTGCCGGGCTTGCGGAGTATCGTGTGCCACCCTGCGCGAGGGAGCAATGAGAGGCGGCTGGGGAGGCAGCCCGTGGGGCTCTCGCAACGGCCCCGTAGGCATCCCGTAGGCAAGACGGGCTTGGGATGCATCCAGCCTGCCCTGTCTCCCATCCCTCTTGTGCCCCACAGGACACTCGGCCTGCTCTTGGTCGGCGGCTTCGCTCTGGCTGCTGCGGTGCTCTACGCCTCCTGCTACGACCCCAAACTCTTCTGCCGCCTGCTGTTGCATGTGCTGCCTGGGGAGACCTACCGCAACCTGGCATATGCCCTGGGAAAGATGGTGCTCAGGGAGGGGCTGCTGCCTTTTTGGCAGCCTGCCCCTCCCCCCAATAAAACCTTTTCTACCTCACCTCCACGGGCTCAGGCGTGTTTGCTGGGGCACAGGGAGAGGGTCTTGCCCCGCGTGCCGGTCCCCGCAGCCCCTCGAGGGCAGGCCCAGCCCCGGCTGCTAGGCACTGGGTGCCGCCACTCTGCCCGTCGCAAGCCAGCTCCCCGCGTGCCAGCCTCACCTGCCCTCCCTCCCTCCCTCCGTCCCCGGAGTATTTATGGCGCTGAATAATCGGGTGGATCCACCGTCTTCTCAGGCCACGGTAGTTTTTTCACTCCGCCATTGGAGCCTGGCAACCATTGAGCAACGTGCAGGCCAACTCCTGTAAGCGTGGCTGAGGCTACTCAGGCTCCAGCAGCCGGGGCCACGTTTACAGGGAGGCCGGCAAACGTTATCACCCACAGCCCCCTAGAGCCCCCAAGCCCCTTCCTTTCCTCCCCACAGCTCCCCATGACGCCACAGCTGCCACCTGCCTTCCCACTCCGCAGCCCCTGTGGCCCCCACGCCCCTCCTTTCATGCCACAGCCCCCCAGCCCATGCCCTTCTCCCTCCCCACGGTCCCCACGACCCCGGTCTGCCCCTCCTCCCCATGCTTCCATCCCTGGTAGCCCCACAGCCGCCTGGCCCCATCCGCAGCGCTGCTGGCCCCACGGACCCGTTGCCGGTTGCACCCCATCCCTTACGGCCCATTCGAGCAATCTCTTAGCCGGTGGCCCTGTCCCCAGTGCCCATGGCCCTGCTGACCCCACAGCCACCGGCCGGCACAGCCCCGGCTGCGCCCTGCCACCTTCTCCAGCCGCTCGCAGCTTTCGCTGCCGAGGGGAAAGGCCCTGTCGGATGGAGGCCGGAGCGACCTGGCCTGCCCACTCCTGAACGCAGCGCTGCTGCACGCAGCCGCTCAAAGGGCCAGAGCTGAAGCACGTGGGGCGCTGCCTGCCTGTTGCGTGCCCCTGCTGTCCCAAAAGCGGATTCTTTGCCCGGCGTGCAATAGGCCGAGCATCACACCCTCGGGAGAGACGCTGAGTATTTAGTTCAGGTTTGCGCAAAGCTGGGTGCTCGGTGGTTTCCCACAAATCAAGCACGCCCTCATACAAAACTGCAGTGTATTAATCAGGTGACATGATTAGTATCAACCCGCCCAAATTTACACTTAGTGGTTAGTGATTAACATTTCGACACTATTGCTTTACTGGATTGAAATGAGCCTCGCTTGCTATGGAAATTAGCACGCGTGCTCCTTTCGGGGGGGGGGGGTGGGGGGGCAGCAAATCTCTTTGGTCCGGAATTGAGTCGGCGGTCGCGATCTCCCCTCGCCACATTTCCCTTTCACCCAGGTTCTGCAGTTTTATCAAACTGCACGCTTCTCTGGCCACCGGCCCGTCTTTGGCGCCAAGATGGTCCCTTTTATCGCTCCCTTTGCTCTTCTTCAAGGCTAGAGCCCTTCATTTCCCACAGTTGCTTACTTCTCCAAACGCTTTCGTATCTTTTAGCTCCCTCCCCAATTCCTTTCCCGAGGCACGAGTGGTTAGCACTTTTGCTAATTGGAAAATGGCTCTTTCTGCAAGACATCCCCCCCACCCCTTCCTCCTGGTGGCTCTAGAGAACTGCTAGCGCAAGACAACGCCATGTCTCCAACAGCCTCGGTGCTCAATGGTTGCTAAAACCACAAGGGAGAGCAGCGGTCGCTAAGACCGCAGGACCAGAGAGTACCAGGAGCGGGGGGGAGGGAGGAAGTCTTTCGAAGGCGGGACGCTCTTGCCTCCCCACACACATGGCCCGGGGGGCGGGACCTGGTAGCACTTCTCTGCGTTTGACTGGTCACCCGTCTGGATTCGACTGCTCTCTCAGCCACTAGCGGAACTGGGACGAGAGAAGGTTCCGGAGGGCCAGAGCCTGAAATCTCTCGAAAGGGACTCTCGCGCTGCCTTGGGCTCGCTCTCTCCACCAACTCCCCGTGTTGGCAGGTGTAGCGCTGGATCCAGGACTGGTGGTTCTCCTCTTCATTCCTCTTTCTCTCTCTCTCTCCCTCTCTTTCGCTTCTCCTAAGGCTCTTGGGAGGCTGCAAGCACGGTGTCTAGCCGGGCTAGAGCAGAGGGCTAGTCTTTCTTTTTCCCCTTTCTGGGCTGTCGTTCCCCCCGGAGCTGGACGCCGGGTCCAAATGGGGGCTGGATGCTTGAGCCCTGGAGCTCTGGAGGTCATCTTGTCTCGTGCAACCGCCCGGCTCGAGGAGGGTCACCTAGCGCTGGTTGCCCAGCGTCCGCGGGCAGCAGCGTAACTGAGGAGGACGTTTTCCCCAGGATCTGGGGGCATCCGTCACTTCCCTGTGCCTGGCCTCGTGAGTCGCCCAGTCTCCCCTTGCCGTGGAGCAGCGGGGTAGCGAGTGGGCATGGCCCCGGGGCTGGAGAGGGGGGAGGGTGCCCAGGTGCCAGCCCAGCTGCCCGCATGATGCGCCCGTTGTTTTGCGGGGGGAAAAGCACTATGCCCAGCTGGTGGCCTGGCTGCGGGAGGATAAGCAGGAGAATGAGGTAGGGCCGAAAGGGCTGGGGGAGAGCGGGTGAGTGCCCACGGGCCCTGGGGTGGGGGGGTGGGAGGAGGGCGGCAGCGGGCTCAGGGACTCGGACCCTTCCTTCTCCCAGGTGCTGCGTCAAGAAATGAAGAAACTTGAAGAGGCACTGGAGGAGGAGGAGGAGGCGTGGTGAGTTGGGCCCCTGGCCCCACACGGCTGTCTCTGCAGCACCGGGAGCGAGGGGGCTGCCAGTGGTGGTGCTAGGCAATGGGGTGGGGGGAATACGCAGCCCGAGGTGTGACAGGGAAGCCCAGTCCCTGCCTGGGGTGCTGAATGTTTGGAAGGGGACCGCCCGCGTGGCCCCCCTGGAGGTCTAGAACTCCTCCAAGCGAGCCCTGTTGCCTGCACCAGCATCAGAGAAAGAAGGAGGCAGAGGCGCCGGGGACTGTGCTGCCAGAGGTGGGGGAAGCATAGCGGGTAAGGGGGAGAGCCTGTGCCAGCCCCTGCCCCGGCCAGCGTGGGTCTCCCTGGGGAGAGGGGTCCACGGAGGTGCCAGCCACGCAGGGGCTATACTCCTGCGCGAGGCGGAGGCCAGGGGCACCGTGCAACTCCAGCTGTCCTGACTGCGCAGCAGTGCTTGACAAGCGTCCTCGCTCTGCCTCGACCTGTAGCAAAGGGACACGCTGGCGAGAAGACGCGGCTTGGTTTATTGGCTGCAGTGAGGGTCCCCACTGGGTCCCCTGGGGTCCGGTCCCGGGCAGTGGGTGGGATGGGCCAGACACCTGCTGCAGCCGACGGGGCTCGCAAGTCCAGGCTGCTGGGGAGCTGCTGGCCGGCTGTGGGCTTTGCAGCGGGGAACTGCTCGGCATCGGTTTTCCCTGGGCCGGGCTGTTTGCCGGGCTTGCGGAGTATCGTGTGCCACCCTGCGCGAGGGAGCAATGAGAGGCGGCTGGGGAGGCAGCCCGTGGGGCTCTCGCAACGGCCCCGTAGGCATCCCGTAGGCAAGACGGGCTTGGGATGCATCCAGCCTGCCCTGTCTCCCATCCCTCTTGTGCCCCACAGGACACTCGGCCTGCTCTTGGTCGGCGGCTTCGCTCTGGCTGCTGCGGTGCTCTACGCCTCCTGCTACGACCCCAAACTCTTCTGCCGCCTGCTGTTGCATGTGCTGCCTGGGGAGACCTACCGCAACCTGGCATATGCCCTGGGAAAGATGGTGCTCAGGGAGGGGCTGCTGCCTTTTTGGCAGCCTGCCCCTCCCCCCAATAAAACCTTTTCTACCTCACCTCCACGGGCTCAGGCGTGTTTGCTGGGGCACAGGGAGAGGGTCTTGCCCCGCGTGCCGGTCCCCGCAGCCCCTCGAGGGCAGGCCCAGCCCCGGCTGCTAGGCACTGGGTGCCGCCACTCTGCCCGTCGCAAGCCAGCTCCCCGCGTGCCAGCCTCACCTGCCCTCCCTCCCTCCCTCCCTCCGTCCCCGGAGTATTTATGGCGCTGAATAATCGGGTGGATCCACCGTCTTCTCAGGCCACGGTAGTTTTTTCACTCCGCCATTGGAGCCTGGCAACCATTGAGCAACGTGCAGGCCAACTCCTGTAAGCGTGGCTGAGGCTACTCAGGCTCCAGCAGCCGGGGCCACGTTTACAGGGAGGCCGGCAAACGTTATCACCCACAGCCCCCTAGAGCCCCCAAGCCCCTTCCTTTCCTCCCCACAGCTCCCCATGACGCCACAGCTGCCACCTGCCTTCCCACTCCGCAGCCCCCGTGGCCCCCACGCCCCTCCTTTCATGCCACAGCCCCCCAGCCCATGCCCTTCTCCCTCCCCACGGTCCCCACGACCCCGGTCTGCCCCTCCTCCCCATGCTTCCATCCCTGGTAGCCCCACAGCCGCCTGGCCCCATCCGCAGCGCTGCTGGCCCCACGGACCCGTTGCCGGTTGCACCCCATCCCTTACGGCCCATTCTAGCAATCTCTTAGCCGGTGGCCCTGTCCCCAGTGCCCATGGCCCTGCTGACCCCACAGCCACCGGCCGGCACAGCCCCGGCTGCGCCCTGCCACCTTCTCCAGCCGCTCGCAGCTTTCGCTGCCGAGGGGAAAGGCCCTGTCGGATGGAGGCCGGAGCGACCTGGCCTGCCCACTCCTGAACGCAGCGCTGCTGCACGCAGCCGCTCAAAGGGCCAGAGCTGAAGCACGTGGGGCGCTGCCTGCCTGCCGCATGCCCCTGCTGTCCCAAAAGCGGATTCTTTGTCCGGCGTGCAATAGGCCGAGCATCACACCCTCGGGAGAGACGCCGAGTATTTAGTTCAGGTTTGCGCAAAGCTGGGTGCTCGGTGGTTTCCCACAAATCAAGCACGCCCTCATACAAAACTGCAGCGTATTTATCAGGTGACATGATTAGTATCAACCCGCCCAAATTTACACTTAGTGGTTAGTGATTAACATTTCGACACTATTGCTTTACTGGATTGAAATGAGCCTCGCTTGCTATGGAAATTAGCACGCGTGCTCCTTTCGGGTGGGGGGTGGGGGGGCAGCAAATCTCTTTGGTCCGGAATTGAGTCGGCGGTCGCGATCTCCCCTCGCCACATTTCCCTTTCACCCAGGTTCTGCAGTTTTATCAAACTGCACGCTTCTCTGGCCACCGGCCCGTCTTTGGCGCCAAGATGGTCCCTTTTATCGCTCCCTTTGCTCTTCTTCAAGCCTAGAGCCCTTCATTTCCCACAGTTGCTTACTTCTCCAAACGCTTTCGTATCTTTTAGCTCCCTCCCCAATTCCTTTCCCGAGGCACGAGTGGTTAGCACTTTTGCTAATTGGAAAATGGCTCTTTCTGCAAGACATCCCCCCCACCCCTTCCTCCTGGTGGCTCTAGAGAACTGCTAGCGCAAGACAACGCCATGTCTCCAACAGCCTTGGTGCTCAATGGTTGCTAAAACCACAAGGGAGAGCAGCGGTCGCTAAGACCGCGGGACCAGAGAGTACCAGGAGCGGGGGGGAGGGAGGAAGTCTTTCGAAGGCGGGACGCTCTTGCCTCCCCACACACATGGCCCGGGGGGCGGGACCTGGTAGCACTTCTCTGCGTTTGACTGGTCACCCGTCTGGATTCGACTGCTCTCTCAGCCACTGGCGGAACTGGGACGAGAGAAGGTTCCGGAGGGCCAGAGCCTGAAATCTCTCGAAAGGGACTCTCGCGCTGCCTTGGGCTCGCTCTCTCCACCAACTCCCCGTGTTGGCAGGTGTAGCGCTGGATCCAGGACTGGTGGTTCTCCTCTTCATTCCTCTTTCTCTCTCTCTCTCCCTCTCTTTCGCTTCTCCTAAGGCTCTTGGGAGGCTGCAAGCACGGTGTCTAGCCGGGCTAGAGCAGAGGGCTAGTCTTTCTTTTTCCCCTTTCTGGGCTGTCGTTCCCCCCGGAGCTGGACGCCGGGTCCAAATGGGGGCTGGATGCTTGAGCCCTGGAGCTCTGGAGGTCATCTTGTCTCGTGCAACCGCCCGGCTCGAGGAGGGTCACCTAGCGCTGGTTGCCCAGCGTCCGCGGGCAGCAGCGTAACTGAGGAGGACGTTTTCCCCAGGATCTGGGGGCATCCGTCACTTCCCTGTTCCTGGCCTCATGAGTCGCCCAGTCTCCCCTTGCCGTGGAGCAGCGGGGTAGCGAGTGGGCATGGCCCCGGGGCTGGAGAGGGGGGAGGGTGCCCAGGTGCCAGCCCAGCTGCCCGCATGATGCGCCCGTTGTTTTGCAGGGGGAAAAGCACTATGCCCAGCTGGTGGCCTGGCTGCGGGAGGATAAGCAGGAGAATGAGGTAGGGCTGAAAGGGCTGGGGGAGAGCGGGTGAGTGCCCACGGGCCCTGGGGCGGGGGGGTGGGAGGAGGGCGGCAGCGGGCTCAGGGACTCGGACCCTTCCTTCTCCCAGGTGCTGCGTCAAGAAATGAAGAAACTTGAAGAGGCACTGGAGGAGGAGGAGGAGGCGTGGTGAGTTGGGCCCCTGGCCCCACACGGCTGTCTCTGCAGCACCGGGAGCGAGGGGGCTGCCAGTGCTGGTGCTAGGCAATGGGGTGGGGGGAATACGCAGCCCGAGGTGTGACAGGGAAGCCCAGTCCCTGCCTGGGGTGCTGAATGTTTGGAAGGGGACCGCCCGCGTGGCCCCCCTGGAGGTCTAGAACTCCTCCAAGCGAGCCCTGTTGCCTGCACCAGCATCAGAGGAAGAAGGAGGCAGAGGCGCCGGGGACTGTGCTGCCAGAGGTGGGGGAAGCATAGCGGGTAAGGGGGAGAGCCTGTGCCAGCCCCTGCCCCGGCCAGCGTGGGTCTCCCTGGGGAGAGGGGTCCACGGAGGTGCCAGCCACGCAGGGGCTATACTCCTGCGCGAGGCGGAGGCCAGGGGCACCGTGCAACTCCAGCTGTCCTGACTGCGCAGCAGTGCTTGACAAGCGTCCTCGCTCTGCCTCGACCTGTAGCAAAGGGACACGCTGGCGAGAAGACGCGGCTTGGTTTATTGGCTGCAGTGAGGGTCCCCACTGGGTCCCCTGGGGTCCGGTCCCGGGCAGTGGGTGGGATGGGCCAGACACCTGCTGCAGCCGACGGGGCTCGCAAGTCCAGGCTGCTGGGGAGCTGCTGGCCGGCTGTGGGCTTTGCAGCGGGGAAGTGCTCGGCATCGGTTTTCCCTGGGCCGGGCTGTTTGCCGGGCTTGCGGAGTATCGTGTCCCACCCTGCGCGAGGGAGCAATGAGAGGCGGCTGGGGAGGCAGCCCGTGGGGCTCTCGCAACGGCCCCGTAGGCATCCCGTAGGCAAGACGGGCTTGGGATGCATCCAGCCTGCCCTGTCTCCCATCCCTCTTGTGCCCCACAGGACACTCGGCCTGCTCTTGGTCGGCGGCTTCGCTCTGGCTGCTGCGGTGCTCTACGCCTCCTGGTACGACCCCAAACTCTTCTGCCGCCTGCTGTTGCATGTGCTGCCTGGGGAGACCTACCGCAACCTGGCATATGCCCTGGGAAAGATGGTGCTCAGGGAGGGGCTGCTGCCTTTTTGGCAGCCTGCCCCTCCCCCCAATAAAACCTTTTCTACCTCACCTCCACGGGCTCAGGCGTGTTTGCTGGGGCACAGGGAGAGGGTCTTGCCCCGCGTGCCGGTCCCCGCAGCCCCTCGAGGGCAGGCCCAGCCCCGGCTGCTAGGCACTGGGTGCCGCCACTCTGCCCGTCGCAAGCCAGCTCCCCGCGTGCCAGCCTCACCTGCCCTCCCTCCCTCCCTCCGTCCCCGGAGTATTTATGGCGCTGAATAATCGGGTGGATCCACCGTCTTCTCAGGCCACGGTAGTTTTTTCACTCCGCCATTGGAGCCTGGCAACCATTGAGCAACGTGCAGGCCAACTCCTGTAAGCGTGGCTGAGGCTACTCAGGCTCCAGCAGCCGGGGCCACGTTTACAGGGAGGCCGGCAAACGTTATCACCCACAGCCCCCTAGAGCCCCCAAGCCCCTTCCTTTCCTCCCCACAGCTCCCCATGACGCCACAGCTGCCACCTGCCTTCCCACTCCGCAGCCCCCGTGGCCCCCACGCCCCTCCTTTCATGCCACAGCCCCCCAGCCCATGCCCTTCTCCCTCCCCACGGTCCCCACGACCCCGGTCTGCCCCTCCTCCCCATGCTTCCATCCCTGGTAGCCCCACAGCCGCCTGGCCCCATCCGCAGCGCTGCTGGCCCCACGGACCCGTTGCCGGTTGCACCCCATCCCTTACGGCCCATTCTAGCAATCTCTTAGCCGGTGGCCCTGTCCCCAGTGCCCATGGCCCTGCTGACCCCACAGCCACCGGCCGGCACAGCCCCGGCTGCGCCCTGCCACCTTCTCCAGCCGCTTGCAGCTTTCGCTGCCGAGGGGAAAGGCCCTGTCGGATGGAGGCCGGAGCGACCTGGCCTGCCCACTCCTGAACGCAGCGCTGCTGCACGCAGCCGCTCAAAGGGCCAGAGCTGAAGCACGTGGGGCGCTGCCTGCCTGCCGCATGCCCCTGCTGTCCCAAAAGCGGATTCTTTGTCCGGCGTGCAATAGGCCGAGCATCACACCCTCGGGAGAGACGCCGAGCATTTAGTTCAGGTTTGCGCAAAGCTGGGTGCTCGGTGGTTTCCCACAAATCAAGCACGCCCTCATACAAAACTGCAGCGTATTTATCAGGTGACATGATTAGTATCAACCCGCCCAAATTTACACTTAGTGGTTAGTGATTAACATTTCGACACTATTGCTTTACTGGATTGAAATGAGCCTCGCTTGCTATGGAAATTAGCACGCGTGCTCCTTTCGGGTGGGGGGTGGGGGGGCAGCAAATCTCTTTGGTCCGGAATTGAGTCGGCGGTCGCGATCTCCCCTCGCCACATTTCCCTTTCACCCAGGTTCTGCAGTTTTATCAAACTGCACGCTTCTCTGGCCACCGGCCCGTCTTTGGCGCCAAGATGGTCCCTTTTATCGCTCCCTTTGCTCTTCTTCAAGGCTAGAGCCCTTCATTTCCCACAGTTGCTTACTTCTCCAAACGCTTTCGTATCTTTTAGCTCCCTCCCCAATTCCTTTCCCGAGGCACAAGTGGTTAGCACTTTTGCTAATTGGAAAATGGCTCTTTCTGCAAGACATCCCCCCCACCCCTTCCTCCTGGTGGCTCTAGAGAACTGCTAGCGCAAGACAACGCCATGTCTCCAACAGCCTTGGTGCTCAATGGTTGCTAAAACCACAAGGGAGAGCAGCGGTCGCTAAGACCGCAGGACCAGAGAGTACCAGGAGCGGGGGGGAGGGAGGAAGTCTTTCGAAGGCGGGACGCTCTTGCCTCCCCACACACATGGCCCGGGGGGCGGGACCTGGTAGCACTTCTCTGCGTTTGACTGGTCACCCGTCTGGATTCGACTGCTCTCTCAGCCACTGGCGGAACTGGGACGAGAGAAGGTTCCGGAGGGCCAGAGCCTGAAATCTCTCGAAAGGGACTCTCGCGCTGCCTTGGGCTCGCTCTCTCCACCAACTCCCCGTGTTGGCAGGTGTAGCGCTGGATCCAGGACTGGTGGTTCTCCTCTTCATTCCTCTTTCTCTCTCTCTCTCCCTCTCTTTCGCTTCTCCTAAGGCTCTTGGGAGGCTGCAAGCACGGTGTCTAGCCGGGCTAGAGCAGAGGGCTAGTCTTTCTTTTTCCCCTTTCTGGGCTGTCGTTCCCCCCGGAGCTGGACGCCGGGTCCAAATGGGGGCTGGATGCTTGAGCCCTGGAGCTCTGGAGGTCATCTTGTCTCGTGCAACTGCCCGGCTCGAGGAGGGTCACCTAGCGCTGGTTGCCCAGCGTCCGCGGGCAGCAGCGTAACTGAGGAGGACGTTTTCCCCAGGATCTGGGGGCATCCGTCACTTCCCTGTGCCTGGCCTCATGAGTCGCCCAGTCTCCCCTTGCCGTGGAGCAGCGGGGTAGCGAGTGGGCATGGCCCCGGGGCTGGAGAGGGGGGAGGGTGCCCAGGTGCCAGCCCAGCTGCCCGCATGATGCGCCCGTTGTTTTGCAGGGGGAAAAGCACTATGCCCAGCTGGTGGCCTGGCTGCGGGAGGATAAGCAGGAGAATGAGGTAGGGCTGAAAGGGCTGGGGGAGAGCGGGTGAGTGCCCACGGGCCCTGGGGCGGGGGGGTGGGAGGAGGGCGGCAGCGGGCTCAGGGACTCGGACCCTTCCTTCTCCCAGGTGCTGCGTCAAGAAATGAAGAAACTTGAAGAGGCACTGGAGGAGGAGGAGGAGGAGGCATGGTGAGTTGGGCCCCTGGCCCCACACGGCTGTCTCTGCAGCACCGGGAGCGAGGGGGCTGCCAGTGGTGGTGCTAGGCAATGGGGTGGGGGGAATACGCAGCCCGAGGTGTGACAGGGAAGCCCAGTCCCTGCCTGGGGTGCTGAATGTTTGGAAGGGGACCGACCGCGTGGCCCCCCTGGAGGTCTAGAACTCCTCCAAGCGAGCCCTGTTGCCTGCACCAGCATCAGAGGAAGAAGGAAGCAGAGGCGCCGGGGACTGTGCTGCCAGAGGTGGGGGAAGCATAGCGGGTAAGGGGGAGAGCCTGTGCCAGCCCCTGCCCCGGCCAGCGTGGGTCTCCCTGGGGAGAGGGGTCCACGGAGGTCCCAGCCACGCAGGGGCTATACTCCTGCGCGAGGCGGAGGCCAGGGGCACCGTGCAACTCCAGCTGTCCTGACTGCGCAGCAGTGCTTGACAAGCGTCCTCGCTCTGCCTCGACCTGTAGCAAAGGGACACGCTGGCGAGAAGACGCGGCTTGGTTTATTGGCTGCAGTGAGGGTCCCCACTGGGTCCCCTGGGGTCCGGTCCCGGGCAGTGGGTGGGATGGGCCAGACACCTGCTGCAGCCGACGGGGCTCGCAAGTCCAGGCTGCTGGGGAGCTGCTGGCCGGCTGTGGGCTTTGCAGCGGGGAAGTGCTCGGCATCGGTTTTCCCTGGGCCGGGCTGTTTGCCGGGCTTGCGGAGTATCGTGTCCCACCCTGCGCGAGGGAGCAATGAGAGACGGCTGGGGAGGCAGCCCGTGGGGCTCTCGCAACGGCCCCGTAGGCATCCCGTAGGCAAGACGGGCTTGGGATGCATCCAGCCTGCCCTGTCTCCCATCCCTCTTGTGCCCCACAGGACACTCGGCCTGCTCTTGGTTGGCGGCTTCGCTCTGGCTGCTGCGGTGCTCTACGCCTCCTGCTACGACCCCAAACTCTTCTGCCGCCTGCTGTTGCATGTGCTGCCTGGGGAGACCTACCGCAACCTGGCATATGCCCTGGGAAAGATGGTGCTCAGGGAGGGGCTGCTGCCTTTTTGGCAGCCTGCCCCTCCCCCCAATAAAACCTTTTCTACCTCACCTCCACGGGCTCAGGCGTGTTTGCTGGGGCACAGGGAGAGGGTCTTGCCCCGCGTGCCGGTCCCCGCAGCCCCTCGAGGGCAGGCCCAGCCCCGGCTGCTAGGCACTGGGTGCCGCCACTCTGCCCGTCGCAAGCCAGCTCCCCGCGTGCCAGCCTCACCTGCCCTCCCTCCCTCCCTCCGTCCCCGGAGTATTTATGGCGCTGAATAATCGGGTGGATCCACCGTCTTCTCAGGCCACGGTAGTTTTTTCACTCCGCCATTGGAGCCTGGCAACCATTGAGCAACGTGCAGGCCAACTCCTGTAAGCGTGGCTGAGGCTACTCAGGCTCCAGCAGCCGGGGCCACGTTTACAGGGAGGCCGGCAAACGTTATCACCCACAGCCCCCTAGAGCCCCCAAGCCCCTTCCTTTCCTCCCCACAGCTCCCCATGACGCCACAGCTGCCACCTGCCTTCCCACTCCGCAGCCCCCGTGGCCCCCACGCCCCTCCTTTCATGCCACAGCCCCCCAGCCCATGCCCTTCTCCCTCCCCACGGTCCCCACGACCCCGGTCTCCCCCTCCTCCCCATGCTCCCATCCCTGGTAGCCCCACAGCCGCCTGGCCCCATCCGCAGCGCTGCTGGCCCCACGGCCCCCTTGCCGGTTGCACCCCATCCCTTACGGCCCATTCTAGCAATCTCTTAGCCGGTGGCCCTGTCCCCAGTGCCCATGGCCCTGCTGACCCCACAGCCACCGGCCGGCACAGCCCCGGCTGCGCCCTGCCACCTTCTCCAGCCGCTCGCAGCTTTCGCTGCCGAGGGGAAAGGCCCTGTCGGATGGAGGCCGGAGCGACCTGGCCTGCCCACTCCTGAACGCAGCGCTGCTGCACGCAGCCGCTCAAAGGGCCAGAGCTGAAGCACGTGGGGCACTGCCTGCCTGCCGCGTGCCCCTGCTGTCCCAAAAGCGGATTCTTTGCCCGGCGTGCAATAGGCCGAGCATCACACCCTCGGGAGAGACGCTGAGTATTTAGTTCAGGTTTGCGCAAAGCTGGGTGCTCGGTGGTTTCCCACAAATCAAGCACGCCCTCATACAAAACTGCAGCGTATTTATCAGGTGACACGATTAGTATCAACCCGCCCAAATTTACACTTAGTGGTTAGTGATTAACATTTCGACACTATTGCTTTACTGGATTGAAATGAGCCTCGCTTGCTATGGAAATTAGCACGCGTGCTCCTTTCGGGTGGGGGGTGGGGGGGCAGCAAATCTCTTTGGTCCGGAATTGAGTCGGCGGTCGCGATCTCCCCTCGCCACATTTCCCTTTCACCCAGGTTCTGCAGTTTTATCAAACTGCACGCTTCTCTGGCCACCGGCCCGTCTTTGGTGCCAAGATGGTCCCTTTTATCGCTCCCTTTGCTCTTCTTCAAGCCTAGAGCCCTTCATTTCCCACAGTTGCTTACTTCTCCAAACGCTTTCGTATCTTTTAGCTCCCTCCCCAATTCCTTTCCCGAGGCACGAGTGGTTAGCACTTTTGCTAATTGGAAAATGGCTCTTTCTGCAAGACATCCCCCCCACCCCTTCCTCCTGGTGGCTCTAGAGAACTGCTAGCGCAAGACAACGCCATGTCTCCAACAGCCTCGGTGCTCAATGGTTGCTAAAACCACAAGGGAGAGCAGCGGTCGCTAAGACCGCGGGACCAGAGAGTACCAGGAGCGGGGGGGAGGGAGGAAGTCTTTCGAAGGCGGGACGCTCTTGCCTCCCCACACACATGGCCCGGGGGGCGGGACCTGGTAGCACTTCTCTGCGTTTGACTGGTCACCCGTCTGGATTCGACTGCTCTCTCAGCCACTGGCGGAACTGGGACGAGAGAAGGTTCCGGAGGGCCAGAGCCTGAAATCTCTCGAAAGGGACTCTCGCGCTGCCTTGGGCTCGCTCTCTCCACCAACTCCCCGTGTTGGCAGGTGTAGCGCTGGATCCAGGACTGGTGGTTCTCCTCTTCATTCCTCTTTCTCTCTCTCTCTCCCTCTCTTTCGCTTCTCCTAAGGCTCTTGGGAGGCTGCAAGCACGGTGTCTAGCCGGGCTAGAGCAGAGGGCTAGTCTTTCTTTTTCCCCTTTCTGGGCTGTCGTTCCCCCCGGAGCTGGACGCCGGGTCCAAATGGGGGCTGGATGCTTGAGCCCTGGAGCTCTGGAGGTCATCTTGTCTCGTGCAACCGCCCGGCTCGAGGAGGGTCACCTAGCGCTGGTTGCCCAGCGTCCGCGGGCAGCAGCGTAACTGAGGAGGACGTTTTCCCCAGGATCTGGGGGCATCCGTCACTTCCCTGTGCCTGGCCTCATGAGTCGCCCAGTCTCCCCGTGCCGTGGAGCAGCGGGGTAGCGAGTGGGCATGGCCCCGGGGCTGGAGAGGGGGGAGGGTGCCCAGGTGCCAGCCCAGCTGCCCGCATGATGCGCCCGTTGTTTTGCGGGGGGAAAGCACTATGCCCAGCTGGTGGCCTGGCTGCGGGAGGATAAGCAGGAGAATGAGGTAGGGCCGAAAGGGCTGGGGGAGAGCGGGTGAGTGCCCACGGGCCCTGGGGCGGGGGGGTGGGAGGAGGGCGGCAGCGGGCCCAGGGACTCGGACCCTTCCTTCTCCCAGGTGCTGCGTCAAGAAATGAAGAAACTTGAAGAGGCACTGGAGGAGGAGGAGGAGGAGGCATGGTGAGTTGGGCCCCTGGCCCCACACGGCTGTCTCTGCAGCACCGGGAGCGAGGGGGCTGCCAGTGGTGGTGCTAGGCAATGGGGTGGGGGGAATACGCAGCCCGAGGTGTGACAGGGAAGCCCAGTCCCTGCCTGGGGTGCTGAATGTTTGGAAGGGGACCGACCGCGTGGCCCCCCTGGAGGTCTAGAACTCCTCCAAGCGAGCCCTGTTGCCTGCACCAGCATCAGAGGAAGAAGGAAGCAGAGGCGCCGGGGACTGTGCTGCCAGAGGTGGGGGAAGCATAGCGGGTAAGGGGGAGAGCCTGTGCCAGCCCCTGCCCCGGCCAGCGTGGGTCTCCCTGGGGAGAGGGGTCCACGGAGGTCCCAGCCACGCAGGGGCTATACTCCTGCGCGAGGCGGAGGCCAGGGGCACCGTGCAACTCCAGCTGTCCTGACTGCGCAGCAGTGCTTGACAAGCGTCCTCGCTCTGCCTCGACCTGTAGCAAAGGGACACGCTGGCGAGAAGACGCGGCTTGGTTTATTGGCTGCAGTGAGGGTCCCCACTGGGTCCCCTGGGGTCCGGTCCCGGGCAGTGGGTGGGATGGGCCAGACACCTGCTGCAGCCGACGGGGCTCGCAAGTCCAGGCTGCTGGGGAGCTGCTGGCCGGCTGTGGGCTTTGCAGCGGGGAAGTGCTCGGCATCGGTTTTCCCTGGGCCGGGCTGTTTGCCGGGCTTGCGGAGTATCGTGTGCCACCCTGCGCGAGGGAGCAATGAGAGACGGCTGGGGAGGCAGCCCGTGGGGCTCTCGCAACGGCCCCGTAGGCATCCCGTAGGCAAGACGGGCTTGGGATGCATCCAGCCTGCCCTGTCTCCCATCCCTCTTGTGCCCCACAGGACACTCGGCCTGCTCTTGGTTGGCGGCTTCGCTCTGGCTGCTGCGGTGCTCTACGCCTCCTGCTACGACCCCAAACTCTTCTGCCGCCTGCTGTTGCATGTGCTGCCTGGGGAGACCTACCGCAACCTGGCATATGCCCTGGGAAAGATGGTGCTCAGGGAGGGGCTGCTGCCTTTTTGGCAGCCTGCCCCTCCCCCCAATAAAACCTTTTCTACCTCACCTCCACGGGCTCAGGCGTGTTTGCTGGGGCACAGGGAGAGGGTCTTGCCCCGCGTGCCGGTCCCCGCAGCCCCTCGAGGGCAGGCCCAGCCCCGGCTGCTAGGCACTGGGTGCCGCCACTCTGCCCGTCGCAAGCCAGCTCCCCGCGTGCCAGCCTCACCTGCCCTCCCTCCCTCCCTCCGTCCCCGGAGTATTTATGGCGCTGAATAATCGGGTGGATCCACCGTCTTCTCAGGCCACGGTAGTTTTTTCACTCCGCCATTGGAGCCTGGCAACCATTGAGCAACGTGCAGGCCAACTCCTGTAAGCGTGGCTGAGGCTACTCAGGCTCCAGCAGCCGGGGCCACGTTTACAGGGAGGCCGGCAAACGTTATCACCCACAGCCCCCTAGAGCCCCCAAGCCCCTTCCTTTCCTCCCCACAGCTCCCCATGACGCCACAGCTGCCACCTGCCTTCCCACTCCGCAGCCCCCGTGGCCCCCACGCCCCTCCTTTCATGCCACAGCCCCCCAGCCCATGCCCTTCTCCCTCCCCACGGTCCCCACGACCCCGGTCTCCCCCTCCTCCCCATGCTCCCATCCCTGGTAGCCCCACAGCCGCCTGGCCCCATCCGCAGCGCTGCTGGCCCCACGGCCCCCTTGCCGGTTGCACCCCATCCCTTACGGCCCATTCGAGCAATCTCTTAGCCGGTGGCCCTGTCCCCAGTGCCCATGGCCCTGCTGACCCCACAGCCACCGGCCGGCACAGCCCCGGCTGCGCCCTGCCACCTTCTCCAGCCGCTCGCAGCTTTCGCTGCCGAGGGGAAAGGCCCTGTCGGATGGAGGCCGGAGCGACCTGGCCTGCCCACTCCTGAACGCAGCGCTGCTGCACGCAGCCGCTCAAAGGGCCAGAGCTGAAGCACGTGGGGCACTGCCTGCCTGCCGCGTGCCCCTGCTGTCCCAAAAGCGGATTCTTTGCCCGGCGTGCAATAGGCCGAGCATCACACCCTCGGGAGAGACGCTGAGTATTTAGTTCAGGTTTGCGCAAAGCTGGGTGCTCGGTGGTTTCCCACAAATCAAGCACGCCCTCATACAAAACTGCAGTGTATTTATCAGGTGACGTGATTAGTATCAACCCGCCCAAATTTACACTTAGTGGTTAGTGATTAACATTTCGACACTATTGCTTTACTGGATTGAAATGAGCCTCGCTTGCTATGGAAATTAGCACGCGTGCTCCTTTCGGGTGGGGGGTGGGGGGGCAGCAAATCTCTTTGGTCCGGAATTGAGTCGGCGGTCGCGATCTCCCCTCGCCACATTTCCCTTTCACCCAGGTTCTGCAGTTTTATCAAACTGCACGCTTCTCTGGCCACCAGCCCGTCTTTGGTGCCAAGATGGTCCCTTTTATCGCTCCCTTTGCTCTTCTTCAAGCCTAGAGCCCTTCATTTCCCACAGTTGCTTACTTCTCCAAACGCTTTCGTATCTTTTAGCTCCCTCCCCAATTCCTTTCCCGAGGCACGAGTGGTTAGCACTTTTGCTAATTGGAAAATGGCTCTTTCTGCAAGACATCCCCCCCACCCCTTCCTCCTGGTGGCTCTAGAGAACTGCTAGCGCAAGACAACGCCATGTCTCCAACAGCCTTGGTGCTCAATGGTTGCTAAAACCACAAGGGAGAGCAGCGGTCGCTAAGACCGCAGGACCAGAGAGTACCAGGAGCGGGGGGGAGGGAGGAAGTCTTTCGAAGGCGGGATGCTCTTGCCTCCCCACACACATGGCCCGGGGGGCGGGACCTGGTAGCACTTCTCTGCGTTTGACTGGTCACCCGTCTGGATTCGACTGCTCTCTCAGCCACTGGCGGAACTGGGACGAGAGAAGGTTCCGGAGGGCCAGAGCCTGAAATCTCTCGAAAGGGACTCTCGCGCTGCCTTGGGCTCGCTCTCTCCACCAACTCCCCGTGTTGGCAGGTGTAGCGCTGGATCCAGGACTGGTGGTTCTCCTCTTCATTCCTCTTTCTCTCTCTCTCTCCCTCTCTTTCGCTTCTCCTAAGGCTCTTGGGAGGCTGCAAGCACGGTGTCTAGCCGGGCTAGAGCAGAGGGCTAGTCTTTCTTTTTCCCCTTTCTGGGCTGTCGTTCCCCCCGGAGCTGGACGCCGGGTCCAAATGGGGGCTGGATGCTTGAGCCCTGGAGCTCTGGAGGTCATCTTGTCTCGTGCAACCGCCCGGCTCGAGGAGGGTCACCTAGCGCTGGTTGCCCAGCGTCCGCGGGCAGCAGCGTAACTGAGGAGGACGTTTTCCCCAGGATCTGGGGGCATCCGTCACTTCCCTGTGCCTGGCCTCGTGAGTCGCCCAGTCTCCCCTTGCCGTGGAGCAGCGGGGTAGCGAGTGGGCATGGCCCCGGGGCTGGAGAGGGGTGAGGGTGCCCAGGTGCCAGCCCAGCTGCCCGCATGATGCGCCCGTTGTTTTGCAGGGGGGAAAGCACTATGCCCAGCTGGTGGCCTGGCTGCGGGAGGATAAGCAGGAGAATGAGGTAGGGCCGAAAGGGCTGGGGGAGAGCGGGTGAGTGCCCACGGGCCCTGGGGCGGGGGGGTGGGAGGAGGGCGGCAGCGGGCCCAGGGACTCGGACCCTTCCTTCTCCCAGGTGCTGCGTCAAGAAATGAAGAAACTTGAAGAGGCACTGGAGGAGGAGGAGGAGGCATGGTGAGTTGGGCCCCTGGCCCCACACGGCCGTCTCTGCAGCACCGGGAGCGAGGGGGCTGCCAGTGGTGGTGCTAGGCAATGGGGTGGGGGGAATACGCAGCCCGAGGTGTGACAGGGAAGCCCAGTCCCTGCCTGGGGTGCTGAATGTTTGGAAGGGGACCGACCGCGTGGCCCCCCTGGAGGTCTAGAACTCCTCCAAGCGAGCCCTGTTGCCTGCACCAGCATCAGAGGAAGAAGGAAGCAGAGGCGCCGGGGACTGTGCTGCCAGAGGTGGGGGAAGCATAGCGGGTAAGGGGGAGAGCCTGTGCCAGCCCCTGCCCCGGCCAGCGTGGGTCTCCCTGGGGAGAGGGGTCCACGGAGGTGCCAGCCACGCAGGGGCTATACTCCTGCGCGAGGCGGAGGCCAGGGGCACCGTGCAACTCCAGCTGTCCTGACTGCGCAGCAGTGCTTGACAAGCGTCCTCGCTCTGCCTCGACCTGTAGCAAAGGGACACGCTGGCGAGAAGACGCGGCTTGGTTTATTGGCTGCAGTGAGGGTCCCCACTGGGTCCCCTGGGGTCCGGTCCCGGGCAGTGGGTGGGATGGGCCAGACACCTGCTGCAGCCGACGGGGCTCGCAAGTCCAGGCTGCTGGGGAGCTGCTGGCCGGCTGTGGGCTTTGCAGCGGGGAAGTGCTCGGCATCGGTTTTCCCTGGGCCGGGCTGTTTGCCGGGCTTGCGGAGTATCGTGTGCCACCCTGCGCGAGGGAGCAATGAGAGACGGCTGGGGAGGCAGCCCGTGGGGCTCTCGCAACGGCCCCGTAGGCATCCCGTAGGCAAGACGGGCTTGGGATGCATCCAGCCTGCCCTGTCTCCCATCCCTCTTGTGCCCCACAGGACACTCGGCCTGCTCTTGGTTGGCGGCTTCGCTCTGGCTGCTGCGGTGCTCTACGCCTCCTGCTACGACCCCAAACTCTTCTGCCGCCTGCTGTTGCATGTGCTGCCTGGGGAGACCTACCGCAACCTGGCATATGCCCTGGGAAAGATGGTGCTCAGGGAGGGGCTGCTGCCTTTTTGGCAGCCTGCCCCTCCCCCCAATAAAACCTTTTCTACCTCACCTCCACGGGCTCAGGCGTGTTTGCTGGGGCACAGGGAGAGGGTCTTGCCCCGCGTGCCGGTCCCCGCAGCCCCTCGAGGGCAGGCCCAGCCCCGGCTGCTAGGCACTGGGTGCCGCCACTCTGCCCGTCGCAAGCCAGCTCCCCGCGTGCCAGCCTCACCTGCCCTCCCTCCCTCCCTCCGTCCCCGGAGTATTTATGGCGCTGAATAATCGGGTGGATCCACCGTCTTCTCAGGCCACGGTAGTTTTTTCACTCCGCCATTGGAGCCTGGCAACCATTGAGCAACGTGCAGGCCAACTCCTGTAAGCGTGGCTGAGGCTACTCAGGCTCCAGCAGCCGGGGCCACGTTTACAGGGAGGCCGGCAAACGTTATCACCCACAGCCCCCTAGAGCCCCCAAGCCCCTTCCTTTCCTCCCCACAGCTCCCCATGACGCCACAGCTGCCACCTGCCTTCCCACTCCGCAGCCCCCGTGGCCCCCACGCCCCTCCTTTCATGCCACAGCCCCCCAGCCCATGCCCTTCTCCCTCCCCACGGTCCCCACGACCCCGGTCTCCCCCTCCTCCCCATGCTTCCATCCCTGGTAGCCCCACAGCCGCCTGGCCCCATCCGCAGCGCTGCTGGCCCCACGGACCCGTTGCCGGTTGCACCCCATCCCTTACGGCCCATTCGAGCAATCTCTTAGCCGGTGGCCCTGTCCCCAGTGCCCATGGCCCTGCTGACCCCACAGCCACCGGCCGGCACAGCCCCGGCTGCGCCCTGCCACCTTCTCCAGCCGCTCGCAGCTTTCGCTGCCGAGGGGAAAGGCCCTGTCGGATGGAGGCCGGAGCGACCTGGCCTGCCCACTCCTGAACGCAGCGCTGCTGCACGCAGCCGCTCAAAGGGCCAGAGCTGAAGCACGTGGGGCACTGCCTGCCTGCCGCGTGCCCCTGCTGTCCCAAAAGCGGATTCTTTGCCCGGCGTGCAATAGGCCGAGCATCACACCCTCGGGAGAGAGGCCGAGTATTTAGTTCAGGTTTGCGCAAAGCTGGGTGCTCGGTGGTTTCCCACAAATCAAGCACGCCCTCATACAAAACTGCAGTGTATTTATCAGGTGACACGATTAGTATCAACCCGCCCAAATTTACACTTAGTGGTTAGTGATTAACATTTCGACACTATTGCTTTACTGGATTGAAATGAGCCTCGCTTGCTATGGAAATTAGCACGCGTGCTCCTTTCGGGGGGGGGGGGGTGGGGGGGCAGCAAATCTCTTTGGTCCGGAATTGAGTCGGCGGTCGCGATCTCCCCTCGCCACATTTCCCTTTCACCCAGGTTCTGCAGTTTTATCAAACTGCACGCTTCTCTGGCCACCGGCCCGTCTTTGGCGCCAAGATGGTCCCTTTTATCGCTCCCTTTGCTCTTCTTCAAGGCTAGAGCCCTTCATTTCCCACAGTTGCTTACTTCTCCAAACGCTTTCGTATCTTTTAGCTCCCTCCCCAATTCCTTTCCCGAGGCACGAGTGGTTAGCACTTTTGCTAATTGGAAAATGGCTCTTTCTGCAAGACATCCCCCCCACCCCTTCCTCCTGGTGGCTCTAGAGAACTGCTAGCGCAAGACAACGCCATGTCTCCAACAGCCTTGGTGCTCAATGGTTGCTAAAACCACAAGGGAGAGCAGCGGTCGCTAAGACCGCGGGACCAGAGAGTACCAGGAGCGGGGGGGAGGGAGGAAGTCTTTCGAAGGCGGGACGCTCTTGCCTCCCCACACACATGGCCCGGGGGGCGGGACCTGGTAGCACTTCTCTGCGTTTGACTGGTCACCCGTCTGGATTCGACTGCTCTCTCAGCCACTGGCGGAACTGGGACAAGAGAAGGTTCCGGAGGGCCAGAGCCTGAAATCTCTCGAAAGGGACTCTCGCGCTGCCTTGGGCTCTCTCTCTCCACCAACTCCCCGTGTTGGCAGGTGTAGCGCTGGATCCGGGACTGGTGATTCTCCTCTTCATTCCTCTTCCTCTCTCTCTCTCCCTCTCTTTCACTTCTCCTAAGGCTCTTGGGAGGCTGCAAGCACGGTGTCTAGCCGGGCTAGAGCAGAGGGCTAGTCTTTCTTTTTCCCCTTTCTGGGCTGTCGTTCCCCCCGGAGCTGGACGCTGGGTCCAAATGGGGGCTGGATGCTTGAGCCCTGGAGCTCTGGAGGTCATCTTGTCTCGTGCAACCGCCCGGCTCGAGGAGGGTCACCTAGCGCTGGTTGCCCAGCGTCCGCGGGCAGCAGCGTAACTGAGGAGGACGTTTTCCCCAGGATCTGGGGGCATCCGTCACTTCCCTGTGCCTGGCCTCGTGAGTCGCCCAGTCTCCCCGTGCCGTGGAGCAGCGGGGTAGCGAGTGGGCATGGCCCCGGGGCTGGAGAGGGGTGAGGGTGCCCAGGTGCCAGCCCAGCTGCCCGCATGATGCGCCCGTTGTTTTGCGGGGGGAAAAGCACTATGCCCAGCTGGTGGCCTGGCTGCGGGAGGATAAGCAGGAGAATGAGGTAGGGCCGAAAGGGCTGGGGGAGAGCGGGTGAGTGCCCACGGGCCCTGGGGCGGGGGGGTGGGAGGAGGGCGGCAGCGGGCTCAGGGACTCGGACCCTTCCTTCTCCCAGGTGCTGCGTCAAGAAATGAAGAAACTTGAAGAGGCACTGGAGGAGGAGGAGGCATGGTGAGTTGGGCCCCTGGCCCCACACGGCTGTCTCTGCAGCACCGGGAGCGAGGGGGCTGCCAGTGGTGGTGCTAGGCAATGGGGTGGGGGGAATACGCAGCCCGAGGTGTGACAGGGAAGCCCAGTCCCTGCCTGGGGTGCTGAATGTTTGGAAGGGGACCGACCGCGTGGCCCCCCTGGAGGTCTAGAACTCCTCCAAGCGAGCCCTGTTGCCTGCACCAGCATCAGAGGAAGAAGGAAGCAGAGGCGCCGGGGACTGTGCTGCCAGAGGTGGGGGAAGCATAGCGGGTAAGGGGGAGAGCCTGTGCCAGCCCCTGCCCCGGCCAGCGTGGGTCTCCCTGGGGAGAGGGGTCCACGGAGGTGCCAGCCACGCAGGGGCTATACTCCTGCGCGAGGCGGAGGCCAGGGGCACCGTGCAACTCCAGCTGTCCTGACTGCGCAGCAGTGCTTGACAAGCGTCCTCGCTCTGCCTCGACCTGTAGCAAAGGGACACGCTGGCGAGAAGACGCGGCTTGGTTTATTGGCTGCAGTGAGGGTCCCCACTGGGTCCCCTGGGGTCCGGTCCCGGGCAGTGGGTGGGATGGGCCAGACACCTGCTGCAGCCGACGGGGCTCGCAAGTCCAGGCTGCTGGGGAGCTGCTGGCCGGCTGTGGGCTTTGCAGCGGGGAAGTGCTCGGCATTGGTTTTCCCTGGGCCGGGCTGTTTGCCGGGCTTGCGGAGTATCGTGTGCCACCCTGCGCGAGGGAGCAATGAGAGACGGCTGGGGAGGCAGCCCGTGGGGCTCTCGGAATGGCCCCGTAGGCATCCCGTAGGCAAGATGGGCTTGGGATGCATCCAGCCTGCCCTGTCTCCCATCCCTCTTGTGCCCCACAGGACACTCGGCCTGCTCTTGGTCGGCGGCTTCGCTCTGGCTGCTGCGGTGCTCTACGCCTCCTGCTACGACCCCAAACTCTTCTGCCGCCTGCTGTTGCATGTGCTGCCTGGGGAGACCTACCGCAACCTGGCATATGCCCTGGGAAAGATGGTGCTCAGGGAGGGGCTGCTGCCTTTTTGGCAGCCTGCCCCTCCCCCCAATAAAACCTTTTCTACCTCACCTCCACGGGCTCAGGCGTGTTTGCTGGGGCACAGGGAGAGGGTCTTGCCCCGCGTGCCGGTCCCCGCAGCCCCTCGAGGGCAGGCCCAGCCCCGGCTGCTAGGCACTGGGTGCCGCCACTCTGCCCGTCGCAAGCCAGCTCCCCGCGTGCCAGCCTCACCTGACCTCCCTCCCTCCCTCCGTCCCCGGAGTATTTATGGCGCTGAATAATCGGGTGGATCCACCGTCTTCTCAGGCCACGGTAGTTTTTTCACTCCGCCATTGGAGCCTGGCAACCATTGAGCAACGTGCAGGCCAACTCCTGTAAGCGTGGCTGAGGCTACTCGGGCTCCAGCAGCCGGGGCCACGTTTACAGGGAGGCCGGCAAACGTTATCACCCACAGCCCCCTAGAGCCCCCAAGCCCCTTCCTTTCCTCCCCACAGCTCCCCATGACACCACAGCTGCCACCTGCCTTCCCACTCCGCAGCCCCCGTGGCCCCCACGCCCCTCCTTTCATGCCACAGCCCCCCAGCCCATGCCCTTCTCCCTCCCCACGGTCCCCACGACCCCGGTCTCCCCCTCCTCCCCATGCTCCCATCCCTGGTAGCCCCACAGCCGCCTGGCCCCATCCGCAGCGCTGCTGGCCCCACGGCCCCCTTGCCGGTTGCACCCCATCCCTTACGGCCCATTCGAGCAATCTCTTAGCCGGTGGCCCTGTCCCCAGTGCCCATGGCCCTGCTGACCCCACAGCCACCGGCCGGCACAGCCCCGGCTGCGCCCTGCCACCTTCTCCAGCCGCTCGCAGCTTTCGCTGCCGAGGGGAAAGGCCCTGTCGGATGGAGGCCGGAGCGACCTGGCCTGCCCACTCCTGAACGCAGCGCTGCTGCACGCAGCCGCTCAAAGGGCCAGAGCTGAAGCACGTGAGGCACTGCCTGCCTGCCGCGTGCCCCTGCTGTCCCAAAAGCGGATTCTTTGCCCGGCGTGCAATAGGCCGAGCATCACACCCTCGGGAGAGAGGCCGAGTATTTAGTTCAGGTTTGCGCAAAGCTGGGTGCTCGGTGGTTTCCCACAAATCAAGCACGCCCTCATACAAAACTGCAGTGTATTTATCAGGTGACACGATTAGTATCAACCCGCCCAAATTTACACTTAGTGGTTAGTGATTAACATTTCGACACTATTGCTTTACTGGATTGAAATGAGCCTCGCTTGCTATGGAAATTAGCACGCGTGCTCCTTTCGGGGGGGGGGGTGGGGGGGCAGCAAATCTCTTTGGTCCGGAATTGAGTCGGCGGTCGCGATCTCCCCTCGCCACATTTCCCTTTCACCCAGGTTCTGCAGTTTTATCAAACTGCACGCTTCTCTGGCCACCGGCCCGTCTTTGGCGCCAAGATGGTCCCTTTTATCGCTCCCTTTGCTCTTCTTCAAGGCTAGAGCCCTTCATTTCCCACAGTTGCTTACTTCTCCAAACGCTTTCGTATCTTTTAGCTCCCTCCCCAATTCCTTTCCCGAGGCACGAGTGGTTAGCACTTTTGCTAATTGGAAAATGGCTCTTTCTGCAAGACATCCCCCCCACCCCTTCCTCCTGGTGGCTCTAGAGAACTGCTAGCGCAAGACAACGCCATGTCTCCAACAGCCTCGGTGCTCAATGGTTGCTAAAACCACAAGGGAGAGCAGCGGTCGCTAAGACCGCGGGACCAGAGAGTACCAGGAGCGGGGGGGAGGGAGGAAGTCTTTCGAAGGCGGGACGCTCTTGCCTCCCCACACACATGGCCCGGGGGGCGGGACCTGGTAGCACTTCTCTGCGTTTGACTGGTCACCCGTCTGGATTCGACTGCTCTCTCAGCCACTGGCGGAACTGGGACGAGAGAAGGTTCCGGAGGGCCAGAGCCTGAAATCTCTCGAAAGGGACTCTGGCGCTGTCTTGGGCTCTCTCTCTCCACCAACTCCCCGTGTTGGCAGGTGTAGCGCTGGATCCGGGACTGGTGATTCTCCTCTTCATTCCTCTCTCTCTCTCTCTCTCCCTCTCTTTCGCTTCTCCTAAGGCTCTTGGGAGGCTGCAAGCACGGTGTCTAGCCGGGCTAGAGCAGAGGGCTGGTCTTTCTTTTTCCCCTTTCTGGGCTGTCGTTCCCCCCGGAGCTGGACGCTGGGTCCAAATGGGGGCTGGATGCTTGAGCCCTGGAGCTCTGGAGGTCATCTTGTCTCGTGCAACCGCCCGGCTCGAGGAGGGTCACCTAGCGCTGGTTGCCCAGCGTCCGCGGGCAGCAGCGTAACTGAGGAGGACGTTTTCCCCAGGATCTGGGGGCATCCGTCACTTCCCTGTGCCTGGCCTCGTGAGTCGCCCAGTCTCCCCGTGCCGTGGAGCAGCGGGGTAGCGAGTGGGCATGGCCCCGGGGCTGGAGAGGGGTGAGGGTGCCCAGGTGCCAGCCCAGCTGCCCGCATGATGCGCCCGTTGTTTTGCGGGGGGAAAAGCACTATGCCCAGCTGGTGGCCTGGCTGCGGGAGGATAAGCAGGAGAATGAGGTAGGGCCGAAAGGGCTGGGGGAGAGCGGGTGAGTGCCCACGGGCCCTGGGGCGGGGGGGTGGGAGGAGGGCGGCAGCGGGCTCAGGGACTCGGACCCTTCCTTCTCCCAGGTGCTGCGTCAAGAAATGAAGAAACTTGGAAGAGGCACTGGAGGAGGAGGAGGAGGCGTGGTGAGTTGGGCCCCTGGCCCCACACGGCTGTCTCTGCAGCACCGGGAGCGAGGGGGCTGCCAGTGCCGGTGCTAGGCAATGGGGTGGGGGGAATACGCAGCCCGAGGTGTGACAGGGAAGCCCAGTCCCTGCCTGGGGTGCTGAATGTTTGGAAGGGGACCGCCCGCGTGGCCCCCCGGAGGTCTAGAACTCCTCCAAGCAAGCCCTGTTGCCTGCACCAGCATCAGAGGAAGAAGGAAGCAGAGGCGCCGGGGACTGTGCTGCCAGAGGTGGGGGAAGCATAGCGGGTAAGGGGGAGAGCCTGTGCCAGCCCCTGCCCCGGCCAGCGTGGGTCTCCCTGGGGAGAGGGGTCCACGGAGGTCCCAGCCACGCAGGGGCTATACTCCTGCGCGAGGCGGAGGCCAGGGGCACCGTGCAACTCCAGCTGTCCTGACTGCGCAGCAGTGCTTGACAAGCGTCCTCGCTCTGCCTCGACCTGTAGCAAAGGGACACGCTGGCGAGAAGACGCGGCTTGGTTTATTGGCTGCAGTGAGGGTCCCCACTGGGTCCCCTGGGGTCCGGTCCCGGGCAGTGGGTGGGATGGGCCAGACACCTGCTGCAGCCGACGGGGCTCGCAAGTCCAGGCTGCTGGGGAGCTGCTGGCCGGCTGTGGGCTTTGCAGCGGGGAAGTGCTCGGCATCGGTTTTCCCTGGGCCGGGCTGTTTGCCGGGCTTGCGGAGTATCGTGTCCCACCCTGCGCGAGGGAGCAATGAGAGACGGCTGGGGAGGCAGCCCGTGGGGCTCTCGGAACGGCCCCGTAGGCATCCCGTAGGCAAGATGGGCTTGGGATGCATCCAGCCTGCCCTGTCTCCCATCCCTCTTGTGCCCCACAGGACACTCGGCCTGCTCTTGGTCGGCGGCTTCGCTCTGGCTGCTGCGGTGCTCTACGCCTCCTGCTACGACCCCAAACTCTTCTGCCGCCTGCTGTTGCATGTGCTGCCTGGGGAGACCTACCGCAACCTGGCATATGCCCTGGGAAAGATGGTGCTCAGGGAGGGGCTGCTGCCTTTTTGGCAGCCTGCCCCTCCCCCCAATAAAACCTTTTCTACCTCACCTCCACGGGCTCAGGCGTGTTTGCTGGGGCACAGGGAGAGGGTCTTGCCCCGCGTGCCGGTCCCCGCAGCCCCTCGAGGGCAGGCCCAGCCCCGGCTGCTAGGCACTGGGTGCCGCCACTCTGCCCGTCGCAAGCCAGCTCCCCGCGTGCCAGCCTCACCTGCCCTCCCTCCCTCCCTCCGTCCCCGGAGTATTTATGGCGCTGAATAATCGGGTGGATCCACCGTCTTCTCAGGCCACGGTAGTTTTTTCACTCCGCCATTGGAGCCTGGCAACCATTGAGCAACGTGCAGGCCAACTCCTGTAAGCGTGGCTGAGGCTACTCGGGCTCCAGCAGCCGGGGCCACGTTTACAGGGAGGCCGGCAAACGTTATCACCCACAGCCCCCTAGAGCCCCCAAGCCCCTTCCTTTCCTCCCCACAGCTCCCCGTGATGCCACAGCAGCTGCCTTCCCACTCCGCAGCCCCCGTGGCCCCCACGCCCCTCCTTTCATGCCACAGCCCCCCAGCCCATGCCCTTCTCCCTCCCCACGGTCCCCACGACCCCGGTCTCCCCCTCCTCCCCATGCTCCCATCCCTGGTAGCCCCACAGCCGCCTGGCCCCATCCGCAGCGCTGCTGGCCCCACGGCCCCCTTGCCGGTTGCACCCCATCCCTCACGGCCCATTCGAGCAATCTCTTAGCCGGTGGCCCTGTCCCCAGTGCCCATGGCCCTGCTGACCCCACAGCCACCGGCCGGCACAGCCCCGGCTGCGCCCTGCCACCTTCTCCAGCCGCTCGCAGCTTTCGCTGCCGAGGGGAAAGGCCCTGTCGGATGGAGGCCGGAGCGACCTGGCCTGCCCACTCCTGAACGCAGCGCTGCTGCATGCAGCCGCTCAAAGGGCCAGAGCTGAAGCACGTGGGGCACTGCCTGCCTGCCGCGTGCCCCTGCTGTCCCAAAAGCGGATTCTTTGCCCGGCGTGCAATAGGCCGAGCATCACACCCTCGGGAGAGACACCGAGTATTTAGTTCAGGTTTGCGCAAAGCTGGGTGCTCAGTGGTTTCCCACAAATCAAGCACGCCCTCATACAAAACTGCAGTGTATTTATCAGGTGACACGATTAGTATCAACCCGCCCAAATTTACACTTAGTGGTTAGTGATTAACATTTCGACACTATTGCTTTACTGGATTGAAATGAGCCTCGCTTGCTATGGAAATTAGCACGCGTGCTCCTTTCGGGGGGGGGGGTGGGGGGGCAGCAAATCTCTTTGGTCCGGAATTGAGTCGGCGGTCGCGATCTCCCCTCGCCACATTTCCCTTTCACCCAGGTTCTGCAGTTTTATCAAACTGCACGCTTCTCTGGCCACCGGCCCGTCTTTGGCGCCAAGATGGTCCCTTTTATCGCTCCCTTTGCTCTTCTTCAAGGCTAGAGCCCTTCATTTCCCACAGTTGCTTACTTCTCCAAACGCTTTCGTATCTTTTAGCTCCCTCCCCAATTCCTTTCCCGAGGCACAAGTGGTTAGCACTTTTGCTAATTGGAAAATGGCTCTTTCTGCAAGACATCCCCCCCACCCCTTCCTCCTGGTGGCTCTAGAGAACTGCTAGCGCAAGACAACGCCATGTCTCCAACAGCCTTGGTGCTCAATGGTTGCTAAAACCACAAGGGAGAGCAGCGGTCGCTAAGACCGCGGGACCAGAGAGTACCAGGAGCGGGGGGGAGGGAGGAAGTCTTTCGAAGGCGGGACGCTCTTGCCTCCCCACACACATGGCCCGGGGGGCGGGACCTGGTAGCACTTCTCTGCGTTTGACTGGTCACCCGTCTGGATTCGACTGCTCTCTCAGCCACTGGCGGAACTGGGACGAGAGAAGGTTCCGGAGGGCCAGAGCCTGAAATCTCTCGAAAGGGACTCTCGCGCTGTCTTGGGCTCTCTCTCTCCACCAGCTCCCCGTGTTGGCAGGTGTAGCGCTGGATCCAGGACTGGTGATTCTCCTCTTCATTCCTCTTCCTCTCTCTCTCTCCCTCTCTTTCACTTCTCCTAAGGCTCTTGGGAGGCTGCAAGCACGGTGTCTAGCCGGGCTAGAGCAGAGGGCTGGTCTTTCTTTTTCCCCTTTCTGGGCTGTCGTTCCCCCCGGAGCTGGACGCTGGGTCCAAATGGGGGCTGGATGCTTGAGCCCTGGAGCTCTGGAGGTCATCTTGTCTCGTGCAACCGCCCGGCTCGAGGAGGGTCACCTAGCGCTGGTTGCCCAGCGTCCGCGGGCAGCAGCGTAACTGAGGAGGACGTTTTCCCCAGGATCTGGGGGCATCCGTCACTTCCCTGTGCCTGGCCTCGTGAGTCGCCCAGTCTCCCCTTGCCGTGGAGCAGCGGGGTAGCGAGTGGGCATGGCCCCGGGGCTGGAGAGGGGTGAGGGTGCCCAGGTGCCAGCCCAGCTGCCCGCATGATGCGCCCGTTGTTTTGCGGGGGGAAAAGCACTATGCCCAGCTGGTGGCCTGGCTGCGGGAGGATAAGCAGGAGAATGAGGTAGGGCCGAAAGGGCTGGGGGAGAGCGGGTGAGTGCCCACGGGCCCTGGGGCGGGGGGGTGGGAGGAGGGCGGCAGCGGGCTCAGGGACTCGGACCCTTCCTTCTCCCAGGTGCTGCGTCAAGAAATGAAGAAACTTGGAAGAGGCACTGGAGGAGGAGGAGGAGGCGTGGTGAGTTGGGCCCCTGGCCCCACACGGCTGTCTCTGCAGCACCGGGAGCGAGGGGGCTGCCAGTGCCGGTGCTAGGCAATGGGGTGGGGGGAATACGCAGCCCGAGGTGTGACAGGGAAGCCCAGTCCCTGCCTGGGGTGCTGAATGTTTGGAAGGGGACCGCCCGCGTGGCCCCCCGGAGGTCTAGAACTCCTCCAAGCAAGCCCTGTTGCCTGCACCAGCATCAGAGGAAGAAGGAAGCAGAGGCGCCGGGGACTGTGCTGCCAGAGGTGGGGGAAGCATAGCGGGTAAGGGGGAGAGCCTGTGCCAGCCCCTGCCCCGGCCAGCGTGGGTCTCCCTGGGGAGAGGGGTCCACGGAGGTGCCAGCCACGCAGGGGCTATACTCCTGCGTGAGGCGGAGGCCAGGGGCACCGTGCAACTCCAGCTGTCCTGACTGCGCAGCAGTGCTTGACAAGCGTCCTCGCTCTGCCTCGACCTGTAGCAAAGGGACACGCTGGCGAGAAGACGCGGCTTGGTTTATTGGCTGCAGTGAGGGTCCCCACTGGGGCCCCTGGGGTCCGGTCCCGGGCAGTGGGTGGGATGGGCCAGACACCTGCTGCAGCCGACGGGGCTCGCAAGTCCAGGCTGCTGGGGAGCTGCTGGCCGGCTGTGGGCTTTGCAGCGGGGAAGTGCTCGGCATCGGTTTTCCCTGGGCCGGGCTGTTTGCCGGGCTTGCGGAGTATCGTGTGCCACCCTGCGCGAGGGAGCAATGAGAGACGGCTGGGGAGGCAGCCCGTGGGGCTCTCGGAACGGCCCCGTAGGCATCCCGTAGGCAAGATGGGCTTGGGATGCATCCAGCCTGCCCTGTCTCCCATCCCTCTTGTGCCCCACAGGACACTCGGCCTGCTCTTGGTCGGCGGCTTCGCTCTGGCTGCTGCGGTGCTCTACGCCTCCTGCTACGACCCCAAACTCTTCTGCCGCCTGCTGTTGCATGTGCTGCCTGGGGAGACCTACCGCAACCTGGCATATGCCCTGGGAAAGATGGTGCTCAGGGAGGGGCTGCTGCCTTTTTGGCAGCCTGCCCCTCCCCCCAATAAAACCTTTTCTACCTCACCTCCACGGGCTCAGGCGTGTTTGCTGGGGCACAGGGAGAGGGTCTTGCCCCGCGTGCCGGTCCCCGCAGCCCCTCGAGGGCAGGCCCAGCCCCGGCTGCTAGGCACTGGGTGCCGCCACTCTGCCCGTCGCAAGCCAGCTCCCCGCGTGCCAGCCTCACCTGCCCTCCCTCCCTCCCTCCGTCCCCGGAGTATTTATGGCGCTGAATAATCGGGTGGATCCACCGTCTTCTCAGGCCACGGTAGTTTTTTCACTCCGCCATTGGAGCCTGGCAACCATTGAGCAACGTGCAGGCCAACTCCTGTAAGCGTGGCTGAGGCTACTCGGGCTCCAGCAGCCGGGGCCACGTTTACAGGGAGGCCGGCAAACGTTATCACCCACAGCCCCCTAGAGCCCCCAAGCCCCTTCCTTTCCTCCCCACAGCTCCCCGTGACGCCACAGCTGCCACCTGCCTTCCCACTCCGCAGCCCCCGTGGCCCCCACGCCCCTCCTTTCATGCCACAGCCCCCCAGCCCATGCCCTTCTCCCTCCCCACGGTCCCCACGACCCCGGTCTCCCCCTCCTCCCCATGCTCCCATCCCTGGTAGCCCCACAGCCGCCTGGCCCCATCCGCAGCGCTGCTGGCCCCACGGCCCCCTTGCCGGTTGCACCCCATCCCTTACGGCCCATTCGAGCAATCTCTTAGCCGGTGGCCCTGTCCCCAGTGCCCATGGCCCTGCTGACCCCACAGCCACCGGCCGGCACAGCCCCGGCTGCGCCCTGCCACCTTCTCCAGCCGCTCGCAGCTTTCGCTGCCGAGGGGAAAGGCCCTGTCGGATGGAGGCCGGAGCGACCTGGCCTGCCCACTCCTGAACGCAGCGCTGCTGCATGCAGCCGCTCAAAGGGCCAGAGCTGAAGCACGTGGGGCACTGCCTGCCTGCCGCGTGCCCCTGCTGTCCCAAAAGCGGATTCTTTGCCCGGCGTGCAATAGGCCGAGCATCACACCCTCGGGAGAGACGCCGAGTATTTAGTTCAGGTTTGCGCAAAGCTGGGTGCTCGGTGGTTTCCCACAAATCAAGCACGCCCTCATACAAAACTGCAGTGTATTTATCAGGTGACACGATTAGTATCAACCCGCCCAAATTTACACTTAGTGGTTAGTGATTAACATTTCGACACTATTGCTTTACTGGATTGAAATGAGCCTCGCTTGCTATGGAAATTAGCACGCGTGCTCCTTTCAAGGGGGCGGGGGGGGTGGGGCAGCAAATCTCTTTGGTCCGGAATTGAGTCGGCGGTCGCGATCTCCCCTCGCCACATTTCCCTTTCACCCAGGTTCTGCAGTTTTATCAAACTGCACGCTTCTCTGGCCACCGGCCCGTCTTTGGCGCCAAGATGGTCCCTTTTATCGCTCCCTTTGCTCTTCTTCAAGGCTAGAGCCCTTCATTTCCCACAGTTGCTTACTTCTCCAAACGCTTTCGTATCTTTTAGCTCCCTCCCCAATTCCTTTCCCGAGGCACAAGTGGTTAGCACTTTTGCTAATTGGAAAATGGCTCTTTCTGCAAGACATCCCCCCCACCCCTTCCTCCTGGTGTCTCTAGAGAACTGCTAGCGCAAGACAACGCCATGTCTCCAACAGCCTTGGTGCTCAATGGTTGCTAAAACCACAAGGGAGAGCAGCGGTCGCTAAGACCGCGGGACCAGAGAGTACCAGGAGCGGGGGGGAGGGAGGAAGTCTTTCGAAGGCGGGACGCTCTTGCCTCCCCACACACATGGCCCGGGGGGCGGGACCTGGTAGCACTTCTCTGCGTTTGACTGGTCACCCGTCTGGATTCGACTGCTCTCTCAGCCACTGGCGGAACTGGGACGAGAGAAGGTTCCGGAGGGCCAGAGCCTGAAATCTCTCGAAAGGGACTCTCGCGCTGTCTTGGGCTCTCTCTCTCCACCAACTCCCCGTGTTGGCAGGTGTAGCGCTGGATCCGGGACTGGTGATTCTCCTCTTCATTCCTCTTCCTCTCTCTCTCTCCCTCTCTTTCACTTCTCCTAAGGCTCTTGGGAGGCTGCAAGCACGGTGTCTAGCCGGGCTAGAGCAGAGGGCTAGTCTTTCTTTTTCCCCTTTCTGGGCTGTCGTTCCCCCCGGAGCTGGACGCTGGGTCCAAATGGGGGCTGGATGCTTGAGCCCTGGAGCTCTGGAGGTCATCTTGTCTCGTGCAACCGCCCGGCTCGAGGAGGGTCACCTAGCGCTGGTTGCCCAGCGTCCGCGGGCAGCAGCGTAACTGAGGAGGACGTTTTCCCCAGGATCTGGGGGCATCCGTCACTTCCCTGTGCCTGGCCTCGTGAGTCGCCCAGTCTCCCCTTGCCGTGGAGCAGCGGGGTAGCGAGTGGGCATGGCCCCGGGGCTGGAGAGGGGTGAGGGTGCCCAGGTGCCAGCCCAGCTGCCCGCATGATGCGCCCGTTGTTTTGCGGGGGGAAAAGCACTATGCCCAGCTGGTGGCCTGGCTGCGGGAGGATAAGCAGGAGAATGAGGTAGGGCCGAAAGGGCTGGGGGAGAGCGGGTGAGTGCCCACGGGCCCTGGGGCGGGGGGGTGGGAGGAGGGCGGCAGCGGGCTCAGGGACTCGGACCCTTCCTTCTCCCAGGTGCTGCGTCAAGAAATGAAGAAACTTGGAAGAGGCACTGGAGGAGGAGGAGGAGGCGTGGTGAGTTGGGCCCCTGGCCCCACACGGCTGTCTCTGCAGCACCGGGAGCGAGGGGGCTGCCAGCGCCGGTGCTAGGCAATGGGGTGGGGGGAATACGCAGCCCGAGGTGTGACAGGGAAGCCCAGTCCCTGCCTGGGGTGCTGAATGTTTGGAAGGGGACCGCCCGCGTGGCCCCCCGGAGGTCTAGAACTCCTCCAAGCAAGCCCTGTTGCCTGCACCAGCATCAGAGGAAGAAGGAAGCAGAGGCGCCGGGGACTGTGCTGCCAGAGGTGGGGGAAGCATAGCGGGTAAGGGGGAGAGCCTGTGCCAGCCCCTGCCCCGGCCAGCGTGGGTCTCCCTGGGGAGAGGGGTCCACGGAGGTGCCAGCCACGCAGGGGCTATACTCCTGCGTGAGGCGGAGGCCAGGGGCACCGTGCAACTCCAGCTGTCCTGACTGCGCAGCAGTGCTTGACAAGCGTCCTCGCTCTGCCTCGACCTGTAGCAAAGGGACACGCTGGCGAGAAGACGCGGCTTGGTTTATTGGCTGCAGTGAGGGTCCCCACTGGGGCCCCTGGGGTCCGGTCCCGGGCAGTGGGTGGGATGGGCCAGACACCTGCTGCAGCCGACGGGGCTCGCAAGTCCAGGCTGCTGGGGAGCTGCTGGCCGGCTGTGGGCTTTGCAGCGGGGAAGTGCTCGGCATCGGTTTTCCCTGGGCCGGGCTGTTTGCCGGGCTTGCGGAGTATCGTGTCCCACCCTGCGCGAGGGAGCAATGAGAGACGGCTGGGGAGGCAGCCCGTGGGGCTCTCGGAACGGCCCCGTAGGCATCCCGTAGGCAAGATGGGCTTGGGATGCATCCAGCCTGCCCTGTCTCCCATCCCTCTTGTGCCCCACAGGACACTCGGCCTGCTCTTGGTCGGCGGCTTCGCTCTGGCTGCTGCGGTGCTCTACGCCTCCTGCTACGACCCCAAACTCTTCTGCCGCCTGCTGTTGCATGTGCTGCCTGGGGAGACCTACCGCAACCTGGCATATGCCCTGGGAAAGATGGTGCTCAGGGAGGGGCTGCTGCCTTTTTGGCAGCCTGCCCCTCCCCCCAATAAAACCTTTTCTACCTCACCTCCACGGGCTCAGGCGTGTTTGCTGGGGCACAGGGAGAGGGTCTTGCCCCGCGTGCCGGTCCCCGCAGCCCCTCGAGGGCAGGCCCAGCCCCGGCTGCTAGGCACTGGGTGCCGCCACTCTGCCCGTCGCAAGCCAGCTCCCCGCGTGCCAGCCTCACCTGACCTCCCTCCCTCCCTCCGTCCCCGGAGTATTTATGGCGCTGAATAATCGGGTGGATCCACCGTCTTCTCAGGCCACGGTAGTTTTTTCACTCCGCCATTGGAGCCTGGCAACCATTGAGCAACGTGCAGGCCAACTCCTGTAAGCGTGGCTGAGGCTACTCGGGCTCCAGCAGCCGGGGCCACGTTTACAGGGAGGCCGGCAAACGTTATCACCCACAGCCCCCTAGAGCCCCCAAGCCCCTTCCTTTCCTCCCCACAGCTCCCCATGACGCCACAGCTGCCACCTGCCTTCCCACTCCGCAGCCCCCGTGGCCCCCACGCCCCTCCTTTCATGCCACAGCCCCCCAGCCCATGCCCTTCTCCCTCCCCACGGTCCCCACGACCCCGGTCTCCCCCTCCTCCCCATGCTTCCATCCCTGGTAGCCCCACAGCCGCCTGGCCCCATCCGCAGCGCTGCTGGCCCCACGGCCCCCTTGCCGGTTGCACCCCATCCCTTACGGCCCATTCGAGCAATCTCTTAGCCGGTGGCCCTGTCCCCAGTGCCCATGGCCCTGCTGACCCCACAGCCACCGGCCGGCACAGCCCCGGCTGCGCCCTGCCACCTTCTCCAGCCGCTCGCAGCTTTCGCTGCCGAGGGGAAAGGCCCTGTCGGATGGAGGCCGGAGCGACCTGGCCTGCCCACTCCTGAACGCAGCGCTGCTGCATGCAGCCGCTCAAAGGGCCAGAGCTGAAGCACGTGGGGCACTGCCTGCCTGCCGCGTGCCCCTGCTGTCCCAAAAGCGGATTCTTTGCCCGGCGTGCAATAGGCCGAGCATCACACCCTCGGGAGAGACGCCGAGTATTTAGTTCAGGTTTGCGCAAAGCTGGGTGCTCGGTGGTTTCCCACAAATCAAGCACGCCCTCATACAAAACTGCAGTGTATTTATCAGGTGACACGATTAGTATCAACCCGCCCAAATTTACACTTAGTGGTTAGTGATTAACATTTCGACACTATTGCTTTACTGGATTGAAATGAGCCTCGCTTGCTATGGAAATTAGCACGCGTGCTCCTTTCAAGGGGGCGGGGGGGGTGGGGCAGCAAATCTCTTTGGTCCGGAATTGAGTCGGCGGTCGCGATCTCCCCTCGCCACATTTCCCTTTCACCCAGGTTCTGCAGTTTTATCAAACTGCACGCTTCTCTGGCCACCGGCCCGTCTTTGGCGCCAAGATGGTCCCTTTTATCGCTCCCTTTGCTCTTCTTCAAGGCTAGAGCCCTTCATTTCCCACAGTTGCTTACTTCTCCAAACGCTTTCGTATCTTTTAGCTCCCTCCCCAATTCCTTTCCCGAGGCACAAGTGGTTAGCACTTTTGCTAATTGGAAAATGGCTCTTTCTGCAAGACATCCCCCCCACCCCTTCCTCCTGGTGGCTCTAGAGAACTGCTAGCGCAAGACAACGCCATGTCTCCAACAGCCTTGGTGCTCAATGGTTGCTAAAACCACAAGGGAGAGCAGCGGTCGCTAAGACCGCGGGACCAGAGAGTACCAGGAGCGGGGGGGAGGGAGGAAGTCTTTCGAAGGCGGGACGCTCTTGCCTCCCCACACACATGGCCCGGGGGGCGGGACCTGGTAGCACTTCTCTGCGTTTGACTGGTCACCCGTCTGGATTCGACTGCTCTCTCAGCCACTGGCGGAACTGGGACGAGAGAAGGTTCCGGAGGGCCAGAGCCTGAAATCTCTCGAAAGGGACTCTCGCGCTGTCTTGGGCTCTCTCTCTCCACCAACTCCCCGTGTTGGCAGGTGTAGCGCTGGATCCGGGACTGGTGATTCTCCTCTTCATTCCTCTTCCTCTCTCTCTCTCCCTCTCTTTCACTTCTCCTAAGGCTCTTGGGAGGCTGCAAGCACGGTGTCTAGCCGGGCTAGAGCAGAGGGCTGGTCTTTCTTTTTCCCCTTTCTGGGCTGTCGTTCCCCCCGGAGCTGGACGCTGGGTCCAAATGGGGGCTGGATGCTTGAGCCCTGGAGCTCTGGAGGTCATCTTGTCTCGTGCAACCGCCCGGCTCGAGGAGGGTCACCTAGCGCTGGTTGCCCAGCGTCCGCGGGCAGCAGCGTAACTGAGGAGGACGTTTTCCCCAGGATCTGGGGGCATCCGTCACTTCCCTGTGCCTGGCCTCGTGAGTCGCCCAGTCTCCCCTTGCCGTGGAGCAGCGGGGTAGCGAGTGGGCATGGCCCCGGGGCTGGAGAGGGGTGAGGGTGCCCAGGTGCCAGCCCAGCTGCCCGCATGATGCGCCCGTTGTTTTGCGGGGGGAAAAGAACTATGCCCAGCTGGTGGCCTGGCTGCGGGAGGATAAGCAGGAGAATGAGGTAGGGCCGAAAGGGCTGGGGGAGAGCGGGTGAGTGCCCACGGGCCCTGGGGCGGGGGGGTGGGAGGAGGGCGGCAGCGGGCTCAGGGACTCGGACCCTTCCTTCTCCCAGGTGCTGCGTCAAGAAATGAAGAAACTTGGAAGAGGCACTGGAGGAGGAGGAGGAGGCGTGGTGAGTTGGGCCCCTGGCCCCACACGGCTGTCTCTGCAGCACCGGGAGCGAGGGGGCTGCCAGTGCCGGTGCTAGGCAATGGGGTGGGGGGAATACGCAGCCCGAGGTGTGACAGGGAAGGCCAGTCCCTGCCTGGGGTGCTGAATGTTTGGAAGGGGACCGCCCGCGTGGCCCCCCTGGAGGTCTAGAACTCCTCCAAGCAAGCCCTGTTGCCTGCACCAGCATCAGAGGAAGAAGGAAGCAGAGGCGCCGGGGACTGTGCTGCCAGAGGTGGGGGAAGCATAGCGGGTAAGGGGGAGAGCCTGTGCCAGCCCCTGCCCCGGCCAGCGTGGGTCTCCCTGGGGAGAGGGGTCCACGGAGGTGCCAGCCACGCAGGGGCTATACTCCTGCGCGAGGCGGAGGCCAGGGGCACCGTGCAACTCCAGCTGTCCTGACTGCGCAGCAGTGCTTGACAAGCGTCCTCGCTCTGCCTCGACCTGTAGCAAAGGGACACGCTGGCGAGAAGACGCGGCTTGGTTTATTGGCTGCAGTGAGGGTCCCCACTGGGGCCCCTGGGGTCCGGTCCCGGGCAGTGGGTGGGATGGGCCAGACACCTGCTGCAGCCGACGGGGCTCGCAAGTCCAGGCTGCTGGGGAGCTGCTGGCCGGCTGTGGGCTTTGCAGCGGGGAAGTGCTCGGCATCGGTTTTCCCTGGGCCGGGCTGTTTGCCGGGCTTGCGGAGTATCGTGTGCCACCCTGCGCGAGGGAGCAATGAGAGACGGCTGGGGAGGCAGCCCGTGGGGCTCTCGGAACGGCCCCGTAGGCATCCCGTAGGCAAGATGGGCTTGGGATGCATCCAGCCTGCCCTGTCTCCCATCCCTCTTGTGCCCCACAGGACACTCGGCCTGCTCTTGGTCGGCGGCTTCGCTCTGGCTGCTGCGGTGCTCTACGCCTCCTGCTACGACCCCAAACTCTTCTGCCGCCTGCTGTTGCATGTGCTGCCTGGGGAGACCTACCGCAACCTGGCATATGCCCTGGGAAAGATGGTGCTCAGGGAGGGGCTGCTGCCTTTTTGGCAGCCTGCCCCTCCCCCCAATAAAACCTTTTCTACCTCACCTCCACAGGCTCAGGCGTGTTTGCTGGGGCACAGGGAGAGGGTCTTGCCCCGCGTGCCGGTCCCCGCAGCCCCTCGACGGCAGGCCCAGCCCCGGCTGCTAGGCACTGGGTGCCGCCACTCTGCCTGTCGCAAGCCAGCTCCCCGCGTGCCAGCCTCACCTGCCCTCCCTCCCTCCCTCCGTCCCCGGAGTATTTATGGCGCTGAATAATCGGGTGGATCCACCGTCTTCTCAGGCCACGGTAGTTTTTTCACTCCGCCATTGGAGCCTGGCAACCATTGAGCAACGTGCAGGCCAACTCCTGTAAGCGTGGCTGAGGCTACTCGGGCTCCAGCAGCCGGGGCCACGTTTACAGGGAGGCCGGCAAACGTTATCACCCACAGCCCCCTAGAGCCCCCAAGCCCCTTCCTTTCCTCCCCACAGCTCCCCGTGACGCCACAGCAGCTGCCTTCCCACTCCGCAGCCCCCGTGGCCCCCACGCCCCTCCTTTCATGCCACAGCCCCCCAGCCCATGCCCTTCTCCCTCCCCACGGTCCCCACGACCCCGGTCTCCCCCTCCTCCCCATGCTCCCATCCCTGGTAGCCCCACAGCCGCCTGGCCCCATCCGCAGCGCTGCTGGCCCCACGGCCCCCTTGCCGGTTGCACCCCATCCCTTACGGCCCATTCGAGCAATCTCTTAGCCGGTGGCCCTGTCCCCAGTGCCCATGGCCCTGCTGACCCCACAGCCACCGGCCGGCACAGCCCCGGCTGCGCCCTGCCACCTTCTCCAGCCGCTCGCAGCTTTCGCTGCCGAGGGGAAAGGCCCTGTCGGATGGAGGCCGGAGCGACCTGGCCTGCCCACTCCTGAACGCAGCGCTGCTGCACGCAGCCGCTCAAAGGGCCAGAGCTGAAGCACGTGGGGCGCTGCCTGCCTGCCGCGTGCCCCTGCTGTCCCAAAAGCGGATTCTTTGCCCGGCGTGCAATAGGCCGAGCATCACACCCTCGGGAGAGAGGCCGAGTATTTAGTTCAGGTTTGCGCAAAGCTGGGTGCTCGGTGGTTTCCCACAAATCAAGCACGCCCTCATACAAAACTGCAGTGTATTTATCAGGTGACACGATTAGTATCAACCCGCCCAAATTTACACTTAGTGGTTAGTGATTAACATTTCGACACTATTGCTTTACTGGATTGAAATGAGCCTCGCTTGCTATGGAAATTAGCACGCGTGCTCCTTTCAAGGGGGCGGGGGGGGTGGGGCAGAAAATCTCTTTGGTCCGGAATTGAGTCGGCGGTCGCGATCTCCCCTCGCCACATTTCCCTTTCACCCAGGTTCTGCAGTTTTATCAAACTGCACGCTTCTCTGGCCACCGGCCCGTCTTTGGCGCCAAGATGGTCCCTTTTATCGCTCCCTTTGCTCTTCTTCAAGGCTAGAGCCCTTCATTTCCCACAGTTGCTTACTTCTCCAAACGCTTTCGTATCTTTTAGCTCCCTCCCCAATTCCTTTCCCGAGGCACAAGTGGTTAGCACTTTTGCTAATTGGAAAATGGCTCTTTCTGCAAGACATCCCCCCCACCCCTTCCTCCTGGTGGCTCTAGAGAACTGCTAGCGCAAGACAACGCCATGTCTCCAACAGCCTTGGTGCTCAATGGTTGCTAAAACCACAAGGGAGAGCAGCGGTCGCTAAGACCGCGGGACCAGAGAGTACCAGGAGCGGGGGGGAGGGAGGAAGTCTTTCGAAGGCGGGACGCTCTTGCCTCCCCACACACATGGCCCGGGGGGCGGGACCTGGTAGCACTTCTCTGCGTTTGACTGGTCACCCGTCTGGATTCGACTGCTCTCTCAGCCACTGGCGGAACTGGGACGAGAGAAGGTTCCGGAGGGCCAGAGCCTGAAATCTCTCGAAAGGGACTCTCGCGCTGTCTTGGGCTCTCTCTCTCCACCAACTCCCCGTGTTGGCAGGTGTAGCGCTGGATCCGGGACTGGTGATTCTCCTCTTCATTCCTCTCTCTCTCTCTCTCTCCCTCTCTTTCGCTTCTCCTAAGGCTCTTGGGAGGCTGCAAGCACGGTGTCTAGCCGGGCTAGAGCAGAGGGCTGGTCTTTCTTTTTCCCCTTTCTGGGCTGTCGTTCCCCCCGGAGCTGGACGCTGGGTCCAAATGGGGGCTGGATGCTTGAGCCCTGGAGCTCTGGAGGTCATCTTGTCTCGTGCAACCGCCCGGCTCGAGGAGGGTCACCTAGCGCTGGTTGCCCAGCGTCCGCGGGCAGCAGCGTAACTGAGGAGGACGTTTTCCCCAGGATCTGGGGGCATCCGTCACTTCCCTGTGCCTGGCCTCGTGAGTCGCCCAGTCTCCCCGTGCCGTGGAGCAGCGGGGTAGCGAGTGGGCATGGCCCCGGGGCTGGAGAGGGGTGAGGGTGCCCAGGTGCCAGCCCAGCTGCCCGCATGATGCGCCCGTTGTTTTGCGGGGGGAAAAGCACTATGCCCAGCTGGTGGCCTGGCTGCGGGAGGATAAGCAGGAGAATGAGGTAGGGCCGAAAGGGCTGGGGGAGAGCGGGTGAGTGCCCACGGGCCCTGGGGCGGGGGGGTGGGAGGAGGGCGGCAGCGGGCTCAGGGACTCGGACCCTTCCTTCTCCCAGGTGCTGCGTCAAGAAATGAAGAAACTTGGAAGAGGCACTGGAGGAGGAGGAGGAGGCGTGGTGAGTTGGGCCCCTGGCCCCACACGGCTGTCTCTGCAGCACCGGGAGCGAGGGGGCTGCCAGTGCCGGTGCTAGGCAATGGGGTGGGGGGAATACGCAGCCCGAGGTGTGACAGGGAAGCCCAGTCCCTGCCTGGGGTGCTGAATGTTTGGAAGGGGACCGCCCGCGTGGCCCCCCGGAGGTCTAGAACTCCTCCAAGCAAGCTCTGTTGCCTGCACCAGCATCAGAGGAAGAAGGAAGCAGAGGCGCCGGGGACTGTGCTGCCAGAGGTGGGGGAAGCATAGCGGGTAAGGGGGAGAGCCTGTGCCAGCCCCTGCCCCGGCCAGCGTGGGTCTCCCTGGGGAGAGGGGTCCACGGAGGTGCCAGCCACGCAGGGGCTATACTCCTGCGCGAGGCGGAGGCCAGGGGCACCGTGCAACTCCAGCTGTCCTGACTGCGCAGCAGTGCTTGACAAGCGTCCTCGCTCTGCCTCGACCTGTAGCAAAGGGACACGCTGGCGAGAAGACGCGGCTTGGTTTATTGGCTGCAGTGAGGGTCCCCACTGGGGCCCCTGGGGTCCGGTCCCGGGCAGTGGGTGGGATGGGCCAGACACCTGCTGCAGCCGACGGGGCTCGCAAGTCCAGGCTGCTGGGGAGCTGCTGGCCGGCTGTGGGCTTTGCAGCGGGGAAGTGCTCGGCATCGGTTTTCCCTGGGCCGGGCTGTTTGCCGGGCTTGCGGAGTATCGTGTCCCACCCTGCGTGAGGGAGCAATGAGAGACGGCTGGGGAGGCAGCCCGTGGGGCTCTCGGAACGGCCCCGTAGGCATCCCGTAGGCAAGACGGGCTTGGGATGCATCCAGCCTGCCCTGTCTCCCATCCCTCTTGTGCCCCACAGGACACTCGGCCTGCTCTTGGTCGGCGGCTTCGCTCTGGCTGCTGCGGTGCTCTACGCCTCCTGCTACGACCCCAAACTCTTCTGCCGCCTGCTGTTGCATGTGCTGCCTGGGGAGACCTACCGCAACCTGGCATATGCCCTGGGAAAGATGGTGCTCAGGGAGGGGCTGCTGCCTTTTTGGCAGCCTGCCCCTCCCCCCAATAAAACCTTTTCTACCTCACCTCCACGGGCTCAGGCGTGTTTGCTGGGGCACAGGGAGAGGGTCTGGCCCCGCGTGCCGGTCCCCGCAGCCCCTCGAGGGCAGGCCCAGCCCCGGCTGCTGGGCACTGGGTGCCGCCACTCTGCCTGTCGCAAGCCAGCTCCCCGCGTGCCAGCCTCACCTGCCCTCCCTCCCTCCCTCCGTCCCCGGAGTATTTATGGCGCTGAATAATCGGGTGGATCCACCGTCTTCTCAGGCCACGGTAGTTTTTTCACTCCGCCATTGGAGCCTGGCAACCATTGAGCAACGTGCAGGCCAACTCCTGTAAGCGTGGCTGAGGCTACTCGGGCTCCAGCAGCCGGGGCCACGTTTACAGGGAGGCCGGCAAACGTTATCACCCACAGCCCCCTAGAGCCCCCAAGCCCCTTCCTTTCCTCCCCACAGCTCCCCGTGACACCACAGCTGCCACCTGCCTTCCCACTCCGCAGCCCCCGTGGCCCCCACGCCCCTCCTTTCATGCCACAGCCCCCCAGCCCATGCCCTTCTCCCTCCCCACGGTCCCCACGACCCCGGTCTCCCCCTCCTCCCCATGCTCCCATCCCTGGTAGCCCCACAGCCGCCTGGCCCCATCCGCAGCGCTGCTGGCCCCACGGCCCCCTTGCCGGTTGCACCCCATCCCTTACGGCCCATTCGAGCAATCTCTTAGCCGGTGGCCCTGTCCCCAGTGCCCATGGCCCTGCTGACCCCACAGCCACCGGCCGGCACAGCCCCGGCTGCGCCCTGCCACCTTCTCCAGCCGCTCGCAGCTTTCGCTGCCGAGGGGAAAGGCCCTGTTGGATGGAGGCCGGAGCGACCTGGCCTGCCCACTCCTGAACGCAGCGCTGCTGCACGCAGCCGCTCAAAGGGCCAGAGCTGAAGCACGTGGGGCGCTGCCTGCCTGCCGCGTGCCCCTGCTGTCCCAAAAGCGGATTCTTTGCCCGGCGTGCAATAGGCCGAGCATCACACCCTCGGGAGAGAGGCCGAGTATTTAGTTCAGGTTTGCGCAAAGCTGGGTGCTCGGTGGTTTCCCACAAATCAAGCACGCCCTCATACAAAACTGCAGTGTATTTATCAGGTGACACGATTAGTATCAACCCGCCCAAATTTACACTTAGTGGTTAGTGATTAACATTTCGACACTATTGCTTTACTGGATTGAAATGAGCCTCGCTTGCTATGGAAATTAGCACGCGTGCTCCTTTCAAGGGGGCGGGGGGGGTGGGGCAGCAAATCTCTTTGGTCCGGAATTGAGTCGGCGGTCGCGATCTCCCCTCGCCACATTTCCCTTTCACCCAGGTTCTGCAGTTTTATCAAACTGCACGCTTCTCTGGCCACCGGCCCGTCTTTGGCGCCAAGATGGTCCCTTTTATCGCTCCCTTTGCTCTTCTTCAAGGCTAGAGCCCTTCATTTCCCACAGTTGCTTACTTCTCCAAACGCTTTCGTATCTTTTAGCTCCCTCCCCAATTCCTTTCCCGAGGCACAAGTGGTTAGCACTTTTGCTAATTGGAAAATGGCTCTTTCTGCAAGACATCCCCCCCACCCCTTCCTCCTGGTGGCTCTAGAGAACTGCTAGCGCAAGACAACGCCATGTCTCCAACAGCCTTGGTGCTCAATGGTTGCTAAAACCACAAGGGAGAGCAGCGGTCGCTAAGACCGCGGGACCAGAGAGTACCAGGAGCGGGGGGGAGGGAGGAAGTCTTTCGAAGGCGGGACGCTCTTGCCTCCCCACACACATGGCCCGGGGGGCGGGACCTGGTAGCACTTCTCTGCGTTTGACTGGTCACCCGTCTGGATTCGACTGCTCTCTCAGCCACTGGCGGAACTGGGACGAGAGAAGGTTCCGGAGGGCCAGAGCCTGAAATCTCTCGAAAGGGACTCTCGCGCTGTCTTGGGCTCTCTCTCTCCACCAACTCCCCGTGTTGGCAGGTGTAGCGCTGGATCCGGGACTGGTGATTCTCCTCTTCATTCCTCTCTCTCTCTCTCTCTCCCTCTCTTTCGCTTCTCCTAAGGCTCTTGGGAGGCTGCAAGCACGGTGTCTAGCCGGGCTAGAGCAGAGGGCTGGTCTTTCTTTTTCCCCTTTCTGGGCTGTCGTTCCCCCCGGAGCTGGACGCTGGGTCCAAATGGGGGCTGGATGCTTGAGCCCTGGAGCTCTGGAGGTCATCTTGTCTCGTGCAACCGCCCGGCTCGAGGAGGGTCACCTAGCGCTGGTTGCCCAGCGTCCGCGGGCAGCAGCGTAACTGAGGAGGACGTTTTCCCCAGGATCTGGGGGCATCCGTCACTTCCCTGTGCCTGGCCTCGTGAGTCGCCCAGTCTCCCCGTGCCGTGGAGCAGCGGGGTAGCGAGTGGGCATGGCCCCGGGGCTGGAGAGGGGGGAGGGTGCCCAGGTGCCAGCCCAGCTGCCCGCATGATGCGCCCGTTGTTTTGCGGGGGGAAAAGCACTATGCCCAGCTGGTGGCCTGGCTGCGGGAGGATAAGCAGGAGAATGAGGTAGGGCCGAAAGGGCTGGGGGAGAGCGGGTGAGTGCCCACGGGCCCTGGGGCGGGGGGGTGGGAGGAGGGCGGCAGCGGGCTCAGGGACTCGGACCCTTCCTTCTCCCAGGTGCTGCGTCAAGAAATGAAGAAACTTGGAAGAGGCACTGGAGGAGGAGGAGGAGGCGTGGTGAGTTGGGCCCCTGGCCCCACACGGCTGTCTCTGCAGCACCGGGAGCGAGGGGGCTGCCAGTGCCGGTGCTAGGCAATGGGGTGGGGGGAATACGCAGCCCGAGGTGTGACAGGGAAGGCCAGTCCCTGCCTGGGGTGCTGAATGTTTGGAAGGGGACCGCCCGCGTGGCCCCCCGGAGGTCTAGAACTCCTCCAAGCAAGCTCTGTTGCCTGCACCAGCATCAGAGGAAGAAGGAAGCAGAGGCGCCGGGGACTGTGCTGCCAGAGGTGGGGGAAGCATAGCGGGTAAGGGGGAGAGCCTGTGCCAGCCCCTGCCCCGGCCAGCGTGGGTCTCCCTGGGGAGAGGGGTCCACGGAGGTCCCAGCCACGCAGGGGCTATACTCCTGCGCGAGGCGGAGGCCAGGGGCACCGTGCAACTCCAGCTGTCCTGACTGCGCAGCAGTGCTTGACAAGCGTCCTCGCTCTGCCTCGACCTGTAGCAAAGGGACACGCTGGCGAGAAGACGCGGCTTGGTTTATTGGCTGCAGTGAGGGTCCCCACTGGGTCCCCTGGGGTCCGGTCCCGGGCAGTGGGTGGGATGGGCCAGACACCTGCTGCAGCCGACGGGGCTCGCAAGTCCAGGCTGCTGGGGAGCTGCTGGCCGGCTGTGGGCTTTGCAGCGGGGAAGTGCTCGGCATCGGTTTTCCCTGGGCCGGGCTGTTTGCCGGGCTTGCGGAGTATCGTGTCCCACCCTGCGCGAGGGAGCAATGAGAGACGGCTGGGGAGGCAGCCCGTGGGGCTCTCGGAACGGCCCCGTAGGCATCCCGTAGGCAAGATGGGCTTGGGATGCATCCAGCCTGCCCTGTCTCCCATCCCTCTTGTGCCCCACAGGACACTCGGCCTGCTCTTGGTCGGCGGCTTCGCTCTGGCTGCTGCGGTGCTCTACGCCTCCTGCTACGACCCCAAACTCTTCTGCCGCCTGCTGTTGCATGTGCTGCCTGGGGAGACCTACCGCAACCTGGCATATGCCCTGGGAAAGATGGTGCTCAGGGAGGGGCTGCTGCCTTTTTGGCAGCCTGCCCCTCCCCCCAATAAAACCTTTTCTACCTCACCTCCACGGGCTCAGGCGTGTTTGCTGGGGCACAGGGAGAGGGTCTTGCCCCGCGTGCCGGTCCCCGCAGCCCCTCGACGGCAGGCCCAGCCCCGGCTGCTAGGCACTGGGTGCCGCCACTCTGCCCGTCGCAAGCCAGCTCCCCGCGTGCCGGCCTCACCTGCCCTCCCTCCCTCCCTCCGTCCCCGGAGTATTTATGGCGCTGAATAATCGGGTGGATCCACCGTCTTCTCAGGCCACGGTAGTTTTTTCACTCCGCCATTGGAGCCTGGCAACCATTGAGCAACGTGCAGGCCAACTCCTGTAAGCGTGGCTGAGGCTACTCGGGCTCCAGCAGCCGGGGCCACGTTTACAGGGAGGCCGGCAAACGTTATCACCCACAGCCCCCTAGAGCCCCCAAGCCCCTTCCTTTCCTCCCCACAGCTCCCCATGACGCCACAGCTGCCACCTGCCTTCCCACTCCGCAGCCCCCGTGGCCCCCACGCCCCTCCTTTCATGCCACAGCCCCCCAGCCCATGCCCTTCTCCCTCCCCACGGTCCCCACGACCCCGGTCTCCCCCTCCTCCCCATGCTCCCATCCCTGGTAGCCCCACAGCCGCCTGGCCCCATCCGCAGCGCTGCTGGCCCCACGGCCCCCTTGCCGGTTGCACCCCATCCCTTACGGCCCATTCGAGCAATCTCTTAGCCGGTGGCCCTGTCCCCAGTGCCCATGGCCCTGCTGACCCCACAGCCACCGGCCGGCACAGCCCCGGCTGCGCCCTGCCACCTTCTCCAGCCGCTCGCAGCTTTCGCTGCCGAGGGGAAAGGCCCTGTCGGATGGAGGCCGGAGCGACCTGGCCTGCCCACTCCTGAACGCAGCGCTGCTGCATGCAGCCGCTCAAAGGGCCAGAGCTGAAGCACGTGGGGCACTGCCTGCCTGCCGCGTGCCCCTGCTGTCCCAAAAGCGGATTCTTTGCCCGGCGTGCAATAGGCCGAGCATCACACCCTCGGGAGAGAGGCCGAGTATTTAGTTCAGGTTTGCGCAAAGCTGGGTGCTCGGTGGTTTCCCACAAATCAAGCACGCCCTCATACAAAACTGCAGTGTATTTATCAGGTGACACGATTAGTATCAACCCGCCCAAATTTACACTTAGTGGTTAGTGATTAACATTTCGACACTATTGCTTTACTGGATTGAAATGAGCCTCGCTTGCTATGGAAATTAGCACGCGTGCTCCTTTCAAGGGGGCGGGGGGGGGTGGGGCAGAAAATCTCTTTGGTCCGGAATTGAGTCGGCGGTCGCGATCTCCCCTCGCCACATTTCCCTTTCACCCAGGTTCTGCAGTTTTATCAAACTGCACGCTTCTCTGGCCACCGGCCCGTCTTTGGCGCCAAGATGGTCCCTTTTATCGCTCCCTTTGCTCTTCTTCAAGGCTAGAGCCCTTCATTTCCCACAGTTGCTTACTTCTCCAAATGCTTTCGTATCTTTTAGCTCCCTCCCCAATTCCTTTCCCGAGGCACAAGTGGTTAGCACTTTTGCTAATTGGAAAATGGCTCTTTCTGCAAGACATCCCCCCCACCCCTTCCTCCTGGTGTCTCTAGAGAACTGCTAGCGCAAGACAACGCCATGTCTCCAACAGCCTTGGTGCTCAATGGTTGCTAAAACCACAAGGGAGAGCAGCGGTCGCTAAGACCGCGGGACCAGAGAGTACCAGGAGCGGGGGGGAGGGAGGAAGTCTTTCGAAGGCGGGACGCTCTTGCCTCCCCACACACATGGCCCGGGGGGCGGGACCTGGTAGCACTTCTCTGCGTTTGACTGGTCACCCGTCTGGATTCGACTGCTCTCTCAGCCACTGGCGGAACTGGGACGAGAGAAGGTTCCGGAGGGCCAGAGCCTGAAATCTCTCGAAAGGGACTCTCGCGCTGTCTTGGGCTCTCTCTCTCCACCAACTCCCCGTGTTGGCAGGTGTAGCGCTGGATCCGGGACTGGTGATTCTCCTCTTCATTCCTCTTCCTCTCTCTCTCTCCCTCTCTTTCACTTCTCCTAAGGCTCTTGGGAGGCTGCAAGCACGGTGTCTAGCCGGGCTAGAGCAGAGGGCTGGTCTTTCTTTTTCCCCTTTCTGGGCTGTCGTTCCCCCCGGAGCTGGACGCTGGGTCCAAATGGGGGCTGGATGCTTGAGCCCTGGAGCTCTGGAGGTCATCTTGTCTCGTGCAACCGCCCGGCTCGAGGAGGGTCACCTAGCGCTGGTTGCCCAGCGTCCGCGGGCAGCAGCGTAACTGAGGAGGACGTTTTCCCCAGGATCTGGGGGCATCCGTCACTTCCCTGTGCCTGGCCTCGTGAGTCGCCCAGTCTCCCCTTGCCGTGGAGCAGCGGGGTAGCGAGTGGGCATGGCCCCGGGGCTGGAGAGGGGTGAGGGTGCCCAGGTGCCAGCCCAGCTGCCCGCATGATGCGCCCGTTGTTTTGCGGGGGGAAAAGCACTATGCCCAGCTGGTGGCCTGGCTGCGGGAGGATAAGCAGGAGAATGAGGTAGGGCCGAAAGGGCTGGGGGAGAGCGGGTGAGTGCCCACGGGCCCTGGGGCGGGGGGGTGGGAGGAGGGCGGCAGCGGGCTCAGGGACTCGGACCCTTCCTTCTCCCAGGTGCTGCGTCAAGAAATGAAGAAACTTGGAAGAGGCACTGGAGGAGGAGGAGGAGGTGTGGTGAGTTGGGCCCCTGGCCCCACACGGCTGTCTCTGCAGCACCGGGAGCGAGGGGGCTGCCAGTGCCGGTGCTAGGCAATGGGGTGGGGGGAATACGCAGCCCGAGGTGTGACAGGGAAGGCCAGTCCCTGCCTGGGGTGCTGAATGTTTGGAAGGGGACCGCCCGCGTGGCCCCCCGGAGGTCTAGAACTCCTCCAAGCAAGCTCTGTTGCCTGCACCAGCATCAGAGGAAGAAGGAAGCAGAGGCGCCGGGGACTGTGCTGCCAGAGGTGGGGGAAGCATAGCGGGTAAGGGGGAGAGCCTGTGCCAGCCCCTGCCCCGGCCAGCGTGGGTCTCCCTGGGGAGAGGGGTCCACGGAGGTGCCAGCCACGCAGGGGCTATACTCCTGCGCGAGGCGGAGGCCAGGGGCACCGTGCAACTCCAGCTGTCCTGACTGCGCAGCAGTGCTTGACAAGCGTCCTCGCTCTGCCTCGACCTGTAGCAAAGGGACACGCTGGCGAGAAGACGCGGCTTGGTTTATTGGCTGCAGTGAGGGTCCCCACTGGGGCCCCTGGGGTCCGGTCCCGGGCAGTGGGTGGGATGGGCCAGACACCTGCTGCAGCCGACGGGGCTCGCAAGTCCAGGCTGCTGGGGAGCTGCTGGCCGGCTGTGGGCTTTGCAGCGGGGAAGTGCTCGGCATCGGTTTTCCCTGGGCCGGGCTGTTTGCCGGGCTTGCGGAGTATCGTGTCCCACCCTGCGCGAGGGAGCAATGAGAGACGGCTGGGGAGGCAGCCCGTGGGGCTCTCGGAACGGCCCTGTAGGCATCCCGTAGGCAAGACGGGCTTGGGATGCATCCAGCCTGCCCTGTCTCCCATCCCTCTTGTGCCCCACAGGACACTCGGCCTGCTCTTGGTCGGCGGCTTCGCTCTGGCTGCTGCGGTGCTCTACGCCTCCTGCTACGACCCCAAACTCTTCTGCCGCCTGCTGTTGCATGTGCTGCCTGGGGAGACCTACCGCAACCTGGCATATGCCCTGGGAAAGATGGTGCTCAGGGAGGGGCTGCTGCCTTTTTGGCAGCCTGCCCCTCCCCCCAATAAAACCTTTTCTACCTCACCTCCACGGGCTCAGGCGTGTTTGCTGGGGCACAGGGAGAGGGTCTTGCCCCGCGTGCCGGTCCCCGCAGCCCCTCGAGGGCAGGCCCAGCCCCGGCTGCTAGGCACTGGGTGCCGCCACTCTGCCCGTCGCAAGCCAGCTCCCCGCGTGCCAGCCTCACCTGCCCTCCCTCCCTCCCTCCGTCCCCGGAGTATTTATGGCGCTGAATAATCGGGTGGATCCACCGTCTTCTCAGGCCACGGTAGTTTTTTCACTCCGCCATTGGAGCCTGGCAACCATTGAGCAACGTGCAGGCCAACTCCTGTAAGCGTGGCTGAGGCTACTCGGGCTCCAGCAGCCGGGGCCACGTTTACAGGGAGGCCGGCAAACGTTATCACCCACAGCCCCCTAGAGCCCCCAAGCCCCTTCCTTTCCTCCCCACAGCTCCCCATGACGCCACAGCTGCCACCTGCCTTCCCACTCCGCAGCCCCCGTGGCCCCCACGCCCCTCCTTTCATGCCACAGCCCCCCAGCCCATGCCCTTCTCCCTCCCCACGGTCCCCACGACCCCGGTCTCCCCCTCCTCCCCATGCTCCCATCCCTGGTAGCCCCACAGCCGCCTGGCCCCATCCGCAGCGCTGCTGGCCCCACGGCCCCCTTGCCGGTTGCACCCCATCCCTTACGGCCCATTCGAGCAATCTCTTAGCCGGTGGCCCTGTCCCCAGTGCCCATGGCCCTGCTGACCCCACAGCCACCGGCCGGCACAGCCCCGGCTGCGCCCTGCCACCTTCTCCAGCCGCTCGCAGATTTCGCTGCTGAGGGGAAAGGCCCTGTCGGATGGAGGCCGGAGCGACCTGGCCTGCCCACTCCTGAACGCAGCGCTGCTGCATGCAGCCGCTCAAAGGGCCAGAGCTGAAGCACGTGAGGCACTGCCTGCCTGCCGCGTGCCCCTGCTGTCCCAAAAGCGGATTCTTTGCCCGGCGTGCAATAGGCCGAGCATCACACCCTCGGGAGAGAGGCCGAGTATTTAGTTCAGGTTTGCGCAAAGCTGGGTGCTCGGTGGTTTCCCACAAATCAAGCACGCCCTCATACAAAACTGCAGTGTATTTATCAGGTGACACGATTAGTATCAACCCGCCCAAATTTACACTTAGTGGTTAGTGATTAACATTTCGACACTATTGCTTTACTGGATTGAAATGAGCCTCGCTTGCTATGGAAATTAGCACGCGTGCTCCTTTCAAGGGGGCGGGGGGGGTGGGGCAGCAAATCTCTTTGGTCCGGAATTGAGTCGGCGGTCGCGATCTCCCCTCGCCACATTTCCCTTTCACCCAGGTTCTGCAGTTTTATCAAACTGCACGCTTCTCTGGCCACCGGCCCGTCTTTGGCGCCAAGATGGTCCCTTTTATCGCTCCCTTTGCTCTTCTTCAAGGCTAGAGCCCTTCATTTCCCACAGTTGCTTACTTCTCCAAACGCTTTCGTATCTTTTAGCTCCCTCCCCAATTCCTTTCCCGAGGCACAAGTGGTTAGCACTTTTGCTAATTGGAAAATGGCTCTTTCTGCAAGACATCCCCCCCACCCCTTCCTCCTGGTGGCTCTAGAGAACTGCTAGCGCAAGACAACGCCATGTCTCCAACAGCCTTGGTGCTCAATGGTTGCTAAAACCACAAGGGAGAGCAGCGGTCGCTAAGACCGCGGGACCAGAGAGTACCAGGAGCGGGGGGGAGGGAGGAAGTCTTTCGAAGGCGGGACGCTCTTGCCTCCCCACACACATGGCCCGGGGGGCGGGACCTGGTAGCACTTCTCTGCGTTTGACTGGTCACCCGTCTGGATTCGACTGCTCTCTCAGCCACTGGCGGAACTGGGACGAGAGAAGGTTCCGGAGGGCCAGAGCCTGAAATCTCTCGAAAGGGACTCTCGCGCTGTCTTGGGCTCTCTCTCTCCACCAACTCCCCGTGTTGGCAGGTGTAGCGCTGGATCCGGGACTGGTGATTCTCCTCTTCATTCCTCTTCCTCTCTCTCTCTCCCTCTCTTTCACTTCTCCTAAGGCTCTTGGGAGGCTGCAAGCACGGTGTCTAGCCGGGCTAGAGCAGAGGGCTGGTCTTTCTTTTTCCCCTTTCTGGGCTGTCGTTCCCCCCGGAGCTGGACGCTGGGTCCAAATGGGGGCTGGATGCTTGAGCCCTGGAGCTCTGGAGGTCATCTTGTCTCGTGCAACCGCCCGGCTCGAGGAGGGTCACCTAGCGCTGGTTGCCCAGCGTCCGCGGGCAGCAGCGTAACTGAGGAGGACGTTTTCCCCAGGATCTGGGGGCATCCGTCACTTCCCTGTGCCTGGCCTCGTGAGTCGCCCAGTCTCCCCTTGCCGTGGAGCAGCGGGGTAGCGAGTGGGCATGGCCCCGGGGCTGGAGAGGGGTGAGGGTGCCCAGGTGCCAGCCCAGCTGCCCGCATGATGCGCCCGTTGTTTTGCGGGGGGAAAAGCACTATGCCCAGCTGGTGGCCTGGCTGCGGGAGGATAAGCAGGAGAATGAGGTAGGGCCGAAAGGGCTGGGGGAGAGCGGGTGAGTGCCCACGGGCCCTGGGGCGGGGGGGTGGGAGGAGGGCGGCAGCGGGCTCAGGGACTCGGACCCTTCCTTCTCCCAGGTGCTGCGTCAAGAAATGAAGAAACTTGGAAGAGGCACTGGAGGAGGAGGAGGAGGTGTGGTGAGTTGGGCCCCTGGCCCCACACGGCTGTCTCTGCAGCACCGGGAGCGAGGGGGCTGCCAGTGCCGGTGCTAGGCAATGGGGTGGGGGGAATACGCAGCCCGAGGTGTGACAGGGAAGGCCAGTCCCTGCCTGGGGTGCTGAATGTTTGGAAGGGGACCGCCCGCGTGGCCCCCCGGAGGTCTAGAACTCCTCCAAGCAAGCCCTGTTGCCTGCACCAGCATCAGAGGAAGAAGGAAGCAGAGGCGCCGGGGACTGTGCTGCCAGAGGTGGGGGAAGCATAGCGGGTAAGGGGGAGAGCCTGTGCCAGCCCCTGCCCCGGCCAGCGTGGGTCTCCCTGGGGAGAGGGGTCCACGGAGGTGCCAGCCACGCAGGGGCTATACTCCTGCGCGAGGCGGAGGCCAGGGGCACCGTGCAACTCCAGCTGTCCTGACTGCGCAGCAGTGCTTGACAAGCGTCCTCGCTCTGCCTCGACCTGTAGCAAAGGGACACGCTGGCGAGAAGACGCGGCTTGGTTTATTGGCTGCAGTGAGGGTCCCCACTGGGGCCCCTGGGGTCCGGTCCCGGGCAGTGGGTGGGATGGGCCAGACACCTGCTGCAGCCGACGGGGCTCGCAAGTCCAGGCTGCTGGGGAGCTGCTGGCCGGCTGTGGGCTTTGCAGCGGGGAAGTGCTCGGCATCGGTTTTCCCTGGGCCGGGCTGTTTGCCGGGCTTGCGGAGTATCGTGTCCCACCCTGCGCGAGGGAGCAATGAGAGACGGCTGGGGAGGCAGCCCGTGGGGCTCTCGGAACGGCCCCGTAGGCATCCCGTAGGCAAGATGGGCTTGGGATGCATCCAGCCTGCCCTGTCTCCCATCCCTCTTGTGCCCCACAGGACACTCGGCCTGCTCTTGGTCGGCGGCTTCGCTCTGGCTGCTGCGGTGCTCTACGCCTCCTGCTACGACCCCAAACTCTTCTGCCGCCTGCTGTTGCATGTGCTGCCTGGGGAGACCTACTGCAACCTGGCATATGCCCTGGGAAAGATGGTGCTCAGGGAGGGGCTGCTGCCTTTTTGGCAGCCTGCCCCTCCCCCCAATAAAACCTTTTCTACCTCACCTCCACGGGCTCAGGCGTGTTTGCTGGGGCACAGGGAGAGGGTCTTGCCCCGCGTGCCGGTCCCCGCAGCCCCTCGAGGGCAGGCCCAGCCCCGGCTGCTAGGCACTGGGTGCCGCCACTCTGCCCGTCGCAAGCCAGCTCCCCGCGTGCCAGCCTCACCTGCCCTCCCTCCCTCCCTCCGTCCCCGGAGTATTTATGGCGCTGAATAATCGGGTGGATCCACCGTCTTCTCAGGCCACGGTAGTTTTTTCACTCCGCCATTGGAGCCTGGCAACCATTGAGCAACGTGCAGGCCAACTCCTGTAAGCGTGGCTGAGGCTACTCGGGCTCCAGCAGCCGGGGCCACGTTTACAGGGAGGCCGGCAAACGTTATCACCCACAGCCCCCTAGAGCCCCCAAGCCCCTTCCTTTCCTCCCCACAGCTCCCCGTGACGCCACAGCAGCTGCCTTCCCACTCCGCAGCCCCCGTGGCCCCCACGCCCCTCCTTTCATGCCACAGCCCCCCAGCCCATGCCCTTCTCCCTCCCCACGGTCCCCACGACCCCGGTCTCCCCCTCCTCCCCATGCTCCCATCCCTGGTAGCCCCACAGCCGCCTGGCCCCATCCGCAGCGCTGCTGGCCCCACGGCCCCCTTGCCGGTTGCACCCCATCCCTTACGGCCCATTCGAGCAATCTCTTAGCCGGTGGCCCTGTCCCCAGTGCCCATGGCCCTGCTGACCCCACAGCCACCGGCCGGCACAGCCCCGGCTGCGCCCTGCCACCTTCTCCAGCCGCTCGCAGCTTTCGCTGCCGAGGGGAAAGGCCCTGTCGGATGGAGGCCGGAGCGACCTGGCCTGCCCACTCCTGAACGCAGCGCTGCTGCACGCAGCCGCTCAAAGGGCCAGAGCTGAAGCACGTGGGGCACTGCCTGCCTGCCGCGTGCCCCTGCTGTCCCAAAAGCGGATTCTTTGCCCGGCGTGCAATAGGCCGAGCATCACACCCTCGGGAGAGACACCGAGTATTTAGTTCAGGTTTGCGCAAAGCTGGGTGCTCAGTGGTTTCCCACAAATCAAGCACGCCCTCATACAAAACTGCAGTGTATTTATCAGGTGACACGATTAGTATCAACCCGCCCAAATTTACACTTAGTGGTTAGTGATTAACATTTCGACACTATTGCTTTACTGGATTGAAATGAGCCTCGCTTGCTATGGAAATTAGCACGCGTGCTCCTTTCGGGGGGGGGGGGGTGGGGGGGCAGCAAATCTCTTTGGTCCGGAATTGAGTCGGCGGTCGCGATCTCCCCTCGCCACATTTCCCTTTCACCCAGGTTCTGCAGTTTTATCAAACTGCACGCTTCTCTGGCCACCGGCCCGTCTTTGGCGCCAAGATGGTCCCTTTTATCGCTCCCTTTGCTCTTCTTCAAGGCTAGAGCCCTTCATTTCCCACAGTTGCTTACTTCTCCAAACGCTTTCGTATCTTTTAGCTCCCTCCCCAATTCCTTTCCCGAGGCACAAGTGGTTAGCACTTTTGCTAATTGGAAAATGGCTCTTTCTGCAAGACATCCCCCCCACCCCTTCCTCCTGGTGGCTCTAGAGAACTGCTAGCGCAAGACAACGCCATGTCTCCAACAGCCTTGGTGCTCAATGGTTGCTAAAACCACAAGGGAGAGCAGCGGTCGCTAAGACCGCAGGACCAGAGAGTACCAGGAGCAGGGGGGAGGGAGGAAGTCTTTCGAAGGCGGGACGCTCTTGCCTCCCCACACACATGGCCCGGGGGGCGGGACCTGGTAGCACTTCTCTGCGTTTGACTGGTCACCCGTCTGGATTCGACTGCTCTCTCAGCCACTGGCGGAACTGGGACGAGAGAAGGTTCCGGAGGGCCAGAGCCTGAAATCTCTCGAAAGGGACTCTCGCGCTGTCTTGGGCTCTCTCTCTCCACCAGCTCCCCGTGTTGGCAGGTGTAGCGCTGGATCCGGGACTGGTGATTCTCCTCTTCATTCCTCTTCCTCTCTCTCTCTCCCTCTCTTTCACTTCTCCTAAGGCTCTTGGGAGGCTGCAAGCACGGTGTCTAGCCGGGCTAGAGCAGAGGGCTGGTCTTTCTTTTTCCCCTTTCTGGGCTGTCGTTCCCCCCGGAGCTGGACGCTGGGTCCAAATGGGGGCTGGATGCTTGAGCCCTGGAGCTCTGGAGGTCATCTTGTCTCGTGCAACCGCCCGGCTCGAGGAGGGTCACCTAGCGCTGGTTGCCCAGCGTCCGCGGGCAGCAGCGTAACTGAGGAGGACGTTTTCCCCAGGATCTGGGGGCATCCGTCACTTCCCTGTGCCTGGCCTCGTGAGTCGCCCAGTCTCCCCTTGCCGTGGAGCAGCGGGGTAGCGAGTGGGCATGGCCCCGGGGCTGGAGAGGGGTGAGGGTGCCCAGGTGCCAGCCCAGCTGCCCGCATGATGCGCCCGTTGTTTTGCGGGGGGAAAAGCACTATGCCCAGCTGGTGGCCTGGCTGCGGGAGGATAAGCAGGAGAATGAGGTAGGGCCGAAAGGGCTGGGGGAGAGCGGGTGAGTGCCCACGGGCCCTGGGGCGGGGGGGTGGGAGGAGGGCGGCAGCGGGCTCAGGGACTCGGACCCTTCCTTCTCCCAGGTGCTGCGTCAAGAAATGAAGAAACTTGGAAGAGGCACTGGAGGAGGAGGAGGAGGTGTGGTGAGTTGGGCCCCTGGCCCCACACGGCTGTCTCTGCAGCACCGGGAGCGAGGGGGCTGCCAGTGCCGGTGCTAGGCAATGGGGTGGGGGGAATACGCAGCCCGAGGTGTGACAGGGAAGGCCAGTCCCTGCCTGGGGTGCTGAATGTTTGGAAGGGGACCGCCCGCGTGGCCCCCCGGAGGTCTAGAACTCCTCCAAGCAAGCTCTGTTGCCTGCACCAGCATCAGAGGAAGAAGGAAGCAGAGGCGCCGGGGACTGTGCTGCCAGAGGTGGGGGAAGCATAGCGGGTAAGGGGGAGAGCCTGTGCCAGCCCCTGCCCCGGCCAGCGTGGGTCTCCCTGGGGAGAGGGGTCCACGGAGGTGCCAGCCACGCAGGGGCTATACTCCTGCGCGAGGCGGAGGCCAGGGGCACCGTGCAACTCCAGCTGTCCTGACTGCGCAGCAGTGCTTGACAAGCGTCCTCGCTCTGCCTCGACCTGTAGCAAAGGGACACGCTGGCGAGAAGACGCGGCTTGGTTTATTGGCTGCAGTGAGGGTCCCCACTGGGGCCCCTGGGGTCCGGTCCCGGGCAGTGGGTGGGATGGGCCAGACACCTGCTGCAGCCGACGGGGCTCGCAAGTCCAGGCTGCTGGGGAGCTGCTGGCCGGCTGTGGGCTTTGCAGCGGGGAAGTGCTCGGCATCGGTTTTCCCTGGGCCGGGCTGTTTGCCGGGCTTGCGGAGTATCGTGTCCCACCCTGCGCGAGGGAGCAATGAGAGACGGCTGGGGAGGCAGCCCGTGGGGCTCTCGGAACGGCCCTGTAGGCATCCCGTAGGCAAGACGGGCTTGGGATGCATCCAGCCTGCCCTGTCTCCCATCCCTCTTGTGCCCCACAGGACACTCGGCCTGCTCTTGGTCGGCGGCTTCGCTCTGGCTGCTGCGGTGCTCTACGCCTCCTGCTACGACCCCAAACTCTTCTGCCGCCTGCTGTTGCATGTGCTGCCTGGGGAGACCTACCGCAACCTGGCATATGCCCTGGGAAAGATGGTGCTCAGGGAGGGGCTGCTGCCTTTTTGGCAGCCTGCCCCTCCCCCCAATAAAACCTTTTCTACCTCACCTCCACGGGCTCAGGCGTGTTTGCTGGGGCACAGGGAGAGGGTCTTGCCCCGCGTGCCGGTCCCCGCAGCCCCTCGAGGGCAGGCCCAGCCCCGGCTGCTAGGCACTGGGTGCCGCCACTCTGCCCGTCGCAAGCCAGCTCCCCGCGTGCCAGCCTCACCTGCCCTCCCTCCCTCCCTCCGTCCCCGGAGTATTTATGGCGCTGAATAATCGGGTGGATCCACCGTCTTCTCAGGCCACGGTAGTTTTTTCACTCCGCCATTGGAGCCTGGCAACCATTGAGCAACGTGCAGGCCAACTCCTGTAAGCGTGGCTGAGGCTACTCGGGCTCCAGCAGCCGGGGCCACGTTTACAGGGAGGCCGGCAAACGTTATCACCCACAGCCCCCTAGAGCCCCCAAGCCCCTTCCTTTCCTCCCCACAGCTCCCCATGACGCCACAGCTGCCACCTGCCTTCCCACTCCGCAGCCCCCGTGGCCCCCACGCCCCTCCTTTCATGCCACAGCCCCCCAGCCCATGCCCTTCTCCCTCCCCACGGTCCCCACGACCCCGGTCTCCCCCTCCTCCCCATGCTCCCATCCCTGGTAGCCCCACAGCCGCCTGGCCCCATCCGCAGCGCTGCTGGCCCCACGGCCCCCTTGCCGGTTGCACCCCATCCCTTACGGCCCATTCGAGCAATCTCTTAGCCGGTGGCCCTGTCCCCAGTGCCCATGGCCCTGCTGACCCCACAGCCACCGGCCGGCACAGCCCCGGCTGCGCCCTGCCACCTTCTCCAGCCGCTCGCAGATTTCGCTGCTGAGGGGAAAGGCCCTGTCGGATGGAGGCCGGAGCGACCTGGCCTGCCCACTCCTGAACGCAGCGCTGCTGCATGCAGCCGCTCAAAGGGCCAGAGCTGAAGCACGTGGGGCACTGCCTGCCTGCCGCGTGCCCCTGCTGTCCCAAAAGCGGATTCTTTGCCCGGCGTGCAATAGGCCGAGCATCACACCCTCGGGAGAGAGGCCGAGTATTTAGTTCAGGTTTGCGCAAAGCTGGGTGCTCGGTGGTTTCCCACAAATCAAGCACGCCCTCATACAAAACTGCAGTGTATTTATCAGGTGACACGATTAGTATCAACCCGCCCAAATTTACACTTAGTGGTTAGTGATTAACATTTCGACACTATTGCTTTACTGGATTGAAATGAGCCTCGCTTGCTATGGAAATTAGCACGCGTGCTCCTTTCAAGGGGGCGGGGGGGGTGGGGCAGCAAATCTCTTTGGTCCGGAATTGAGTCGGCGGTCGCGATCTCCCCTCGCCACATTTCCCTTTCACCCAGGTTCTGCAGTTTTATCAAACTGCACGCTTCTCTGGCCACCGGCCCGTCTTTGGCGCCAAGATGGTCCCTTTTATCGCTCCCTTTGCTCTTCTTCAAGGCTAGAGCCCTTCATTTCCCACAGTTGCTTACTTCTCCAAACGCTTTCGTATCTTTTAGCTCCCTCCCCAATTCCTTTCCCGAGGCACAAGTGGTTAGCACTTTTGCTAATTGGAAAATGGCTCTTTCTGCAAGACATCCCCCCCACCCCTTCCTCCTGGTGTCTCTAGAGAACTGCTAGCGCAAGACAACGCCATGTCTCCAACAGCCTTGGTGCTCAATGGTTGCTAAAACCACAAGGGAGAGCAGCGGTCGCTAAGACCGCAGGACCAGAGAGTACCAGGAGCTGGGGGGAGGGAGGAAGTCTTTCGAAGGCGGGACGCTCTTGCCTCCCCACACACATGGCCCGGGGGGCGGGACCTGGTAGCACTTCTCTGCGTTTGACTGGTCACCCGTCTGGATTCGACTGCTCTCTCAGCCACTGGCGGAACTGGGACGAGAGAAGGTTCCGGAGGGCCAGAGCCTGAAATCTCTCGAAAGGGACTCTCGCGCTGTCTTGGGCTCTCTCTCTCCACCAACTCCCCGTGTTGGCAGGTGTAGCGCTGGATCCGGGACTGGTGATTCTCCTCTTCATTCCTCTTCCTCTCTCTCTCTCCCTCTCTTTCACTTCTCCTAAGGCTCTTGGGAGGCTGCAAGCACGGTGTCTAGCCGGGCTAGAGCAGAGGGCTGGTCTTTCTTTTTCCCCTTTCTGGGCTGTCGTTCCCCCCGGAGCTGGACGCTGGGTCCAAATGGGGGCTGGATGCTTGAGCCCTGGAGCTCTGGAGGTCATCTTGTCTCGTGCAACCGCCCGGCTCGAGGAGGGTCACCTAGCGCTGGTTGCCCAGCGTCCGCGGGCAGCAGCGTAACTGAGGAGGACGTTTTCCCCAGGATCTGGGGGCATCCGTCACTTCCCTGTGCCTGGCCTCGTGAGTCGCCCAGTCTCCCCTTGCCGTGGAGCAGCGGGGTAGCGAGTGGGCATGGCCCCGGGGCTGGAGAGGGGTGAGGGTGCCCAGGTGCCAGCCCAGCTGCCCGCATGATGCGCCCGTTGTTTTGCGGGGGGAAAAGCACTATGCCCAGCTGGTGGCCTGGCTGCGGGAGGATAAGCAGGAGAATGAGGTAGGGCCGAAAGGGCTGGGGGAGAGCGGGTGAGTGCCCACGGGCCCTGGGGCGGGGGGGTGGGAGGAGGGCGGCAGCGGGCTCAGGGACTCGGACCCTTCCTTCTCCCAGGTGCTGCGTCAAGAAATGAAGAAACTTGGAAGAGGCACTGGAGGAGGAGGAGGAGGCGTGGTGAGTTGGGCCCCTGGCCCCACACGGCTGTCTCTGCAGCACCGGGAGCGAGGGGGCTGCCAGTGCTGGTGCTAGGCAATGGGGTGGGGGGAATACGCAGCCCGAGGTGTGACAGGGAAGCCCAGTCCCTGCCTGGGGTGCTGAATGTTTGGAAGGGGACCGCCCGCGTGGCCCCCCTGGAGGTCTAGAACTCCTCCAAGCAAGCCCTGTTGCCTGCACCAGCATCAGAGGAAGAAGGAAGCAGAGGCGCCGGGGACTGTGCTGCCAGAGGTGGGGGAAGCATAGCGGGTAAGGGGGAGAGCCTGTGCCAGCCCCTGCCCCGGCCAGCGTGGGTCTCCCTGGGGAGAGGGGTCCACGGAGGTGCCAGCCACGCAGGGGCTATACTCCTGCGCGAGGCGGAGGCCAGGGGCACCGTGCAACTCCAGCTGTCCTGACTGCGCAGCAGTGCTTGACAAGCGTCCTCGCTCTGCCTCGACCTGTAGCAAAGGGACACGCTGGCGAGAAGACGCGGCTTGGTTTATTGGCTGCAGTGAGGGTCCCCACTGGGTCCCCTGGGGTCCGGTCCCGGGCAGTGGGTGGGATGGGCCAGACACCTGCTGCAGCCGACGGGGCTCGCAAGTCCAGGCTGCTGGGGAGCTGCTGGCCGGCTGTGGGCTTTGCAGCGGGGAAGTGCTCGGCATCGGTTTTCCCTGGGCCGGGCTGTTTGCCGGGCTTGCGGAGTATCGTGTGCCACCCTGCGCGAGGGAGCAATGAGAGACGGCTGGGGAGGCAGCCCGTGGGGCTCTCGGAACGGCCCCGTAGGCATCCCGTAGGCAAGATGGGCTTGGGATGCATCCAGCCTGCCCTGTCTCCCATCCCTCTTGTGCCCCACAGGACACTCGGCCTGCTCTTGGTCGGCGGCTTCGCTCTGGCTGCTGCGGTGCTCTACGCCTCCTGCTACGACCCCAAACTCTTCTGCCGCCTGCTGTTGCATGTGCTGCCTGGGGAGACCTACCGCAACCTGGCATATGCCCTGGGAAAGATGGTGCTCAGGGAGGGGCTGCTGCCTTTTTGGCAGCCTGCCCCTCCCCCCAATAAAACCTTTTCTACCTCACCTCCACGGGCTCAGGCGTGTTTGCTGGGGCACAGGGAGAGGGTCTTGCCCCGCGTGCCGGTCCCCGCAGCCCCTCGACGGCAGGCCCAGCCCCGGCTGCTAGGCACTGGGTGCCGCCACTCTGCCCGTCGCAAGCCAGCTCCCCGCGTGCCAGCCTCACCTGCCCTCCCTCCCTCCCTCCGTCCCCGGAGTATTTATGGCGCTGAATAATCGGGTGGATCCACCGTCTTCTCAGGCCACGGTAGTTTTTTCACTCCGCCATTGGAGCCTGGCAACCATTGAGCAACGTGCAGGCCAACTCCTGTAAGCGTGGCTGAGGCTACTCGGGCTCCAGCAGCCGGGGCCACGTTTACAGGGAGGCCGGCAAACGTTATCACCCACAGCCCCCTAGAGCCCCCAAGCCCCTTCCTTTCCTCCCCACAGCTCCCCGTGACGCCACAGCAGCTGCCTTCCCACTCCGCAGCCCCCGTGGCCCCCACGCCCCTCCTTTCATGCCACAGCCCCCCAGCCCATGCCCTTCTCCCTCCCCACGGTCCCCACGACCCCGGTCTCCCCCTCCTCCCCATGCTCCCATCCCTGGTAGCCCCACAGCCGCCTGGCCCCATCCGCAGCGCTGCTGGCCCCACGGCCCCCTTGCCGGTTGCACCCCATCCCTTACGGCCCATTCGAGCAATCTCTTAGCCGGTGGCCCTGTCCCCAGTGCCCATGGCCCTGCTGGCCCCACAGCCACCGGCCGGCACAGCCCCGGCTGCGCCCTGCCACCTTCTCCAGCCGCTCGCAGCTTTCGCTGCCGAGGGGAAAGGCCCTGTCGGATGCAGGCCGGAGCGACCTGGCCTGCCCACTCCTGAACGCAGCGCTGCTGCATGCAGCCGCTCAAAGGGCCAGAGCTGAAGCACGTGGGGCACTGCCTGCCTGCCGCGTGCCCCTGCTGTCCCAAAAGCGGATTCTTTGCCCGGCGTGCAATAGGCCGAGCATCACACCCTCGGGAGAGACGCCGAGTATTTAGTTCAGGTTTGCGCAAAGCTGGGTGCTCGGTGGTTTCCCACAAATCAAGCACGCCCTCATACAAAACTGCAGTGTATTTATCAGGTGACACGATTAGTATCAACCCGCCCAAATTTACACTTAGTGGTTAGTGATTAACATTTCGACACTATTGCTTTACTGGATTGAAATGAGCCTCGCTTGCTATGGAAATTAGCACGCGTGCTCCTTTCAAGGGGGCGGGGGGGGTGGGGCAGCAAATCTCTTTGGTCCGGAATTGAGTCGGCGGTCGCGATCTCCCCTCGCCACATTTCCCTTTCACCCAGGTTCTGCAGTTTTATCAAACTGCACGCTTCTCTGGCCACCGGCCCGTCTTTGGCGCCAAGATGGTCCCTTTTATCGCTCCCTTTGCTCTTCTTCAAGGCTAGAGCCCTTCATTTCCCACAGTTGCTTACTTCTCCAAACGCTTTCGTATCTTTTAGCTCCCTCCCCAATTCCTTTCCCGAGGCACAAGTGGTTAGCACTTTTGCTAATTGGAAAATGGCTCTTTCTGCAAGACATCCCCCCCACCCCTTCCTCCTGGTGTCTCTAGAGAACTGCTAGCGCAAGACAACGCCATGTCTCCAACAGCCTTGGTGCTCAATGGTTGCTAAAACCACAAGGGAGAGCAGCGGTCGCTAAGACCGCGGGACCAGAGAGTACCAGGAGCGGGGGGGAGGGAGGAAGTCTTTCGAAGGCGGGACGCTCTTGCCTCCCCACACACATGGCCCGGGGGGCGGGACCTGGTAGCACTTCTCTGCGTTTGACTGGTCACCCGTCTGGATTCGACTGCTCTCTCAGCCACTGGCGGAACTGGGACGAGAGAAGGTTCCAGAGGGCCAGAGCCTGAAATCGCTAAACAGGGACTCTCGCGCTGTCTTGGGCTCTCTCTCTCCACCAACTCCCCGTGTTGGCAGGTGTAGCGCTGGATCCGGGACTGGTGATTCTCCTCTTCATTCCTCTCTTTCTCTCTCTCTCCCTCTCTTTCGCTTCTCCTAAGGCTCTTGGGAGGCTGCAAGCACGGTGTCTAGCCGGGCTAGAGCAGAGGGCTAGTCTTTCTTTTTCCCCTTTCTGGGCTGTCGTTCCCCCCGGAGCTGGACGCTGGGTCCAAATGGGGGCTGGATGCTTGAGCCCTGGAGCTCTGGAGGTCATCTTGTCTCGTGCAACCGCCCGGCTCGAGGAGGGTCACCTAGCGCTGGTTGCCCAGCGTCCGCGGGCAGCAGCGTAACTGAGGAGGACGTTTTCCCCAGGATCTGGGGGCATCCGTCACTTCCCTGTGCCTGGCCTCGTGAGTCGCCCAGTCTCCCCTTGCCGTGGAGCAGCGGGGTAGCGAGTGGGCATGGCCCCGGGGCTGGAGAGGGGTGAGGGTGCCCAGGTGCCAGCCCAGCTGCCCGCATGATGCGCCCGTTGTTTTGCGGGGGGAAAAGCACTATGCCCAGCTGGTGGCCTGGCTGCGGGAGGATAAGCAGGAGAATGAGGTAGGGCCGAAAGGGCTGGGGGAGAGCGGGTGAGTGCCCACGGGCCCTGGGGCGGGGGGGTGGGAGGAGGGCGGCAGCGGGCTCAGGGACTCGGACCCTTCCTTCTCCCAGGTGCTGCGTCAAGAAATGAAGAAACTTGGAAGAGGCACTGGAGGAGGAGGAGGAGGCGTGGTGAGTTGGGCCCCTGGCCCCACACGGCTGTCTCTGCAGCACCGGGAGCGAGGGGGCTGCCAGTGCCGGTGCTAGGCAATGGGGTGGGGGGAATACGCAGCCCGAGGTGTGACAGGGAAGCCCAGTCCCTGCCTGGGGTGCTGAATGTTTGGAAGGGGACCGCCCGCGTGGCCCCCCGGAGGTCTAGAACTCCTCCAAGCAAGCCCTGTTGCCTGCACCAGCATCAGAGGAAGAAGGAAGCAGAGGCGCCGGGGACTGTGCTGCCAGAGGTGGGGGAAGCATAGCGGGTAAGGGGGAGAGCCTGTGCCAGCCCCTGCCCCGGCCAGCGTGGGTCTCCCTGGGGAGAGGGGTCCACGGAGGTGCCAGCCACGCAGGGGCTATACTCCTGCGCGAGGCGGAGGCCAGGGGCACCGTGCAACTCCAGCTGTCCTGACTGCGCAGCAGTGCTTGACAAGCGTCCTCGCTCTGCCTCGACCTGTAGCAAAGGGACACGCTGGCGAGAAGACGCGGCTTGGTTTATTGGCTGCAGTGAGGGTCCCCACTGGGGCCCCTGGGGTCCGGTCCCGGGCAGTGGGTGGGATGGGCCAGACACCTGCTGCAGCCGACGGGGCTCGCAAGTCCAGGCTGCTGGGGAGCTGCTGGCCGGCTGTGGGCTTTGCAGCGGGGAAGTGCTCGGCATCGGTTTTCCCTGGGCCGGGCTGTTTGCCGGGCTTGCGGAGTATCGTGTCCCACCCTGCGCGAGGGAGCAATGAGAGACGGCTGGGGAGGCAGCCCGTGGGGCTCTCGGAACGGCCCTGTAGGCATCCCGTAGGCAAGATGGGCTTGGGATGCATCCAGCCTGCCCTGTCTCCCATCCCTCTTGTGCCCCACAGGACACTCGGCCTGCTCTTGGTCGGCGGCTTCGCTCTGGCTGCTGCGGTGCTCTACGCCTCCTGCTACGACCCCAAACTCTTCTGCCGCCTGCTGTTGCATGTGCTGCCTGGGGAGACCTACCGCAACCTGGCATATGCCCTGGGAAAGATGGTGCTCAGGGAGGGGCTGCTGCCTTTTTGGCAGCCTGCCCCTCCCCCCAATAAAACCTTTTCTACCTCACCTCCACGGGCTCAGGCGTGTTTGCTGGGGCACAGGGAGAGGGTCTTGCCCCGCGTGCCGGTCCCCGCAGCCCCTCGAGGGCAGGCCCAGCCCCGGCTGCTAGGCACTGGGTGCCGCCACTCTGCCCGTCGCAAGCCAGCTCCCCGCGTGCCAGCCTCACCTGCCCTCCCTCCCTCCCTCCGTCCCCGGAGTATTTATGGCGCTGAATAATCGGGTGGATCCACCGTCTTCTCAGGCCACGGTAGTTTTTTCACTCCGCCATTGGAGCCTGGCAACCATTGAGCAACGTGCAGGCCAACTCCTGTAAGCGTGGCTGAGGCTACTCGGGCTCCAGCAGCCGGGGCCACGTTTACAGGGAGGCCGGCAAACGTTATCACCCACAGCCCCCTAGAGCCCCCAAGCCCCTTCCTTTCCTCCCCACAGCTCCCCGTGACGCCACAGCTGCCACCTGCCTTCCCACTCCGCAGCCCCCGTGGCCCCCACGCCCCTCCTTTCATGCCACAGCCCCCCAGCCCATGCCCTTCTCCCTCCCCACGGTCCCCACGACCCCGGTCTCCCCCTCCTCCCCATGCTCCCATCCCTGGTAGCCCCACAGCCGCCTGGCCCCATCCGCAGCGCTGCTGGCCCCACGGCCCCCTTGCCGGTTGCACCCCATCCCTTACGGCCCATTCGAGCAATCTCTTAGCCGGTGGCCCTGTCCCCAGTGCCCATGGCCCTGCTGACCCCACAGCCACCGGCCGGCACAGCCCCGGCTGCGCCCTGCCACCTTCTCCAGCCGCTCGCAGCTTTCGCTGCCGAGGGGAAAGGCCCTGTCGGATGGAGGCCGGAGCGACCTGGCCTGCCCACTCCTGAACGCAGCGCTGCTGCATGCAGCCGCTCAAAGGGCCAGAGCTGAAGCACGTGGGGCACTGCCTGCCTGCCGCGTGCCCCTGCTGTCCCAAAAGCGGATTCTTTGCCCGGCGTGCAATAGGCCGAGCATCACACCCTCGGGAGAGACGCCGAGTATTTAGTTCAGGTTTGCGCAAAGCTGGGTGCTCGGTGGTTTCCCACAAATCAAGCACGCCCTCATACAAAACTGCAGTGTATTTATCAGGTGACACGATTAGTATCAACCCGCCCAAATTTACACTTAGTGGTTAGTGATTAACATTTCGACACTATTGCTTTACTGGATTGAAATGAGCCTCGCTTGCTATGGAAATTAGCACGCGTGCTCCTTTCGGGGGGGGGGTGGGGGGGCAGCAAATCTCTTTGGTCCGGAATTGAGTCGGCGGTCGCGATCTCCCCTCGCCACATTTCCCTTTCACCCAGGTTCTGCAGTTTTATCAAACTGCACGCTTCTCTGGCCACCGGCCCGTCTTTGGCGCCAAGATGGTCCCTTTTATCGCTCCCTTTGCTCTTCTTCAAGGCTAGAGCCCTTCATTTCCCACAGTTGCTTACTTCTCCAAACGCTTTCGTATCTTTTAGCTCCCTCCCCAATTCCTTTCCCGAGGCACGAGTGGTTAGCACTTTTGCTAATTGGAAAATGGCTCTTTCTGCAAGACATCCCCCCCACCCCTTCCTCCTGGTGTCTCTAGAGAACTGCTAGCGCAAGACAACGCCATGTCTCCAACAGCCTTGGTGCTCAATGGTTGCTAAAACCACAAGGGAGAGCAGCGGTCGCTAAGACCGCGGGACCAGAGAGTACCAGGAGCGGGGGGGAGGGAGGAAGTCTTTCGAAGGCGGGACGCTCTTGCCTCCCCACACACATGGCCCGGGGGGCGGGACCTGGTAGCACTTCTCTGCGTTTGACTGGTCACCCGTCTGGATTCGACTGCTCTCTCAGCCACTGGCGGAACTGGGACGAGAGAAGGTTCCGGAGGGCCAGAGCCTGAAATCTCTCGAAAGGGACTCTCGCGCTGTCTTGGGCTCTCTCTCTCCACCAACTCCCCGTGTTGGCAGGTGTAGCGCTGGATCCGGGACTGGTGATTCTCCTCTTCATTCCTCTTCCTCTCTCTCTCTCCCTCTCTTTCACTTCTCCTAAGGCTCTTGGGAGGCTGCAAGCACGGTGTCTAGCCGGGCTAGAGCAGAGGGCTGGTCTTTCTTTTTCCCCTTTCTGGGCTGTCGTTCCCCCCGGAGCTGGACGCTGGGTCCAAATGGGGGCTGGATGCTTGAGCCCTGGAGCTCTGGAGGTCATCTTGTCTCGTGCAACCGCCCGGCTCGAGGAGGGTCACCTAGCGCTGGTTGCCCAGCGTCCGCGGGCAGCAGCGTAACTGAGGAGGACGTTTTCCCCAGGATCTGGGGGCATCCGTCACTTCCCTGTGCCTGGCCTCGTGAGTCGCCCAGTCTCCCCTTGCCGTGGAGCAGCGGGGTAGCGAGTGGGCATGGCCCCGGGGCTGGAGAGGGGTGAGGGTGCCCAGGTGCCAGCCCAGCTGCCCGCATGATGCGCCCGTTGTTTTGCGGGGGGAAAAGCACTATGCCCAGCTGGTGGCCTGGCTGCGGGAGGATAAGCAGGAGAATGAGGTAGGGCCGAAAGGGCTGGGGGAGAGCGGGTGAGTGCCCACGGGCCCTGGGGCGGGGGGGTGGGAGGAGGGCGGCAGCGGGCTCAGGGACTCGGACCCTTCCTTCTCCCAGGTGCTGCGTCAAGAAATGAAGAAACTTGGAAGAGGCACTGGAGGAGGAGGAGGAGGCGTGGTGAGTTGGGCCCCTGGCCCCACACGGCTGTCTCTGCAGCACCGGGAGCGAGGGGGCTGCCAGTGCCGGTGCTAGGCAATGGGGTGGGGGGAATACGCAGCCCGAGGTGTGACAGGGAAGCCCAGTCCCTGCCTGGGGTGCTGAATGTTTGGAAGGGGACCGCCCGCGTGGCCCCCCGGAGGTCTAGAACTCCTCCAAGCAAGCTCTGTTGCCTGCACCAGCATCAGAGGAAGAAGGAAGCAGAGGCGCCGGGGACTGTGCTGCCAGAGGTGGGGGAAGCATAGCGGGTAAGGGGGAGAGCCTGTGCCAGCCCCTGCCCCGGCCAGCGTGGGTCTCCCTGGGGAGAGGGGTCCACGGAGGTCCCAGCCACGCAGGGGCTATACTCCTGCGTGAGGCGGAGGCCAGGGGCACCGTGCAACTCCAGCTGTCCTGACTGCGCAGCAGTGCTTGACAAGCGTCCTCGCTCTGCCTCGACCTGTAGCAAAGGGACACGCTGGCGAGAAGACGCGGCTTGGTTTATTGGCTGCAGTGAGGGTCCCCACTGGGGCCCCTGGGGTCCGGTCCCGGGCAGTGGGTGGGATGGGCCAGACACCTGCTGCAGCCGACGGGGCTCGCAAGTCCAGGCTGCTGGGGAGCTGCTGGCCGGCTGTGGGCTTTGCAGCGGGGAAGTGCTCGGCATCGGTTTTCCCTGGGCCGGGCTGTTTGCCGGGCTTGCGGAGTATCGTGTCCCACCCTGCGCGAGGGAGCAATGAGAGACGGCTGGGGAGGCAGCCCGTGGGGCTCTCGGAACGGCCCCGTAGGCATCCCGTAGGCAAGATGGGCTTGGGATGCATCCAGCCTGCCCTGTCTCCCATCCCTCTTGTGCCCCACAGGACACTCGGCCTGCTCTTGGTCGGCGGCTTCGCTCTGGCTGCTGCGGTGCTCTACGCCTCCTGCTACGACCCCAAACTCTTCTGCCGCCTGCTGTTGCATGTGCTGCCTGGGGAGACCTACCGCAACCTGGCATATGCCCTGGGAAAGATGGTGCTCAGGGAGGGGCTGCTGCCTTTTTGGCAGCCTGCCCCTCCCCCCAATAAAACCTTTTCTACCTCACCTCCACGGGCTCAGGCGTGTTTGCTGGGGCACAGGGAGAGGGTCTTGCCCCGCGTGCCGGTCCCCGCAGCCCCTCGAGGGCAGGCCCAGCCCCGGCTGCTAGGCACTGGGTGCCGCCACTCTGCCCGTCGCAAGCCAGCTCCCCGCGTGCCAGCCTCACCTGCCCTCCCTCCCTCCCTCCCTCCGTCCCCGGAGTATTTATGGCGCTGAATAATCGGGTGGATCCACCGTCTTCTCAGGCCACGGTAGTTTTTTCACTCCGCCATTGGAGCCTGGCAACCATTGAGCAACGTGCAGGCCAACTCCTGTAAGCGTGGCTGAGGCTACTCGGGCTCCAGCAGCCGGGGCCACGTTTACAGGGAGGCCGGCAAACGTTATCACCCACAGCCCCCTAGAGCCCCCAAGCCCCTTCCTTTCCTCCCCACAGCTCCCCGTGACGCCACAGCTGCCACCTGCCTTCCCACTCCGCAGCCCCCGTGGCCCCCACGCCCCTCCTTTCATGCCACAGCCCCCCAGCCCATGCCCTTCTCCCTCCCCACGGTCCCCACGACCCTGGTCTCCCCCTCCTCCCCGTGCTCCCATCCCTGGTAGCCCCACAGCCGCCTGGCCCCATCCGCAGCGCTGCTGGCCCCACGGCCCCCTTGCCGGTTGCACCCCATCCCTTACGGCCCATTCGAGCAATCTCTTAGCCGGTGGCCCTGTCCCCAGTGCCCATGGCCCTGCTGACCCCACAGCCACCGGCCGGCACAGCCCCGGCTGCGCCCTGCCACCTTCTCCAGCCGCTCGCAGCTTTCGCTGCCGAGGGGAAAGGCCCTGTCGGATGGAGGCCGGAGCGACCTGGCCTGCCCACTCCTGAACGCAGCGCTGCTGCACGCAGCCGCTCAAAGGGCCAGAGCTGAAGCACGTGGGGCGCTGCCTGCCTGCCGCGTGCCCCTGCTGTCCCAAAAGCGGATTCTTTGCCCGGCGTGCAATAGGCCGAGCATCACACCCTCGGGAGAGACACCGAGTATTTAGTTCAGGTTTGCGCAAAGCTGGGTGCTCGGTGGTTTCCCACAAATCAAGCACCCCCTCATACAAAACTGCAGTGTATTTATCAGGTGACACGATTAGTATCAACCCGCCCAAATTTACACTTAGTGGTTAGTGATTAACATTTCGACACTATTGCTTTACTGGATTGAAATGAGCCTCGCTTGCTATGGAAATTAGCACGCGTGCTCCTTTCAGGGGGGCGGGGGGCGTGGGGCAAATCTCTTTGGTCCGGAATTGAGTCGGCGGTCGCGATCTCCCCTCGCCACATTTCCCTTTCACCCAGGTTCTGCAGTTTTATCAAACTGCACGCTTCTCTGGCCACCGGCCCGTCTTTGGCACCAAGATGGTCCCTTTTATCGCTCCCTTTGCTCTTCTTCAAGCCTAGAGCCCTTCATTTCCCACAGTTGCTTACTTCTCCAAACGCTTTCGTATCTTTTAGCTCCCTCCCCAATTCCTTTCCCGAGGCACGAGTGGTTAGCACTTTTGCTAATTGGAAAATGGCTCTTTCTGCAAGACATCCCCCCCACCCCTTCCTCCTGGTGGCTCTAGAGAACTGCTAGCGCAAGACAACGCGATGTCTCCAACAGCCTTGGTGCTCAATGGTTGCTAAAACCACAAGGGAGAGCAGCGGTCGCTAAGACCGCAGGACCAGAGAGTACCAGGAGCGGGGGGGAGGACGGAAGTCTTTCGAAGGCGGGACGCTCTTGCCTCCCCACACACATGGCCCAGGGGGCGGGACCTGGTAGCACTTCTCTGCGTTTGACTGGTCACCCGTCTGGATTCGACTGCTCTCTCAGCCACTGGCGGAACTGGGACGAGAGAAGGTTCCGGAGGGCCAGAGCCTGAAATCTCTCGAAAGGGACTCTCACACTGTCTTGGGCTCTCTCTCTCCACCAACTCCCCGTGTTGGCAGGTGTAGCGCTGGATCCGGGACTGGTGATTCTCCTCTTCATTCCTCTCTCTCTCTCTCTCTCCCTCTCTTTCGCTTCTCCTAAGGCTCTTGGGAGGCTGCAAGCACGGTGTCTAGCCGGGCTAGAGCAGAGGGCTAGTCTTTCTTTTTCCCCTTTCTGGGCTGTCGTTCCCCCCGGAGCTGGACGCTGGGTCCAAATGGGGGCTGGATGCTTGAGCCCTGGAGCTCTGGAGGTCATCTTGTCTCGTGCAACCGCCCGGCTCGAGGAGGGTCACCTAGCGCTGGTTGCCCAGCGTCCGCGGGCAGCAGCGTAACTGAGGAGGACGTTTTCCCCAGGATCTGGGGGCATCCGTCACTTCCCTGTGCCTGGCCTCGTGAGTCGCCCAGTCTCCCCTTGCCGTGGAGCAGCGGGGTAGCGAGTGGGCATGGCCCCGGGGCTGGAGAGGGGTGAGGGTGCCCAGGTGCCAGCCCAGCTGCCCGCATGATGCGCCCGTTGTTTTGCGGGGGGAAAAGCACTATGCCCAGCTGGTGGCCTGGCTGCGGGAGGATAAGCAGGAGAATGAGGTAGGGCCGAAAGGGCTGGGGGAGAGCGGGTGAGTGCCCACGGGCCCTGGGGCGGGGGGGTGGGAGGAGGGCGGCAGCGGGCTCAGGGACTCGGACCCTTCCTTCTCCCAGGTGCTGCGTCAAGAAATGAAGAAACTTGAAGAGGCACTGGAGGAGGAGGAGGAGGCGTGGTGAGTTGGGCCCCTGGCCCCACACGGCTGTCTCTGCAGCACCGGGAGCGAGGGGGCTGCCAGTGCTGGTGCTAGGCAATGGGGTGGGGGGAATACGCAGCCCGAGGTGTGACAGGGAAGCCCAGTCCCTGCCTGGGGTGCTGAATGTTTGGAAGGGGACCGCCCGCGTGGCCCCCCTGGAGGTCTAGAACTCCTCCAAGCAAGCCCTGTTGCCTGCACCAGCATCAGAGGAAGAAGGAAGCAGAGGCGCCGGGGACTGTGCTGCCAGAGGTGGGGGAAGCATAGCGGGTAAGGGGGAGAGCCTGTGCCAGCCCCTGCCCCGGCCAGCGTGGGTCTCCCTGGGGAGAGGGGTCCACGGAGGTGCCAGCCACGCAGGGGCTATACTCCTGCGCGAGGCGGAGGCCAGGGGCACCGTGCAACTCCAGCTGTCCTGACTGCGCAGCAGTGCTTGACAAGCGTCCTCGCTCTGCCTCGACCTGTAGCAAAGGGACACGCTGGCGAGAAGACGCGGCTTGGTTTATTGGCTGCAGTGAGGGTCCCCACTGGGTCCCCTGGGGTCCGGTCCCGGGCAGTGGGTGGGATGGGCCAGACACCTGCTGCAGCCGACGGGGCTCGCAAGTCCAGGCTGCTGGGGAGCTGCTGGCCGGCTGTGGGCTTTGCAGCGGGGAAGTGCTCGGCATCGGTTTTCCCTGGGCCGGGCTGTTTGCCGGGCTTGCGGAGTATTGTGTCCCACCCTGCGCGAGGGAGCAATGAGAGACGGCTGGGGAGGCAGCCCGTGGGGCTCTCGGAACGGCCCCGTAGGCATCCCGTAGGCAAGATGGGCTTGGGATGCATCCAGCCTGCCCTGTCTCCCATCCCTCTTGTGCCCCACAGGACACTCGGCCTGCTCTTGGTCGGCGGCTTCGCTCTGGCTGCTGCGGTGCTCTACGCCTCCTGCTACGACCCCAAACTCTTCTGCCGCCTGCTGTTGCATGTGCTGCCTGGGGAGACCTACCGCAACCTGGCATATGCCCTGGGAAAGATGGTGCTCAGGGAGGGGCTGCTGCCTTTTTGGCAGCCTGCCCCTCCCCCCAATAAAACCTTTTCTACCTCACCTCCACGGGCTCAGGCGTGTTTGCTGGGGCACAGGGAGAGGGTTTGCCCCGCGTGCCGGTCCCCGCAGCCCCTCAAGGGCAGGCCCAGCCCCGGCTGCTGGGCACTGGGTGCCGCCACTCTGCCTGTCGCAAGCCAGCTCCCCGCGTGCCAGCCTCACCTGCCCTCCCTCCCTCCCTCCGTCCCCGGAGTATTTATGGCGCTGAATAATCGGGTGGATCCACCGTCTTCTCAGGCCACGGTAGTTTTTTCACTCCGCCATTGGAGCCTGGCAACCATTGAGCAACGTGCAGGCCAACTCCTGTAAGCGTGGCTGAGGCTACTCAGGCTCCAGCAGCCGGGGCCACGTTTACAGGGAGGCCGGCAAACGTTATCACCCACAGCCCCCTAGAGCCCCCAAGCCCCTTCCTTTCCTCCCCACAGCTCCCCATGACGCCACAGCTGCCACCTGCCTTCCCACTCCGCAGCCCCCGTGGCCCCCACGCCCCTCCTTTCATGCCACAGCCCCCCAGCCCATGCCCTTCTCCCTCCCCACGGTCCCCACGACCCCGGTCTCCCCCTCCTCCCCGTGCTCCCATCCCTGGTAGCCCCACAGCCGCCTGGCCCCATCCGCAGCGCTGCTGGCCCCACAGCCCCCTTGCCGGTTGCACCCCATCCCTTACGGCCCATTCGAGCAATCTCTTAGCCGGTGGCCCTGTCCCCAGTGCCCATGGCCCTGCTGACCCCACAGCCACCGGCCGGCACAGCCCCGGCTGCGCCCTGCCACCTTCTCCAGCCGCTCGCAGCTTTCGCTGCCGAGGGGAAAGGCCCTGTCGGATGGAGGCCGGAGCGACCTGGCCTGCCCACTCCTGAACGCAGCGCTGCTGCACGCAGCCGCTCAAAGGGCCAGAGCTGAAGCACGTGGGGCACTGCCTGCCTGCCGCGTGCCCCTGCTGTCCCAAAAGCGGATTCTTTGCCCGGCGTGCAATAGGCCGAGCATCACACCCTCGGGAGAGACACCGAGTATTTAGTTCAGGTTTGCGCAAAGCTGGGTGCTCGGTGGTTTCCCACAAATCAAGCACGCCCTCATACAAAACTGCAGTGTATTTATCAGGTGACGTGATTAGTATCAACCCGCCCAAATTTACACTTAGTGGTTAGTGATTAACATTTCGACACTATTGCTTTACTGGATTGAAATGAGCCTCGCTTGCTATGGAAATTAGCACGCGTGCTCCTTTCGGGTGGGGGGTGGGGGGGCAGCAAATCTCTTTGGTCCGGAATTGAGTCGGCGGTCGCGATCTCCCCTCGCCACATTTCCCTTTCACCCAGGTTCTGCAGTTTTATCAAACTGCACGCTTCTCTGGCCACCGGCCCGTCTTTGGCGCCAAGATGGTCCCTTTTATCGCTCCCTTTGCTCTTCTTCAAGGCTAGAGCCCTTCATTTCCCACAGTTGCTTACTTCTCCAAACGCTTTCGTATCTTTTAGCTCCCTCCCCAATTCCTTTCCCGAGGCACGAGTGGTTAGCACTTTTGCTAATTGGAAAATGGCTCTTTCTGCAAGACATCCCCCCAACCCCTTCCTCCTGGTGGCTCTAGAGAACTGCTAGCGCAAGACAACGCCATGTCTCCAACAGCCTTGGTGCTCAATGGTTGCTAAAACCACAAGGGAGAGCAGCAGTCGCTAAGACCGCAGGACCAGAGAGTACCAGGAGCAGGGGGGAGGGAGGAAGTCTTTCGAAGGCGGGACGCTCTTGCCTCCCCACACAGACGGCCCGGGGGGCGGGACCTGGTAGCACTTCTCTGCGTTTGACTGGTCACCCGTCTGGATTCGACTGCTCTCTCAGCCACTGGCGGAACTGGGACGAGAGAAGGTTCCGGAGGGCCAGAGCCTGAAATCGCTAAACAGGGACTCTGGCGCTGTCTTGGGCTCTCTCTCTCCACCAGCTCCCCGTGTTGGCAGGTGTAGCGCTGGATCCGGGACTGGTGATTCTCCTCTTCATTCCTCTCTCTCTCTCTCTCTCCCCCTCTCTTTCACTTCTCCTAAGGCTCTTGGGAGGCTGCAAGCACGGTGTCTAGCCGGGCTAGAGCAGAGGGCTAGTCTTTCTTTTTCCCCTTTCTGGGCTGTCGTTCCCCCCGGAGCTGGACGCTGGGTCCAAATGGGGGCTGGATGCTTGAGCCCTGGAGCTCTGGAGGTCATCTTGTCTCGTGCAACCGCCCGGCTCGAGGAGGGTCACCTAGCGCTGGTTGCCCAGCGTCCGCGGGCAGCAGCGTAACTGAGGAGGATGTTTTCCCCAGGATCTGGGGGCATCCGTCACTTCCCTGTGCCTGGCCTCGTGAGTCGCCCAGTCTCCCCGTGCCGTGGAGCAGCGGGGTAGCGAGTGGGCATGGCCCCGGGGCTGGAGAGGGGTGAGGGTGCCCAGGTGCCAGCCCAGCTGCCCGCATGATGCGCCCGTTGTTTTGCGGGGGGAAAAGCACTATGCCCAGCTGGTGGCCTGGCTGCGGGAGGATAAGCAGGAGAATGAGGTAGGGCCGAAAGGGCTGGGGGAGAGCGGGTGAGTGCCCACGGGCCCTGGGGCGGGGGGGTGGGAGGAGGGCGGCAGCGGGCTCAGGGACTCGGACCCTTCCTTCTCCCAGGTGCTGCGTCAAGAAATGAAGAAACTTGGAAGAGGCACTGGAGGAGGAGGAGGAGGCGTGGTGAGTTGGGCCCCTGGCCCCACACGGCTGTCTCTGCAGCACCGGGAGCGAGGGGGCTGCCAGTGCTGGTGCTAGGCAATGGGGTGGGGGGAATACGCAGCCCGAGGTGTGACAGGGAAGCCCAGTCCCTGCCTGGGGTGCTGAATGTTTGGAAGGGGACCGACCGCGTGGCCCCCCTGGAGGTCTAGAACTCCTCCAAGCAAGCCCTGTTGCCTGCACCAGCATCAGAGGAAGAAGGAAGCAGAGGCGCCGGGGACTGTGCTGCCAGAGGTGGGGGAAGCATAGCAGGTAAGGGGGAAAGCCTGTGCCAGCCCCTGCCCCGGCCAGCGTGGGTCTCCCTGGGGAGAGGGGTCCACGGAGGTCCCAGCCACGCAGGGGCTATACTCCTGCGCGAGGCGGAGGCCAGGGGCACCGTGCAACTCCAGCTGTCCTGACTGCGCAGCAGTGCTTGACAAGCGTCCTCGCTCTGCCTCGACCTGTAGCAAAGGGACACGCTGGCGAGAAGACGCGGCTTGGTTTATTGGCTGCAGTGAGGGTCCCCACGGGGTCCCCTGGGGTCCGGTCCCGGGCAGTGGGTGGGATGGGCCAGACACCTGCTGCAGCCGACGGGGCTCGCAAGTCCAGGCTGCTGGGGAGCTGCTGGCCGGCTGTGGGCTTTGCAGCGGGGAAGTGCTCGGCATTGGTTTTCCCTGGGCCGGGCTGTTTGCCGGGCTTGCGGAGTATCGTGTCCCACCCTGCGCGAGGGAGCAATGAGAGACGGCTGGGGAGGCAGCCCGTGGGGCTCTCGGAACGGCCCCGTAGGCATCCCGTAGGCAAGATGGGCTTGGGATGCATCCAGCCTGCCCTGTCTCCCATCCCTCTTGTGCCCCACAGGACACTCGGCCTGCTCTTGGTCGGCGGCTTCGCTCTGGTTGCTGCAGTGCTCTACGCCTCCTGCTACGACCCCAAACTCTTCTGCCGCCTGCTGTTGCATGTGCTGCCTGGGGAGACCTACCGCAACCTGGCATATGCCCTGGGAAAGATGGTGCTCAGGGAGGGGCTGCTGCCTTTTTGGCAGCCTGCCCCTCCCCCCAATAAAACCTTTTCTACCTCACCTCCACGGGCTCAGGCGTGTTTGCTGGGGCACAGGGAGAGGGTCTTGCCCCGCGTGCCGGTCCCCGCAGCCCCTCGACGGCAGGCCCAGCCCCGGCTGCTGGGCACTGAGTGCTGCCACTCTGCCCGTCGCAAGCCAGCTCCCCGCGTGCCAGCCTCACCTGCCCTCCCTCCCTCCCTCCGTCCCCGGAGTATTTATGGCGCTGAATAATCGGGTGGATCCACCGTCTTCTCAGGCCACGGTAGTTTTTTCACTCCGCCATTGGAGCCTGGCAACCATTGAGCAACGTGCAGGCCAACTCCTGTAAGCGTGTCTGAGGCTACTCAGGCTCCAGCAGCCGGGGCCACGTTTACAGGGAGGCCGGCAAACATTATCACCCACAGCCCCCTAGAGCCCCCAAGCCCCTTCCTTTCCTCCCCACAGCTCCCAGCTGCCACCTGCCTTCCTACTCCGCAGCCCCCGTGGCCCCCACGCCCCTCCTTTCATGCCACAGCCCCCCAGCCCATGCCCTTCTCCCTCCCCACGGTCCCCACGACCCCGGTCTCCCCCTCCTCCCCATGCTCCCATCCCTGGTAGCCCCACAGCCGCCTGGCCCCATCCGCAGCGCTGCTGGCCCCACGGCCCCCTTGCCGGTTGCACCCCATCCCTTACGGCCCATTCTAGCAATCTCTTAGCCGGTGGCCCTGTCCCCAGTGCCCATGGCCCTGCTGACCCCACAGCCACCGGCCGGCACAGCCCCGGCTGCGCCCTGCCACCTTCTCCCGCCGCTCGCAGCTTTCGCTGCCGAGGGGAAAGGCCCTGTCGGATGGAGGCCGGAGCGACCTGGCCTGCCCACTCCTGAACGCAGTGCTGCTGCACGCAGCCGCTCAAAGGGCCAGAGCTGAAGCACGTGGGGTGCTGCCTGCCTGCCGCGTGCCCCTGCTGTCCCAAAAGCGGATTCTTTGCCCGGCGTGCAATAGGCCGAGCATCACACCCTCGGGAGAGACGCCGAGTATTTAGTTCAGGTTTGCGCAAAGCTGGGTGCTCGGTGGTTTCCCACAAATCAAGCACCCCCTCATACAAAACTGCAGTGTATTTATCAGGTGACATGATTAGTATCAACCCGCCCAAATTTACACTTAGTGGTTAGTGATTAACATTTCGACACTATTGCTTTACTGGATTGAAATGAGCCTCGCTTGCTATGGAAATTAGCACGCGTGCTCCTTTCGGGGGGGCGGGGGGCGTGGGGCAAATCTCTTTGGTCCGGAATTGAGTCGGCGGTCGCGATCTCCCCTCGCCACATTTCCCTTTCACCCAGGTTCTGCAGTTTTATCAAACTGCACACTTCTCTGGCCACCGGCCCGTCTTTGGCGCCAAGATGGTCCCTTTTATCGCTCCCTTTGCTCTTCTTCAAGCCTAGAGCCCTTCATTTCCCACAGTTGCTTACTTCTCCAAACGCTTTCGTATCTTTTAGCTCCCTCCCCAATTCCTTTCCCGAGGCACGAGTGGTTAGCACTTTTGCTAATTGGAAAATGGCTCTTTCTGCAAGACATCCCCCCGACCCCTTCCTCCTGGTGGCTCTAGAGAACTGCTAGCGCAAGACAACGCCATGTCTCCAACAGCCTTGGTGCTCAATGGTTGCTAAAACCACAAGGGAGAGCAGCAGTCGCTAAGACCGCAGGACCAGAGAGTACCAGGAGCAGGGGGGAGGGAGGAAGTCTTTCGAAGGCGGGACGCTCTTGCCTCCCCACACAGACGGCCCGGGGGGCGGGACCTGGTAGCACTTCTCTGCGTTTGACTGGTCACCCGTCTGGATTCGACTGCTCTCTCAGCCACTGGCGGAACTGGGACGAGAGAAGGTTCCGGAGGGCCAGAGCCTGAAATCGCTAAACAGGGACTCTGGCGCTGTCTTGGGCTCTCTCTCTCCACCAGCTCCCCGTGTTGGCAGGTGTAGCGCTGGATCCGGGACTGGTGATTCTCCTCTTCATTCCTCTCTCTCTCTCTCTCTCCCCCTCTCTTTCACTTCTCCTAAGGCTCTTGGGAGGCTGCAAGCACGGTGTCTAGCCGGGCTAGAGCAGAGGGCTAGTCTTTCTTTTTCCCCTTTCTGGGCTGTCGTTCCCCCCGGAGCTGGACGCTGGGTCCAAATGGGGGCTGGATGCTTGAGCCCTGGAGCTCTGGAGGTCATCTTGTCTCGTGCAACCGCCCGGCTCGAGGAGGGTCACCTAGCGCTGGTTGCCCAGCGTCCGCGGGCAGCAGCGTAACTGAGGAGGACGTTTTCCCCAGGATCTGGGGGCATCCGTCACTTCCCTGTGCCTGGCCTCGTGAGTCGCCCAGTCTCCCCGTGCCGTGGAGCAGCGGGGTAGCGAGTGGGCATGGCCCCGGGGCTGGAGAGGGGTGAGGGTGCCCAGGTGCCAGCCCAGCTGCCCGCATGATGCGCCCGTTGTTTTGCGGGGGGAAAAGCACTATGCCCAGCTGGTGGCCTGGCTGCGGGAGGATAAGCAGGAGAATGAGGTAGGGCCGAAAGGGCTGGGGGAGAGCGGGTGAGTGCCCACGGGCCCTGGGGCGGGGGGGTGGGAGGAGGGCGGCAGCGGGCTCAGGGACTCGGACCCTTCCTTCTCCCAGGTGCTGCGTCAAGAAATGAAGAAACTTGGAAGAGGCACTGGAGGAGGAGGAGGAGGCGTGGTGAGTTGGGCCCCTGGCCCCACACGGCTGTCTCTGCAGCACCGGGAGCGAGGGGGCTGCCAGTGCTGGTGCTAGGCAATGGGGTGGGGGGAATACGCAGCCCGAGGTGTGACAGGGAAGCCCAGTCCCTGCCTGGGGTGCTGAATGTTTGGAAGGGGACCGACCGCGTGGCCCCCCTGGAGGTCTAGAACTCCTCCAAGCAAGCCCTGTTGCCTGCACCAGCATCAGAGGAAGAAGGAAGCAGAGGCGCCGGGGACTGTGCTGCCAGAGGTGGGGGAAGCATAGCAGGTAAGGGGGAAAGCCTGTGCCAGCCCCTGCCCCGGCCAGCGTGGGTCTCCCTGGGGAGAGGGGTCCACGGAGGTCCCAGCCACGCAGGGGCTATACTCCTGCGCGAGGCGGAGGCCAGGGGCACCGTGCAACTCCAGCTGTCCTGACTGCGCAGCAGTGCTTGACAAGCGTCCTCGCTCTGCCTCGACCTGTAGCAAAGGGACACGCTGGCGAGAAGACGCGGCTTGGTTTATTGGCTGCAGTGAGGGTCCCCACGGGGTCCCCTGGGGTCCGGTCCCGGGCAGTGGGTGGGATGGGCCAGACACCTGCTGCAGCCGACGGGGCTCGCAAGTCCAGGCTGCTGGGGAGCTGCTGGCCGGCTGTGGGCTTTGCAGCGGGGAAGTGCTCGGCATCGGTTTTCCCTGGGCCGGGCTGTTTGCCGGGCTTGCGGAGTATCGTGTCCCACCCTGCGCGAGGGAGCAATGAGAGACGGCTGGGGAGGCAGCCCGTGGGGCTCTCGGAACGGCCCCGTAGGCATCCCGTAGGCAAGATGGGCTTGGGATGCATCCAGCCTGCCCTGTCTCCCATCCCTCTTGTGCCCCACAGGACACTCGGCCTGCTCTTGGTCGGCGGCTTCGCTCTGGTTGCTGCGGTGCTCTACGCCTCCTGCTACGACCCCAAACTCTTCTGCCGCCTGCTGTTGCATGTGCTGCCTGGGGAGACCTACCGCAACCTGGCATATGCCCTGGGAAAGATGGTGCTCAGGGAGGGGCTGCTGCCTTTTTGGCAGCCTGCCCCTCCCCCCAATAAAACCTTTTCTACCTCACCTCCACGGGCTCAGGCGTGTTTGCTGGGGCACAGGGAGAGGGTCTTGCCCCGCGTGCCGGTCCCCGCAGCCCCTCGAGGGCAGGCCCAGCTCCGGCTGCTAGGCACTGGGTGCCGCCACTCTGCCCGTCGCAAGCCAGCTCCCCGCGTGCCAGCCTCACCTGCCCTCCCTCCCTCCCTCCGTCCCCGGAGTATTTATGGCGCTGAATAATCGGGTGGATCCACCGTCTTCTCAGGCCACGGTAGTTTTTTCACTCCGCCATTGGAGCCTGGCAACCCTTGAGCAACGTGCAGGCCAACTCCTGTAAGCGTGTCTGAGGCTACTCAGGCTCCAGCAGCCGGGGCCACGTTTACAGGGAGGCCGGCAAACGTTATCACCCACAGCCCCCTAGAGCCCCCAAGCCCCTTCCTTTCCTCCCCACAGCTCCCCATGACGCCACAGCTGCCACCTGCCTTCCCACTCCGCAGCCCCCGTGGCCCCCACGCCCCTCCTTTCATGCCACAGCCCCCCAGCCCATGCCCTTCTCCCTCCCCACGGTCCCCACGACCCCGGTCTCCCCCTCCTCCCCATGCTCCCATCCCTGGTAGCCCCACAGCCGCCTGGCCCCATCCGCAGCGCTGCTGGCCCCACGGCCCCCTTGCCGGTTGCACCCCATCCCTTACGGCCCATTCGAGCAATCTCTTAGCCGGTGGCCCTGTCCCCAGTGCCCATGGCCCTGCTGACCCCACAGCCACCGGCCGGCACAGCCCCGGCTGCGCCCTGCCACCTTCTCCCGCCGCTCGCAGCTTTCGCTGCTGAGGGGAAAGGCCCTGTCGGATGGAGGCCGGAGCGACCTGGCCTGCCCACTCCTGAACGCAGTGCTGCTGCACGCAGCTGCTCAAAGGGCCAGAGCTGAAGCACGTGGGGCGCTGCCTGCCTGCCGCGTGCCCCTGCTGTCCCAAAAGCGGATTCTTTGCCCGGCGTGCAATAGGCCGAGCATCACACCCTCGGGAGAGACGCCGAGTATTTAGTTCAGGTTTGCGCAAAGCTGGGTGCTCGGTGGTTTCCCACAAATCAAGCACCCCCTCATACAAAACTGCAGTGTATTTATCAGGTGACATGATTAGTATCAACCCGCCCAAATTTACACTTAGTGGTTAGTGATTAACATTTCGACACTATTGCTTTACTGGATTGAAATGAGCCTCGCTTGCTATGGAAATTAGCACGCGTGCTCCTTTCGGGGGGGCGGGGGGCGTGGGGCAAATCTCTTTGGTCCGGAATTGAGTCGGCGGTCGCGATCTCCCCTCGCCACATTTCCCTTTCACCCAGGTTCTGCAGTTTTATCAAACTGCACGCTTCTCTGGCCACCGGCCCGTCTTTGGCGCCAAGATGGTCCCTTTTATCGCTCCCTTTGCTCTTCTTCAAGGCTAGAGCCCTTCATTTCCCACAGTTGCTTACTTCTCCAAACGCTTTCGTATCTTTTAGCTCCCTCCCCAATTCCTTTCCCGAGGCACGAGTGGTTAGCACTTTTGCTAATTGGAAAATGGCTCTTTCTGCAAGACATCCCCCCCACCCCTTCCTCCTGGTGGCTCTAGAGAACTGCTAGCGCAAGACAACGCCATGTCTCCAACAGCCTTGGTGCTCAATGGTTGCTAAAACCACAAGGGAGAGCAGCAGTCGCTAAGACCGCAGGACCAGAGAGTTCCAGGAGCAGGGGGGAGGGAGGAAGTCTTTCGAAGGCGGGACGCTCTTGCCTCCCCACACAGACGGCCCGGGGGGCGGGACCTGGTAGCACTTCTCTGCGTTTGACTGGTCACCCGTCTGGATTCGACTGCTCTCTCAGCCACTGGCGGAACTGGGACGAGAGAAGGTTCCGGAGGGCCAGAGCCTGAAATCTCTCGAAAGGGACTCTGGCGCTGTCTTGGGCTCTCTCTCTCCACCAACTCCCCGTGTTGGCAGGTGTAGCGCTGGATCCGGGACTGGTGATTCTCCTCTTCATTCCTCTCTCTCTCTCTCTCTCCCCCTCTCTTTCACTTCTCCTAAGGCTCTTGGGAGGCTGCAAGCACGGTGTCTAGCCGGGCTAGAGCAGAGGGCTAGTCTTTCTTTTTCCCCTTTCTGGGCTGTCGTTCCCCCCGGAGCTGGACGCTGGGTCCAAATGGGGGCTGGATGCGTAAGCCCTGGAGCTCTGGAGGTCATCTTGTCTCGTGCAACCGCCCGGCTCGAGGAGGGTCACCTAGCGCTGGTTGCCCAGCGTCCGCGGGCAGCAGCATAACTGAGGAGGACGTTTTCCCCAGGATCTGGGGGCATCCGTCACTTCCCTGTGCCTGGCCTCGTGAGTCACCCAGTCTCCCAGTGCCGTGGAGCAGCGGGGTAGCGAGTGGGCATGGCCCCGGGGCTGGAGAGGGGTGAGGGTGCCCAGGTGCCAGCCCAGCTGCCCGCATGATGCGCCCGTTGTTTTGCGGGGGGAAAAGCACTATGCCCAGCTGGTGGCCTGGCTGCGGGAGGATAAGCAGGAGAATGAGGTAGGGCCGAAAGGGCTGGGGGAGAGCGGGTGAGTGCCCACGGGCCCTGGGGCGGGGGGGTGGGAGGAGGGCGGCAGCGGGCTCAGGGACTCGGACCCTTCCTTCTCCCAGGTGCTGCGTCAAGAAATGAAGAAACTTGAAGAGGCACTGGAGGAGGAGGAGGAGGCGTGGTGAGTTGGGCCCCTGGCCCCACACGGCTGTCTCTGCAGCACCGGGAGCGAGGGGGCTGCCAGTGCTGGTGCTAGGCAATGGGGTGGGGGGAATACGCAGCCCGAGGTGTGACAGGGAAGCCCAGTCCCTGCCTGGGGTGCTGAATGTTTGGAAGGGGACCGCCCGCGTGGCCCCCCTGGAGGTCTAGAACTCCTCCAAGCGAGCCCTGTTGCCTGCACCAGCATCAGAGGAAGAAGGAAGCAGAGGCGCCGGGGACTGTGCTGCCAGAGGTGGGGGAAGCATAGCGGGTAAGGGGGAGAGCCTGTGCCAGCCCCTGCCCCGGCCAGCGTGGGTCTCCCTGGGGAGAGGGGTCCACGGAGGTCCCAGCCACGCAGGGGCTATACTCCTGCGCGAGGCGGAGGCCAGGGGCACCGTGCAACTCCAGCTGTCCTGACTGCGCAGCAGTGCTTGACAAGCGTCCTCGCTCTGCCTCGACCTGTAGCAAAGGGACACGCTGGCGAGAAGACGCGGCTTGGTTTATTGGCTGCAGTGAGGGTCCCCACGGGGTCCCCTGGGGTCCGGTCCCGGGCAGTGGGTGGGATGGGCCAGACACCTGCTGCAGCCGACGGGGCTCGCAAGTCCAGGCTGCTGGGGAGCTGCTGGCCGGCTGTGGGCTTTGCAGCAGGGAAGTGCTCGGCATCGGTTTTCCCTGGGCCGGGCTGTTTGCCGGGCTTGCGGAGTATCGTGTCCCACCCTGCGCGAGGGAGCAATGAGAGACGGCTGGGGAGGCAGCCCGTGGGGCTCTCGGAACGGCCCCGTAGGCATCCCGTAGGCAAGATGGGCTTGGGATGCATCCAGCCTGCCCTGTCTCCCATCCCTCTTGTGCCCCACAGGACACTCGGCCTGCTCTTGGTCGGCGGCTTCGCTCTGGCTGCTGCGGTGCTCTACGCCTCCTGCTACGACCCCAAACTCTTCTGCCGCCTGCTGTTGCATGTGCTGCCTGGGGAGACCTACCGCAACCTGGCATATGCCCTGGGAAAGATGGTGCTCAGGGAGGGGCTGCTGCCTTTTTGGCAGCCTGCCCCTCCCCCCAATAAAACCTTTTCTACCTCACCTCCACGGGCTCAGGCGTGTTTGCTGGGGCACAGGGAGAGGGTCTTGCCCCGCGTGCCGGTCCCCGCAGCCCCTCGACGGCAGGCCCAGCCCCGGCTGCTGGGCACTGGGTGCCGCCACTCTGCCCGTCGCAAGCCAGCTCCCCGCGTGCCAGCCTCACCTGCCCTCCCTCCCTCCCTCCGTCCCCGGAGTATTTATGGCGCTGAATAATCGGGTGGATCCACCGTCTTCTCAGGCCACGGTAGTTTTTTCACTCCGCCATTGGAGCCTGGCAACCATTGAGCAACGTGCAGGCCAACTCCTGTAAGCGTGGCTGAGGCTACTCAGGCTCCAGCAGCCGGGGCCACGTTTACAGGGAGGCCGGCAAACGTTATCACCCACAGCCCCCTAGAGCCCCCAAGCCCCTTCCTTTCCTCCCCACAGCTCCCAGCTGCCACCTGCCTTCCTACTCCGCAGCCCCCGTGGCCCCCACGCCCCTCCTTTCATGCCACAGCCCCCCAGCCCATGCCCTTCTCCCTCCCCACGGTCCCCACGACCCCGGTCTCCCCCTCCTCCCCATGCTCCCATCCCTGGTAGCCCCACAGCCGCCTGGCCCCATCCGCAGCGCTGCTGGCCCCACGGCCCCCTTGCCGGTTGCACCCCATCCCTTACGGCCCATTCGAGCAATCTCTTAGCCGGTGGCCCTGTCCCCAGTGCCCATGGCCCTGCTGACCCCACAGCCACCGGCCGGCACAGCCCCGGCTGCGCCCTGCCACCTTCTCCAGCCGCTCGCAGCTTTCGCTGCCGAGGGGAAAGGCCCTGTCGGATGGAGGCCGGAGCGACCTGGCCTGCCCACTCCTGAACGCAGCGCTGCTGCATGCAGCCGCTCAAAGGGCCAGAGCTGAAGCACGTGGGGCACTGCCTGCCTGCCGCGTGCCCCTGCTGTCCCAAAAGCGGATTCTTTGCCCGGCGTGCAATAGGCCGAGCATCACACCCTCGGGAGAGAGGCCGAGTATTTAGTTCAGGTTTGCGCAAAGCTGGGTGCTCGGTGGTTTCCCACAAATCAAGCACGCCCTCATACAAAACTGCAGTGTATTTATCAGGTGACACGATTAGTATCAACCCGCCCAAATTTACACTTAGTGGTTAGTGATTAACATTTCGACACTATTGCTTTACTGGATTGAAATGAGCCTCGCTTGCTATGGAAATTAGCACGCGTGCTCCTTTCGGGGGGGCGGGGGGCGTGGGGCAAATCTCTTTGGTCCGGAATTGAGTCGGCGGTCGCGATCTCCCCTCGCCACATTTCCCTTTCACCCAGGTTCTGCAGTTTTATCAAACTGCACGCTTCTCTGGCCACCGGCCCGTCTTTGGCGCCAAGATGGTCCCTTTTATCGCTCCCTTTGCTCTTCTTCAAGGCTAGAGCCCTTCATTTCCCACAGTTGCTTACTTCTCCAAACGCTTTCGTATCTTTTAGCTCCCTCCCCAATTCCTTTCCCGAGGCACGAGTGGTTAGCACTTTTGCTAATTGGAAAATGGCTCTTTCTGCAAGACATCCCCCCCACCCCTTCCTCCTGGTGGCTCTAGAGAACTGCTAGCGCAAGACAACGCCACATCTCCAACAGCCTTGGTGCTCAATGGTTGCTAAAACCACAAGGGAGAGCAGCGGTCGCTAAGACCGCAGGACCAGAGAGTACCAGGAGCGGGGGGGGAGGGAGGAAGTCTTTCGAAGGCGGGACGCTCTTGCCTCCCCACACACATGGCCCAGGGGGCGGGACCTGGTAGCACTTCTCTGCGTTTGACTGGTCACCCGTCTGGATTCGACTGCTCTCTCAGCCACTGGCGGAACTGGGACGAGAGAAGGTTCCGGAGGGCCAGAGCCTGAAATCGCTAAACAGGGACTCTCGCGCTGTCTTGGGCTCTCTCTCTCCACCAACTCCCCGTGTTGGCAGGTGTAGCGCTGGATCCGGGACTGGTGATTCTCCTCTTCATTCCTCTCTCTCTCTCTCTCTCTCCCTCTCTTTCGCTTCTCCTAAGGCTCTTGGGAGGCTGCAAGCACGGTGTCTAGCCGGGCTAGAGCAGAGGGCTAGTCTTTCTTTTTCCCCTTTCTGGGCTGTCGTTCCCCCCGGAGCTGGACGCTGGGTCCAAATGGGGGCTGGATGCTTGAGCCCTGGAGCTCTGGAGGTCATCTTGTCTCGTGCAACCACCCGGCTCGAGGAGGGTCACCTAGCGCTGGTTGCCCAGCGTCCGCGGGCAGCAGCGTAACTGAGGAGGACGTTTTCCCCAGGATCTGGGGGCATCCGTCACTTCCCTGTGCCTGGCCTCGTCAGTCGCCCAGTCTCCCCGTGCCGTGGAGCAGCGGGGTAGCGAGTGGGCATGGCCCCGGGGCTGGAGAGGGGTGAGGGTGCCCAGGTGCCAGCCCAGCTGCCCGCATGATGCGCCCGTTGTTTTGCGGGGGGAAAAGCACTATGCCCAGCTGGTGGCCTGGCTGCGGGAGGATAAGCAGGAGAATGAGGTAGGGCCGAAAGGGCTGGGGGAGAGCGGGTGAGTGCCCACGGGCCCTGGGGCGGGGGGGTGGGAGGAGGGCGGCAGCGGGCTCAGGGACTCGGACCCTTCCTTCTCCCAGGTGCTGCGTCAAGAAATGAAGAAACTTGAAGAGGCACTGGAGGAGGAGGAGGAGGCGTGGTGAGTTGGGCCCCTGGCCCCACACGGCTGTCTCTGCAGCACCGGGAGCGAGGGGGCTGCCAGTGCTGGTGCTAGGCAATGGGGTGGGGGGAATACGCAGCCCGAGGTGTGACAGGGAAGGCCAGTCCCTGCCTGGGGTGCTGAATGTTTGGAAGGGGACCGCCCGCGTGGCCCCCCTGGAGGTCTAGAACTCCTCCAAGCAAGCCCTGTTGCCTGCACCAGCATCAGAGGAAGAAGGAAGCAGAGGCGCCGGGGACTGTGCTGCCAGAGGTGGGGGAAGCATAGCGGGTAAGGGGGAGAGCCTGTGCCAGCCCCTGCCCCGGCCAGCGTGGGTCTCCCTGGGGAGAGGGGTCCACGGAGGTCCCAGCCACGCAGGGGCTATACTCCTGCGCGAGGCGGAGGCCAGGGGCACCGTGCAACTCCAGCTGTCCTGACTGCGCAGCAGTGCTTGACAAGCGTCCTCGCTCTGCCTCGACCTGTAGCAAAGGGACACGCTGGCGAGAAGACGCGGCTTGGTTTATTGGCTGCAGTGAGGGTCCCCACTGGGTCCCCTGGGGTCCGGTCCCGGGCAGTGGGTGGGATGGGCCAGACACCTGCTGCAGCCGACGGGGCTCGCAAGTCCAGGCTGCTGGGGAGCTGCTGGCCGGCTGTGGGCTTTGCAGCGGGGAAGTGCTCGGCATCGGTTTTCCCTGGGCCGGGCTGTTTGCCGGGCTTGCGGAGTATTGTGTGCCACCCTGCGCGAGGGAGCAATGAGAGACGGCTGGGGAGGCAGCCCGTGGGGCTCTCGGAACGGCCCCGTAGGCATCCCGTAGGCAAGATGGGCTTGGGATGCATCCAGCCTGCCCTGTCTCCCATCCCTCTTGTGCCCCACAGGACACTCGGCCTGCTCTTGGTCGGCGGCTTCGCTCTGGCTGCTGCGGTGCTCTACGCCTCCTGCTACGACCCCAAACTCTTCTGCCGCCTGCTGTTGCATGTGCTGCCTGGGGAGACCTACCGCAACCTGGCATATGCCCTGGGAAAGATGGTGCTCAGGGAGGGGCTGCTGCCTTTTTGGCAGCCTGCCCCTCCCCCCAATAAAACCTTTTCTACCTCACCTCCACGGGCTCAGGCGTGTTTGCTGGGGCACAGGGAGAGGGTTTGCCCCGCGTGCCGGTCCCCGCAGCCCCTCAAGGGCAGGCCCAGCCCCGGCTGCTGGGCACTGGGTGCCGCCACTCTGCCTGTCGCAAGCCAGCTCCCCGCGTGCCAGCCTCACCTGCCCTCCCTCCCTCCCTCCGTCCCCGGAGTATTTATGGCGCTGAATAATCGGGTGGATCCACCGTCTTCTCAGGCCACGGTAGTTTTTTCACTCCGCCATTGGAGCCTGGCAACCATTGAGCAACGTGCAGGCCAACTCCTGTAAGCGTGTCTGAGGCTACTCAGGCTCCAGCAGCCGGGGCCACGTTTACAGGGAGGCCGGCAAACGTTATCACCCACAGCCCCCTAGAGCCCCCAAGCCCCTTCCTTTCCTCCCCACAGCTCCCCATGACGCCACAGCTGCCACCTGCCTTCCCACTCCGCAGCCCCCGTGGCCCCCACGCCCCTCCTTTCATGCCACAGCCCCCCAGCCCATGCCCTTCTCCCTCCCCACGGTCCCCACGACCCCGGTCTCCCCCTCCTCCCCGTGCTCCCATCCCTGGTAGCCCCACAGCCGCCTGGCCCCATCCGCAGCGCTGCTGGCCCCACGGCCCCCTTGCCGGTTGCACCCCATCCCTTACGGCCCATTCGAGCAATCTCTTAGCCGGTGGCCCTGTCCCCAGTGCCCATGGCCCTGCTGACCCCACAGCCACCGGCCGGCACAGCCCCGGCTGCGCCCTGCCACCTTCTCCAGCCGCTCGCAGCTTTCGCTGCCGAGGGGAAAGGCCCTGTCGGATGGAGGCCGGAGCGACCTGGCCTGCCCACTCCTGAACGCAGCGCTGCTGCACGCAGCCGCTCAAAGGGCCAGAGCTGAAGCACGTGGGGCACTGCCTGCCTGCCGCGTGCCCCTGCTGTCCCAAAAGCGGATTCTTTGCCCGGCGTGCAATAGGCCGAGCATCACACCCTCGGGAGAGACACCGAGTATTTAGTTCAGGTTTGCGCAAAGCTGGGTGCTCGGTGGTTTCCCACAAATCAAGCACGCCCTCATACAAAACTGCAGTGTATTTATCAGGTGACGTGATTAGTATCAACCCGCCCAAATTTACACTTAGTGGTTAGTGATTAACATTTCGACACTATTGCTTTACTGGATTGAAATGAGCCTCGCTTGCTATGGAAATTAGCACGCGTGCTCCTTTCGGGGGGGCGGGGGGCGTGGGGCAAATCTCTTTGGTCCGGAATTGAGTCGGCGGTCGCGATCTCCCCTCGCCACATTTCCCTTTCACCCAGGTTCTGCAGTTTTATCAAACTGCACGCTTCTCTGGCCACCGGCCCGTCTTTGGCGCCAAGATGGTCCCTTTTATCGCTCCCTTTGCTCTTCTTCAAGGCTAGAGCCCTTCATTTCCCACAGTTGCTTACTTCTCCAAACGCTTTCGTATCTTTTAGCTCCCTCCCCAATTCCTTTCCCGAGGCACGAGTGGTTAGCACTTTTGCTAATTGGAAAATGGCTCTTTCTGCAAGACATCCCCCCAACCCCTTCCTCCTGGTGGCTCTAGAGAACTGCTAGCGCAAGACAACGCCATGTCTCCAACAGCCTTGGTGCTCAATGGTTGCTAAAACCACAAGGGAGAGCAGCAGTCGCTAAGACCGCAGGACCAGAGAGTACCAGGAGCAGGGGGGAGGGAGGAAGTCTTTCGAAGGCGGGACGCTCTTGCCTCCCCACACAGACGGCCCGGGGGGCGGGACCTGGTAGCACTTCTCTGCGTTTGACTGGTCACCCGTCTGGATTCGACTGCTCTCTCAGCCACTGGCGGAACTGGGACGAGAGAAGGTTCCGGAGGGCCAGAGCCTGAAATCGCTAAACAGGGACTCTGGCGCTGTCTTGGGCTCTCTCTCTCCACCAGCTCCCCGTGTTGGCAGGTGTAGCGCTGGATCCGGGACTGGTGATTCTCCTCTTCATTCCTCTCTCTCTCTCTCTCTCCCCCTCTCTTTCACTTCTCCTAAGGCTCTTGGGAGGCTGCAAGCACGGTGTCTAGCCGGGCTAGAGCAGAGGGCTAGTCTTTCTTTTTCCCCTTTCTGGGCTGTCGTTCCCCCCGGAGCTGGACGCTGGGTCCAAATGGGGGCTGGATGCTTGAGCCCTGGAGCTCTGGAGGTCATCTTGTCTCGTGCAACCGCCCGGCTCGAGGAGGGTCACCTAGCGCTGGTTGCCCAGCGTCCGCGGGCAGCAGCGTAACTGAGGAGGACGTTTTCCCCAGGATCTGGGGGCATCCGTCACTTCCCTGTGCCTGGCCTCGTGAGTCGCCCAGTCTCCCCGTGCCGTGGAGCAGCGGGGTAGCGAGTGGGCATGGCCCCGGGGCTGGAGAGGGGTGAGGGTGCCCAGGTGCCAGCCCAGCTGCCCGCATGATGCGCCCGTTGTTTTGCGGGGGGAAAAGCACTATGCCCAGCTGGTGGCCTGGCTGCGGGAGGATAAGCAGGAGAATGAGGTAGGGCCGAAAGGGCTGGGGGAGAGCGGGTGAGTGCCCACGGGCCCTGGGGCGGGGGGGTGGGAGGAGGGCGGCAGCGGGCTCAGGGACTCGGACCCTTCCTTCTCCCAGGTGCTGCGTCAAGAAATGAAGAAACTTGGAAGAGGCACTGGAGGAGGAGGAGGAGGCGTGGTGAGTTGGGCCCCTGGCCCCACACGGCTGTCTCTGCAGCACCGGGAGCGAGGGGGCTGCCAGTGCTGGTGCTAGGCAATGGGGTGGGGGGAATACGCAGCCCGAGGTGTGACAGGGAAGCCCAGTCCCTGCCTGGGGTGCTGAATGTTTGGAAGGGGACCGACCGCGTGGCCCCCCTGGAGGTCTAGAACTCCTCCAAGCAAGCCCTGTTGCCTGCACCAGCATCAGAGGAAGAAGGAAGCAGAGGCGCCGGGGACTGTGCTGCCAGAGGTGGGGGAAGCATAGCAGGTAAGGGGGAAAGCCTGTGCCAGCCCCTGCCCCGGCCAGCGTGGGTCTCCCTGGGGAGAGGGGTCCACGGAGGTCCCAGCCACGCAGGGGCTATACTCCTGCGCGAGGCGGAGGCCAGGGGCACCGTGCAACTCCAGCTGTCCTGACTGCGCAGCAGTGCTTGACAAGCGTCCTCGCTCTGCCTCGACCTGTAGCAAAGGGACACGCTGGCGAGAAGACGCGGCTTGGTTTATTGGCTGCAGTGAGGGTCCCCACGGGGTCCCCTGGGGTCCGGTCCCGGGCAGTGGGTGGGATGGGCCAGACACCTGCTGCAGCCGACGGGGCTCGCAAGTCCAGGCTGCTGGGGAGCTGCTGGCCGGCTGTGGGCTTTGCAGCGGGGAAGTGCTCGGCATCGGTTTTCCCTGGGCCGGGCTGTTTGCCGGGCTTGCGGAGTATCGTGTCCCACCCTGCGCGAGGGAGCAATGAGAGACGGCTGGGGAGGCAGCCCGTGGGGCTCTCGGAACGGCCCCGTAGGCATCCCGTAGGCAAGATGGGCTTGGGATGCATCCAGCCTGCCCTGTCTCCCATCCCTCTTGTGCCCCACAGGACACTCGGCCTGCTCTTGGTCGGCGGCTTCGCTCTGGTTGCTGCGGTGCTCTACGCCTCCTGCTACGACCCCAAACTCTTCTGCCGCCTGCTGTTGCATGTGCTGCCTGGGGAGACCTACCGCAACCTGGCATATGCCCTGGGAAAGATGGTGCTCAGGGAGGGGCTGCTGCCTTTTTGGCAGCCTGCCCCTCCCCCCAATAAAACCTTTTCTACCTCACCTCCACGGGCTCAGGCGTGTTTGCTGGGGCACAGGGAGAGGGTTTGCCCCGCGTGCCGGTCCCCGCAGCCCCTCAAGGGCAGGCCCAGCCCCGGCTGCTGGGCACTGGGTGCCGCCACTCTGCCTGTCGCAAGCCAGCTCCCCGCGTGCCAGCCTCACCTGCCCTCCCTCCCTCCCTCCGTCCCCGGAGTATTTATGGCGCTGAATAATCGGGTGGATCCACCGTCTTCTCAGGCCACGGTAGTTTTTTCACTCCGCCATTGGAGCCTGGCAACCATTGAGCAACGTGCAGGCCAACTCCTGTAAGCGTGTCTGAGGCTACTCAGGCTCCAGCAGCCGGGGCCACGTTTACAGGGAGGCCGGCAAACGTTATCACCCACAGCCCCCTAGAGCCCCCAAGCCCCTTCCTTTCCTCCCCACAGCTCCCCATGACGCCACAGCTGCCACCTGCCTTCCCACTCCGCAGCCCCCGTGGCCCCCACGCCCCTCCTTTCATGCCACAGCCCCCCAGCCCATGCCCTTCTCCCTCCCCACGGTCCCCACGACCCCGGTCTCCCCCTCCTCCCCGTGCTCCCATCCCTGGTAGCCCCACAGCCGCCTGGCCCCATCCGCAGCGCTGCTGGCCCCACGGCCCCCTTGCCGGTTGCACCCCATCCCTTACGGCCCATTCGAGCAATCTCTTAGCCGGTGGCCCTGTCCCCAGTGCCCATGGCCCTGCTGACCCCACAGCCACCGGCCGGCACAGCCCCGGCTGCGCCCTGCCACCTTCTCCAGCCGCTCGCAGCTTTCGCTGCCGAGGGGAAAGGCCCTGTCGGATGGAGGCCGGAGCGACCTGGCCTGCCCACTCCTGAACGCAGCGCTGCTGCACGCAGCCGCTCAAAGGGCCAGAGCTGAAGCACGTGGGGCACTGCCTGCCTGCCGCGTGCCCCTGCTGTCCCAAAAGCGGATTCTTTGCCCGGCGTGCAATAGGCCGAGCATCACACCCTCGGGAGAGACACCGAGTATTTAGTTCAGGTTTGCGCAAAGCTGGGTGCTCGGTGGTTTCCCACAAATCAAGCACGCCCTCATACAAAACTGCAGTGTATTTATCAGGTGACGTGATTAGTATCAACCCGCCCAAATTTACACTTAGTGGTTAGTGATTAACATTTCGACACTATTGCTTTACTGGATTGAAATGAGCCTCGCTTGCTATGGAAATTAGCACGCGTGCTCCTTTCGGGGGGGCGGGGGGCGTGGGGCAAATCTCTTTGGTCCGGAATTGAGTCGGCGGTCGCGATCTCCCCTCGCCACATTTCCCTTTCACCCAGGTTCTGCAGTTTTATCAAACTGCACGCTTCTCTGGCCACCGGCCCGTCTTTGGCGCCAAGATGGTCCCTTTTATCGCTCCCTTTGCTCTTCTTCAAGGCTAGAGCCCTTCATTTCCCACAGTTGCTTACTTCTCCAAACGCTTTCGTATCTTTTAGCTCCCTCCCCAATTCCTTTCCCGAGGCACGAGTGGTTAGCACTTTTGCTAATTGGAAAATGGCTCTTTCTGCAAGACATCCCCCCAACCCCTTCCTCCTGGTGGCTCTAGAGAACTGCTAGCGCAAGACAACGCCATGTCTCCAACAGCCTTGGTGCTCAATGGTTGCTAAAACCACAAGGGAGAGCAGCAGTCGCTAAGACCGCAGGACCAGAGAGTACCAGGAGCAGGGGGGAGGGAGGAAGTCTTTCGAAGGCGGGACGCTCTTGCCTCCCCACACAGACGGCCCGGGGGGCGGGACCTGGTAGCACTTCTCTGCGTTTGACTGGTCACCCGTCTGGATTCGACTGCTCTCTCAGCCACTGGCGGAACTGGGACGAGAGAAGGTTCCGGAGGGCCAGAGCCTGAAATCGCTAAACAGGGACTCTGGCGCTGTCTTGGGCTCTCTCTCTCCACCAGCTCCCCGTGTTGGCAGGTGTAGCGCTGGATCCGGGACTGGTGATTCTCCTCTTCATTCCTCTCTCTCTCTCTCTCTCCCCCTCTCTTTCACTTCTCCTAAGGCTCTTGGGAGGCTGCAAGCACGGTGTCTAGCCGGGCTAGAGCAGAGGGCTAGTCTTTCTTTTTCCCCTTTCTGGGCTGTCGTTCCCCCCGGAGCTGGACGCTGGGTCCAAATGGGGGCTGGATGCTTGAGCCCTGGAGCTCTGGAGGTCATCTTGTCTCGTGCAACCGCCCGGCTCGAGGAGGGTCACCTAGCGCTGGTTGCCCAGCGTCCGCGGGCAGCAGCGTAACTGAGGAGGACGTTTTCCCCAGGATCTGGGGGCATCCGTCACTTCCCTGTGCCTGGCCTCGTGAGTCGCCCAGTCTCCCCGTGCCGTGGAGCAGCGGGGTAGCGAGTGGGCATGGCCCCGGGGCTGGAGAGGGGTGAGGGTGCCCAGGTGCCAGCCCAGCTGCCCGCATGATGCGCCCGTTGTTTTGCGGGGGGAAAAGCACTATGCCCAGCTGGTGGCCTGGCTGCGGGAGGATAAGCAGGAGAATGAGGTAGGGCCGAAAGGGCTGGGGGAGAGCGGGTGAGTGCCCACGGGCCCTGGGGCGGGGGGGTGGGAGGAGGGCGGCAGCGGGCTCAGGGACTCGGACCCTTCCTTCTCCCAGGTGCTGCGTCAAGAAATGAAGAAACTTGGAAGAGGCACTGGAGGAGGAGGAGGAGGCGTGGTGAGTTGGGCCCCTGGCCCCACACGGCTGTCTCTGCAGCACCGGGAGCGAGGGGGCTGCCAGTGCTGGTGCTAGGCAATGGGGTGGGGGGAATACGCAGCCCGAGGTGTGACAGGGAAGCCCAGTCCCTGCCTGGGGTGCTGAATGTTTGGAAGGGGACCGACCGCGTGGCCCCCCTGGAGGTCTAGAACTCCTCCAAGCAAGCCCTGTTGCCTGCACCAGCATCAGAGGAAGAAGGAAGCAGAGGCGCCGGGGACTGTGCTGCCAGAGGTGGGGGAAGCATAGCAGGTAAGGGGGAAAGCCTGTGCCAGCCCCTGCCCCGGCCAGCGTGGGTCTCCCTGGGGAGAGGGGTCCACGGAGGTCCCAGCCACGCAGGGGCTATACTCCTGCGCGAGGCGGAGGCCAGGGGCACCGTGCAACTCCAGCTGTCCTGACTGCGCAGCAGTGCTTGACAAGCGTCCTCGCTCTGCCTCGACCTGTAGCAAAGGGACACGCTGGCGAGAAGACGCGGCTTGGTTTATTGGCTGCAGTGAGGGTCCCCACGGGGTCCCCTGGGGTCCGGTCCCGGGCAGTGGGTGGGATGGGCCAGACACCTGCTGCAGCCGACGGGGCTCGCAAGTCCAGGCTGCTGGGGAGCTGCTGGCCGGCTGTGGGCTTTGCAGCGGGGAAGTGCTCGGCATCGGTTTTCCCTGGGCCGGGCTGTTTGCCGGGCTTGCGGAGTATCGTGTCCCACCCTGCGCGAGGGAGCAATGAGAGACGGCTGGGGAGGCAGCCCGTGGGGCTCTCGGAACGGCCCCGTAGGCATCCCGTAGGCAAGATGGGCTTGGGATGCATCCAGCCTGCCCTGTCTCCCATCCCTCTTGTGCCCCACAGGACACTCGGCCTGCTCTTGGTCGGCGGCTTCGCTCTGGTTGCTGCGGTGCTCTACGCCTCCTGCTACGACCCCAAACTCTTCTGCCGCCTGCTGTTGCATGTGCTGCCTGGGGAGACCTACCGCAACCTGGCATATGCCCTGGGAAAGATGGTGCTCAGGGAGGGGCTGCTGCCTTTTTGGCAGCCTGCCCCTCCCCCCAATAAAACCTTTTCTACCTCACCTCCACGGGCTCAGGCGTGTTTGCTGGGGCACAGGGAGAGGGTCTTGCCCCGCGTGCCGGTCCCCGCAGCCCCTCGAGGGCAGGCCCAGCCCCGGCTGCTGGGCACTGGGTGCTGCCACTCTGCCTGTCGCAAGCCAGCTCCCCGCGTGCCAGCCTCACCTGCCCTCCCTCCCTCCCTCCGTCCCCGGAGTATTTATGGCGCTGAATAATCGGGTGGATCCACCGTCTTCTCAGGCCACGGTAGTTTTTTCACTCCGCCATTGGAGCCTGGCAACCATTGAGCAACGTGCAGGCCAACTCCTGTAAGCGTGTCTGAGGCTACTCAGGCTCCAGCAGCCGGGGCCACGTTTACAGGGAGGCCGGCAAACGTTATCACCCACAGCCCCCTAGAGCCCCCAAGCCCCTTCCTTTCCTCCCCACAGCTCCCAGCTGCCACCTGCCTTCCTACTCCGCAGCCCCCGTGGCCCCCACGCCCCTCCTTTCATGCCACAGCCCCCCAGCCCATGCCCTTCTCCCTCCCCACGGTCCCCACGACCCCGGTCTCCCCCTCCTCCCCATGCTCCCATCCCTGGTAGCCCCACAGCCGCCTGGCCCCATCCGCAGCGCTGCTGGCCCCACGGCCCCCTTGCCGGTTGCACCCCATCCCTTACGGCCCATTCGAGCAATCTCTTAGCCGGTGGCCCTGTCCCCAGTGCCCATGGCCCTGCTGACCCCACAGCCACCGGCCGGCACAGCCCCGGCTGCGCCCTGCCACCTTCTCCCGCCGCTCGCAGCTTTCGCTGCTGAGGGGAAAGGCCCTGTCGGATGGAGGCCGGAGCGACCTGGCCTGCCCACTCCTGAACGCAGTGCTGCTGCACGCAGCTGCTCAAAGGGCCAGAGCTGAAGCACGTGGGGCGCTGCCTGCCTGCCGCGTGCCCCTGCTGTCCCAAAAGCGGATTCTTTGCCCGGCGTGCAATAGGCCGAGCATCACACCCTCGGGAGAGACGCCGAGTATTTAGTTCAGGTTTGCGCAAAGCTGGGTGCTCGGTGGTTTCCCACAAATCAAGCACCCCCTCATACAAAACTGCAGTGTATTTATCAGGTGACATGATTAGTATCAACCCGCCCAAATTTACACTTAGTGGTTAGTGATTAACATTTCGACACTATTGCTTTACTGGATTGAAATGAGCCTCGCTTGCTATGGAAATTAGCACGCGTGCTCCTTTCGGGGGGGCGGGGGGCGTGGGGCAAATCTCTTTGGTCCGGAATTGAGTCGGCGGTCGCGATCTCCCCTCGCCACATTTCCCTTTCACCCAGGTTCTGCAGTTTTATCAAACTGCACGCTTCTCTGGCCACCGGCCCGTCTTTGGCGCCAAGATGGTCCCTTTTATCGCTCCCTTTGCTCTTCTTCAAGGCTAGAGCCCTTCATTTCCCACAGTTGCTTACTTCTCCAAACGCTTTCGTATCTTTTAGCTCCCTCCCCAATTCCTTTCCCGAGGCACGAGTGGTTAGCACTTTTGCTAATTGGAAAATGGCTCTTTCTGCAAGACATCCCCCCCACCCCTTCCTCCTGGTGGCTCTAGAGAACTGCTAGCGCAAGACAACGCCATGTCTCCAACAGCCTTGGTGCTCAATGGTTGCTAAAACCACAAGGGAGAGCAGCAGTCGCTAAGACCGCAGGACCAGAGAGTACCAGGAGCAGGGGGGAGGGAGGAAGTCTTTCGAAGGCGGGACGCTCTTGCCTCCCCACACAGACGGCCCGGGGGGCGGGACCTGGTAGCACTTCTCTGCGTTTGACTGGTCACCCGTCTGGATTCGACTGCTCTCTCAGCCACTGGCGGAACTGGGACGAGAGAAGGTTCCGGAGGGCCAGAGCCTGAAATCTCTCGAAAGGGACTCTGGCGCTGTCTTGGGCTCTCTCTCTCCACCAACTCCCCGTGTTGGCAGGTGTAGCGCTGGATCCGGGACTGGTGATTCTCCTCTTCATTCCTCTCTCTCTCTCTCTCTCCCCCTCTCTTTCACTTCTCCTAAGGCTCTTGGGAGGCTGCAAGCACGGTGTCTAGCCGGGCTAGAGCAGAGGGCTAGTCTTTCTTTTTCCCCTTTCTGGGCTGTCGTTCCCCCCGGAGCTGGACGCTGGGTCCAAATGGGGGCTGGATGCGTAAGCCCTGGAGCTCTGGAGGTCATCTTGTCTCGTGCAACCGCCCGGCTCGAGGAGGGTCACCTAGCGCTGGTTGCCCAGCGTCCGCGGGCAGCAGCATAACTGAGGAGGACGTTTTCCCCAGGATCTGGGGGCATCCGTCACTTCCCTGTGCCTGGCCTCGTGAGTCGCCCAGTCTCCCAGTGCCGTGGAGCAGCGGGGTAGCGAGTGGGCATGGCCCCGGGGCTGGAGAGGGGTGAGGGTGCCCAGGTGCCAGCCCAGCTGCCCGCATGATGCGCCCGTTGTTTTGCGGGGGGAAAAGCACTATGCCCAGCTGGTGGCCTGGCTGCGGGAGGATAAGCAGGAGAATGAGGTAGGGCCGAAAGGGCTGGGGGAGAGCGGGTGAGTGCCCACGGGCCCTGGGGCGGGGGGGTGGGAGGAGGGCGGCAGCGGGCTCAGGGACTCGGACCCTTCCTTCTCCCAGGTGCTGCGTCAAGAAATGAAGAAACTTGAAGAGGCACTGGAGGAGGAGGAGGAGGCGTGGTGAGTTGGGCCCCTGGCCCCACACGGCTGTCTCTGCAGCACCGGGAGCGAGGGGGCTGCCAGTGCTGGTGCTAGGCAATGGGGTGGGGGGAATACGCAGCCCGAGGTGTGACAGGGAAGGCCAGTCCCTGCCTGGGGTGCTGAATGTTTGGAAGGGGACCGCCCGCGTGGCCCCCCTGGAGGTCTAGAACTCCTCCAAGCAAGCCCTGTTGCCTGCACCAGCATCAGAGGAAGAAGGAAGCAGAGGCGCCGGGGACTGTGCTGCCAGAGGTGGGGGAAGCATAGCGGGTAAGGGGGAGAGCCTGTGCCAGCCCCTGCCCCGGCCAGCGTGGGTCTCCCTGGGGAGAGGGGTCCACGGAGGTCCCAGCCACGCAGGGGCTATACTCCTGCGCGAGGCGGAGGCCAGGGGCACCGTGCAACTCCAGCTGTCCTGACTGCGCAGCAGTGCTTGACAAGCGTCCTCGCTCTGCCTCGACCTGTAGCAAAGGGACACGCTGGCGAGAAGACGCGGCTTGGTTTATTGGCTGCAGTGAGGGTCCCCACTGGGTCCCCTGGGGTCCGGTCCCGGGCAGTGGGTGGGATGGGCCAGACACCTGCTGCAGCCGACGGGGCTCGCAAGTCCAGGCTGCTGGGGAGCTGCTGGCCGGCTGTGGGCTTTGCAGCGGGGAAGTGCTCGGCATCGGTTTTCCCTGGGCCGGGCTGTTTGCCGGGCTTGCGGAGTATCGTGTGCCACCCTGCGCGAGGGAGCAATGAGAGACGGCTGGGGAGGCAGCCCGTGGGGCTCTCGGAACGGCCCCGTAGGCATCCCGTAGGCAAGATGGGCTTGGGATGCATCCAGCCTGCCCTGTCTCCCATCCCTCTTGTGCCCCACAGGACACTCGGCCTGCTCTTGGTCGGCGGCTTCGCTCTGGCTGCTGCGGTGCTCTACGCCTCCTGCTACGACCCCAAACTCTTCTGCCGCCTGCTGTTGCATGTGCTGCCTGGGGAGACCTACCGCAACCTGGCATATGCCCTGGGAAAGATGGTGCTCAGGGAGGGGCTGCTGCCTTTTTGGCAGCCTGCCCCTCCCCCCAATAAAACCTTTTCTACCTCACCTCCACGGGCTCAGGCGTGTTTGCTGGGGCACAGGGAGAGGGTCTTGCCCCGCGTGCCGGTCCCCGCAGCCCCTCGAGGGCAGGCCCAGCTCCGGCTGCTAGGCACTGGGTGCCGCCACTCTGCCCGTCGCAAGCCAGCTCCCCGCGTGCCAGCCTCACCTGCCCTCCCTCCCTCCCTCCCTCCGTCCCCGGAGTATTTATGGCGCTGAATAATCGGGTGGATCCACCGTCTTCTCAGGCCACGGTAGTTTTTTCACTCCGCCATTGGAGCCTGGCAACCATTGAGCAACGTGCAGGCCAACTCCTGTAAGCGTGTCTGAGGCTACTCAGGCTCCAGCAGCCGGGGCCACGTTTACAGGGAGGCCGGCAAACGTTATCACCCACAGCCCCCTAGAGCCCCCAAGCCCCTTCCTTTCCTCCCCACAGCTCCCCATGACGCCACAGCTGCCACCTGCCTTCCCACTCCGCAGCCCCCGTGGCCCCCACGCCCCTCCTTTCATGCCACAGCCCCCCAGCCCATGCCCTTCTCCCTCCCCACGGTCCCCACGACCCCGGTCTCCCCCTCCTCCCCATGCTTCCATCCCTGGTAGCCCCACAGCCGCCTGGCCCCATCCGCAGCGCTGCTGGCCCCACGGCCCCCTTGCCGGTTGCACCCCATCCCTTACGGCCCATTCGAGCAATCTCTTAGCCGGTGGCCCTGTCCCCAGTGCCCATGGCCCTGCTGACCCCACAGCCACCGGCCGGCACAGCCCCGGCTGCGCCCTGCCACCTTCTCCAGCCGCTCGCAGCTTTCGCTGCCGAGGGGAAAGGCCCTGTCGGATGGAGGCCGGAGCGACCTGGCCTGCCCACTCCTGAACGCAGCGCTGCTGCACGCAGCCGCTCAAAGGGCCAGAGCTGAAGCACGTGGGGCACTGCCTGCCTGCCGCGTGCCCCTGCTGTCCCAAAAGCGGATTCTTTGCCCGGCGTGCAATAGGCCGAGCATCACACCCTCGGGAGAGACACCGAGTATTTAGTTCAGGTTTGCGCAAAGCTGGGTGCTCGGTGGTTTCCCACAAATCAAGCACGCCCTCATACAAAACGGCAGTGTATTTATCAGGTGACACGATTAGTATCAACCCGCCCAAATTTACACTTAGTGGTTAGTGATTAACATTTCGACACTATTGCTTTACTGGATTGAAATGAGCCTCGCTTGCTATGGAAATTAGCACGCGTGCTCCTTTCGGGTGGGGGGTGGGGGGGCAGCAAATCTCTTTGGTCCGGAATTGAGTCGGCGGTCGCGATCTCCCCTCGCCACATTTCCCTTTCACCCAGGTTCTGCAGTTTTATCAAACTGCACGCTTCTCTGGCCACCGGCCCGTCTTTGGCGCCAAGATGGTCCCTTTTATCGCTCCCTTTGCTCTTCTTCAAGGCTAGAGCCCTTCATTTCCCACAGTTGCTTACTTCTCCAAACGCTTTCGTATCTTTTAGCTCCCTCCCCAATTCCTTTCCCGAGGCACGAGTGGTTAGCACTTTTGCTAATTGGAAAATGGCTCTTTCTGCAAGACATCCCCCCCACCCCTTCCTCCTGGTGGCTCTAGAGAACTGCTAGCGCAAGACAACGCCATGTCTCCAACAGCCTTGGTGCTCAGTGGTTGCTAAAACCACAAGGGAGAGCAGCGGTCGCTAAGACCGCAGAACCAGAGAGTACCAGGAGCGGGGGGGAGGGAGGAAGTCTTTCGAAGGCGGGACGCTCTTGCCTCCCCACACACATGGCCCGGGGGGCGGGACCTGGTAGCACTTCTCTGCGTTTGACTGGTCACCCGTCTGGATTCGACTGCTCTCTCAGCCACTGGCGGAACTGGGACGAGAGAAGGTTCCGGAGGGCCAGAGCCTGAAATCGCTAAACAGGGACTCTCGCGCTGTCTTGGGCTCTCTCTCTCCACCAACTCCCCGTGTTGGCAGGTGTAGCGCTGGATCCGGGACTGGTGATTCTCCTCTTCATTCCTCTCTTTCTCTCTCTCTCCCTCTCTTTCGCTTCTCCTAAGGCTCTTGGGAGGCTGCAAGCACGGTGTCTAGCCGGGCTAGAGCAGAGGGCTAGTCTTTCTTTTTCCCCTTTCTGGGCTGTCGTTCCCCCCGGAGCTGGACGCCGGGTCCAAATGGGGGCTGGATGCTTGAGCCCTGGAGCTCTGGAGGTCATCTTGTCTCGTGCAACCGCCCGGCTCGAGGAGGGTCACCTAGCGCTGGTTGCCCAGCGTCCGCGGGCAGCAGCGTAACTGAGGAGGACGTTTTCCCCAGGATCTGGGGGCATCCGTCACTTCCCTGTGCCTGGCCTCGTGAGTCGCCCAGTCTCCCCGTGCCGTGGAGCAGCGGGGTAGCAAGTGGGCATGGCCCCGGGGCTGGAGAGGGGTGAGGGTGCCCAGGTGCCAGCCCAGCTGCCCGCATGATGCGCCCGTTGTTTTGCGGGGGGAAAAGCACTATGCCCAGCTGGTGGCCTGGCTGCGGGAGGATAAGCAGGAGAATGAGGTAGGGCCGAAAGGGCTGGGGGAGAGCGGGTGAGTGCCCACGGGCCCTGGGGCGGGGGGGTGGGAGGAGGGCGGCAGCGGGCTCAGGGACTCGGACCCTTCCTTCTCCCAGGTGCTGCGTCAAGAAATGAAGAAACTTGGAAGAGGCACTGGAGGAGGAGGAGGCGTGGTGAGTTGGGCCCCTGGCCCCACACGGCTGTCTCTGCAGCACCGGGAGCGAGGGGGCTGCCAGTGGTGTTGCTAGGCAATGGGGTGGGGGGAATACGCAGCCCGAGGTGTGACAGGGAAGGCCAGTCCCTGCCTGGGGTGCTGAATGTTTGGAAGGGGACCGCCCGCGTGGCCCCCCTGGAGGTCTAGAACTCCTCCAAGCGAGCCCTGTTGCCTGCACCAGCATCAGAGGAAGAAGGAAGCAGAGGCGCCGGGGACTGTGCTGCCAGAGGTGGGGGAAGCATAGCGGGTAAGGGGGAGAGCCTGTGCCAGCCCCTGCCCCGGCCAGCGTGGGTCTCCCTGGGGAGAGGGGTCCACGGAGGTCCCAGCCACGCAGGGGCTATACTCCTGCGCGAGGCGGAGGCCAGGGGCACCGTGCAACTCCAGCTGTCCTGACTGCGCAGCAGTGCTTGACAAGCGTCCTCGCTCTGCCTCGACCTGTAGCAAAGGGACACGCTGGCGAGAAGACGCGGCTTGGTTTATTGGCTGCAGTGAGGGTCCCCACTGGGTCCCCTGGGGTCCGGTCCCGGGCAGTGGGTGGGATGGGCCAGACACCTGCTGCAGCCGACGGGGCTCGCAAGTCCAGGCTGCTGGGGAGCTGCTGGCCGGCTGTGGGCTTTGCAGCGGGGAAGTGCTCGGCATCGGTTTTCCCTGGGCCGGGCTGTTTGCCGGGCTTGCGGAGTATCGTGTCCCACCCTGCGCGAGGGAGCAATGAGAGACGGCTGGGGAGGCAGCCCGTGGGGCTCTCGGAACGGCCCCGTAGGCATCCCGTAGGCAAGATGGGCTTGGGATGCATCCAGCCTGCCCTGTCTCCCATCCCTCTTGTGCCCCACAGGACACTCGGCCTGCTCTTGGTCGGCGGCTTCGCTCTGGCTGCTGCGGTGCTCTACGCCTCCTGCTACGACCCCAAACTCTTCTGCCGCCTGCTGTTGCATGTGCTGCCTGGGGAGACCTACCGCAACCTGGCATATGCCCTGGGAAAGATGGTGCTCAGGGAGGGGCTGCTGCCTTTTTGGCAGCCTGCCCCTCCCCCCAATAAAACCTTTTCTACCTCACCTCCACGGGCTCAGGCGTGTTTGCTGGGGCACAGGGAGAGGGTCTTGCCCCGCGTGCCGGTCCCCGCAGCCCCTCGAGGGCAGGCCCAGCTCCGGCTGCTAGGCACTGGGTGCCGCCACTCTGCCCGTCGCAAGCCAGCTCCCCGCGTGCCAGCCTCACCTGCCCTCCCTCCCTCCCTCCCTCCGTCCCCGGAGTATTTATGGCGCTGAATAATCGGGTGGATCCACCGTCTTCTCAGGCCACGGTAGTTTTTTCACTCCGCCATTGGAGCCTGGCAACCATTGAGCAACGTGCAGGCCAACTCCTGTAAGCGTGTCTGAGGCTACTCAGGCTCCAGCAGCCGGGGCCACGTTTACAGGGAGGCCGGCAAACGTTATCACCCACAGCCCCCTAGAGCCCCCAAGCCCCTTCCTTTCCTCCCCACAGCTCCCCATGACGCCACAGCTGCCACCTGCCTTCCCACTCCGCAGCCCCCGTGGCCCCCACGCCCCTCCTTTCATGCCACAGCCCCCCAGCCCATGCCCTTCTCCCTCCCCACGGTCCCCACGACCCCGGTCTCCCCCTCCTCCCCATGCTTCCATCCCTGGTAGCCCCACAGCCGCCTGGCCCCATCCGCAGCGCTGCTGGCCCCACGGCCCCCTTGCCGGTTGCACCCCATCCCTTACGGCCCATTCGAGCAATCTCTTAGCCGGTGGCCCTGTCCCCAGTGCCCATGGCCCTGCTGACCCCACAGCCACCGGCCGGCACAGCCCCGGCTGCGCCCTGCCACCTTCTCCAGCCGCTCGCAGCTTTCGCTGCCGAGGGGAAAGGCCCTGTCGGATGGAGGCCGGAGCGACCTGGCCTGCCCACTCCTGAACGCAGCGCTGCTGCACGCAGCCGCTCAAAGGGCCAGAGCTGAAGCACGTGGGGCACTGCCTGCCTGCCGCGTGCCCCTGCTGTCCCAAAAGCGGATTCTTTGCCCGGCGTGCAATAGGCCGAGCATCACACCCTCGGGAGAGACACCGAGTATTTAGTTCAGGTTTGCGCAAAGCTGGGTGCTCGGTGGTTTCCCACAAATCAAGCACGCCCTCATACAAAACGGCAGTGTATTTATCAGGTGACATGATTAGTATCAACCCGCCCAAATTTACACTTAGTGGTTAGTGATTAACATTTCGACACTATTGCTTTACTGGATTGAAATGAGCCTCGCTTGCTATGGAAATTAGCACGCGTGCTCCTTTTGGGTGGGGGGTGGGGGGGCAGCAAATCTCTTTGATCCGGAATTGAGTCGGCGGTCGCGATCTCCCCTCGCCACATTTCCCTTTCACCCAGGTTCTGCAGTTTTATCAAACTGCACGCTTCTCTGGCCACCGGCCCGTCTTTGGCGCCAAGATGGTCCCTTTTATCGCTCCCTTTGCTCTTCTTCAAGCCTAGAGCCCTTCATTTCCCACAGTTGCTTACTTCTCCAAACGCTTTCGTATCTTTTAGCTCCCTCCCCAATTCCTTTCCCGAGGCACGAGTGGTTAGCACTTTTGCTAATTGGAAAATGGCTCTTTCTGCAAGACATCCCCCCCACCCCTTCCTCCTGGTGGCTCTAGAGAACTGCTAGCGCAAGACAACGCCATGTCTCCAACAGCCTTGGTGCTCAGTGGTTGCTAAAACCACAAGGGAGAGCAGCGGTCGCTAAGACCGCAGAACCAGAGAGTACCAGGAGCGGGGGGGAGGGAGGAAGTCTTTCGAAGGCGGGACGCTCTTGCCTCCCCACACACATGGCCCGGGGGGCGGGACCTGGTAGCACTTCTCTGCGTTTGACTGGTCACCCGTCTGGATTCGACTGCTCTCTCAGCCACTGGCGGAACTGGGACGAGAGAAGGTTCCGGAGGGCCAGAGCCTGAAATCGCTAAACAGGGACTCTCGCGCTGTCTTGGGCTCTCTCTCTCCACCAACTCCCCGTGTTGGCAGGTGTAGCGCTGGATCCGGGACTGGTGATTCTCCTCTTCATTCCTCTTCCTCTCTCTCTCTCCCTCTCTTTCGCTTCTCCTAAGGCTCTTGGGAGGCTGCAAGCACGGTGTCTAGCCGGGCTAGAGCAGAGGGCTAGTCTTTCTTTTTCCCCTTTCTGGGCTGTCGTTCCCCCCGGAGCTGGACGCTGGGTCCAAATGGGGGCTGGATGCTTGAGCCCTGGAGCTCTGGAGGTCATCTTGTCTCGTGCAACCGCCCGGCTCGAGGAGGGTCACCTAGCGCTGGTTGCCCAGCGTCCGCGGGCAGCAGCGTAACTGAGGAGGACGTTTTCCCCAGGATCTGGGGGCATCCGTCACTTCCCTGTGCCTGGCCTCGTGAGTCGCCCAGTCTCCCCGTGCCGTGGAGCAGCGGGGTAGCGAGTGGGCATGGCCCCGGGGCTGGAGAGGGGTGAGGGTGCCCAGGTGCCAGCCCAGCTGCCCGCATGATGCGCCCATTGTTTTGCGGGGGGAAAAGCACTATGCCCAGCTGGTGGCCTGGCTGCGGGAGGATAAGCAGGAGAATGAGGTAGGGCCGAAAGGGCTGGGGGAGAGCGGGTGAGTGCCCACGGGCCCTGGGGCGGGGGGGTGGGAGGAGGGCGGCAGCGGGCTCAGGGACTCGGACCCTTCCTTCTCCCAGGTGCTGCGTCAAGAAATGAAGAAACTTGAAGAGGCACTGGAGGAGGAGGAGGAGGCGTGGTGAGTTGGGCCCCTGGCCCCACACGGCTGTCTCTGCAGCACCGGGAGCGAGGGGGCTGCCAGTGCTGGTGCTAGGCAATGGGGTGGGGGGAATACGCAGCCCGAGGTGTGACAGGGAAGGCCAGTCCCTGCCTGGGGTGCTGAATGTTTGGAAGGGGACCGCCCGCGTGGCCCCCCTGGAGGTCTAGAACTCCTCCAAGCAAGCCCTGTTGCCTGCACCAGCATCAGAGGAAGAAGGAAGCAGAGGCGCCGGGGACTGTGCTGCCAGAGGTGGGGGAAGCATAGCGGGTAAGGGGGAGAGCCTGTGCCAGCCCCTGCCCCGGCCAGCGTGGGTCTCCCTGGGGAGAGGGGTCCACGGAGGTCCCAGCCACGCAGGGGCTATACTCCTGCGCGAGGCGGAGGCCAGGGGCACCGTGCAACTCCAGCTGTCCTGACTGCGCAGCAGTGCTTGACAAGCGTCCTCGCTCTGCCTCGACCTGTAGCAAAGGGACACGCTGGCGAGAAGACGCGGCTTGGTTTATTGGCTGCAGTGAGGGTCCCCACTGGGTCCCCTGGGGTCCGGTCCCGGGCAGTGGGTGGGATGGGCCAGACACCTGCTGCAGCCGACGGGGCTCGCAAGTCCAGGCTGCTGGGGAGCTGCTGGCCGGCTGTGGGCTTTGCAGCGGGGAAGTGCTCGGCATCGGTTTTCCCTGGGCCGGGCTGTTTGCCGGGCTTGCGGAGTATCGTGTCCCACCCTGCGCGAGGGAGCAATGAGAGACGGCTGGGGAGGCAGCCCGTGGGGCTCTCGGAACGGCCCCGTAGGCATCCCGTAGGCAAGATGGGCTTGGGATGCATCCAGCCTGCCCTGTCTCCCATCCCTCTTGTGCCCCACAGGACACTCGGCCTGCTCTTGGTCGGCGGCTTCGCTCTGGCTGCTGCGGTGCTCTACGCCTCCTGCTACGACCCCAAACTCTTCTGCCGCCTGCTGTTGCATGTGCTGCCTGGGGAGACCTACCGCAACCTGGCATATGCCCTGGGAAAGATGGTGCTCAGGGAGGGGCTGCTGCCTTTTTGGCAGCCTGCCCCTCCCCCCAATAAAACCTTTTCTACCTCACCTCCACGGGCTCAGGCGTGTTTGCTGGGGCACAGGGAGAGGGTCTGGCCCCGCGTGCCGGTCCCCGCAGCCCCTCGAGGGCAGGCCCAGCCCCGGCTGCTAGGCACTGGGTGCCGCCACTCTGCCCGTCGCAAGCCAGCTCCCCGCGTGCCAGCCTCACCTGCCCTCCCTCCCTCCCTCCCTCCGTCCCCGGAGTATTTATGGCGCTGAATAATCGGGTGGATCCACCGTCTTCTCAGGCCACGGTAGTTTTTTCACTCCGCCATTGGAGCCTGGCAACCATTGAGCAACGTGCAGGCCAACTCCTGTAAGCGTGTCTGAGGCTACTCAGGCTCCAGCAGCCGGGGCCACGTTTACAGGGAGGCCGGCAAACGTTATCACCCACAGCCCCCTAGAGCCCCCAAGCCCCTTCCTTTCCTCCCCACAGCTCCCCATGACGCCACAGCTGCCACCTGCCTTCCCACTCCGCAGCCCCCGTGGCCCCCACGCCCCTCCTTTCATGCCACAGCCCCCCAGCCCATGCCCTTCTCCCTCCCCACGGTCCCCACGACCCCGGTCTCCCCCTCCTCCCCATGCTCCCATCCCTGGTAGCCCCACAGCCGCCTGGCCCCATCCGCAGCGCTGCTGGCCCCACGGCCCCCTTGCCGGTTGCACCCCATCCCTTACGGCCCATTCGAGCAATCTCTTAGCTGGTGGCCCTGTCCCCAGTGCCCATGGCCCTGCTGACCCCACAGCCACCGGCCGGCACAGCCCCGGCTGCACCCTGCCACCTTCTCCAGCCGCTCGCAGCTTTCGCTGCCGAGGGGAAAGGCCCTGTCGGATGGAGGCCGGAGCGACCTGGCCTGCCCACTCCTGAACGCAGCGCTGCTGCACGCAGCCGCTCAAAGGGCCAGAGCTGAAGCACGTGGGGCACTGCCTGCCTGCCGCGTGCCCCTGCTGTCCCAAAAGCGGATTCTTTGCCCGGCGTGCAATAGGCCGAGCATCACACCCTCGGGAGAGACACCGAGTATTTAGTTCAGGTTTGCGCAAAGCTGGGTGCTCGGTGGTTTCCCACAAATCAAGCACGCCCTCATACAAAACGGCAGTGTATTTATCAGGTGACATGATTAGTATCAACCCGCCCAAATTTACACTTAGTGGTTAGTGATTAACATTTCGACACTATTGCTTTACTGGATTGAAATGAGCCTCGCTTGCTATGGAAATTAGCACGCGTGCTCCTTTCGGGTGGGGGGTGGGGGGGCAGCAAATCTCTTTGGTCCGGAATTGAGTCGGCGGTCGCGATCTCCCCTCGCCACATTTCCCTTTCACCCAGGTTCTGCAGTTTTATCAAACTGCACGCTTCTCTGGCCACCGGCCCGTCTTTGGCGCCAAGATGGTCCCTTTTATCGCTCCCTTTGCTCTTCTTCAAGGCTAGAGCCCTTCATTTCCCACAGTTGCTTACTTCTCCAAACGCTTTCGTATCTTTTAGCTCCCTCCCCAATTCCTTTCCCGAGGCACGAGTGGTTAGCACTTTTGCTAATTGGAAAATGGCTCTTTCTGCAAGACATCCCCCCCACCCCTTCCTCCTGGTGGCTCTAGAGAACTGCTAGCGCAAGACAACGCCATGTCTCCAACAGCCTTGGTGCTCAATGGTTGCTAAAACCACAAGGGAGAGCAGTGGTCGCTAAGACCGCGGGACCAGAGAGTACCAGGAGCAGGGGGGAGGGAGGAAGTCTTTCGAAGGCGGGACGCTCTTGCCTCCCCACACACATGGCCCGGGGGGCGGGACCTGGTAGCACTTCTCTGCGTTTGACTGGTCACCCGTCTGGATTTGACTGCTCTCTCAGCCACTGGCGGAACTGGGACGAGAGAAGGTTCCGGAGGGCCAGAGCCTGAAATCGCTAAACAGGGACTCTCGCGCTGTCTTGGGCTCTCTCTCTCCACCAACTCCCCGTGTTGGCAGGTGTAGCGCTGGATCCGGGACTGGTGATTCTCCTCTTCATTCCTCTCTCTCTCTCTCTCTCCCTCTCTTTCGCTTCTCCTAAGGCTCTTGGGAGGCTGCAAGCACGGTGTCTAGCCGGGCTAGAGCAGAGGGCTAGTCTTTCTTTTTCCCCTTTCTGGGCTGTCGTTCCCCCCGGAGCTGGACGCTGGGTCCAAATGGGGGCTGGATGCTTGAGCCCTGGAGCTCTGGAGGTCATCTTGTCTCGTGCAACCACCCGGCTCGAGGAGGGTCACCTAGCGCTGGTTGCCCAGCATCCGCGGGCAGCAGCGTAACTGAGGAGGACGTTTTCCCTAGGATCTGGGGGCATCCGTCACTTCCCTGTGCCTGGCCTCGTGAGTCGCCCAGTCTCCCCGTGCCGTGGAGCAGCGGGGTAGCGAGTGGGCATGGCCCCGGGGCTGGAGAGGGGTGAGGGTGCCCAGGTGCCAGCCCAGCTGCCCGCATGATGCGCCCGTTGTTTTGCGGGGGGAAAAGCACTATGCCCAGCTGGTGGCCTGGCTGCGGGAGGATAAGCAGGAGAATGAGGTAGGGCCGAAAGGGCTGGGGGAGAGCGGGTGAGTGCCCACGGGCCCTGGGGCGGGGGGGTGGGAGGAGGGCGGCAGCGGGCTCAGGGACTCGGACCCTTCCTTCTCCCAGGTGCTGCGTCAAGAAATGAAGAAACTTGAAGAGGCACTGGAGGAGGAGGAGGAGGCGTGGTGAGTTGGGCCCCTGGCCCCACACGGCTGTCTCTGCAGCACCGGGAGCGAGGGGGCTGCCAGTGGTGGTGCTAGGCAATGGGGTGGGGGGAATACGCAGCCCGAGGTGTGACAGGGAAGGCCAGTCCCTGCCTGGGGTGCTGAATGTTTGGAAGGGGACCGCCCGCGTGGCCCCCCTGGAGGTCTAGAACTCCTCCAAGCAAGCCCTGTTGCCTGCACCAGCATCAGAGGAAGAAGGAAGCAGAGGCGCCGGGGACTGTGCTGCCAGAGGTGGGGGAAGCATAGCGGGTAAGGGGGAGAGCCTGTGCCAGCCCCTGCCCCGGCCAGCGTGGGTCTCCCTGGGGAGAGGGGTCCACGGAGGTCCCAGCCACGCAGGGGCTATACTCCTGCGTGAGGCGGAGGCCAGGGGCACCGTGCAACTCCAGCTGTCCTGACTGCGCAGCAGTGCTTGACAAGCGTCCTCGCTCTGCCTCGACCTGTAGCAAAGGGACACGCTGGCGAGAAGACGCGGCTTGGTTTATTGGCTGCAGTGAGGGTCCCCACTGGGTCCCCTGGGGTCCGGTCCCGGGCAGTGGGTGGGATGGGCCAGACACCTGCTGCAGCCGACGGGGCTCGCAAGTCCAGGCTGCTGGGGAGCTGCTGGCCGGCTGTGGGCTTTGCAGCGGGGAAGTGCTCGGCATCGGTTTTCCCTGGGCCGGGCTGTTTGCCGGGCTTGCGGAGTATCGTGTCCCACCCTGCGCGAGGGAGCAATGAGAGACGGCTGGGGAGGCAGCCCGTGGGGCTCTCGGAACGGCCCCGTAGGCATCCCGTAGGCAAGATGGGCTTGGGATGCATCCAGCCTGCCCGGTCTCCCATCCCTCTTGTGCCCCACAGGACACTCGGCCTGCTCTTGGTCGGCAGCTTCGCTCTGGCTGCTGCGGTGCTCTACGCCTCCTGCTACGACCCCAAACTCTTCTGCCGCCTGCTGTTGCATGTGCTGCCTGGGGAGACCTACCGCAACCTGGCATATGCCCTGGGAAAGATGGTGCTCAGGGAGGGGCTGCTGCCTTTTTGGCAGCCTGCCCCTCCCCCCAATAAAACCTTTTCTACCTCACCTCCACGGGCTCAGGCGTGTTTGCTGGGGCACAGGGAGAGGGTCTGGCCCCGCGTGCCGGTCCCCGCAGCCCCTCGAGGGCAGGCCCAGCTCCGGCTGCTAGGCACTGGGTGCCGCCACTCTGCCCGTCGCAAGCCAGCTCCCCGCGTGCCAGCCTCACCTGCCCTCCCTCCCTCCCTCCCTCCGTCCCCGGAGTATTTATGGCGCTGAATAATCGGGTGGATCCACCGTCTTCTCAGGCCACGGTAGTTTTTTCACTCCGCCATTGGAGCCTGGCAACCATTGAGCAACGTGCAGGCCAACTCCTGTAAGCGTGGCTGAGGCTACTCAGGCTCCAGCAGCCGGGGCCACGTTTACAGGGAGGCCGGCAAACGTTATCACCCACAGCCCCCTAGAGCCCCCAAGCCCCTTCCTTTCCTCCCCACAGCTCCCCATGACGCCACAGCTGCCACCTGCCTTCCCACTCCGCAGCCCCCGTGGCCCCCACGCCCCTCCTTTCATGCCACAGCCCCCCAGCCCATGCCCTTCTCCCTCCCCACGGTCCCCACGACCCCGGTCTCCCCCTCCTCCCCATGCTCCCATCCCTGGTAGCCCCACAGCCGCCTGGCCCCATCCGCAGCGCTGCTGGCCCCACGGCCCCCTTGCCGGTTGCACCCCATCCCTTACGGCCCATTCGAGCAATCTCTTAGCTGGTGGCCCTGTCCCCAGTGCCCATGGCCCTGCTGACCCCACAGCCACCGGCCGGCACAGCCCCGGCTGCACCCTGCCACCTTCTCCAGCCGCTCGCAGCTTTCGCTGCCGAGGGGAAAGGCCCTGTCGGATGGAGGCCGGAGCGACCTGGCCTGCCCACTCCTGAACGCAGCGCTGCTGCACGCAGCCGCTCAAAGGGCCAGAGCTGAAGCACGTGGGGCACTGCCTGCCTGCCGCGTGCCCCTGCTGTCCCAAAAGCGGATTCTTTGCCCGGCGTGCAATAGGCCGAGCATCACACCCTCGGGAGAGACACCGAGTATTTAGTTCAGGTTTGCGCAAAGCTGGGTGCTCGGTGGTTTCCCACAAATCAAGCACGCCCTCATACAAAACGGCAGTGTATTTATCAGGTGACATGATTAGTATCAACCCGCCCAAATTTACACTTAGTGGTTAGTGATTAACATTTCGACACTATTGCTTTACTGGATTGAAATGAGCCTCGCTTGCTATGGAAATTAGCACGCGTGCTCCTTTCGGGTGGGGGGTGGGGGGGCAGCAAATCTCTTTGGTCCGGAATTGAGTCGGCGGTCGCGATCTCCCCTCGCCACATTTCCCTTTCACCCAGGTTCTGCAGTTTTATCAAACTGCACGCTTCTCTGGCCACCGGCCCGTCTTTGGCGCCAAGATGGTCCCTTTTATCGCTCCCTTTGCTCTTCTTCAAGGCTAGAGCCCTTCATTTCCCACAGTTGCTTACTTCTCCAAACGCTTTCGTATCTTTTAGCTCCCTCCCCAATTCCTTTCCCGAGGCACGAGTGGTTAGCACTTTTGCTAATTGGAAAATGGCTCTTTCTGCAAGACATCCCCCCCACCCCTTCCTCCTGGTGGCTCTAGAGAACTGCTAGCGCAAGACAACGCCATGTCTCCAACAGCCTTGGTGCTCAATGGTTGCTAAAACCACAAGGGAGAGCAGTGGTCGCTAAGACCGCGGGACCAGAGAGTACCAGGAGCAGGGGGGAGGGAGGAAGTCTTTCGAAGGCGGGACGCTCTTGCCTCCCCACACACATGGCCCGGGGGGCGGGACCTGGTAGCACTTCTCTGCGTTTGACTGGTCACCCGTCTGGATTTGACTGCTCTCTCAGCCACTGGCGGAACTGGGACGAGAGAAGGTTCCGGAGGGCCAGAGCCTGAAATCGCTAAACAGGGACTCTCGCGCTGTCTTGGGCTCTCTCTCTCCACCAACTCCCCGTGTTGGCAGGTGTAGCGCTGGATCCGGGACTGGTGATTCTCCTCTTCATTCCTCTCTCTCTCTCTCTCTCCCTCTCTTTCGCTTCTCCTAAGGCTCTTGGGAGGCTGCAAGCACGGTGTCTAGCCGGGCTAGAGCAGAGGGCTAGTCTTTCTTTTTCCCCTTTCTGGGCTGTCGTTCCCCCCGGAGCTGGACGCTGGGTCCAAATGGGGGCTGGATGCTTGAGCCCTGGAGCTCTGGAGGTCATCTTGTCTCGTGCAACCACCCGGCTCGAGGAGGGTCACCTAGCGCTGGTTGCCCAGCGTCCGCGGGCAGCAGCGTAACTGAGGAGGACGTTTTCCCCAGGATCTGGGGGCATCCGTCACTTCCCTGTGCCTGGCCTCGTGAGTCGCCCAGTCTCCCCGTGCCGTGGAGCAGCGGGGTAGCGAGTGGGCATGGCCCCGGGGCTGGAGAGGGGTGAGGGTGCCCAGGTGCCAGCCCAGCTGCCCGCATGATGCGCCCGTTGTTTTGCGGGGAGAAAAGCACTATGCCCAGCTGGTGGCCTGGCTGCGGGAGGATAAGCAGGAGAATGAGGTAGGGCCGAAAGGGCTGGGGGAGAGCGGGTGAGTGCCCACGGGCCCTGGGGCGGGGGGGTGGGAGGAGGGCGGCAGCGGGCTCAGGGACTCGGACCCTTCCTTCTCCCAGGTGCTGCGTCAAGAAATGAAGAAACTTGAAGAGGCACTGGAGGAGGAGGAGGAGGCGTGGTGAGTTGGGCCCCTGGCCCCACACGGCTGTCTCTGCAGCACCGGGAGCGAGGGGGCTGCCAGTGCTGGTGCTAGGCAATGGGGTGGGGGGAATACGCAGCCCGAGGTGTGACAGGGAAGCCCAGTCCCTGCCTGGGGTGCTGAATGTTTGGAAGGGGACCGCCCGCGTGGCCCCCCTGGAGGTCTAGAACTCCTCCAAGCGAGCCCTGTTGCCTGCACCAGCATCAGAGGAAGAAGGAAGCAGAGGCGCCGGGGACTGTGCTGCCAGAGGTGGGGGAAGCATAGCGGGTAAGGGGGAGAGCCTGTGCCAGCCCCTGCCCCGGCCAGCGTGGGTCTCCCTGGGGAGAGGGGTCCACGGAGGTGCCAGCCACGCAGGGGCTATACTCCTGCGCGAGGCGGAGGCCAGGGGCACCGTGCAACTCCAGCTGTCCTGACTGCGCAGCAGTGCTTGACAAGCGTCCTCGCTCTGCCTCGACCTGTAGCAAAGGGACACGCTGGCGAGAAGACGCGGCTTGGTTTATTGGCTGCAGTGAGGGTCCCCACGGGGTCCCCTGGGGTCCGGTCCCGGGCAGTGGGTGGGATGGGCCAGACACCTGCTGCAGCCGACGGGGCTCGCAAGTCCAGGCTGCTGGGGAGCTGCTGGCCGGCTGTGGGCTTTGCAGCGGGGAAGTGCTCGGCATCGGTTTTCCCTGGGCCGGGCTGTTTGCCGGGCTTGCGGAGTATCGTGTCCCACCCTGCGCGAGGGAGCAATGAGAGACGGCTGGGGAGGCAGCCCGTGGGGCTCTCGGAACGGCCCCGTAGGCATCCCGTAGGCAAGATGGGCTTGGGATGCATCCAGCCTGCCCTGTCTCCCATCCCTCTTGTGCCCCACAGGACACTCGGCCTGCTCTTGGTCGGCGGCTTCGCTCTGGCTGCTGCGGTGCTCTACGCCTCCTGCTACGACCCCAAACTCTTCTGCCGCCTGCTGTTGCATGTGCTGCCTGGGGAGACCTACCGCAACCTGGCATATGCCCTGGGAAAGATGGTGCTCAGGGAGGGGCTGCTGCCTTTTTGGCAGCCTGCCCCTCCCCCCAATAAAACCTTTTCTACCTCACCTCCACGGGCTCAGGCGTGTTTGCTGGGGCACAGGGAGAGGGTCTTGCCCCGCGTGCCGGTCCCCGCAGCCCCTCGAGGGCAGGCCCAGCTCCGGCTGCTAGGCACTGGGTGCCGCCACTCTGCCCGTCGCAAGCCAGCTCCCCGCGTGCCAGCCTCACCTGCCCTCCCTCCCTCCCTCCCTCCGTCCCCGGAGTATTTATGGCGCTGAATAATCGGGTGGATCCACCGTCTTCTCAGGCCACGGTAGTTTTTTCACTCCGCCATTGGAGCCTGGCAACCATTGAGCAACGTGCAGGCCAACTCCTGTAAGCGTGGCTGAGGCTACTCAGGCTCCAGCAGCCGGGGCCACGTTTACAGGGAGGCCGGCAAACGTTATCACCCACAGCCCCCTAGAGCCCCCAAGCCCCTTCCTTTCCTCCCCACAGCTCCCCATGACGCCACAGCTGCCACCTGCCTTCCCACTCCGCAGCCCCCGTGGCCCCCACGCCCCTCCTTTCATGCCACAGCCCCCCAGCCCATGCCCTTCTCCCTCCCCACCGTCCCCACGACCCCGGTCTCCCCCTCCTCCCCATGCTCCCATCCCTGGTAGCCCCACAGCCGCCTGGCCCCATCCGCAGCGCTGCTGGCCCCACGGCCCCCTTGACGGTTGCACCCCATCCCTTACGGCCCATTCGAGCAATCTCTTAGCCGGTGGCCCTGTCCCCAGTGCCCATGGCCCTGCTGACCCCACAGCCACCGGCCGGCACAGCCCCGGCTGCGCCCTGCCACCTTCTCCAGCCGCTCGCAGCTTTCGCTGCCGAGGGGAAAGGCCCTGTCGGATGGAGGCCGGAGCGACCTGGCCTGCCCACTCCTGAACGCAGCGCTGCTGCACGCAGCCGCTCAAAGGGCCAGAGCTGAAGCACGTGGGGCACTGCCTGCCTGCCGCGTGCCCCTGCTGTCCCAAAAGCGGATTCTTTGCCCGGCGTGCAATAGGCCGAGCATCACACCCTCGGGAGAGACACCGAGTATTTAGTTCAGGTTTGCGCAAAGCTGGGTGCTCGGTGGTTTCCCACAAATCAAGCACGCCCTCATACAAAACGGCAGTGTATTTATCAGGTGACGTGATTAGTATCAACCCGCCCAAATTTACACTTAGTGGTTAGTGATTAACATTTCGACACTATGGCTTTACTGGATTGAAATGAGCCTCGCTTGCTATGGAAATTAGCACGCGTGCTCCTTTCGGGTGGGGGGTGGGGGGGCAGCAAATCTCTTTGGTCCGGAATTGAGTCGGCGGTCGCGATCTCCCCTCGCCACATTTCCCTTTCACCCAGGTTCTGCAGTTTTATCAAACTGCACGCTTCTCTGGCCACCGGCCCGTCTTTGGCGCCAAGATGGTCCCTTTTATCGCTCCCTTTGCTCTTCTTCAAGGCTAGAGCCCTTCATTTCCCACAGTTGCTTACTTCTCCAAACGCTTTCGTATCTTTTAGCTCCCTCCCCAATTCCTTTCCCGAGGCACGAGTGGTTAGCACTTTTGCTAATTGGAAAATGGCTCTTTCTGCAAGACATCCCCCCCACCCCTTCCTCCTGGTGGCTCTAGAGAACTGCTAGCGCAAGACAACGCCATGTCTCCAACAGCCTTGGTGCTCAATGGTTGCTAAAACCACAAGGGAGAGCAGCGGTCGCTAAGACCGCAGGACCAGAGAGTACCAGGAGCGGGGGGGAGGGAGGAAGTCTTTCGAAGGCGGGACGCTCTTGCCTCCCCACACACATGGCCCGGGGGGCGGGACCTGGTAGCACTTCTCTGCGTTTGACTGGTCACCCGTCTGGATTCGACTGCTCTCTCAGCCACTGGCGGAACTGGGACGAGAGAAGGTTCCGGAGGGCCAGAGCCTGAAATCGCTAAACAGGGACTCTCGCGCTGTCTTGGGCTCTCTCTCTCCACCAACTCCCCGCGTTGGCAGGTGTAGCGCTGGATCCGGGACTGGTGATTCTCCTCTTCATTCCTCTCTCTCTCTCTCTCCCTCTCTTTCGCTTCTCCTAAGGCTCTTGGGAGGCTGCAAGCACGGTGTCTAGCCGGGCTAGAGCAGAGGGCTAGTCTTTCTTTTTCCCCTTTCTGGGCTGTCGTTCCCCCCGGAGCTGGACGCTGGGTCCAAATGGGGGCTGGATGCTTGAGCCCTGGAGCTCTGGAGGTCATCTTGTCTCGTGCAACCGCCCGGCTCGAGGAGGGTCACCTAGCGCTGGTTGCCCAGCGTCCGCGGGCAGCAGCGTAACTGAGGAGGACGTTTTCCCCAGGATCTGGGGGCATCCGTCACTTCCCTGTGCCTGGCCTCGTGAGTCGCCCAGTCTCCCCGTGCCGTGGAGCAGCGGGGTAGCAAGTGGGCATGGCCCCGGGGCTGGAGAGGGGTGAGGGTGCCCAGGTGCCAGCCCAGCTGCCCGCATGATGCGCCCGTTGTTTTGCGGGGGGAAAAGCACTATGCCCAGCTGGTGGCCTGGCTGCAGGAGGATAAGCAGGAGAATGAGGTAGGGCCGAAAGGGCTGGGGGAGAGCGGGTGAGTGCCCACGGGCCCTGGGGCGGGGGGGTGGGAGGAGGGCGGCAGCGGGCTCAGGGACTCGGACCCTTCCTTCTCCCAGGTGCTGCGTCAAGAAATGAAGAAACTTGAAGAGGCACTGGAGGAGGAGGAGGAGGCGTGGTGAGTTGGGCCCCTGGCCCCACACGGCTGTCTCTGCAGCACCGGGAGCGAGGGGGCTGCCAGTGGTGGTGCTAGGCAATGGGGTGGGGGGAATACGCAGCCCGAGGTGTGACAGGGAAGGCCAGTCCCTGCCTGGGGTGCTGAATGTTTGGAAGGGGACCGCCCGCGTGGCCCCCCTGGAGGTCTAGAACTCCTCCAAGCAAGCCCTGTTGCCTGCACCAGCATCAGAGGAAGAAGGAAGCAGAGGCGCCGGGGACTGTGCTGCCAGAGGTGGGGGAAGCATAGCGGGTAAGGGGGAGAGCCTGTGCCAGCCCCTGCCCCGGCCAGCGTGGGTCTCCCTGGGGAGAGGGGTCCACGGAGGTCCCAGCCACGCAGGGGCTATACTCCTGCGCGAGGCGGAGGCCAGGGGCACCGTGCAACTCCAGCTGTCCTGACTGCGCAGCAGTGCTTGACAAGCGTCCTCGCTCTGCCTCGACCTGTAGCAAAGGGACACGCTGGCGAGAAGACGCGGCTTGGTTTATTGGCTGCAGTGAGGGTCCCCACTGGGTCCCCTGGGGTCCGGTCCCGGGCAGTGGGTGGGATGGGCCAGACACCTGCTGCAGCCGACGGGGCTCGCAAGTCCAGGCTGCTGGGGAGCTGCTGGCCGGCTGTGGGCTTTGCAGCGGGGAAGTGCTCGGCATCGGTTTTCCCTGGGCCGGGCTGTTTGCCGGGCTTGCGGAGTATCGTGTGCCACCCTGCGCGAGGGAGCAATGAGAGACGGCTGGGGAGGCAGCCCGTGGGGCTCTCGGAACGGCCCCGTAGGCATCCCGTAGGCAAGATGGGCTTGGGATGCATCCAGCCTGCCCTGTCTCCCATCCCTCTTGTGCCCCACAGGACACTCGGCCTGCTCTTGGTCGGCGGCTTCGCTCTGGCTGCTGCGGTGCTCTACGCCTCCTGCTACGACCCCAAACTCTTCTGCCGCCTGCTGTTGCATGTGCTGCCTGGGGAGACCTACCGCAACCTGGCATATGCCCTGGGAAAGATGGTGCTCAGGGAGGGGCTGCTGCCTTTTTGGCAGCCTGCCCCTCCCCCCAATAAAACCTTTTCTACCTCACCTCCACGGGCTCAGGCGTGTTTGCTGGGGCACAGGGAGAGGGTCTCTCCCCACGTGCCGGTCCCCGCAGCCCCTCGAGGGCAGGCCCAGCCCCGGCTGCTGGGCACTGGGTGCCGCCACTCTGCCCGTCGCAAGCCAGCTCCCCGCGTGCCAGCCTCACCTGCCCTCCCTCCCTCCCTCCGTCCCCGGAGTATTTATGGCGCTGAATAATCGGGTGGATCCACCGTCTTCTCAGGCCACGGTAGTTTTTTCACTCCGCCATTGGAGCCTGGCAACCCTTGAGCAACGTGCAGGCCAACTCCTGTAAGCGTGTCTGAGGCTACTCAGGCTCCAGCAGCCAGGGCCACGTTTACAGGGAGGCCGGCAAACGTTATCACCCACAGCCCCCTAGAGCCCCCAAGCCCCTTCCTTTCCTCCCCACAGCTCCCCATGACGCCACAGCTGCCACCTGCCTTCCCACTCCGCAGCCCCCGTGGCCCCCACGCCCCTCCTTTCATGCCACAGCCCCCCAGCCCATGCCCTTCTCCCTCCCCACGGTCCCCACGACCCCGGTCTCCCCCTCCTCCCCATGCTCCCATCCCTGGTAGCCCCACAGCCGCCTGGCCCCATCCGCAGCGCTGCTGGCCCCACGGCCCCCTTGACGGTTGCACCCCATCCCTTACGGCCCATTCGAGCAATCTCTTAGCCGGTGGCCCTGTCCCCAGTGCCCATGGCCCTGCTGACCCCACAGCCACCGGCCGGCACAGCCCCGGCTGCGCCCTGCCACCTTCTCCAGCCGCTCGCAGCTTTCGCTGCCGAGGGGAAAGGCCCTGTCGGATGGAGGCCGGAGCGACCTGGCCTGCCCACTCCTGAACGCAGCGCTGCTGCACGCAGCCGCTCAAAGGGCCAGAGCTGAAGCACGTGGGGCACTGCCTGCCTGCCGCGTGCCCCTGCTGTCCCAAAAGCGGATTCTTTGCCCGGCGTGCAATAGGCCGAGCATCACACCCTCGGGAGAGACACCGAGTATTTAGTTCAGGTTTGCGCAAAGCTGGGTGCTCGGTGGTTTCCCACAAATCAAGCACGCCCTCATACAAAACTGCAGTGTATTTATCAGGTGACACGATTAGTATCAACCCGCCCAAATTTACACTTAGTGGTTAGTGATTAACATTTCGACACTATTGCTTCACTGGATTGAAATGGGCCTCGCTTGCTATGTAAATTAGCACGCGTGCCCCTTTTGGGTGGGGGGTGAGGGGGCAGCAAATCTCTTTGGTCCGGAATTGAGTCGGCGGTCGCGATCTCCCCTCGCCACATTTCCCTTTCACCCAGGTTCTGCAGTTTTATCAAACTGCACGCTTCTCTGGCCACCGGCCCGTCTTTGGCGCCAAGATGGTCCCTTTTATCGCTCCCTTTGCTCTTCTTCAAGGCTAGAGCCCTTCATTTCCCACAGTTGCTTACTTCTCCAAACGCTTTCGTATCTTTTAGCTCCCTCCCCAATTCCTTTCCCGAGGCACGAGTGGTTAGCACTTTTGCTAATTGGAAAATGGCTCTTTCTGCAAGACATCCCCCCCACCCCTTCCTCCTGGTGGCTCTAGAGAACTGCTAGCGCAAGACAACGCCATGTCTCCAACAGCCTTGGTGCTCAATGGTTGCTAAAACCACAAGGGAGAGCAGCGGTCGCTAAGACCGCGGGACCAGAGAGTACCAGGAGCGGGGGGGAGGGAGGAAGTCTTTCGAAGGCGGGACGCTCTTGCCTCCCCACACACATGGCCCGGGGGGCGGGACCTGGTAGCACTTCTCTGCGTTTGACTGGTCACCCGTCTGGATTCGACTGCTCTCTCAGCCACTGGCGGAACTGGGACGAGAGAAGGTTCCGGAGGGCCAGAGCCTGAAATCGCTAAACAGGGACTCTCGCGCTGTCTTGGGCTCTCTCTCTCCACCAACTCCCCGTGTTGGCAGGTGTAGCGCTGGATCCGGGACTGGTGATTCTCCTCTTCATTCCTCTCTCTCTCTCTCTCCCTCTCTTTCGCTTCTCCTAAGGCTCTTGGGAGGCTGCAAGCACGGTGTCTAGCCGGGCTAGAGCAGAGGGCTAGTCTTTCTTTTTCCCCTTTCTGGGCTGTCGTTCCCCCCGGAGCTGGACGCTGGGTCCAAATGGGGGCTGGATGCTTGAGCCCTGGAGCTCTGGAGGTCATCTTGTCTCGTGCAACCGCCCGGCTCGAGGAGGGTCACCTAGCGCTGGTTGCCCAGCGTCCGCGGGCAGCAGCGTAACTGAGGAGGACGTTTTCCCCAGGATCTGGGGGCATCCGTCACTTCCCTGTGCCTGGCCTCGTGAGTCGCCCAGTCTCCCCGTGCCGTGGAGCAGCGGGGTAGCGAGTGGGCATGGCCCCGGGGCTGGAGAGGGGTGAGGGTGCCCAGGTGCCAGCCCAGCTGCCCGCATGATGCGCCCGTTGTTTTGCGGGGGGAAAAGCACTATGCCCAGCTGGTGGCCTGGCTGCGGGAGGATAAGCAGGAGAATGAGGTAGGGCCGAAAGGGCTGGGGGAGAGCGGGTGAGTGCCCACGGGCCCTGGGGCGGGGGGGTGGGAGGAGGGCGGCAGCGGGCTCAGGGACTCGGACCCTTCCTTCTCCCAGGTGCTGCGTCAAGAAATGAAGAAACTTGAAGAGGCACTGGAGGAGGAGGAGGAGGCGTGGTGAGTTGGGCCCCTGGCCCCACACGGCTGTCTCTGCAGCACCGGGAGCGAGGGGGCTGCCAGTGGTGGTGCTAGGCAATGGGGTGGGGGGAATACGCAGCCCGAGGTGTGACAGGGAAGGCCAGTCCCTGCCTGGGGTGCTGAATGTTTGGAAGGGGACCGCCCGCGTGGCCCCCCTGGAGGTCTAGAACTCCTCCAAGCAAGCCCTGTTGCCTGCACCAGCATCAGAGGAAGAAGGAAGCAGAGGCGCCGGGGACTGTGCTGCCAGAGGTGGGGGAAGCATAGCGGGTAAGGGGGAGAGCCTGTGCCAGCCCCTGCCCCGGCCAGCGTGGGTCTCCCTGGGGAGAGGGGTCCACGGAGGTCCCAGCCACGCAGGGGCTATACTCCTGCGCGAGGCGGAGGCCAGGGGCACCGTGCAACTCCAGCTGTCCTGACTGCGCAGCAGTGCTTGACAAGCGTCCTCGCTCTGCCTCGACCTGTAGCAAAGGGACACGCTGGCGAGAAGACGCGGCTTGGTTTATTGGCTGCAGTGAGGGTCCCCACTGGGTCCCCTGGGGTCCGGTCCCGGGCAGTGGGTGGGATGGGCCAGACACCTGCTGCAGCCGACGGGGCTCGCAAGTCCAGGCTGCTGGGGAGCTGCTGGCCGGCTGTGGGCTTTGCAGCGGGGAAGTGCTCGGCATTGGTTTTCCCTGGGCCGGGCTGTTTGCCGGGCTTGCGGAGTATCGTGTCCCACCCTGCGCGAGGGAGCAATGAGAGACGGCTGGGGAGGCAGCCCGTGGGGCTCTCGGAACGGCCCCGTAGGCATCCCGTAGGCAAGATGGGCTTGGGATGCATCCAGCCTGCCCGGTCTCCCATCCCTCTTGTGCCCCACAGGACACTCGGCCTGCTCTTGGTCGGCGGCTTCGCTCTGGCTGCTGCGGTGCTCTACGCCTCCTGCTACGACCCCAAACTCTTCTGCCGCCTGCTGTTGCATGTGCTGCCTGGGGAGACCTACCGCAACCTGGCATATGCCCTGGGAAAGATGGTGCTCAGGGAGGGGCTGCTGCCTTTTTGGCAGCCTGCCCCTCCCCCCAATAAAACCTTTTCTACCTCACCTCCACGGGCTCAGGCATGTTTGCTGGGGCACAGGGAGAGGGTCTGGCCTCGCGTGCCGGTCCCCGCAGCCCCTCGACGGCAGGCCCAGCTCTGGCTGCTAGGCACTGGGTGCCGCCACTCTGCCCGCCGCAAGCCAGCTCCCCGCGTGCCAGCCTCACCTGCCCTCCCTCCCTCCCTCCGTCCCCGGAGTATTTATGGCGCTGAATAATCGGGTGGATCCACCGTCTTCTCAGGCCACGGTAGTTTTTTCACTCCGCCATTGGAGCCTGGCAACCATTGAGCAACGTGCAGGCCAACTCCTGTAAGCGTGTCTGAGGCTACTCAGGCTCCAGCAGCCGGGGCCACGTTTACAGGGAGGCCGGCAAACGTTATCACCCACAGCCCCCTAGAGCCCCCAAGCCCCTTCCTTTCCTCCCCACAGCTCCCCATGACGCCACAGCTGCCACCTGCCTTCCCACTCCGCAGCCCCCGTGGCCCCCACGCCCCTCCTTTCATGCCACAGCCCCCCAGCCCATGCCCTTCTCCCTCCCCACGGTCCCCACGACCCCGGTCTCCCCCTCCTCCCCATGCTCCCATCCCTGGTAGCCCCACAGCCGCCTGGCCCCATCCGCAGCGCTGCTGGCCCCACGGCCCCCTTGACGGTTGCACCCCATCCCTTACGGCCCATTCGAGCAATCTCTTAGCCGGTGGCCCTGTCCCCAGTGCCCATGGCCCTGCTGACCCCACAGCCACCGGCCGGCACAGCCCCGGCTGCGCCCTGCCACCTTCTCCAGCCGCTCGCAGCTTTCGCTGCCGAGGGGAAAGGCCCTGTCGGATGGAGGCCGGAGCGACCTGGCCTGCCCACTCCTGAACGCAGCGCTGCTGCACGCAGCCGCTCAAAGGGCCAGAGCTGAAGCACGTGGGGCACTGCCTGCCTGCCGCGTGCCCCTGCTGTCCCAAAAGCGGATTCTTTGCCCGGCGTGCAATAGGCCGAGCATCACACCCTCGGGAGAGACGCCGAGTATTTAGTTCAGGTTTGCGCAAAGCTGGGTGCTCGGTGGTTTCCCACAAATCAAGCACGCCCTCATACAAAACGGCAGTGTATTTATCAGGTGACACGATTAGTATCAACCCGCCCAAATTTACACTTAGTGGTTAGTGATTAACATTTCGACACTATTGCTTCACTGGATTGAAATGGGCCTCGCTTGCTATGTAAATTAGCACGCGTGCCCCTTTCGGGTGGGGGGTGAGGGGGCAGCAAATCTCTTTGGTCCGGAATTGAGTCGGCGGTCGCGATCTCCCCTCGCCACATTTCCCTTTCACCCAGGTTCTGCAGTTTTATCAAACTGCACGCTTCTCTGGCCACCGGCCCGTCTTTGGCGCCAAGATGGTCCCTTTTATCGCTCCCTTTGCTCTTCTTCAAGGCTAGAGCCCTTCATTTCCCACAGTTGCTTACTTCTCCAAACGCTTTCGTATCTTTTAGCTCCCTCCCCAATTCCTTTCCCGAGGCACGAGTGGTTAGCACTTTTGCTAATTGGAAAATGGCTCTTTCTGCAAGACATCCCCCCCACCCCTTCCTCCTGGTGGCTCTAGAGAACTGCTAGCGCAAGACAACGCCATGTCTCCAACAGCCTTGGTGCTCAATGGTTGCTAAAACCACAAGGGAGAGCAGCGGTCGCTAAGACCGCAGGACCAGAGAGTACCAGGAGCGGGGGGGAGGGAGGAAGTCTTTCGAAGGCGGGACGCTCTTGCCTCCCCACACACATGGCCCGGGGGGCGGGACCTGGTAGCACTTCTCTGCGTTTGACTGGTCACCCGTCTGGATTCGACTGCTCTCTCAGCCACTGGCGGAACTGGGACGAGAGAAGGTTCCGGAGGGCCAGAGCCTGAAATCGCTAAACAGGGACTCTCGCGCTGTCTTGGGCTCTCTCTCTCCACCAACTCCCCGTGTTGGCAGGTGTAGCGCTGGATCCGGGACTGGTGATTCTCCTCTTCATTCCTCTCTCTCTCTCTCTCCCTCTCTTTCGCTTCTCCTAAGGCTCTTGGGAGGCTGCAAGCACGGTGTCTAGCCGGGCTAGAGCAGAGGGCTAGTCTTTCTTTTTCCCCTTTCTGGGCTGTCGTTCCCCCCGGAGCTGGACGCTGGGTCCAAATGGGGGCTGGATGCTTGAGCCCTGGAGCTCTGGAGGTCATCTTGTCTCGTGCAACCGCCCGGCTCGAGGAGGGTCACCTAGCGCTGGTTGCCCAGCGTCCGCGGGCAGCAGCGTAACTGAGGAGGACGTTTTCCCCAGGATCTGGGGGCATCCGTCACTTCCCTGTGCCTGGCCTCGTGAGTCGCCCAGTCTCCCCTTGCCGTGGAGCAGCGGGGTAGCGAGTGGGCATGGCCCCGGGGCTGGAGAGGGGTGAGGGTGCCCAGGTGCCAGCCCAGCTGCCCGCATGATGCGCCCGTTGTTTTGCGGGGGGAAAAGCACTATGCCCAGCTGGTGGCCTGGCTGCGGGAGGATAAGCAGGAGAATGAGGTAGGGCCGAAAGGGCTGGGGGAGAGCGGGTGAGTGCCCACGGGCCCTGGGGCGGGGGGGTGGGAGGAGGGCGGCAGCGGGCTCAGGGACTCGGACCCTTCCTTCTCCCAGGTGCTGCGTCAAGAAATGAAGAAACTTGGAAGAGGCACTGGAGGAGGAGGAGGAGGCGTGGTGAGTTGGGCCCCTGGCCCCACACGGCTGTCTCTGCAGCACCGGGAGCGAGGGGGCTGCCAGTGGTGGTGCTAGGCAATGGGGTGGGGGGAATACGCAGCCCGAGGTGTGACAGGGAAGGCCAGTCCCTGCCTGGGGTGCTGAATGTTTGGAAGGGGACCGCCCGCGTGGCCCCCCTGGAGGTCTAGAACTCCTCCAAGCAAGCCCTGTTGCCTGCACCAGCATCAGAGGAAGAAGGAAGCAGAGGCGCCGGGGACTGTGCTGCCAGAGGTGGGGGAAGCATAGCGGGTAAGGGGGAGAGCCTGTGCCAGCCCCTGCCCCGGCCAGCGTGGGTCTCCCTGGGGAGAGGGGTCCACGGAGGTCCCAGCCACGCAGGGGCTATACTCCTGCGCGAGGCGGAGGCCAGGGGCACCGTGCAACTCCAGCTGTCCTGACTGCGCAGCAGTGCTTGACAAGCGTCCTCGCTCTGCCTCGACCTGTAGCAAAGGGACACGCTGGCGAGAAGACGCGGCTTGGTTTATTGGCTGCAGTGAGGGTCCCCACGGGGTCCCCTGGGGTCCGGTCCCGGGCAGTGGGTGGGATGGGCCAGACACCTGCTGCAGCCGACGGGGCTCGCAAGTCCAGGCTGCTGGGGAGCTGCTGGCCGGCTGTGGGCTTTGCAGCGGGGAAGTGCTCGGCATCGGTTTTCCCTGGGCCGGGCTGTTTGCCAGGCTTGCGGAGTATCGTGTCCCACCCTGCGCGAGGGAGCAATGAGAGACGGCTGGGGAGGCAGCCCGTGGGGCTCTCGGAACGGCCCCGTAGGCATCCCGTAGGCAAGATGGGCTTGGGATGCATCCAGCCTGCCCGGTCTCCCATCCCTCTTGTGCCCCACAGGACACTCGGCCTGCTCTTGGTCGGCGGCTTCGCTCTGGCTGCTGCGGTGCTCTACGCCTCCTGCTACGACCCCAAACTCTTCTGCCGCCTGCTGTTGCATGTGCTGCCTGGGGAGACCTACCGCAACCTGGCATATGCCCTGGGAAAGATGGTGCTCAGGGAGGGGCTGCTGCCTTTTTGGCAGCCTGCCCCTCCCCCCAATAAAACCTTTTCTACCTCACCTCCACGGGCTCAGGCATGTTTGCTGGGGCACAGGGAGAGGGTCTGGCCTCGCGTGCCGGTCCCCGCAGCCCCTCGACGGCAGGCCCAGCTCTGGCTGCTAGGCACTGGGTGCCGCCACTCTGCCCGCCGCAAGCCAGCTCCCCGCGTGCCAGCCTCACCTGCCCTCCCTCCCTCCCTCCGTCCCCGGAGTATTTATGGCGCTGAATAATCGGGTGGATCCACCGTCTTCTCAGGCCACGGTAGTTTTTTCACTCCGCCATTGGAGCCTGGCAACCATTGAGCAACGTGCAGGCCAACTCCTGTAAGCGTGGCTGAGGCTACTCAGGCTCCAGCAGCCGGGGCCACGTTTACAGGGAGGCCGGCAAACGTTATCACCCACAGCCCCCTAGAGCCCCCAAGCCCCTTCCTTTCCTCCCCACAGCTCCCCATGACGCCACAGCTGCCACCTGCCTTCCCACTCCGCAGCCCCCGTGGCCCCCACGCCCCTCCTTTCATGCCACAGCCCCCCAGCCCATGCCCTTCTCCCTCCCCACGGTCCCCACGACCCCGGTCTCCCCCTCCTCCCCATGCTCCCATCCCTGGTAGCCCCACAGCCGCCTGGCCCCATCCGCAGCGCTGCTGGCCCCACGGCCCCCTTGACGGTTGCACCCCATCCCTTACGGCCCATTCGAGCAATCTCTTAGCCGGTGGCCCTGTCCCCAGTGCCCATGGCCCTGCTGACCCCACAGCCACCGGCCGGCACAGCCCCGGCTGCGCCCTGCCACCTTCTCCAGCCGCTCGCAGCTTTCGCTGCCGAGGGGAAAGGCCCTGTCGGATGGAGGCCGGAGCGACCTGGCCTGCCCACTCCTGAACGCAGCGCTGCTGCACGCAGCCGCTCAAAGGGCCAGAGCTGAAGCACGTGGGGCACTGCCTGCCTGCCGCGTGCCCCTGCTGTCCCAAAAGCGGATTCTTTGCCCGGCGTGCAATAGGCCGAGCATCACACCCTCGGGAGAGACGCCGAGTATTTAGTTCAGGTTTGCGCAAAGCTGGGTGCTCGGTGGTTTCCCACAAATCAAGCACGCCCTCATACAAAACGGCAGTGTATTTATCAGGTGACACGATTAGTATCAACCCGCCCAAATTTACACTTAGTGGTTAGTGATTAACATTTCGACACTATTGCTTCACTGGATTGAAATGGGCCTCGCTTGCTATGTAAATTAGCACGCGTGCCCCTTTCGGGTGGGGGGTGAGGGGGCAGCAAATCTCTTTGGTCCGGAATTGAGTCGGCGGTCGCGATCTCCCCTCGCCACATTTCCCTTTCACCCAGGTTCTGCAGTTTTATCAAACTGCACGCTTCTCTGGCCACCGGCCCGTCTTTGGCGCCAAGATGGTCCCTTTTATCGCTCCCTTTGCTCTTCTTCAAGGCTAGAGCCCTTCATTTCCCACAGTTGCTTACTTCTCCAAACGCTTTCGTATCTTTTAGCTCCCTCCCCAATTCCTTTCCCGAGGCACGAGTGGTTAGCACTTTTGCTAATTGGAAAATGGCTCTTTCTGCAAGACATCCCCCCCACCCCTTCCTCCTGGTGGCTCTAGAGAACTGCTAGCGCAAGACAACGCCATGTCTCCAACAGCCTTGGTGCTCAATGGTTGCTAAAACCACAAGGGAGAGCAGCGGTCGCTAAGACCGCAGGACCAGAGAGTACCAGGAGCGGGGGGGAGGGAGGAAGTCTTTCGAAGGCGGGACGCTCTTGCCTCCCCACACACATGGCCCGGGGGGCGGGACCTGGTAGCACTTCTCTGCGTTTGACTGGTCACCCGTCTGGATTCGACTGCTCTCTCAGCCACTGGCGGAACTGGGACGAGAGAAGGTTCCGGAGGGCCAGAGCCTGAAATCGCTAAACAGGGACTCTCGCGCTGTCTTGGGCTCTCTCTCTCCACCAACTCCCCGTGTTGGCAGGTGTAGCGCTGGATCCGGGACTGGTGATTCTCCTCTTCATTCCTCTCTCTCTCTCTCTCCCTCTCTTTCGCTTCTCCTAAGGCTCTTGGGAGGCTGCAAGCACGGTGTCTAGCCGGGCTAGAGCAGAGGGCTAGTCTTTCTTTTTCCCCTTTCTGGGCTGTCGTTCCCCCCGGAGCTGGACGCTGGGTCCAAATGGGGGCTGGATGCTTGAGCCCTGGAGCTCTGGAGGTCATCTTGTCTCGTGCAACCGCCCGGCTCGAGGAGGGTCACCTAGCGCTGGTTGCCCAGCGTCCGCGGGCAGCAGCGTAACTGAGGAGGACGTTTTCCCCAGGATCTGGGGGCATCCGTCACTTCCCTGTGCCTGGCCTCGTGAGTCGCCCAGTCTCCCCTTGCCGTGGAGCAGCGGGGTAGCGAGTGGGCATGGCCCCGGGGCTGGAGAGGGGTGAGGGTGCCCAGGTGCCAGCCCAGCTGCCCGCATGATGCGCCCGTTGTTTTGCGGGGGGAAAAGCACTATGCCCAGCTGGTGGCCTGGCTGCGGGAGGATAAGCAGGAGAATGAGGTAGGGCCGAAAGGGCTGGGGGAGAGCGGGTGAGTGCCCACGGGCCCTGGGGCGGGGGGGTGGGAGGAGGGCGGCAGCGGGCTCAGGGACTCGGACCCTTCCTTCTCCCAGGTGCTGCGTCAAGAAATGAAGAAACTTGGAAGAGGCACTGGAGGAGGAGGAGGAGGCGTGGTGAGTTGGGCCCCTGGCCCCACACGGCTGTCTCTGCAGCACCGGGAGCGAGGGGGCTGCCAGTGGTGGTGCTAGGCAATGGGGTGGGGGGAATACGCAGCCCGAGGTGTGACAGGGAAGGCCAGTCCCTGCCTGGGGTGCTGAATGTTTGGAAGGGGACCGCCCGCGTGGCCCCCCTGGAGGTCTAGAACTCCTCCAAGCAAGCCCTGTTGCCTGCACCAGCATCAGAGGAAGAAGGAAGCAGAGGCGCCGGGGACTGTGCTGCCAGAGGTGGGGGAAGCATAGCGGGTAAGGGGGAGAGCCTGTGCCAGCCCCTGCCCCGGCCAGCGTGGGTCTCCCTGGGGAGAGGGGTCCACGGAGGTCCCAGCCACGCAGGGGCTATACTCCTGCGCGAGGCGGAGGCCAGGGGCACCGTGCAACTCCAGCTGTCCTGACTGCGCAGCAGTGCTTGACAAGCGTCCTCGCTCTGCCTCGACCTGTAGCAAAGGGACACGCTGGCGAGAAGACGCGGCTTGGTTTATTGGCTGCAGTGAGGGTCCCCACGGGGTCCCCTGGGGTCCGGTCCCGGGCAGTGGGTGGGATGGGCCAGACACCTGCTGCAGCCGACGGGGCTCGCAAGTCCAGGCTGCTGGGGAGCTGCTGGCCGGCTGTGGGCTTTGCAGCGGGGAAGTGCTCGGCATCGGTTTTCCCTGGGCCGGGCTGTTTGCCAGGCTTGCGGAGTATCGTGTCCCACCCTGCGCGAGGGAGCAATGAGAGACGGCTGGGGAGGCAGCCCGTGGGGCTCTCGGAACGGCCCCGTAGGCATCCCGTAGGCAAGATGGGCTTGGGATGCATCCAGCCTGCCCGGTCTCCCATCCCTCTTGTGCCCCACAGGACACTCGGCCTGCTCTTGGTCGGCGGCTTCGCTCTGGCTGCTGCGGTGCTCTACGCCTCCTGCTACGACCCCAAACTCTTCTGCCGCCTGCTGTTGCATGTGCTGCCTGGGGAGACCTACCGCAACCTGGCATATGCCCTGGGAAAGATGGTGCTCAGGGAGGGGCTGCTGCCTTTTTGGCAGCCTGCCCCTCCCCCCAATAAAACCTTTTCTACCTCACCTCCACGGGCTCAGGCGTGTTTGCTGGGGCACAGGGAGAGGGTCTTGCCCCGCGTGCCGGTCCCCGCAGCCCCTCGAGGGCAGGCCCAGCTCCGGCTGCTAGGCACTGGGTGCCGCCACTCTGCCTGTCGCAAGCCAGCTCCCCGCGTGCCAGCCTCACCTGCCCTCCCTCCCTCCCTCCCTCCGTCCCCGGAGTATTTATGGCGCTGAATAATCGGGTGGATCCACCGTCTTCTCAGGCCACGGTAGTTTTTTCACTCCGCCATTGGAGCCTGGCAACCATTGAGCAACGTGCAGGCCAACTCCTGTAAGCGTGGCTGAGGCTACTCAGGCTCCAGCAGCTGGGGCCACGTTTACAGGGAGGCCGGCAAACGTTATCACCCACAGCCCCCTAGAGCCCCCAAGCCCCTTCCTTTCCTCCCCACAGCTCCCCATGACGCCACAGCTGCCACCTGCCTTCCCACTCCGCAGCCCCCGTGGCCCCCACGCCCCTCCTTTCATGCCACAGCCCCCCAGCCCATGCCCTTCTCCCTCCCCACGGTCCCCACGACCCCGGTCTCCCCCTCCTCCCCATGCTCCCATCCCTGGTAGCCCCACAGCCGCCTGGCCCCATCCGCAGCGCTGCTGGCCCCACGGACCCGTTGCCGGTTGCACCCCATCCCTTACGGCCCATTCGAGCAATCTCTTAGCCGGTGGCCCTGTCCCCAGTGCCCATGGCCCTGCTGACCCCACAGCCACCGGCCGGCACAGCCCCGGCTGCGCCCTGCCACCTTCTCCAGCCGCTCGCAGCTTTCGCTGCCGAGGGGAAAGGCCCTGTCGGATGCAGGCCGGAGCGACCTGGCCTGCCCACTCCTGAACGCAGCGCTGCTGCACGCAGCCGCTCAAAGGGCCAGAGCTGAAGCACGTGGGGCACTGCCTGCCTGCCGCGTGCCCCTGCTGTCCGAAAGTGGATTCTTTGCCCGGCGTGCAATAGGCCGAGCATCACACCCTCGGGAGAGACGCCGAGTATTTAGTTCAGGTTTGCGCAAAGCTGGGTGCTCGGTGGTTTCCCACAAATCAAGCACGCCCTCATACAAAACTGCAGTGTATTTATCAGGTGACGTGATTAGTATCAACCCGCCCAAATTTACACTTAGTGGTTAGTGATTAACATTTCGACACTATTGCTTTACTGGATTGAAATGAGCCTCGCTTGCTATGGAAATTAGCACGCGTGCTCCTTTCGGGGGGGCGGGGGGCGTGGGGCAAATCTCTTTGGTCCGGAATTGAGTCGGCGGTCGCGATCTCCCCTCGCCACATTTCCCTTTCACCCAGGTTCTGCAGTTTTATCAAACTGCACGCTTCTCTGGCCACCGGCCCGTCTTTGGCGCCAAGATGGTCCCTTTTATCGCTCCCTTTGCTCTTCTTCAAGCCTAGAGCCCTTCATTTCCCACAGTTGCTTACTTCTCCAAACGCTTTCGTATCTTTTAGCTCCCTCCCCAATTCCTTTCCCGAGGCACGAGTGGTTAGCACTTTTGCTAATTGGAAAATGGCTCTTTCTGCAAGACATCCCCCCCACCCCTTCCTCCTGGTGGCTCTAGAGAACTGCTAGCGCAAGACAACGCCATGTCTCCAACAGCCTCGGTGCTCAATGGTTGCTAAAACCACAAGGGAGAGCAGCGGTCGCTAAGACCGCAGGACCAGAGAGTACCAGGAGCGGGGGGGAGGGAGGAAGTCTTTTGAAGGCGGGACGCTCTTGCCTCCCCACACACATGGCCCGGGGGGCGGGACCTGGTAGCACTTCTCTGCGTTTGACTGGTCACCCGTCTGGATTCGACTGCGCTCTCAGCCACTGGCGGAACTGGGACGAGAGAAGGTTCCGGAGGGCCAGAGCCTGAAATCTCTCGAAAGGGACTCTGGCGCTGTCTTGGGCTCTCTCTCTCCACCAACTCCCCGTGTTGGCAGGTGTAGCGCTGGATCCGGGACTGGTGATTCTCCTCTTCATTCCTCTCTCTCTCTCTCTCTCCCCCTCTCTTTCACTTCTCCTAAGGCTCTTGGGAGGCTGCAAGCACGGTGTCTAGCCGGGCTAGAGCAGAGGGCTAGTCTTTCTTTTTCCCCTTTCTGGGCTGTCGTTCCCCCCGGAGCTGGACGCTGGGTCCAAATGGGGGCTGGATGCTTGAGCCCTGGAGCTCTGGAGGTCATCTTGTCTCTTGCAACCGCCCGGCTCGAGGAGGGTCACCTAGCGCTGGTTGCCCAGCGTCCGCGGGCAGCAGCGTAACTGAGGAGGACGTTTTCCCCAGGATCTGGGGGCATCCGTCACTTCCCTGTGCCTGGCCTCGTGAGTCGCCCAGTCTCCCCTTGCCGTGGAGCAGCGGGGTAGCGAGTGGGCATGGCCCCGGGGCTGGAGAGGGGTGAGGGTGCCCAGGTGCCAGCCCAGCTGCCCGCATGATGCGCCCGTTGTTTTGCGGGGGGAAAAGCACTATGCCCAGCTGGTGGCCTGGCTGCGGGAGGATAAGCAGGAGAATGAGGTAGGGCCGAAAGGGCTGGGGGAGAGCGGGTGAGTGCCCACGGGCCCTGGGGCGGGGGGGTGGGAGGAGGGCGGCAGCGGGCTCAGGGACTCGGACCATTCCTTCTCCCAGGTGCTGCGTCAAGAAATGAAGAAACTTGAAGAGGCACTGGAGGAGGAGGAGGCGTGGTGAGTTGGGCCCCTGGCCCCACACGGCTGTCTCTGCAGCACCGGGAGCGAGGGGGCTGCCAGTGGTGGTGCTAGGCAATGGGGTGGGGGGAATACGCAGCCCGAGGTGTGACGGGGAAGCCCAGTCCCTGCCTGGGGTGCTGAATGTTTGGAAGGGGACCGACCGCGTGGCCCCCCTGGAGGTCTAGAACTCCTCCAAGCAAGCCCTGTTGCCTGCACCAGCATCAGAGGAAGAAGGAAGCAGAGGCGCCGGGGACTGTGCTGCCAGAGGTGGGGGTTAAGGGGGAGAGCCTGTGCCAGCCCCTGCCCCGGCCAGCGTGGGTCTCCCTGGGGAGAGGGGTCCACAGAGGTCCCAGCCACGCAGGGGCTATACTCCTGCGCGAGGCGGAGGCCAGGGGCACCGTGCAACTCCAGCTGTCCTGACTGCGCAGCAGTGCTTGACAAGCGTCCTCGCTCTGCCTCGACCTGTAGCAAAGGGACACGCTGGCGAGAAGACGCGGCTTGGTTTATTGGCTGCAGTGAGGGTCCCCACGGGGTCCCCTGGGGTCCGGTCCCGGGCAGTGGGTGGGATGGGCCAGACACCTGCTGCAGCCGACGGGGCTCGCAAGTCCAGGCTGCTGGGGAGCTGCTGGCCGGCTGTGGGCTTTGCAGCGGGGAACTGCTCGGCATCGGTTTTCCCTGGGCCGGGCTGTTTGCCGGGCTTGCGGAGTATCGTGTGCCACCCTGCGCGAGGGAGCAATGAGAGACGGCTGGGGAGGCAGCCCGTGGGGCTCTCGGAACGGCCCCGTAGGCATCCCGTAGGCAAGATGGGCTTGGGATGCATCCAGCCTGCCCGGTCTCCCATCCCTCTTGTGCCCCACAGGACACTCGGCCTGCTCTTGGTCGGCGGCTTCGCTCTGGCTGCTGCGGTGCTCTACGCCTCCTGCTACGACCCCAAACTCTTCTGCCGCCTGCTGTTGCATGTGCTGCCTGGGGAGACCTACCGCAACCTGGCATATGCCCTGGGAAAGATGGTGCTCAGGGAGGGGCTGCTGCCTTTTTGGCAGCCTGCCCCTCCCCCCAATAAAACCTTTTCTACCTCACCTCCACGGGCTCAGGCGTGTTTGCTGGGGCACAGGGAGAGGGTCTTGCCCCGCGTGCCGGTCCCCGCAGCCCCTCGAGGGCAGGCCCAGCCCCGGCTGCTAGGCACTGGGTGCCGCCACTCTGCCCGTCGCAAGCCAGCTCCCCGCGTGCCAGCCTCACCTGCCCTCCCTCCCTCCCTCCGTCCCCGGAGTATTTATGGCGCTGAATAATCGGGTGGATCCACCGTCTTCTCAGGCCACGGTAGTTTTTTCACTCCGCCATTGGAGCCTGGCAACCATTGAGCAACGTGCAGGCCAACTCCTGTAAGCGTGGCTGAGGCTACTCAGGCTCCAGCAGCCGGGGCCACGTTTACAGGGAGGCCGGCAAACGTTATCACCCACAGCCCCCTAGAGCCCCCAAGCCCCTTCCTTTCCTCCCCACAGCTCCCCATGACGCCACAGCTGCCACCTGCCTTCCCACTCCGCAGCCCCCGTGGCCCCCACGCCCCTCCTTTCATGCCACAGCCCCCCAGCCCATGCCCTTCTCCCTCCCCACGGTCCCCACGACCCTGGTCTCCCCCTCCTCCCAGCAAAGCTGGTTGCTCGGTGGTTTCCCACAAATCAAGCACGCCCTCATACAAAACTGCAGTGTATTTATCAGGTGACATGATTAGTATCAACCCGCCCAAATTTACACTTAGTGGTTAGTGATTGACATTTCGACACTATTGCTTTAGTGGATTGAAATGAGCCTCGCTTGCTATGTAAATTAGCACGCGTGCTCCTTTCGGGGGGGGGGGGGGGGGGGGGGGCAAATCTCTTTGGTCCGGAATTGAGCCAGCGGTCGCGATCTCCCCTCGCCACATTTCCCTTTCACCCAGGTTCTGCAGTTTTATCAAACTGCACGCTTCTCTGGCCACCGGCCCGTCTTTGGCGCCAAGATGGTCCCTTTTATCGCTCCCTTTGCTCTTCTTCAAGGCTAGAGCCCTTCATTTCCCACAGTTGCTTACTTCTCCAAACGCTTTCGTATCTTTTAGCTCCCTCCCCAATTCCTTTCCCGAGGCACAAGTGGTTAGCACTTTTGCTAATTGGAAAATGGCTCTTTCTGCAAGACATCCCCCCCACCCCTTCCTCCTGGTGGCTCTAGAGAACTGCTAGCGCAAGACAACGCCATGTCTCCAACAGCCTTGGTGCTCACTGGTTGCTAAAACCACAAGGGAGAGCAGCGGTCGCTAAGACCGCGGGACCAGAGAGTACCAGGAGCGGGGGGGAGGGAGGAAGTCTTTCGAAGGCGGGACGCTCTTGCCTCCCCACACACATGGCCCGGGGGGCGGGACCTGGTAGCACTTCTCTGCGTTTGACTGGTCACCCGTCTGGATTCGACTGCTCTCTCAGCCACTGGCGGAACTGGGACGAGAGAAGGTTCCGGAGGGCCAGAGCCTGAAATCTCTCGAAAGGGACTCTCGCGCTGTCTTGGGCTCTCTCTCTCCACCAACTCCCCGTGTTGGCAGGTGTAGCGCTGGATCCGGGACTGGTGATTCTCCTCTTCATTCCTCTTCCTCTCTCTCTCTCCCTCTCTTTCACTTCTCCTAAGGGTCTTGGGAGGCTGCAAGCACGGTGTGTAGCCGGGCTAGAGCAGAGGGCTAGTCTTTCTTTTTCCCCTTTCTGGGCTGTCGTTCCCCCCGGAGCTGGACGCTGGGTCCAAATGGGGGCTGGATGCTTGAGCCCTGGAGCTCTGGAGGTCATCTTGTCTCGTGCAACCGCCCGGCTCGAGGAGGGTCACCTAGCGCTGGTTGCCCAGCGTCCGCGGGCAGCAGCGTAACTGAGGAGGACGTTTTCCCCAGGATCTGGGGGCATCTGTCACTTCCCTGTGCCTGGCCTCGTGAGTCGCCCAGTCTCCCCGTGCCGTGGAGCAGCGGGGTAGCGAGTGGGCATGGCCCCGGGGCTGGAGAGGGGTGAGGGTGCCCAGGTGCCAGCCCAGCTGCCCGCATGATGCGCCCGTTGTTTTGCGGGGGGAAAAGCACTATGCCCAGCTGGTGGCCTGGCTGCGGGAGGATAAGCAGGAGAATGAGGTAGGGCCGAAAGGGCTGGGGGAGAGCGGGTGAGTGCCCACGGGCCCTGGGGCGGGGGGGTGGGAGGAGGGCGGCAGCGGGCTCAGGGACTCGGACCCTTCCTTCTCCCAGGTGCTGCGTCAAGAAATGAAGAAACTTGAAGAGGCACTGGAGGAGGAGGAGGAGGCGTGGTGAGTTGGGCCCCTGGCCCCACACGGCTGTCTCTGCAGCACCGGGAGCGAGGGGGCTGCCAGTGGTGGTGCTAGGCAATGGGGTGGGGGGAATACGCAGCCCGAGGTGTGACAGGGAAGGCCAGTCCCTGCCTGGGGTGCTGAATGTTTGGAAGGGGACCGACCGCGTGGCCCCCCTGGAGGTCTAGAACTCCTCCAAGCAAGCCCTGTTGCCTGCACCAGCATCAGAGGAAGAAGGAAGCAGAGGCGCCGGGGACTGTGCTGCCAGAGGTGGGGGAAGCATAGCGGGTAAGGGGGAGAGCCTGTGCCAGCCCCTGCCCCGGCCAGCGTGGGTCTCCCTGGGGAGAGGGGTCCACGGAGGTCCCAGCCACGCAGGGGCTATACTCCTGCGCGAGGCGGAGGCCAGGGGCACCGTGCAACTCCAGCTGTCCTGACTGCGCAGCAGTGCTTGACAAGCGTCCTCGCTCTGCCTCGACCTGTAGCAAAGGGACACGCTGGCGAGAAGACGCGGCTTGGTTTATTGGCTGCAGTGAGGGTCCCCACTGGGTCCCCTGGGGTCCGGTCCCGGGCAGTGGGTGGGATGGGCCAGACACCTGCTGCAGCCGACGGGGCTCGCAAGTCCAGGCTGCTGGGGAGCTGCTGGCCGGCTGTGGGCTTTGCAGCGGGGAAGTGCTCGGCATCGGTTTTCCCTGGGCCGGGCTGTTTGCCGGGCTTGCGGAGTATCGTGTCCCACCCTGCGCGAGGGAGCAATGAGAGACGGCTGGGGAGGCAGCCCGTGGGGCTCTCGGAACGGCCCCGTAGGCATCCCGTAGGCAAGATGGGCTTGGGATGCATCCAGCCTGCCCTGTCTCCCATCCCTCTTGTGCCCCACAGGACACTCGGCCTGCTCTTGGTCGGCGGCTTCGCTCTGGCTGCTGCGGTGCTCTACGCCTCCTGCTACGACCCCAAACTCTTCTGCCGCCTGCTGTTGCATGTGCTGCCTGGGGAGACCTACCGCAACCTGGCATATGCCCTGGGAAAGATGGTGCTCAGGGAGGGGCTGCTGCCTTTTTGGCAGCCTGCCCCTCCCCCCAATAAAACCTTTTCTACCTCACCTCCACGGGCTCAGGCGTGTTTGCTGGGGCACAGGGAGAGGGTCTTGCCCCGCGTGCCGGTCCCCGCAGCCCCTCGAGGGCAGGCCCAGCCCCGGCTGCTGGGCACTGGGTGCCGCCACTCTGCCCGTCGCAAGCCAGCTCCCCGCGTGCCAGCCTCACCTGCCCTCCCTCCCTCCCTCCCTCCGTCCCCGGAGTATTTATGGCGCTGAATAATCGGGTGGATCCACCGTCTTCTCAGGCCACGGTAGTTTTTTCACTCCGCCATTGGAGCCTGGCAACCATTGAGCAACGTGCAGGCCAACTCCTGTAAGCGTGTCTGAGGCTACTCAGGCTCCAGCAGCCGGGGCCACGTTTACAGGGAGGCCGGCAAACGTTATCACCCACAGCCCCCTAGAGCCCCCAAGCCCCTTCCTTTCCTCCCCACAGCTCCCCATGACGCCACAGCTGCCACCTGCCTTCCCACTCCGCAGCCCCCGTGGCCCCCACGCCCCTCCTTTCATGCCACAGCCCCCCAGCCCATGCCCTTCTCCCTCCCCACGGTCCCCACGACCCCGGTCTCCCCCTCCTCCCCATGCTCCCATCCCTGGTAGCCCCACAGCCGCCTGGCCCCATCCGCAGCGCTGCTGGCCCCACGGCCCCCTTGCCGGTTGCACCCCATCCCTTACGGCCCATTCGAGCAATCTCTTAGCCGGTGGCCCTGTCCCCAGTGCCCATGGCCCTGCTGACCCCACAGCCACCGGCCGGCACAGCCCCGGCTGCGCCCTGCCACCTTCTCCAGCCGCTCGCAGCTTTCGCTGCCGAGGGGAAAGGCCCTGTCGGATGGAGGCCGGAGCGACCTGGCCTGCCCACTCCTGAACGCAGCGCTGCTGCACGCAGCCGCTCAAAGGGCCAGAGCTGAAGCACGTGGGGCACTGCCTGCCTGCCGCGTGCCCCTGCTGTCCGAAAGTGGATTCTTTGCCCGGCGTGCAATAGGCCGAGCATCACACCCTCGGGAGAGACGCCGAGTATTTAGTTCAGGTTTGCGCAAAGCTGGGTGCTCGGTGGTTTCCCACAAATCAAGCACGCCCTCATACAAAACGGCAGTGTATTTATCAGGTGACGTGATTAGTATCAACCCGCCCAAATTTACACTTAGTGGTTAGTGATTAACATTTCGACACTATTGCTTTACTGGATTGAAATGAGCCTCGCTTGCTATGGAAATTAGCACGCGTGCTCCTTTCGGGGGGGCGGGGGGCGTGGGGCAAATCTCTTTGGTCCGGAATTGAGTCGGCGGTCGCGATCTCCCCTCGCCACATTTCCCTTTCACCCAGGTTCTGCAGTTTTATCAAACTGCACGCTTCTCTGGCCACCGGCCCGTCTTTGGCGCCAAGATGGTCCCTTTTATCGCTCCCTTTGCTCTTCTTCAAGGCTAGAGCCCTTCATTTCCCACAGTTGCTTACTTCTCCAAACGCTTTCGTATCTTTTAGCTCCCTCCCCAATTCCTTTCCCGAGGCACGAGTGGTTAGCACTTTTGCTAATTGGAAAATGGCTCTTTCTGCAAGACATCCCCCCCACCCCTTCCTCCTGGTGGCTCTAGAGAACTGCTAGCGCAAGACAACGCCATGTCTCCAACAGCCTCGGTGCTCAATGGTTGCTAAAACCACAAGGGAGAGCAGCGGTCGCTAAGACCGCAGGACCAGAGAGTACCAGGAGCGGGGGGGAGGGAGGAAGTCTTTCGAAGGCGGGACGCTCTTGCCTCCCCACACACATGGCCCGGGGGGCGGGACCTGGTAGCACTTCTCTGCGTTTGACTGGTCACCCGTCTGGATTCGACTGCTCTCTCAGCCACTGGCGGAACTGGGACGAGAGAAGGTTCCGGAGGGCCAGAGCCTGAAATCTCTCGAAAGGGACTCTGGCGCTGTCTTGGGCTCTCTCTCTCCACCAACTCCCCGTGTTGGCAGGTGTAGCGCTGGATCCGGGACTGGTGATTCTCCTCTTCATTCCTCTCTCTCTCTCTCTCTCCCCCTCTCTTTCACTTCTCCTAAGGCTCTTGGGAGGCTGCAAGCACGGTGTCTAGCCGGGCTAGAGCAGAGGGCTAGTCTTTCTTTTTCCCCTTTCTGGGCTGTCGTTCCCCCCGGAGCTGGACGCTGGGTCCAAATGGGGGCTGGATGCTTGAGCCCTGGAGCTCTGGAGGTCATCTTGTCTCGTGCAACCGCCCGGCTCGAGGAGGGTCACCTAGCGCTGGTTGCCCAGCGTCCGCGGGCAGCAGCGTAACTGAGGAGGACGTTTTCCCCAGGATCTGGGGGCATCCGTCACTTCCCTGTGCCTGGCCTCGTGAGTCGCCCAGTCTCCCCTTGCCGTGGAGCAGCGGGGTAGCGAGTGGGCATGGCCCCGGGGCTGGAGAGGGGTGAGGGTGCCCAGGTGCCAGCCCAGCTGCCCGCATGATGCGCCCGTTGTTTTGCGGGGGGAAAAGCACTATGCCCAGCTGGTGGCCTGGCTGCGGGAGGATAAGCAGGAGAATGAGGTAGGGCCGAAAGGGCTGGGGGAGAGCGGGTGAGTGCCCACGGGCCCTGGGGCGGGGGGGTGGGAGGAGGGCGGCAGCGGGCTCAGGGACTCGGACCCTTCCTTCTCCCAGGTGCTGCGTCAAGAAATGAAGAAACTTGAAGAGGCACTGGAGGAGGAGGAGGAGGCGTGGTGAGTTGGGCCCCTGGCCCCACACGGCTGTCTCTGCAGCACCGGGAGCGAGGGGGCTGCCAGTGGTGGTGCTAGGCAATGGGGTGGGGGGAATACGCAGCCCGAGGTGTGACAGGGAAGGCCAGTCCCTGCCTGGGGTGCTGAATGTTTGGAAGGGGACCGCCCGCGTGGCCCCCCTGGAGGTCTAGAACTCCTCCAAGCAAGCCCTGTTGCCTGCACCAGCATCAGAGGAAGAAGGAAGCAGAGGCGCCGGGGACTGTGCTGCCAGAGGTGGGGGAAGCATAGCGGGTAAGGGGGAGAGCCTGTGCCAGCCCCTGCCCCGGCCAGCGTGGGTCTCCCTGGGGAGAGGGGTCCACGGAGGTCCCAGCCACGCAGGGGCTATACTCCTGCGCGAGGCGGAGGCCAGGGGCACCGTGCAACTCCAGCTGTCCTGACTGCGCAGCAGTGCTTGACAAGCGTCCTCGCTCTGCCTCGACCTGTAGCAAAGGGACACGCTGGCGAGAAGACGCGGCTTGGTTTATTGGCTGCAGTGAGGGTCCCCACTGGGTCCCCTGGGGTCCGGTCCCGGGCAGTGGGTGGGATGGGCCAGACACCTGCTGCAGCCGACGGGGCTCGCAAGTCCAGGCTGCTGGGGAGCTGCTGGCCGGCTGTGGGCTTTGCAGCGGGGAAGTGCTCGGCATCGGTTTTCCCTGGGCCGGGCTGTTTGCCGGGCTTGCGGAGTATCGTGTCCCACCCTGCGCGAGGGAGCAATGAGAGACGGCTGGGGAGGCAGCCCGTGGGGCTCTCGGAACGGCCCCGTAGGCATCCCGTAGGCAAGATGGGCTTGGGATGCATCCAGCCTGCCCTGTCTCCCATCCCTCTTGTGCCCCACAGGACACTCGGCCTGCTCTTGGTCGGCGGCTTCGCTCTGGCTGCTGCGGTGCTCTACGCCTCCTGCTACGACCCCAAACTCTTCTGCCGCCTGCTGTTGCATGTGCTGCCTGGGGAGACCTACCGCAACCTGGCATATGCCCTGGGAAAGATGGTGCTCAGGGAGGGGCTGCTGCCTTTTTGGCAGCCTGCCCCTCCCCCCAATAAAACCTTTTCTACCTCACCTCCACGGGCTCAGGCGTGTTTGCTGGGGCACAGGGAGAGGGTCTTGCCCCGCGTGCCGGTCCCCGCAGCCCCTCGAGGGCAGGCCCAGCCCCGGCTGCTGGGCACTGGGTGCCGCCACTCTGCCCGTCGCAAGCCAGCTCCCCGCGTGCCAGCCTCACCTGCCCTCCCTCCCTCCCTCCCTCCGTCCCCGGAGTATTTATGGCGCTGAATAATCGGGTGGATCCACCGTCTTCTCAGGCCACGGTAGTTTTTTCACTCCGCCATTGGAGCCTGGCAACCATTGAGCAACGTGCAGGCCAACTCCTGTAAGCGTGGCTGAGGCTACTCAGGCTCCAGCAGCCGGGGCCACGTTTACAGGGAGGCCGGCAAACGTTATCACCCACAGCCCCCTAGAGCCCCCAAGCCCCTTCCTTTCCTCCCCACAGCTCCCCATGACGCCACAGCTGCCACCTGCCTTCCCACTCCGCAGCCCCCGTGGCCCCCACGCCCCTCCTTTCATGCCACAGCCCCCCAGCCCATGCCCTTCTCCCTCCCCACGGTCCCCACAACCCCGGTCTCCCCCTCCTCCCCATGCTCCCATCCCTGGTAGCCCCACAGCCGCCTGGCCCCATCCGCAGCGCTGCTGGCCCCACGGCCCCCTTGCCGGTTGCACCCCATCCCTTACGGCCCATTCGAGCAATCTCTTAGCCGGTGGCCCTGTCCCCAGTGCCCATGGCCCTGCTGACCCCACAGCCACCGGCCGGCACAGCCCCGGCTGCGCCCTGCCACCTTCTCCAGCCGCTCGCAGCTTTCGCTGCCGAGGGGAAAGGCCCTGTCGGATGCAGGCCGGAGCGACCTGGCCTGCCCACTCCTGAACGCAGCGCTGCTGCACGCAGCCGCTCAAAGGGCCAGAGCTGAAGCACGTGGGGCGCTGCCTGCCTGTTGCGTGCCCCTGCTGTCCCAAAAGCGGATTCTTTGCCCGGCGTGCAATAGGCCGAGCATCACACCGTCGGGAGAGATGCCGAGTATTTAGTTCAGGTTTGCAAAAGCTGGGTGCTCGGTGGTTTCCCACAAATCAAGCACGCCCTCATACAAAACTGCAGTGTATTTATCAGGTGACATGATTAGTATCAACCCGCCCAAATTTACACTTAGTGGTTAGTGATTAACATTTCGACACTATTGCTTTACTGGATTGAAATGAGCCTCGCTTGCTATGGAAATTAGCACGCGTGCTCCTTTCGGGTGGGGGGTGGGGGGGCAGCAAATCTCTTTGGTCCGGAATTGAGTCGGCGGTCGCGATCTCCCCTCGCCACATTTCCCTTTCACCCAGGTTCTGCAGTTTTATCAAACTGCACGCTTCTCTGGCCACCGGCCCGTCTTTGGCGCCAAGATGGTCCCTTTTATCGCTCCCTTTGCTCTTCTTCAAGGCTAGAGCCCTTCATTTCCCACAGTTGCTTACTTCTCCAAACGCTTTCGTATCTTTTAGCTCCCTCCCCAATTCCTTTCCCGAGGCACGAGTGGTTAGCACTTTTGCTAATTGGAAAATGGCTCTTTCTGCAAGACATCCCCCCCACCCCTTCCTCCTGGTGGCTCTAGAGAACTGCTAGCGCAAGACAACGCCATGTCTCCAACAGCCTTGGTGCTCAATGGTTGCTAAAACCACAAGGGAGAGCAGCGGTCGCTAAGACCGCAGGACCAGAGAGTACCAGGAGCGGGGGGGGGAGGGAGGAAGTCTTTCGAAGGTGGGATGCTCTTGCCTCCCCACACACATGGCCCGGGGGGCGGGACCTGGTAGCACTTCTCTGCGTTTGACTGGTCACCCGTCTGGATTCGACTGCTCTCTCAGCCACTGGCGGAACTGGGACGAGAGAAGGTTCCGGAGGGCCAGAGCCTGAAATCGCTAAACAGGGACTCTCGCGCTGTCTTGGGCTCTCTCTCTCCACCAACTCCCCGTGTTGGCAGGTGTAGCGCTGGATCCGGGACTGGTGATTCTCCTCTTCATTCCTCTTCCTCTCTCTCTCTCCCTCTCTTTCACTTCTCCTAAGGCTCTTGGGAGGCTGCAAGCACGGTGTGTAGCCGGGCTAGAGCAGAGGGCTAGTCTTTCTTTTTCCCCTTTCTGGGCTGTCGTTCCCCCCGGAGCTGGACGCTGGGTCCAAATGGGGGCTGGATGCTTGAGCCCTGGAGCTCTGGAGGTCATCTTGTCTCGTGCAACCGCCCGGCTCGAGGAGGGTCACCTAGCGCTGGTTGCCCAGCGTCCGCGGGCAGCAGCGTAACTGAGGAGGACGTTTTCCCCAGGATCTGGGGGCATCCATCACTTCCCTGTGCCTGGCCTCGTCAGTCGCCCAGTCTCCCCGTGCCGTGGAGCAGCGGGGTAGCGAGTGGGCATGGCCCCGGGGCTGGAGAGGGGTGAGGGTGCCCAGGTGCCAGCCCAGCTGCCCGCATGATGCGCCCGTTGTTTTGCGGGGGGAAAAGCACTATGCCCAGCTGGTGGCCTGGCTGCGGGAGGATAAGCAGGAGAATGAGGTAGGGCCGAAAGGGCTGGGGGAGAGCGGGTGAGTGCCCACGGGCCCTGGGGCGGGGGGGTGGGAGGAGGGCGGCAGCGGGCTCAGGGACTCGGACCCTTCCTTCTCCCAGGTGCTGCGTCAAGAAATGAAGAAACTTGAAGAGGCACTGGAGTAGGAGGAGGAGGCGTGGTGAGTTGGGCCCCTGGCCCCACACGGCTGTCTCTGCAGCACCGGGAGCGAGGGGGCTGCCAGTGCTGGTGCTAGGCAATGGGGTGGGGGGAATACGCAGCCCGAGGTGTGACAGGGAAGCCCAGTCCCTGCCTGGGGTGCTGAATGTTTGGAAGGGGACCGCCCGCGTGGCCCCCCTGGAGGTCTAGAACTCCTCCAAGCGAGCCCTGTTGCCTGCACCAGCATCAGAGGAAGAAGGAAGCAGAGGCGCCGGGGACTGTGCTGCCAGAGGTGGGGGAAGCATAGCGGGTAAGGGGGAGAGCCTGTGCCAGCCCCTGCCCCGGCCAGCGTGGGTCTCCCTGGGGAGAGGGGTCCACGGAGGTCCCAGCCACGCAGGGGCTATACTCCTGCGCGAGGCGGAGGCCAGGGGCACCGTGCAACTCCAGCTGTCCTGACTGCGCAGCAGTGCTTGACAAGCGTCCTCGCTCTGCCTCGACCTGTAGCAAAGGGACACGCTGGCGAGAAGACGCGGCTTGGTTTATTGGCTGCAGTGAGGGTCCCCACTGGGTCCCCTGGGGTCCGGTCCCGGGCAGTGGGTGGGATGGGCCAGACACCTGCTGCAGCCGACGGGGCTCGCAAGTCCAGGCTGCTGGGGAGCTGCTGGCCGGCTGTGGGCTTTGCAGCGGGGAAGTGCTCGGCATCGGTTTTCCCTGGGCCGGGCTGTTTGCCGGGCTTGCGGAGTATCGTGTCCCACCCTGCGCGAGGGAGCAATGAGAGACGGCTGGGGAGGCAGCCCGTGGGGCTCTCGGAACGGCCCCGTAGGCATCCCGTAGGCAAGATGGGCTTGGGATGCATCCAGCCTGCCCGGTCTCCCATCCCTCTTGTGCCCCACAGGACACTCGGCCTGCTCTTGGTCGGCGGCTTCGCTCTGGCTGCTGCGGTGCTCTACGCCTCCTGCTACGACCCCAAACTCTTCTGCCGCCTGCTGTTGCATGTGCTGCCTGGGGAGACCTACCGCAACCTGGCATATGCCCTGGGAAAGATGGTGCTCAGGGAGGGGCTGCTGCCTTTTTGGCAGCCTGCCCCTCCCCCCAATAAAACCTTTTCTACCTCACCTCCACGGGCTCAGGCGTGTTTGCTGGGGCACAGGGAGAGGGTCTTGCCCCGCGTGCCGGTCCCCGCAGCCCCTCGAGGGCAGGCCCAGCCCCGGCTGCTAGGCACTGGGTGCCGCCACTCTGCCCGTCGCAAGCCAGCTCCCCGCGTGCCAGCCTCACCTGCCCTCCCTCCCTCCCTCCGTCCCCGGAGTATTTATGGCGCTGAATAATCGGGTGGATCCACCGTCTTCTCAGGCCACGGTAGTTTTTTCACTCCGCCATTGGAGCCTGGCAACCATTGAGCAACGTGCAGGCCAACTCCTGTAAGCGTGGCTGAGGCTACTCAGGCTCCAGCAGCCGGGGCCACGTTTACAGGGAGGCCGGCAAACATTATCACCCACAGCCCCCTAGAGCCCCCAAGCCCCTTCCTTTCCTCCCCACAGCTCCCCATGACGCCACAGCTGCCACCTGCCTTCCCACTCCGCAGCCCCCGTGGCCCCCACGCCCCTCCTTTCATGCCACAGCCCCCCAGCCCATGCCCTTCTCCCTCCCCACGGTCCCCACGACCCCGGTCTCCCCCTCCTCCCCATGCTCCCATCCCTGGTAGCCCCACAGCCGCCTGGCCCCATCCGCAGCGCTGCTGGCCCCACGGCCCCCTTGCCGGTTGCACCCCATCCCTTACGGCCCATTCGAGCAATCTCTTAGCCGGTGGCCCTGTCCCCAGTGCCCATGGCCCTGCTGACCCCACAGCCACCGGCCGGCACAGCCCCGGCTGCGCCCTGCCACCTTCTCCAGCCGCTCGCAGCTTTCGCTGCCGAGGGGAAAGGCCCTGTCGGATGCAGGCCGGAGCGACCTGGCCTGCCCACTCCTGAACGCAGCGCTGCTGCACGCAGCCGCTCAAAGGGCCAGAGCTGAAGCACGTGGGGCACTGCCTGCCTGCCGCGTGCCCCTGCTGTCCCAAAAGCGGATTCTTTGCCCGGCGTGCAATAGGCCGAGCATCACACCCTCGGGAGAGACGCCGAGTATTTAGTTCAGGTTTGCGCAAAGCTGGGTGCTCGGTGGTTTCCCACAAATCAAGCACGCCCTCATACAAAACTGCAGTGTATTTATCAGGTGACATGATTAGTATCAACCCGCCCAAATTTACACTTAGTGGTTAGTGATTAACATTTCGACACTATTGCTTTACTGGATTGAAATGAGCCTCGCTTGCTATGGAAATTAGCACGCGTGCTCCTTTCGGGTGGGGGGTGGGGGGGCAGCAAATCTCTTTGGTCCGGAATTGAGTCGGCGGTCGCGATCTCCCCTCGCCACATTTCCCTTTCACCCAGGTTCTGCAGTTTTATCAAACTGCACGCTTCTCTGGCCACCGGCCCGTCTTTGGCGCCAAGATGGTCCCTTTTATCGCTCCCTTTGCTCTTCTTCAAGGCTAGAGCCCTTCATTTCCCACAGTTGCTTACTTCTCCAAACGCTTTCGTATCTTTTAGCTCCCTCCCCAATTCCTTTCCCGAGGCACAAGTGGTTAGCACTTTTGCTAATTGGAAAATGGCTCTTTCTGCAAGACATCCCCCCCACCCCTTCCTCCTGGTGGCTCTAGAGAACTGCTAGCGCAAGACAACGCCATGTCTCCAACAGCCTTGGTGCTCACTGGTTGCTAAAACCACAAGGGAGAGCAGCGGTCGCTAAGACCGCGGGACCAGAGAGTACCAGGAGCGGGGGGGAGGGAGGAAGTCTTTCGAAGGCGGGACGCTCTTGCCTCCCCACACACATGGCCCGGGGGGCGGGACCTGGTAGCACTTCTCTGCGTTTGACTGGTCACCCGTCTGGATTCGACTGCGCTCTCAGCCACTGGCGGAACTGGGACGAGAGAAGGTTCCGGAGGGCCAGAGCCTGAAATCTCTCGAAAGGGACTCTCGCGCTGTCTTGGGCTCTCTCTCTCCACCAACTCCCCGTGTTGGCAGGTGTAGCGCTGGATCCGGGACTGGTGATTCTCCTCTTCATTCCTCTTCCTCTCTCTCTCTCCCTCTCTTTCACTTCTCCTAAGGGTCTTGGGAGGCTGCAAGCACGGTGTGTAGCCGGGCTAGAGCAGAGGGCTAGTCTTTCTTTTTCCCCTTTCTGGGCTGTCGTTCCCCCCGGAGCTGGACGCTGGGTCCAAATGGGGGCTGGATGCTTGAGCCCTGGAGCTCTGGAGGTCATCTTGTCTCGTGCAACCGCCCGGCTCGAGGAGGGTCACCTAGCGCTGGTTGCCCAGCGTCCGCGGGCAGCAGCGTAACTGAGGAGGACGTTTTCCCCAGGATCTGGGGGCATCCGTCACTTCCCTGTGCCTGGCCTCGTCAGTCGCCCAGTCTCCCCGTGCCGTGGAGCAGCGGGGTAGCGAGTGGGCATGGCCCCGGGGCTGGAGAGGGGTGAGGGTGCCCAGGTGCCAGCCCAGCTGCCCGCATGATGCGCCCGTTGTTTTGCGGGGGGAAAAGCACTATGCCCAGCTGGTGGCCTGGCTGCGGGAGGATAAGCAGGAGAATGAGGTAGGGCCAAAAGGGCTGGGGGAGAGCGGGTGAGTGCCCACGGGCCCTGGGGCGGGGGGGTGGGAGGAGGGCGGCAGCGGGCCCAGGGACTCGGACCCTTCCTTCTCCCAGGTGCTGCGTCAAGAAATGAAGAAACTTGAAGAGGCACTGGAGGAGGAGGAGGAGGCGTGGTGAGTTGGGCCCCTGGCCCCACACGGCTGTCTCTGCAGCACCGGGAGCGAGGGGGCTGCCAGTGCTGGTGCTAGGCAATGGGGTGGGGGGAATACGCAGCCCGAGGTGTGACAGGGAAGCCCAGTCCCTGCCTGGGGTGCTGAATGTTTGGAAGGGGACCGCCCGCGTGGCCCCCCTGGAGGTCTAGAACTCCTCCAAGCGAGCCCTGTTGCCTGCACCAGCATCAGAGGAAGAAGGAGGCAGAGGCGCCGGGGACTGTGCTGCCAGAGGTGGGGGAAGCATAGCGGGTAAGGGGGAGAGCCTGTGCCAGCCCCTGCCCCGGCCAGCGTGGGTCTCCCTGGGGAGAGGGGTCCACGGAGGTGCCAGCCACGCAGGGGCTATACTCCTGCGCGAGGCGGAGGCCAGGGGCACCGTGCAACTCCAGCTGTCCTGACTGCGCAGCAGTGCTTGACAAGCGTCCTCGCTCTGCCTCGACCTGTAGCAAAGGGACACGCTGGCGAGAAGACGCGGCTTGGTTTATTGGCTGCAGTGAGGGTCCCCACTGGGTCCCCTGGGGTCCGGTCCCAGGCAGTGGGTGGGATGGGCCAGACACCTGCTGCAGCCGACGGGGCTCGCAAGTCCAGGCTGCTGGGGAGCTGCTGGCCGGCTGTGGGCTTTGCAGCGGGGAAGTGCTCGGCATCGGTTTTCCCTGGGCCGGGCTGTTTGCCGGGCTTGCGGAGTATCGTGTGCCACCCTGCGCGAGGGAGCAATGAGAGACGGCTGAGGAGGCAGCCCGTGGGGCTCTCGGAACGGCCCCGTAGGCATCCCGTAGGCAAGACGGGCTTGGGATGCATCCAGCCTGCCCTGTCTCCCATCCCTCTTGTGCCCCACAGGACACTCGGCCTGCTCTTGGTCGGCGGCTTCGCTCTGGTTGCTGTGGTGCTCTACGCCTCCTGCTACGACCCCAGACTCTTCTGCCGCCTGCTGTTGCATGTGCTGCCTGGGGAGACCTACCGCAACCTGGCATATGCCCTGGGAAAGATGGTGCTCAGGGAGGGGCTGCTGCCTTTTTGGCAGCCTGCCCCTCCCCCCAATAAAACCTTTTCTACCTCACCTCCACGGGCTCAGGTGTGTTTGCTGGGGCACAGGGAGAGGGTCTTGCCCCGCGTGCCGGTCCCCGCAGCCCCTCGACGGCAGGCCCAGCCCCGGCTGCTAGGCACTGGGTGCCGCCACTCTGCCCGTCGCAAGCCAGCTCCCCGCGTGCCAGCCTCACCTGCCCTCCCTCCCTCCCTCCGTCCCCGGAGTATTTATGGCGCTGAATAATCGGGTGGATCCACCGTCTTCTCAGGCCACGGTAGTTTTTTCACTCCGCCATTGGAGCCTGGCAACCATTGAGCAACGTGCAGGCCAACTCCTGTAAGCGTGGCTGAGGCTACTCAGGCTCCAGCAGCCGGGGCCACGTTTACAGGGAGGCCGGCAAACGTTATCACCCACAGCCCCCTAGAGCCCCCAAGCCCCTTCCTTTCCTCCCCACAGCTCCCCATGACGCCACAGCTGCCACCTGCCTTCCCACTCCGCAGCCCCCGTGGCCCCCACGCCCCTCCTTTCATGCCACAGCCCCCCAGCCCATGCCCTTCTCCCTCCCCACGGTCCCCACGACCCCGGTCTCCCCCTCCTCCCCATGCTCCCATCCCTGGTAGCCCCACAGCCGCCTGGCCCCATCCGCAGCGCTGCTGGCCCCACGGCCCCCTTGCCGGTTGCACCCCATCCCTTACGGCCCATTCTAGCAATCTCTTAGCCGGTGGCCCTGTCCCCAGTGCCCATGGCCCTGCTGACCCCACAGCCACCGGCCGGCACAGCCCCGGCTGCGCCCTGCCACCTTCTCCAGCCGCTTGCAGCTTTCGCTGCCGAGGGGAAAGGCCCTGTCGGATGGAGGCCGGAGTGACCTGGCCTGCCCACTCCTGAACGCAGCGCTGCTGCACGCAGCCGCTCAAAGGGCCAGAGCTGAAGCACGTGGGGCGCTGCCTGCCTGCCGCATGCCCCTGCTGTCCCAAAAGCGGATTCTTTGCCCGGCGTGCAATAGGCCGAGCATCACACCCTCGGGAGAGACGCCGAGTATTTAGTTCAGGTTTGCGCAAAGCTGGGTGCTCGGTGGTTTCCCACAAATCAAGCACGCCCTCATACAAAACTGCAGCGTATTTATCAGGTGACATGATTAGTATCAACCCGCCCAAATTTACACTTAGTGGTTAGTGATTAACATTTCGACACTATGGCTTTACTGGATTGAAATGAGCCTCGCTTGCTATGTAAATTAGCACGCGTGCTCCTTTCGGGTGGGGGTGGGGGGGCAGCAAATCTCTTTGGTCCGGAATTGAGTCGGCGGTCGCGATCTCCCCTCGCCACATTTCCCTTTCACCCAGGTTCTGCAGTTTTATCAAACTGCACGCTTCTCTGGCCACCGGCCCGTCTTTGGCGCCAAGATGGTCCCTTTTATCGCTCCCTTTGCTCTTCTTCAAGGCTAGAGCCCTTCATTTCCCACAGTTGCTTACTTCTCCAAACGCTTTCGTATCTTTTAGCTCCCTCCCCAATTCCTTTCCCGAGGCACAAGTGGTTAGCACTTTTGCTAATTGGAAAATGGCTCTTTCTGCAAGACATCCCCCCCACCCCTTCCTCCTGGTGGCTCTAGAGAACTGCTAGCGCAAGACAACGCCATGTCTCCAACAGCCTTGGTGCTCAATGGTTGCTAAAACCACAAGGGAGAGCAGCGGTCGCTAAGACCGCGGGACCAGAGAGTACCAGGAGCGGGGGGGAGGGAGGAAGTCTTTCGAAGGCGGGACGCTCTTGCCTCCCCACACACATGGCCCGGGGGGCGGGACCTGGTAGCACTTCTCTGCGTTTGACTGGTCACCCGTCTGGATTCGACTGCGCTCTCAGCCACTGGCGGAACTGGGACGAGAGAAGGTTCCGGAGGGCCAGAGCCTGAAATCTCTCGAAAGGGACTCTCGCGCTGTCTTGGGCTCTCTCTCTCCACCAACTCCCCGTGTTGGCAGGTGTAGCGCTGGATCCGGGACTGGTGATTCTCCTCTTCATTCCTCTTCCTCTCTCTCTCTCCCTCTCTTTCACTTCTCCTAAGGGTCTTGGGAGGCTGCAAGCACGGTGTGTAGCCGGGCTAGAGCAGAGGGCTAGTCTTTCTTTTTCCCCTTTCTGGGCTGTCGTTCCCCCCGGAGCTGGACGCTGGGTCCAAATGGGGGCTGGATGCTTGAGCCCTGGAGCTCTGGAGGTCATCTTGTCTCGTGCAACCGCCCGGCTCGAGGAGGGTCACCTAGCGCTGGTTGCCCAGCGTCCGCGGGCAGCAGCGTAACTGAGGAGGACGTTTTCCCCAGGATCTGGGGGCATCTGTCACTTCCCTGTGCCTGGCCTCGTGAGTCGCCCAGTCTCCCCGTGCCGTGGAGCAGCGGGGTAGCGAGTGGGCATGGCCCCGGGGCTGGAGAGGGGTGAGGGTGCCCAGGTGCCAGCCCAGCTGCCCGCATGATGCGCCCGTTGTTTTGCGGGGGGAAAAGCACTATGCCCAGCTGGTGGCCTGGCTGCGGGAGGATAAGCAGGAGAATGAGGTAGGGCCGAAAGGGCTGGGGGAGAGCGGGTGAGTGCCCACGGGCCCTGGGGCGGGGGGGTGGGAGGAGGGCGGCAGCGGGCTCAGGGACTCGGACCCTTCCTTCTCCCAGGTGCTGCGTCAAGAAATGAAGAAACTTGAAGAGGCACTGGAGGAGGAGGAGGAGGCGTGGTGAGTTGGGCCCCTGGCCCCACACGGCTGTCTCTGCAGCACCGGGAGCGAGGGGGCTGCCAGTGGTGGTGCTAGGCAATGGGGTGGGGGGAATACGCAGCCCGAGGTGTGACAGGGAAGGCCAGTCCCTGCCTGGGGTGCTGAATGTTTGGAAGGGGACCGACCGCGTGGCCCCCCTGGAGGTCTAGAACTCCTCCAAGCAAGCCCTGTTGCCTGCACCAGCATCAGAGGAAGAAGGAAGCAGAGGCGCCGGGGACTGTGCTGCCAGAGGTGGGGGAAGCATAGCGGGTAAGGGGGAGAGCCTGTGCCAGCCCCTGCCCCGGCCAGCGTGGGTCTCCCTGGGGAGAGGGGTCCACGGAGGTCCCAGCCACGCAGGGGCTATACTCCTGCGCGAGGCGGAGGCCAGGGGCACCGTGCAACTCCAGCTGTCCTGACTGCGCAGCAGTGCTTGACAAGCGTCCTCGCTCTGCCTCGACCTGTAGCAAAGGGACACGCTGGCGAGAAGACGCGGCTTGGTTTATTGGCTGCAGTGAGGGTCCCCACTGGGTCCCCTGGGGTCCGGTCCCGGGCAGTGGGTGGGATGGGCCAGACACCTGCTGCAGCCGACGGGGCTCGCAAGTCCAGGCTGCTGGGGAGCTGCTGGCCGGCTGTGGGCTTTGCAGCGGGGAAGTGCTCGGCATCGGTTTTCCCTGGGCCGGGCTGTTTGCCGGGCTTGCGGAGTATCGTGTCCCACCCTGCGCGAGGGAGCAATGAGAGACGGCTGGGGAGGCAGCCCGTGGGGCTCTCGGAACGGCCCCGTAGGCATCCCGTAGGCAAGATGGGCTTGGGATGCATCCAGCCTGCCCTGTCTCCCATCCCTCTTGTGCCCCACAGGACACTCGGCCTGCTCTTGGTCGGCGGCTTCGCTCTGGCTGCTGCGGTGCTCTACGCCTCCTGCTACGACCCCAAACTCTTCTGCCGCCTGCTGTTGCATGTGCTGCCTGGGGAGACCTACCGCAACCTGGCATATGCCCTGGGAAAGATGGTGCTCAGGGAGGGGCTGCTGCCTTTTTGGCAGCCTGCCCCTCCCCCCAATAAAACCTTTTCTACCTCACCTCCACGGGCTCAGGCGTGTTTGCTGGGGCACAGGGAGAGGGTCTTGCCCCGCGTGCCGGTCCCCGCAGCCCCTCGAGGGCAGGCCCAGCCCCGGCTGCTGGGCACTGGGTGCCGCCACTCTGCCCGTCGCAAGCCAGCTCCCCGCGTGCCAGCCTCACCTGCCCTCCCTCCCTCCCTCCCTCCGTCCCCGGAGTATTTATGGCGCTGAATAATCGGGTGGATCCACCGTCTTCTCAGGCCACGGTAGTTTTTTCACTCCGCCATTGGAGCCTGGCAACCATTGAGCAACGTGCAGGCCAACTCCTGTAAGCGTGGCTGAGGCTACTCAGGCTCCAGCAGCCGGGGCCACGTTTACAGGGAGGCCGGCAAACGTTATCACCCACAGCCCCCTAGAGCCCCCAAGCCCCTTCCTTTCCTCCCCACAGCTCCCCATGACGCCACAGCTGCCACCTGCCTTCCCACTCCGCAGCCCCCGTGGCCCCCACGCCCCTCCTTTCATGCCACAGCCCCCCAGCCCATGCCCTTCTCCCTCCCCACGGTCCCCACGACCCCGGTCTCCCCCTCCTCCCCATGCTCCCATCCCTGGTAGCCCCACAGCCGCCTGGCCCCATCCGCAGCGCTGCTGGCCCCACGGCCCCCTTGCCGGTTGCACCCCATCCCTTACGGCCCATTCGAGCAATCTCTTAGCCGGTGGCCCTGTCCCCAGTGCCCATGGCCCTGCTGACCCCACAGCCACCGGCCGGCACAGCCCCGGCTGCGCCCTGCCACCTTCTCCAGCCGCTCGCAGCTTTCGCTGCCGAGGGGAAAGGCCCTGTCGGATGGAGGCCGGAGCGACCTGGCCTGCCCACTCCTGAACGCAGCGCTGCTGCACGCAGCCGCTCAAAGGGCCAGAGCTGAAGCACGTGGGGCACTGCCTGCCTGCCGCGTGCCCCTGCTGTCCGAAAGTGGATTCTTTGCCCGGCGTGCAATAGGCCGAGCATCACACCCTCGGGAGAGACGCCGAGTATTTAGTTCAGGTTTGCGCAAAGCTGGGTGCTCGGTGGTTTCCCACAAATCAAGCACGCCCTCATACAAAACTGCAGTGTATTTATCAGGTGACGTGATTAGTATCAACCCGCCCAAATTTACACTTAGTGGTTAGTGATTAACATTTCGACACTATTGCTTTACTGGATTGAAATGAGCCTCGCTTGCTATGGAAATTAGCACGCGTGCTCCTTTCGGGGGGGCGGGGGGCGTGGGGCAAATCTCTTTGGTCCGGAATTGAGTCGGCGGTCGCGATCTCCCCTCGCCACATTTCCCTTTCACCCAGGTTCTGCAGTTTTATCAAACTGCACGCTTCTCTGGCCACCGGCCCGTCTTTGGCGCCAAGATGGTCCCTTTTATCGCTCCCTTTGCTCTTCTTCAAGGCTAGAGCCCTTCATTTCCCACAGTTGCTTACTTCTCCAAACGCTTTCGTATCTTTTAGCTCCCTCCCCAATTCCTTTCCCGAGGCACGAGTGGTTAGCACTTTTGCTAATTGGAAAATGGCTCTTTCTGCAAGACATCCCCCCCACCCCTTCCTCCTGGTGGCTCTAGAGAACTGCTAGCGCAAGACAACGCCATGTCTCCAACAGCCTCGGTGCTCAATGGTTGCTAAAACCACAAGGGAGAGCAGCGGTCGCTAAGACCGCAGGACCAGAGAGTACCAGGAGCGGGGGGGAGGGAGGAAGTCTTTCGAAGGCGGGACGCTCTTGCCTCCCCACACACATGGCCCGGGGGGCGGGACCTGGTAGCACTTCTCTGCGTTTGACTGGTCACCCGTCTGGATTCGACTGCTCTCTCAGCCACTGGCGGAACTGGGACGAGAGAAGGTTCCGGAGGGCCAGAGCCTGAAATCTCTCGAAAGGGACTCTGGCGCTGTCTTGGGCTCTCTCTCTCCACCAACTCCCCGTGTTGGCAGGTGTAGCGCTGGATCCGGGACTGGTGATTCTCCTCTTCATTCCTCTCTCTCTCTCTCTCTCCCCCTCTCTTTCACTTCTCCTAAGGGTCTTGGGAGGCTGCAAGCACGGTGTGTAGCCGGGCTAGAGCAGAGGGCTAGTCTTTCTTTTTCCCCTTTCTGGGCTGTCGTTCCCCCCGGAGCTGGACGCTGGGTCCAAATGGGGGCTGGATGCTTGAGCCCTGGAGCTCTGGAGGTCATCTTGTCTCGTGCAACCGCCCGGCTCGAGGAGGGTCACCTAGCGCTGGTTGCCCAGCGTCCGCGGGCAGCAGCGTAACTGAGGAGGACGTTTTCCCCAGGATCTGGGGGCATCCGTCACTTCCCTGTGCCTGGCCTCGTGAGTCGCCCAGTCTCCCCTTGCCGTGGAGCAGCGGGGTAGCGAGTGGGCATGGCCCCGGGGCTGGAGAGGGGTGAGGGTGCCCAGGTGCCAGCCCAGCTGCCCGCATGATGCGCCCGTTGTTTTGCGGGGGGAAAAGCACTATGCCCAGCTGGTGGCCTGGCTGCGGGAGGATAAGCAGGAGAATGAGGTAGGGCCGAAAGGGCTGGGGGAGAGCGGGTGAGTGCCCACGGGCCCTGGGGCGGGGGGGTGGGAGGAGGGCGGCAGCGGGCTCAGGGACTCGGACCCTTCCTTCTCCCAGGTGCTGCGTCAAGAAATGAAGAAACTTGAAGAGGCACTGGAGGAGGAGGAGGAGGCGTGGTGAGTTGGGCCCCTGGCCCCACACGGCTGTCTCTGCAGCACCGGGAGCGAGGGGGCTGCCAGTGGTGGTGCTAGGCAATGGGGTGGGGGGAATACGCAGCCCGAGGTGTGACAGGGAAGGCCAGTCCCTGCCTGGGGTGCTGAATGTTTGGAAGGGGACCGACCGCGTGGCCCCCCTGGAGGTCTAGAACTCCTCCAAGCAAGCCCTGTTGCCTGCACCAGCATCAGAGGAAGAAGGAAGCAGAGGCGCCGGGGACTGTGCTGCCAGAGGTGGGGGAAGCATAGCGGGTAAGGGGGAGAGCCTGTGCCAGCCCCTGCCCCGGCCAGCGTGGGTCTCCCTGGGGAGAGGGGTCCACGGAGGTCCCAGCCACGCAGGGGCTATACTCCTGCGCGAGGCGGAGGCCAGGGGCACCGTGCAACTCCAGCTGTCCTGACTGCGCAGCAGTGCTTGACAAGCGTCCTCGCTCTGCCTCGACCTGTAGCAAAGGGACACGCTGGCGAGAAGACGCGGCTTGGTTTATTGGCTGCAGTGAGGGTCCCCACTGGGTCCCCTGGGGTCCGGTCCCGGGCAGTGGGTGGGATGGGCCAGACACCTGCTGCAGCCGACGGGGCTCGCAAGTCCAGGCTGCTGGGGAGCTGCTGGCCGGCTGTGGGCTTTGCAGCGGGGAAGTGCTCGGCATCGGTTTTCCCTGGGCCGGGCTGTTTGCCGGGCTTGCGGAGTATCGTGTGCCACCCTGCGCGAGGGAGCAATGAGAGACGGCTGGGGAGGCAGCCCGTGGGGCTCTCGGAACGGCCCCGTAGGCATCCCGTAGGCAAGACGGGCTTGGGATGCATCCAGCCTGCCCTGTCTCCCATCCCTCTTGTGCCCCACAGGACACTCGGCCTGCTCTTGGTCGGCGGCTTCGCTCTGGCTGCTGCGGTGCTCTACGCCTCCTGCTACGACCCCAAACTCTTCTGCCGCCTGCTGTTGCATGTGCTGCCTGGGGAGACCTACCGCAACCTGGCATATGCCCTGGGAAAGATGGTGCTCAGGGAGGGGCTGCTGCCTTTTTGGCAGCCTGCCCCTCCCCCCAATAAAACCTTTTCTACCTCACCTCCACGGGCTCAGGCGTGTTTGCTGGGGCACAGGGAGAGGGTCTTGCCCCGCGTGCCGGTCCCCGCAGCCCCTCGAGGGCAGGCCCAGCCCCGGCTGCTGGGCACTGGGTGCCGCCACTCTGCCCGTCGCAAGCCAGCTCCCCGCGTGCCAGCCTCACCTGCCCTCCCTCCCTCCCTCCCTCCGTCCCCGGAGTATTTATGGCGCTGAATAATCGGGTGGATCCACCGTCTTCTCAGGCCACGGTAGTTTTTTCACTCCGCCATTGGAGCCTGGCAACCATTGAGCAACGTGCAGGCCAACTCCTGTAAGCGTGGCTGAGGCTACTCAGGCTCCAGCAGCCGGGGCCACGTTTACAGGGAGGCCGGCAAACGTTATCACCCACAGCCCCCTAGAGCCCCCAAGCCCCTTCCTTTCCTCCCCACAGCTCCCCATGACGCCACAGCTGCCACCTGCCTTCCCACTCCGCAGCCCCCGTGGCCCCCACGCCCCTCCTTTCATGCCACAGCCCCCCAGCCCATGCCCTTCTCCCTCCCCACGGTCCCCACAACCCCGGTCTCCCCCTCCTCCCCATGCTCCCATCCCTGGTAGCCCCACAGCCGCCTGGCCCCATCCGCAGCGCTGCTGGCCCCACGGCCCCCTTGCCGGTTGCACCCCATCCCTTACGGCCCATTCGAGCAATCTCTTAGCCGGTGGCCCTGTCCCCAGTGCCCATGGCCCTGCTGACCCCACAGCCACCGGCCGGCACAGCCCCGGCTGCGCCCTGCCACCTTCTCCAGCCGCTCGCAGCTTTCGCTGCCGAGGGGAAAGGCCCTGTCGGATGCAGGCCGGAGCGACCTGGCCTGCCCACTCCTGAACGCAGCGCTGCTGCACGCAGCCGCTCAAAGGGCCAGAGCTGAAGCACGTGGGGCGCTGCCTGCCTGTTGCGTGCCCCTGCTGTCCCAAAAGCGGATTCTTTGCCCGGCGTGCAATAGGCCGAGCATCACACCGTCGGGAGAGATGCCGAGTATTTAGTTCAGGTTTGCAAAAGCTGGGTGCTCGGTGGTTTCCCACAAATCAAGCACGCCCTCATACAAAACTGCAGTGTATTTATCAGGTGACATGATTAGTATCAACCCGCCCAAATTTACACTTAGTGGTTAGTGATTAACATTTCGACACTATTGCTTTACTGGATTGAAATGAGCCTCGCTTGCTATGGAAATTAGCACGCGTGCTCCTTTCGGGTGGGGGGTGGGGGGGCAGCAAATCTCTTTGGTCCGGAATTGAGTCGGCGGTCGCGATCTCCCCTCGCCACATTTCCCTTTCACCCAGGTTCTGCAGTTTTATCAAACTGCACGCTTCTCTGGCCACCGGCCCGTCTTTGGCGCCAAGATGGTCCCTTTTATCGCTCCCTTTGCTCTTCTTCAAGGCTAGAGCCCTTCATTTCCCACAGTTGCTTACTTCTCCAAACGCTTTCGTATCTTTTAGCTCCCTCCCCAATTCCTTTCCCGAGGCACGAGTGGTTAGCACTTTTGCTAATTGGAAAATGGCTCTTTCTGCAAGACATCCCCCCCACCCCTTCCTCCTGGTGGCTCTAGAGAACTGCTAGCGCAAGACAACGCCATGTCTCCAACAGCCTTGGTGCTCAATGGTTGCTAAAACCACAAGGGAGAGCAGCGGTCGCTAAGACCGCAGGACCAGAGAGTACCAGGAGCGGGGGGGGGAGGGAGGAAGTCTTTCGAAGGCGGGATGCTCTTGCCTCCCCACACACATGGCCCGGGGGGCGGGACCTGGTAGCACTTCTCTGCGTTTGACTGGTCACCCGTCTGGATTCGACTGCTCTCTCAGCCACTGGCGGAACTGGGACGAGAGAAGGTTCCGGAGGGCCAGAGCCTGAAATCGCTAAACAGGGACTCTCGCGCTGTCTTGGGCTCTCTCTCTCCACCAACTCCCCGTGTTGGCAGGTGTAGCGCTGGATCCGGGACTGGTGATTCTCCTCTTCATTCCTCTTCCTCTCTCTCTCTCCCTCTCTTTCACTTCTCCTAAGGCTCTTGGGAGGCTGCAAGCACGGTGTGTAGCCGGGCTAGAGCAGAGGGCTAGTCTTTCTTTTTCCCCTTTCTGGGCTGTCGTTCCCCCCGGAGCTGGACGCTGGGTCCAAATGGGGGCTGGATGCTTGAGCCCTGGAGCTCTGGAGGTCATCTTGTCTCGTGCAACCGCCCGGCTCGAGGAGGGTCACCTAGCGCTGGTTGCCCAGCGTCCGCGGGCAGCAGCGTAACTGAGGAGGACGTTTTCCCCAGGATCTGGGGGCATCCATCACTTCCCTGTGCCTGGCCTCGTCAGTCGCCCAGTCTCCCCGTGCCGTGGAGCAGCGGGGTAGCGAGTGGGCATGGCCCCGGGGCTGGAGAGGGGTGAGGGTGCCCAGGTGCCAGCCCAGCTGCCCGCATGATGCGCCCGTTGTTTTGCGGGGGGAAAAGCACTATGCCCAGCTGGTGGCCTGGCTGCGGGAGGATAAGCAGGAGAATGAGGTAGGGCCGAAAGGGCTGGGGGAGAGCGGGTGAGTGCCCACGGGCCCTGGGGCGGGGGGGTGGGAGGAGGGCGGCAGCGGGCTCAGGGACTCGGACCATTCCTTCTCCCAGGTGCTGCGTCAAGAAATGAAGAAACTTGAAGAGGCACTGGAGGAGGAGGAGGAGGCGTGGTGAGTTGGGCCCCTGGCCCCACACGGCTGTCTCTGCAGCACCGGGAGCGAGGGGGCTGCCAGTGCTGGTGCTAGGCAATGGGGTGGGGGGAATACGCAGCCCGAGGTGTGACAGGGAAGCCCAGTCCCTGCCTGGGGTGCTGAATGTTTGGAAGGGGACCGCCCGCGTGGCCCCCCTGGAGGTCTAGAACTCCTCCAAGCGAGCCCTGTTGCCTGCACCAGCATCAGAGGAAGAAGGAAGCAGAGGCGCCGGGGACTGTGCTGCCAGAGGTGGGGGAAGCATAGCGGGTAAGGGGGAGAGCCTGTGCCAGCCCCTGCCCCGGCCAGCGTGGGTCTCCCTGGGGAGAGGGGTCCACGGAGGTCCCAGCCACGCAGGGGCTATACTCCTGCGCGAGGCGGAGGCCAGGGGCACCGTGCAACTCCAGCTGTCCTGACTGCGCAGCAGTGCTTGACAAGCGTCCTCGCTCTGCCTCGACCTGTAGCAAAGGGACACGCTGGCGAGAAGACGCGGCTTGGTTTATTGGCTGCAGTGAGGGTCCCCACTGGGTCCCCTGGGGTCCGGTCCCGGGCAGTGGGTGGGATGGGCCAGACACCTGCTGCAGCCGACGGGGCTCGCAAGTCCAGGCTGCTGGGGAGCTGCTGGCCGGCTGTGGGCTTTGCAGCGGGGAAGTGCTCGGCATCGGTTTTCCCTGGGCCGGGCTGTTTGCCGGGCTTGCGGAGTATCGTGTCCCACCCTGCGCGAGGGAGCAATGAGAGACGGCTGGGGAGGCAGCCCGTGGGGCTCTCGGAACGGCCCCGTAGGCATCCCGTAGGCAAGATGGGCTTGGGATGCATCCAGCCTGCCCGGTCTCCCATCCCTCTTGTGCCCCACAGGACACTCGGCCTGCTCTTGGTCGGCGGCTTCGCTCTGGCTGCTGCGGTGCTCTACGCCTCCTGCTACGACCCCAAACTCTTCTGCCGCCTGCTGTTGCATGTGCTGCCTGGGGAGACCTACCGCAACCTGGCATATGCCCTGGGAAAGATGGTGCTCAGGGAGGGGCTGCTGCCTTTTTGGCAGCCTGCCCCTCCCCCCAATAAAACCTTTTCTACCTCACCTCCACGGGCTCAGGTGTGTTTGCTGGGGCACAGGGAGAGGGTCTTGCCCCGCGTGCCGGTCCCCGCAGCCCCTCGAGGGCAGGCCCAGCCCCGGCTGCTAGGCACTGGGTGCCGCCACTCTGCCCGTCGCAAGCCAGCTCCCCGCGTGCCAGCCTCACCTGCCCTCCCTCCCTCCCTCCGTCCCCGGAGTATTTATGGCGCTGAATAATCGGGTGGATCCACCGTCTTCTCAGGCCACGGTAGTTTTTTCACTCCGCCATTGGAGCCTGGCAACCATTGAGCAACGTGCAGGCCAACTCCTGTAAGCGTGGCTGAGGCTACTCAGGCTCCAGCAGCCGGGGCCACGTTTACAGGGAGGCCGGCAAACATTATCACCCACAGCCCCCTAGAGCCCCCAAGCCCCTTCCTTTCCTCCCCACAGCTCCCCATGACGCCACAGCTGCCACCTGCCTTCCCACTCCGCAGCCCCCGTGGCCCCCACGCCCCTCCTTTCATGCCACAGCCCCCCAGCCCATGCCCTTCTCCCTCCCCACGGTCCCCACGACCCCGGTCTCCCCCTCCTCCCCATGCTCCCATCCCTGGTAGCCCCACAGCCGCCTGGCCCCATCCGCAGCGCTGCTGGCCCCACGGCCCCCTTGCCGGTTGCACCCCATCCCTTACGGCCCATTCGAGCAATCTCTTAGCCGGTGGCCCTGTCCCCAGTGCCCATGGCCCTGCTGACCCCACAGCCACCGGCCGGCACAGCCCCGGCTGCGCCCTGCCACCTTCTCCAGCCGCTCGCAGCTTTCGCTGCCGAGGGGAAAGGCCCTGTCGGATGGAGGCCGGAGCGACCTGGCCTGCCCACTCCTGAACGCAGCGCTGCTGCACGCAGCCGCTCAAAGGGCCAGAGCTGAAGCACGTGGGGCACTGCCTGCCTGCCGCGTGCCCCTGCTGTCCCAAAAGCGGATTCTTTGCCCGGCGTGCAATAGGCCGAGCATCACACCCTCGGGAGAGACGCCGAGTATTTAGTTCAGGTTTGCGCAAAGCTGGGTGCTCGGTGGTTTCCCACAAATCAAGCACGCCCTCATACAAAACTGCAGTGTATTTATCAGGTGACATGATTAGTATCAACCCGCCCAAATTTACACTTAGTGGTTAGTGATTAACATTTCGACACTATTGCTTTACTGGATTGAAATGAGCCTCGCTTGCTATGGAAATTAGCACGCGTGCTCCTTTCGGGTGGGGGGTGGGGGGGCAGCAAATCTCTTTGGTCCGGAATTGAGTCGGCGGTCGCGATCTCCCCTCGCCACATTTCCCTTTCACCCAGGTTCTGCAGTTTTATCAAACTGCACGCTTCTCTGGCCACCGGCCCGTCTTTGGCGCCAAGATGGTCCCTTTTATCGCTCCCTTTGCTCTTCTTCAAGGCTAGAGCCCTTCATTTCCCACAGTTGCTTACTTCTCCAAACGCTTTCGTATCTTTTAGCTCCCTCCCCAATTCCTTTCCCGAGGCACAAGTGGTTAGCACTTTTGCTAATTGGAAAATGGCTCTTTCTGCAAGACATCCCCCCCACCCCTTCCTCCTGGTGGCTCTAGAGAACTGCTAGCGCAAGACAACGCCATGTCTCCAACAGCCTTGGTGCTCAATGGTTGCTAAAACCACAAGGGAGAGCAGCGGTCGCTAAGACCGCGGGACCAGAGAGTACCAGGAGCGGGGGGGAGGGAGGAAGTCTTTCGAAGGCGGGACGCTCTTGCCTCCCCACACACATGGCCCGGGGGGCGGGACCTGGTAGCACTTCTCTGCGTTTGACTGGTCACCCGTCTGGATTCGACTGCGCTCTCAGCCACTGGCGGAACTGGGACGAGAGAAGGTTCCGGAGGGCCAGAGCCTGAAATCTCTCGAAAGGGACTCTCGCGCTGTCTTGGGCTCTCTCTCTCCACCAACTCCCCGTGTTGGCAGGTGTAGCGCTGGATCCGGGACTGGTGATTCTCCTCTTCATTCCTCTTCCTCTCTCTCTCTCCCTCTCTTTCACTTCTCCTAAGGCTCTTGGGAGGCTGCAAGCACGGTGTGTAGCCGGGCTAGAGCAGAGGGCTAGTCTTTCTTTTTCCCCTTTCTGGGCTGTCGTTCCCCCCGGAGCTGGACGCTGGGTCCAAATGGGGGCTGGATGCTTGAGCCCTGGAGCTCTGGAGGTCATCTTGTCTCGTGCAACCGCCCGGCTCGAGGAGGGTCACCTAGCGCTGGTTGCCCAGCGTCCGCGGGCAGCAGCGTAACTGAGGAGGACGTTTTCCCCAGGATCTGGGGGCATCCGTCACTTCCCTGTGCCTGGCCTCGTCAGTCGCCCAGTCTCCCCGTGCCGTGGAGCAGCGGGGTAGCGAGTGGGCATGGCCCCGGGGCTGGAGAGGGGTGAGGGTGCCCAGGTGCCAGCCCAGCTGCCCGCATGATGCGCCCGTTGTTTTGCGGGGGGAAAAGCACTATGCCCAGCTGGTGGCCTGGCTGCGGGAGGATAAGCAGGAGAATGAGGTAGGGCCAAAAGGGCTGGGGGAGAGCGGGTGAGTGCCCACGGGCCCTGGGGCGGGGGGGTGGGAGGAGGGCGGCAGCGGGCCCAGGGACTCGGACCCTTCCTTCTCCCAGGTGCTGCGTCAAGAAATGAAGAAACTTGAAGAGGCACTGGAGGAGGAGGAGGAGGCGTGGTGAGTTGGGCCCCTGGCCCCACACGGCTGTCTCTGCAGCACCGGGAGCGAGGGGGCTGCCAGTGCTGGTGCTAGGCAATGGGGTGGGGGGAATACGCAGCCCGAGGTGTGACAGGGAAGCCCAGTCCCTGCCTGGGGTGCTGAATGTTTGGAAGGGGACCGCCCGCGTGGCCCCCCTGGAGGTCTAGAACTCCTCCAAGCGAGCCCTGTTGCCTGCACCAGCATCAGAGGAAGAAGGAAGCAGAGGCGCCGGGGACTGTGCTGCCAGAGGTGGGGGAAGCATAGCGGGTAAGGGGGAGAGCCTGTGCCAGCCCCTGCCCCGGCCAGCGTGGGTCTCCCTGGGGAGAGGGGTCCACGGAGGTGCCAGCCACGCAGGGGCTATACTCCTGCGCGAGGCGGAGGCCAGGGGCACCGTGCAACTCCAGCTGTCCTGACTGCGCAGCAGTGCTTGACAAGCGTCCTCGCTCTGCCTCGACCTGTAGCAAAGGGACACGCTGGCGAGAAGACGCGGCTTGGTTTATTGGCTGCAGTGAGGGTCCCCACTGGGTCCCCTGGGGTCCGGTCCCGGGCAGTGGGTGGGATGGGCCAGACACCTGCTGCAGCCGACGGGGCTCGCAAGTCCAGGCTGCTGGGGAGCTGCTGGCCGGCTGTGGGCTTTGCAGCGGGGAAGTGCTCGGCATCGGTTTTCCCTGGGCCGGGCTGTTTGCCGGGCTTGCGGAGTATCGTGTGCCACCCTGCGCGAGGGAGCAATGAGAGACGGCTGAGGAGGCAGCCCGTGGGGCTCTCGGAACGGCCCCGTAGGCATCCCGTAGGCAAGACGGGCTTGGGATGCATCCAGCCTGCCCTGTCTCCCATCCCTCTTGTGCCCCACAGGACACTCGGCCTGCTCTTGGTCGGCGGCTTCGCTCTGGTTGCTGTGGTGCTCTACGCCTCCTGCTACGACCCCAGACTCTTCTGCCGCCTGCTGTTGCATGTGCTGCCTGGGGAGACCTACCGCAACCTGGCATATGCCCTGGGAAAGATGGTGCTCAGGGAGGGGCTGCTGCCTTTTTGGCAGCCTGCCCCTCCCCCCAATAAAACCTTTTCTACCTCACCTCCACGGGCTCAGGTGTGTTTGCTGGGGCACAGGGAGAGGGTCTTGCCCCGCGTGCCGGTCCCCGCAGCCCCTCGACGGCAGGCCCAGCCCCGGCTGCTAGGCACTGGGTGCCGCCACTCTGCCCGTCGCAAGCCAGCTCCCCGCGTGCCAGCCTCACCTGCCCTCCCTCCCTCCCTCCGTCCCCGGAGTATTTATGGCGCTGAATAATCGGGTGGATCCACCGTCTTCTCAGGCCACGGTAGTTTTTTCACTCCGCCATTGGAGCCTGGCAACCATTGAGCAACGTGCAGGCCAACTCCTGTAAGCGTGGCTGAGGCTACTCAGGCTCCAGCAGCCGGGGCCACGTTTACAGGGAGGCCGGCAAACGTTATCACCCACAGCCCCCTAGAGCCCCCAAGCCCCTTCCTTTCCTCCCCACAGCTCCCCATGACGCCACAGCTGCCACCTGCCTTCCCACTCCGCAGCCCCCGTGGCCCCCACGCCCCTCCTTTCATGCCACAGCCCCCCAGCCCATGCCCTTCTCCCTCCCCACGGTCCCCACGACCCCGGTCTCCCCCTCCTCCCCATGCTCCCATCCCTGGTAGCCCCACAGCCGCCTGGCCCCATCCGCAGCGCTGCTGGCCCCACGGCCCCCTTGCCGGTTGCACCCCATCCCTTACGGCCCATTCTAGCAATCTCTTAGCCGGTGGCCCTGTCCCCAGTGCCCATGGCCCTGCTGACCCCACAGCCACCGGCCGGCACAGCCCCGGCTGCGCCCTGCCACCTTCTCCAGCCGCTTGCAGCTTTCGCTGCCGAGGGGAAAGGCCCTGTCGGATGGAGGCCGGAGCGACCTGGCCTGCCCACTCCTGAACGCAGCGCTGCTGCACGCAGCCGCTCAAAGGGCCAGAGCTGAAGCACGTGGGGCGCTGCCTGCCTGCCGCATGCCCCTGCTGTCCCAAAAGCGGATTCTTTGCCCGGCGTGCAATAGGCCGAGCATCACACCCTCGGGAGAGACGCCGAGTATTTAGTTCAGGTTTGCGCAAAGCTGGGTGCTCGGTGGTTTCCCACAAATCAAGCACGCCCTCATACAAAACTGCAGCGTATTTATCAGGTGACATGATTAGTATCAACCCGCCCAAATTTACACTTAGTGGTTAGTGATTAACATTTCGACACTATGGCTTTACTGGATTGAAATGAGCCTCGCTTGCTATGTAAATTAGCACGCGTGCTCCTTTCGGGTGGGGGTGGGGGGGCAGCAAATCTCTTTGGTCCGGAATTGAGTCGGCGGTCGCGATCTCCCCTCGCCACATTTCCCTTTCACCCAGGTTCTGCAGTTTTATCAAACTGCACGCTTCTCTGGCCACCGGCCCGTCTTTGGCGCCAAGATGGTCCCTTTTATCGCTCCCTTTGCTCTTCTTCAAGGCTAGAGCCCTTCATTTCCCACAGTTGCTTACTTCTCCAAACGCTTTCGTATCTTTTAGCTCCCTCCCCAATTCCTTTCCCGAGGCACAAGTGGTTAGCACTTTTGCTAATTGGAAAATGGCTCTTTCTGCAAGGCATCCCCCCCACCCCTTCCTCCTGGTGGCTCTAGAGAACTGCTAGCGCAAGACAACGCCATGTCTCCAACAGCCTTGGTGCTCAATGGTTGCTAAAACCACAAGGGAGAGCAGCGGTCGCTAAGACCGCGGGACCAGAGAGTACCAGGAGCGGGGGGGAGGGAGGAAGTCTTTCGAAGGCGGGACGCTCTTGCCTCCCCACACACATGGCCCGGGGGGCGGGACCTGGTAGCACTTCTCTGCGTTTGACTGGTCACCCGTCTGGATTCGACTGCTCTCTCAGCCACTGGCGGAACTGGGACGAGAGAAGGTTCCGGAGGGCCAGAGCCTGAAATCTCTCGAAAGGGACTCTCGCGCTGTCTTGGGCTCTCTCTCTCCACCAACTCCCCGTGTTGGCAGGTGTAGCGCTGGATCCGGGACTGGTGATTCTCCTCTTCATTCCTCTTCCTCTCTCTCTCTCCCTCTCTTTCACTTCTCCTAAGGGTCTTGGGAGGCTGCAAGCACGGTGTGTAGCCGGGCTAGAGCAGAGGGCTAGTCTTTCTTTTTCCCCTTTCTGGGCTGTCGTTCCCCCCGGAGCTGGACGCTGGGTCCAAATGGGGGCTGGATGCTTGAGCCCTGGAGCTCTGGAGGTCATCTTGTCTCGTGCAACCGCCCGGCTCGAGGAGGGTCACCTAGCGCTGGTTGCCCAGCGTCCGCGGGCAGCAGCGTAACTGAGGAGGACGTTTTCCCCAGGATCTGGGGGCATCCGTCACTTCCCTGTGCCTGGCCTCGTGAGTCGCCCAGTCTCCCCGTGCCGTGGAGCAGCGGGGTAGCGAGTGGGCATGGCCCCGGGGCTGGAGAGGGGTGAGGGTGCCCAGGTGCCAGCCCAGCTGCCCGCATGATGCGCCCGTTGTTTTGCGGGGGGAAAAGCACTATGCCCAGCTGGTGGCCTGGCTGCGGGAGGATAAGCAGGAGAATGAGGTAGGGCCGAAAGGGCTGGGGGAGAGCGGGTGAGTGCCCACGGGCCCTGGGGCGGGGGGGTGGGAGGAGGGCGGCAGCGGGCTCAGGGACTCGGACCCTTCCTTCTCCCAGGTGCTGCGTCAAGAAATGAAGAAACTTGAAGAGGCACTGGAGGAGGAGGAGGAGGCGTGGTGAGTTGGGCCCCTGGCCCCACACGGCTGTCTCTGCAGCACCGGGAGCGAGGGGGCTGCCAGTGCTGGTGCTAGGCAATGGGGTGGGGGGAATACGCAGCCCGAGGTGTGACAGGGAAGCCCAGTCCCTGCCTGGGGTGCTGAATGTTTGGAAGGGGACCGCCCGCGTGGCCCCCCTGGAGGTCTAGAACTCCTCCAAGCGAGCCCTGTTGCCTGCACCAGCATCAGAGGAAGAAGGAAGCAGAGGCGCCGGGGACTGTGCTGCCAGAGGTGGGGGAAGCATAGCGGGTAAGGGGGAGAGCCTGTGCCAGCCCCTGCCCCGGCCAGCGTGGGTCTCCCTGGGGAGAGGGGTCCACGGAGGTCCCAGCCACGCAGGGGCTATACTCCTGCGCGAGGCGGAGGCCAGGGGCACCGTGCAACTCCAGCTGTCCTGACTGCGCAGCAGTGCTTGACAAGCGTCCTCGCTCTGCCTCGACCTGTAGCAAAGGGACACGCTGGCGAGAAGACGCGGCTTGGTTTATTGGCTGCAGTGAGGGTCCCCACTGGGTCCCCTGGGGTCCGGTCCCGGGCAGTGGGTGGGATGGGCCAGACACCTGCTGCAGCCGACGGGGCTCGCAAGTCCAGGCTGCTGGGGAGCTGCTGGCCGGCTGTGGGCTTTGCAGCGGGGAAGTGCTCGGCATCGGTTTTCCCTGGGCCGGGCTGTTTGCCGGGCTTGCGGAGTATCGTGTGCCACCCTGCGCGAGGGAGCAATGAGAGACGGCTGGGGAGGCAGCCCGTGGGGCTCTCGGAACGGCCCCGTAGGCATCCCGTAGGCAAGATGGGCTTGGGATGCATCCAGCCTGCCCGGTCTCCCATCCCTCTTGTGCCCCACAGGACACTCGGCCTGCTCTTGGTCGGCGGCTTCGCTCTGGCTGCTGCGGTGCTCTACGCCTCCTGCTACGACCCCAAACTCTTCTGCCGCCTGCTGTTGCATGTGCTGCCTGGGGAGACCTACCGCAACCTGGCATATGCCCTGGGAAAGATGGTGCTCAGGGAGGGGCTGCTGCCTTTTTGGCAGCCTGCCCCTCCCCCCAATAAAACCTTTTCTACCTCACCTCCACGGGCTCAGGCGTGTTTGCTGGGGCACAGGGAGAGGGTCTTGCCCCGCGTGCCGGTCCCCGCAGCCCCTCGAGGGCAGGCCCAGCCCCGGCTGCTAGGCACTGGGTGCCGCCACTCTGCCCGTCGCAAGCCAGCTCCCCGCGTGCCAGCCTCACCTGCCCTCCCTCCCTCCCTCCGTCCCCGGAGTATTTATGGCGCTGAATAATCGGGTGGATCCACCGTCTTCTCAGGCCACGGTAGTTTTTTCACTCCGCCATTGGAGCCTGGCAACCATTGAGCAACGTGCAGGCCAACTCCTGTAAGCGTGGCTGAGGCTACTCAGGCTCCAGCAGCCGGGGCCACGTTTACAGGGAGGCCGGCAAACATTATCACCCACAGCCCCCTAGAGCCCCCAAGCCCCTTCCTTTCCTCCCCACAGCTCCCCATGACGCCACAGCTGCCACCTGCCTTCCCACTCCGCAGCCCCCGTGGCCCCCACGCCCCTCCTTTCATGCCACAGCCCCCCAGCCCATGCCCTTCTCCCTCCCCACGGTCCCCACGACCCCGGTCTCCCCCTCCTCCCCATGCTCCCATCCCTGGTAGCCCCACAGCCGCCTGGCCCCATCCGCAGCGCTGCTGGCCCCACGGCCCCCTTGCCGGTTGCACCCCATCCCTTACGGCCCATTCGAGCAATCTCTTAGCCGGTGGCCCTGTCCCCAGTGCCCATGGCCCTGCTGACCCCACAGCCACCGGCCGGCACAGCCCCGGCTGCGCCCTGCCACCTTCTCCAGCCGCTCGCAGCTTTCGCTGCCGAGGGGAAAGGCCCTGTCGGATGCAGGCCGGAGCGACCTGGCCTGCCCACTCCTGAACGCAGCGCTGCTGCACGCAGCCGCTCAAAGGGCCAGAGCTGAAGCACGTGGGGCACTGCCTGCCTGCCGCGTGCCCCTGCTGTCCCAAAAGCGGATTCTTTGCCCGGCGTGCAATAGGCCGAGCATCACACCCTCGGGAGAGACGCCGAGTATTTAGTTCAGGTTTGCGCAAAGCTGGGTGCTCGGTGGTTTCCCACAAATCAAGCACGCCCTCATACAAAACTGCAGTGTATTTATCAGGTGACATGATTAGTATCAACCCGCCCAAATTTACACTTAGTGGTTAGTGATTAACATTTCGACACTATTGCTTTACTGGATTGAAATGAGCCTCGCTTGCTATGGAAATTAGCACGCGTGCTCCTTTCGGGTGGGGGGTGGGGGGGCAGCAAATCTCTTTGGTCCGGAATTGAGTCGGCGGTCGCGATCTCCCCTCGCCACATTTCCCTTTCACCCAGGTTCTGCAGTTTTATCAAACTGCACGCTTCTCTGGCCACCGGCCCGTCTTTGGCGCCAAGATGGTCCCTTTTATCGCTCCCTTTGCTCTTCTTCAAGGCTAGAGCCCTTCATTTCCCACAGTTGCTTACTTCTCCAAACGCTTTCGTATCTTTTAGCTCCCTCCCCAATTCCTTTCCCGAGGCACAAGTGGTTAGCACTTTTGCTAATTGGAAAATGGCTCTTTCTGCAAGACATCCCCCCCACCCCTTCCTCCTGGTGGCTCTAGAGAACTGCTAGCGCAAGACAACGCCATGTCTCCAACAGCCTTGGTGCTCAATGGTTGCTAAAACCACAAGGGAGAGCAGCGGTCGCTAAGACCGCGGGACCAGAGAGTACCAGGAGCGGGGGGGAGGGAGGAAGTCTTTCGAAGGCGGGACGCTCTTGCCTCCCCACACACATGGCCCGGGGGGCGGGACCTGGTAGCACTTCTCTGCGTTTGACTGGTCACCCGTCTGGATTCGACTGCGCTCTCAGCCACTGGCGGAACTGGGACGAGAGAAGGTTCCGGAGGGCCAGAGCCTGAAATCTCTCGAAAGGGACTCTCGCGCTGTCTTGGGCTCTCTCTCTCCACCAACTCCCCGTGTTGGCAGGTGTAGCGCTGGATCCGGGACTGGTGATTCTCCTCTTCATTCCTCTTCCTCTCTCTCTCTCCCTCTCTTTCACTTCTCCTAAGGCTCTTGGGAGGCTGCAAGCACGGTGTGTAGCCGGGCTAGAGCAGAGGGCTAGTCTTTCTTTTTCCCCTTTCTGGGCTGTCGTTCCCCCCGGAGCTGGACGCTGGGTCCAAATGGGGGCTGGATGCTTGAGCCCTGGAGCTCTGGAGGTCATCTTGTCTCGTGCAACCGCCCGGCTCGAGGAGGGTCACCTAGCGCTGGTTGCCCAGCGTCCGCGGGCAGCAGCGTAACTGAGGAGGACGTTTTCCCCAGGATCTGGGGGCATCCGTCACTTCCCTGTGCCTGGCCTCGTCAGTCGCCCAGTCTCCCCGTGCCGTGGAGCAGCGGGGTAGCGAGTGGGCATGGCCCCGGGGCTGGAGAGGGGTGAGGGTGCCCAGGTGCCAGCCCAGCTGCCCGCATGATGCGCCCGTTGTTTTGCGGGGGGAAAAGCACTATGCCCAGCTGGTGGCCTGGCTGCGGGAGGATAAGCAGGAGAATGAGGTAGGGCCAAAAGGGCTGGGGGAGAGCGGGTGAGTGCCCACGGGCCCTGGGGCGGGGGGGTGGGAGGAGGGCGGCAGCGGGCCCAGGGACTCGGACCCTTCCTTCTCCCAGGTGCTGCGTCAAGAAATGAAGAAACTTGAAGAGGCACTGGAGGAGGAGGAGGAGGCGTGGTGAGTTGGGCCCCTGGCCCCACACGGCTGTCTCTGCAGCACCGGGAGCGAGGGGGCTGCCAGTGCTGGTGCTAGGCAATGGGGTGGGGGGAATACGCAGCCCGAGGTGTGACAGGGAAGCCCAGTCCCTGCCTGGGGTGCTGAATGTTTGGAAGGGGACCGCCCGCGTGGCCCCCCTGGAGGTCTAGAACTCCTCCAAGCGAGCCCTGTTGCCTGCACCAGCATCAGAGGAAGAAGGAGGCAGAGGCGCCGGGGACTGTGCTGCCAGAGGTGGGGGAAGCATAGCGGGTAAGGGGGAGAGCCTGTGCCAGCCCCTGCCCCGGCCAGCGTGGGTCTCCCTGGGGAGAGGGGTCCACGGAGGTGCCAGCCACGCAGGGGCTATACTCCTGCGCGAGGCGGAGGCCAGGGGCACCGTGCAACTCCAGCTGTCCTGACTGCGCAGCAGTGCTTGACAAGCGTCCTCGCTCTGCCTCGACCTGTAGCAAAGGGACACGCTGGCGAGAAGACGCGGCTTGGTTTATTGGCTGCAGTGAGGGTCCCCACTGGGGCCCCTGGGGTCCGGTCCCGGGCAGTGGGTGGGATGGGCCAGACACCTGCTGCAGCCGACGGGGCTCGCAAGTCCAGGCTGCTGGGGAGCTGCTGGCCGGCTGTGGGCTTTGCAGCGGGGAAGTGCTCGGCATCGGTTTTCCCTGGGCCGGGCTGTTTGCCGGGCTTGCGGAGTATCGTGTGCCACCCTGCGCGAGGGAGCAATGAGAGACGGCTGAGGAGGCAGCCCGTGGGGCTCTCGGAACGGCCCCGTAGGCATCCCGTAGGCAAGACGGGCTTGGGATGCATCCAGCCTGCCCTGTCTCCCATCCCTCTTGTGCCCCACAGGACACTCGGCCTGCTCTTGGTCGGCGGCTTCGCTCTGGTTGCTGTGGTGCTCTACGCCTCCTGCTACGACCCCAGACTCTTCTGCCGCCTGCTGTTGCATGTGCTGCCTGGGGAGACCTACCGCAACCTGGCATATGCCCTGGGAAAGATGGTGCTCAGGGAGGGGCTGCTGCCTTTTTGGCAGCCTGCCCCTCCCCCCAATAAAACCTTTTCTACCTCACCTCCACGGGCTCAGGTGTGTTTGCTGGGGCACAGGGAGAGGGTCTTGCCCCGCGTGCCGGTCCCCGCAGCCCCTCGACGGCAGGCCCAGCCCCGGCTGCTAGGCACTGGGTGCCGCCACTCTGCCCGTCGCAAGCCAGCTCCCCGCGTGCCAGCCTCACCTGCCCTCCCTCCCTCCCTCCGTCCCCGGAGTATTTATGGCGCTGAATAATCGGGTGGATCCACCGTCTTCTCAGGCCACGGTAGTTTTTTCACTCCGCCATTGGAGCCTGGCAACCATTGAGCAACGTGCAGGCCAACTCCTGTAAGCGTGGCTGAGGCTACTCAGGCTCCAGCAGCCGGGGCCACGTTTACAGGGAGGCCGGCAAACGTTATCACCCACAGCCCCCTAGAGCCCCCAAGCCCCTTCCTTTCCTCCCCACAGCTCCCCATGACGCCACAGCTGCCACCTGCCTTCCCACTCCGCAGCCCCCGTGGCCCCCACGCCCCTCCTTTCATGCCACAGCCCCCCAGCCCATGCCCTTCTCCCTCCCCACGGTCCCCACGACCCCGGTCTCCCCCTCCTCCCCATGCTCCCATCCCTGGTAGCCCCACAGCCGCCTGGCCCCATCCGCAGCGCTGCTGGCCCCACGGCCCCCTTGCCGGTTGCACCCCATCCCTTACGGCCCATTCTAGCAATCTCTTAGCCGGTGGCCCTGTCCCCAGTGCCCATGGCCCTGCTGACCCCACAGCCACCGGCCGGCACAGCCCCGGCTGCGCCCTGCCACCTTCTCCAGCCGCTTGCAGCTTTCGCTGCCGAGGGGAAAGGCCCTGTCGGATGGAGGCCGGAGCGACCTGGCCTGCCCACTCCTGAACGCAGCGCTGCTGCACGCAGCCGCTCAAAGGGCCAGAGCTGAAGCACGTGGGGCGCTGCCTGCCTGCCGCATGCCCCTGCTGTCCCAAAAGCGGATTCTTTGCCCGGCGTGCAATAGGCCGAGCATCACACCCTCGGGAGAGACGCCGAGTATTTAGTTCAGGTTTGCGCAAAGCTGGGTGCTCGGTGGTTTCCCACAAATCAAGCACGCCCTCATACAAAACTGCAGCGTATTTATCAGGTGACATGATTAGTATCAACCCGCCCAAATTTACACTTAGTGGTTAGTGATTAACATTTCGACACTATGGCTTTACTGGATTGAAATGAGCCTCGCTTGCTATGTAAATTAGCACGCGTGCTCCTTTCGGGTGGGGGTGGGGGGGCAGCAAATCTCTTTGGTCCGGAATTGAGTCGGCGGTCGCGATCTCCCCTCGCCACATTTCCCTTTCACCCAGGTTCTGCAGTTTTATCAAACTGCACGCTTCTCTGGCCACCGGCCCGTCTTTGGCGCCAAGATGGTCCCTTTTATCGCTCCCTTTGCTCTTCTTCAAGGCTAGAGCCCTTCATTTCCCACAGTTGCTTACTTCTCCAAACGCTTTCGTATCTTTTAGCTCCCTCCCCAATTCCTTTCCCGAGGCACAAGTGGTTAGCACTTTTGCTAATTGGAAAATGGCTCTTTCTGCAAGACATCCCCCCCACCCCTTCCTCCTGGTGGCTCTAGAGAACTGCTAGCGCAAGACAACGCCATGTCTCCAACAGCCTTGGTGCTCAATGGTTGCTAAAACCACAAGGGAGAGCAGCGGTCGCTAAGACCGCGGGACCAGAGAGTACCAGGAGCGGGGGGGAGGGAGGAAGTCTTTCGAAGGCGGGACGCTCTTGCCTCCCCACACACATGGCCCGGGGGGCGGGACCTGGTAGCACTTCTCTGCGTTTGACTGGTCACCCGTCTGGATTCGACTGCTCTCTCAGCCACTGGCGGAACTGGGACGAGAGAAGGTTCCGGAGGGCCAGAGCCTGAAATCTCTCGAAAGGGACTCTCGCGCTGTCTTGGGCTCTCTCTCTCCACCAACTCCCCGTGTTGGCAGGTGTAGCGCTGGATCCGGGACTGGTGATTCTCCTCTTCATTCCTCTTCCTCTCTCTCTCTCCCTCTCTTTCACTTCTCCTAAGGCTCTTGGGAGGCTGCAAGCACGGTGTGTAGCCGGGCTAGAGCAGAGGGCTAGTCTTTCTTTTTCCCCTTTCTGGGCTGTCGTTCCCCCCGGAGCTGGACGCTGGGTCCAAATGGGGGCTGGATGCTTGAGCCCTGGAGCTCTGGAGGTCATCTTGTCTCGTGCAACCGCCCGGCTCGAGGAGGGTCACCTAGCGCTGGTTGCCCAGCGTCCGCGGGCAGCAGCGTAACTGAGGAGGACGTTTTCCCCAGGATCTGGGGGCATCCGTCACTTCCCTGTGCCTGGCCTCGTCAGTCGCCCAGTCTCCCCGTGCCGTGGAGCAGCGGGGTAGCGAGTGGGCATGGCCCCGGGGCTGGAGAGGGGTGAGGGTGCCCAGGTGCCAGCCCAGCTGCCCGCATGATGCGCCCGTTGTTTTGCGGGGGGAAAAGCACTATGCCCAGCTGGTGGCCTGGCTGCGGGAGGATAAGCAGGAGAATGAGGTAGGGCCAAAAGGGCTGGGGGAGAGCGGGTGAGTGCCCACGGGCCCTGGGGCGGGGGGGTGGGAGGAGGGCGGCAGCGGGCCCAGGGACTCGGACCCTTCCTTCTCCCAGGTGCTGCGTCAAGAAATGAAGAAACTTGAAGAGGCACTGGAGGAGGAGGAGGAGGCGTGGTGAGTTGGGCCCCTGGCCCCACACGGCTGTCTCTGCAGCACCGGGAGCGAGGGGGCTGCCAGTGCTGGTGCTAGGCAATGGGGTGGGGGGAATACGCAGCCCGAGGTGTGACAGGGAAGCCCAGTCCCTGCCTGGGGTGCTGAATGTTTGGAAGGGGACCGCCCGCGTGGCCCCCCTGGAGGTCTAGAACTCCTCCAAGCGAGCCCTGTTGCCTGCACCAGCATCAGAGGAAGAAGGAGGCAGAGGCGCCGGGGACTGTGCTGCCAGAGGTGGGGGAAGCATAGCGGGTAAGGGGGAGAGCCTGTGCCAGCCCCTGCCCCGGCCAGCGTGGGTCTCCCTGGGGAGAGGGGTCCACGGAGGTGCCAGCCACGCAGGGGCTATACTCCTGCGCGAGGCGGAGGCCAGGGGCACCGTGCAACTCCAGCTGTCCTGACTGCGCAGCAGTGCTTGACAAGCGTCCTCGCTCTGCCTCGACCTGTAGCAAAGGGACACGCTGGCGAGAAGACGCGGCTTGGTTTATTGGCTGCAGTGAGGGTCCCCACTGGGGCCCCTGGGGTCCGGTCCCGGGCAGTGGGTGGGATGGGCCAGACACCTGCTGCAGCCGACGGGGCTCGCAAGTCCAGGCTGCTGGGGAGCTGCTGGCCGGCTGTGGGCTTTGCAGCGGGGAAGTGCTCGGCATCGGTTTTCCCTGGGCCGGGCTGTTTGCCGGGCTTGCGGAGTATCGTGTGCCACCCTGCGCGAGGGAGCAATGAGAGACGGCTGGGGAGGCAGCCCGTGGGGCTCTCGGAACGGCCCCGTAGGCATCCCGTAGGCAAGACGGGCTTGGGATGCATCCAGCCTGCCCTGTCTCCCATCCCTCTTGTGCCCCACAGGACACTCGGCCTGCTCTTGGTCGGCGGCTTCGCTCTGGCTGCTGCGGTGCTCTACGCCTCCTGCTAGGACCCCAAACTCTTCTGCCGCCTGCTGTTGCATGTGCTGCCTGGGGAGACCTACCGCAACCTGGCATATGCCCTGGGAAAGATGGTGCTCAGGGAGGGGCTGCTGCCTTTTTGGCAGCCTGCCCCTCCCCCCAATAAAACCTTTTCTACCTCACCTCCACGGGCTCAGGCGTGTTTGCTGGGGCACAGGGAGAGGGTCTTGCCCCGCGTGCCGGTCCCCGCAGCCCCTCGAGGGCAGGCCCAGCCCCGGCTGCTAGGCACTGGGTGCCGCCACTCTGCCTGTCGCAAGCCAACTCCCCGCGTGCCAGCCTAACCTGCCCTCCCTCCCTCCCTCCGTCCCCGGAGTATTTATGGCGCTGAATAATCGGGTGGATCCACCGTCTTCTCAGGCCACGGTAGTTTTTTCACTCCGCCATTGGAGCCTGGCAACCATTGAGCAACGTGCAGGCCAACTCCTGTAAGCGTGGCTGAGGCTACTCAGGCTCCAGCAGCCGGGGCCACGTTTACAGGGAGGCCGGCAAACGTTATCACCCACAGCCCCCTAGAGCCCCCAAGCCCCTTCCTTTCCTCCCCACAGCTCCCCATGACGCCACAGCTGCCACCTGCCTTCCCACTCCGCAGCCCCCGTGGCCCCCACGCCCCTCCTTTCATGCCACAGCCCCCCAGCCCATGCCCTTCTCCCTCCCCACGGTCCTCACGACCCCGGTCTCCCCCTCCTCCCCATGCTCCCATCCCTGGTAGCCCCACAGCCGCCTGGCCCCATCCGCAGCGCTGCTGGCCCCACGGACCCCTTGCCGGTTGCACCCCATCCCTTACGGCCCATTCTAGCAATCTCTTAGCCGGTGGCCCTGTCCCCAGTGCCCATGGCCCTGCTGACCCCACAGCCACCGGCCGGCACAGCCCCGGCTGCGCCCTGCCACCTTCTCCAGCCGCTCGCAGCTTTCGCTGCCGAGGGGAAAGGCCCTGTCGGATGGAGGCCGGAGCGACCTGGCCTGCCCACTCCTGAACGCAGCGCTGCTGCACGCAGCCGCTCAAAGGGCCAGAGCTGAAGCACGTGGGGCGCTGCCTGCCTGTTGCGTGCCCCTGCTGTCCCAAAAGCGGATTCTTTGCCCGGCGTGCAATAGGCCGAGCATCACACCCTCGGGAGAGACGCTGAGTATTTAGTTCAGGTTTGCGCAAAGCTGGGTGCTCGGTGGTTTCCCACAAATCAAGCACGCCCTCATACAAAACTGCAGCGTATTTATCAGGTGACATGATTAGTATCAACCCGCCCAAATTTACACTTAGTGGTTAGTGATTAACATTTCGACACTATTGCTTTACTGGATTGAAATGAGCCTCGCTTGCTATGGAAATTAGCATGCGTGCTCCTTTCGGGTGGGGGGTGGGGGGGCAGCAAATCTCTTTGGTCCGGAATTGAGTCGGCGGTCGCGATCTCCCCTCGCCACATTTCCCTTTCACCCAGGTTCTGCAGTTTTATCAAACTGCACGCTTCTCTGGCCACCGGCCCGTCTTTGGCGCCAAGATGGTCCCTTTTATCGCTCCCTTTGCTCTTCTTCAAGGCTAGAGCCCTTCATTTCCCACAGTTGCTTACTTCTCCAAACGCTTTCGTATCTTTTAGCTCCCTCCCCAATTCCTTTCCCGAGGCACAAGTGGTTAGCACTTTTGCTAATTGGAAAATGGCTCTTTCTGCAAGGCATCCCCCCCACCCCTTCCTCCTGGTGGCTCTAGAGAACTGCTAGCGCAAGACAACGCCATGTCTCCAACAGCCTTGGTGCTCAATGGTTGCTAAAACCACAAGGGAGAGCAGCGGTCGCTAAGACCGCAGGACCAGAGAGTACCAGGAGCGGGGGGGAGGGAGGAAGTCTTTCGAAGGCGGGACGCTCTTGCCTCCCCACACACATGGCCCGGGGGGCGGGACCTGGTAGCACTTCTCTGCGTTTGACTGGTCACCCGTCTGGATTCGACTGCGCTCTCAGCCACTGGCGGAACTGGGACGAGAGAAGGTTCCGGAGGGCCAGAGCCTGAAATCTCTCGAAAGGGACTCTCGCGCTGTCTTGGGCTCTCTCTCTCCACCAACTCCCCGTGTTGGCAGGTGTAGCGCTGGATCCGGGACTGGTGATTCTCCTCTTCATTCCTCTTCCTCTCTCTCTCTCCCTCTCTTTCACTTCTCCTAAGGCTCTTGGGAGGCTGCAAGCACGGTGTGTAGCCGGGCTAGAGCAGAGGGCTAGTCTTTCTTTTTCCCCTTTCTGGGCTGTCGTTCCCCCCGGAGCTGGACGCTGGGTCCAAATGGGGGCTGGATGCTTGAGCCCTGGAGCTCTGGAGGTCATCTTGTCTCGTGCAACCGCCCGGCTCGAGGAGGGTCACCTAGCGCTGGTTGCCCAGCGTCCGCGGGCAGCAGCGTAACTGAGGAGGACGTTTTCCCCAGGATCTGGGGGCATCCGTCACTTCCCTGTGCCTGGCCTCGTGAGTCGCCCAGTCTCCCAGTGCCGTGGAGCAGCGGGGTAGCGAGTGGGCATGGCCCCGGGGCTGGAGAGGGGTGAGGGTGCCCAGGTGCCAGCCCAGCTGCCCGCATGATGCGCCCGTTGTTTTGCGGGGGGAAAAGCACTATGCCCAGCTGGTGGCCTGGCTGCGGGAGGATAAGCAGGAGAATGAGGTAGGGCCGAAAGGGCTGGGGGAGAGCGGGTGAGTGCCCACGGGCCCTGGGGCGGGGGGGTGGGAGGAGGGCGGCAGCGGGCTCAGGGACTCGGACCCTTCCTTCTCCCAGGTGCTGCGTCAAGAAATGAAGAAACTTGAAGAGGCACTGGAGGAGGAGGAGGCGTGGTGAGTTGGGCCCCTGGCCCCACACGGCTGTCTCTGCAGCACCGGGAGCGAGGGGGCTGCCAGTGCTGGTGCTAGGCAATGGGGTGGGGGGAATACGCAGCCCGAGGTGTGACAGGGAAGCCCAGTCCCTGCCTGGGGTGCTGAATGTTTGGAAGGGGACCGCCCGCGTGGCCCCCCTGGAGGTCTAGAACTCCTCCAAGCGAGCCCTGTTGCCTGCACCAGCATCAGAGGAAGAAGGAGGCAGAGGCGCCGGGGACTGTGCTGCCAGAGGTGGGGGAAGCATAGCGGGTAAGGGGGAGAGCCTGTGCCAGCCCCTGCCCCGGCCAGCGTGGGTCTCCCTGGGGAGAGGGGTCCACGGAGGTCCCAGCCACGCAGGGGCTATACTCCTGCGCGAGGCGGAGGCCAGGGGCACCGTGCAACTCCAGCTGTCCTGACTGCGCAGCAGTGCTTGACAAGCGTCCTCGCTCTGCCTCGACCTGTAGCAAAGGGACACGCTGGCGAGAAGACGCGGCTTGGTTTATTGGCTGCAGTGAGGGTCCCCACTGGGTCCCCTGGGGTCCGGTCCCGGGCAGTGGGTGGGATGGGCCAGACACCTGCTGCAGCCGACGGGGCTCGCAAGTCCAGGCTGCTGGGGAGCTGCTGGCCGGCTGTGGGCTTTGCAGCGGGGAAGTGCTCGGCATCGGTTTTCCCTGGGCCGGGCTGTTTGCCGGGCTTGCGGAGTATCGTGTGCCACCCTGCGCGAGGGAGCAATGAGAGACGGCTGGGGAGGCAGCCCGTGGGGCTCTCGGAACGGCCCCGTAGGCATCCCGTAGGCAAGACGGGCTTGGGATGCATCCAGCCTGCCCTGTCTCCCATCCCTCTTGTGCCCCACAGGACACTCGGCCTGCTCTTGGTCGGCAGCTTCGCTCTGGCTGCTGCGGTGCTCTACGCCTCCTGCTAGGACCCCAAACTCTTCTGCCGCCTGCTGTTGCATGTGCTGCCTGGGGAGACCTACCGCAACCTGGCATATGCCCTGGGAAAGATGGTGCTCAGGGAGGGGCTGCTGCCTTTTTGGCAGCCTGCCCCTCCCCCCAATAAAACCTTTTCTACCTCACCTCCACGGGCTCAGGCGTGTTTGCTGGGGCACAGGGAGAGGGTCTTGCCCCGCGTGCCGGTCCCCGCAGCCCCTCGAGGGCAGGCCCAGCCCCGGCTGCTAGGCACTGGGTGCCGCCACTCTGCCTGTCGCAAGCCAACTCCCCGCGTGCCAGCCTAACCTGCCCTCCCTCCCTCCCTCCCTCCGTCCCCGGAGTATTTATGGCGCTGAATAATCGGGTGGATCCACCGTCTTCTCAGGCCACGGTAGTTTTTTCACTCCGCCATTGGAGCCTGGCAACCATTGAGCAACGTGCAGGCCAACTCCTGTAAGCGTGGCTGAGGCTACTCAGGCTCCAGCAGCCGGGGCCACGTTTACAGGGAGGCCGGCAAACGTTATCACCCACAGCCCCCTAGAGCCCCCAAGCCCCTTCCTTTCCTCCCCACAGCTCCCCATGACACCACAGCTGCCACCTGCCTTCCCACTCCGCAGCCCCCGTGGCCCCCACGCCCCTCCTTTCATGCCACAGCCCCCCAGCCCATGCCCTTCTCCCTCCCCACGGTCCCCACGACCCCGGTCTCCCCCTCCTCCCCATGCTTCCATCCCTGGTAGCCCCACAGCCGCCTGGCCCCATCCGCAGCGCTGCTGGCCCCACGGACCCGTTGCCGGTTGCACCCCATCCCTTACGGCCCATTCTAGCAATCTCTTAGCCGGTGGCCCTGTCCCCAGTGCCCATGGCCCTGCTGACCCCACAGCCACCGGCCGGCACAGCCCCGGCTGCGCCCTGCCACCTTCTCCAGCCGCTCGCAGCTTTCGCTGCCGAGGGGAAAGGCCCTGTCGGATGGAGGCCGGAGCGACCTGGCCTGCCCACTCCTGAACGCAGCGCTGCTGCACGCAGCCGCTCAAAGGGCCAGAGCTGAAGCACGTGGGGCGCTGCCTGCCTGCCGCATGCCCCTGCTGTCCCAAAAGCGGATTCTTTGCCCGGCGTGCAATAGGCCGAGCATCACACCCTCGGGAGAGACGCCGAGTATTTAGTTCAGGTTTGCGCAAAGCTGGGTGCTCGGTGGTTTCCCACAAATCAAGCACGCCCTCATACAAAACTGCAGCGTATTTATCAGGTGACATGATTAGTATCAACCCGCCCAAATTTACACTTAGTGGTTAGTGATTAACATTTCGACACTATTGCTTTACTGGATTGAAATGAGCCTCGCTTGCTATGGAAATTAGCACGCGTGCTCCTTTCGGGTGGGGGGTGGGGGGGCAGCAAATCTCTTTGGTCCGGAATTGAGTCGGCGGTCGCGATCTCCCCTCGCCACATTTCCCTTTCACCCAGGTTCTGCAGTTTTATCAAACTGCACGCTTCTCTGGCCACCGGCCCGTCTTTGGCGCCAAGATGGTCCCTTTTATCGCTCCCTTTGCTCTTCTTCAAGGCTAGAGCCCTTCATTTCCCACAGTTGCTTACTTCTCCAAACGCTTTCGTATCTTTTAGCTCCCTCCCCAATTCCTTTCCCGAGGCACAAGTGGTTAGCACTTTTGCTAATTGGAAAATGGCTCTTTCTGCAAGGCATCCCCCCCACCCCTTCCTCCTGGTGGCTCTAGAGAACTGCTAGCGCAAGACAATGCCATGTCTCCAACAGCCTTGGTGCTCAATGGTTGCTAAAACCACAAGGGAGAGCAGCGGTCGCTAAGACCGCAGGACCAGAGAGTACCAGGAGCGGGGGGGAGGGAGGAAGTCTTTCGAAGGCGGGACGCTCTTGCCTCCCCACACACATGGCCCGGGGGGCGGGACCTGGTAGCACTTCTCTGCGTTTGACTGGTCACCCGTCTGGATTCGACTGCGCTCTCAGCCACTGGCGGAACTGGGACGAGAGAAGGTTCCGGAGGGCCAGAGCCTGAAATCTCTCGAAAGGGACTCTCGCGCTGTCTTGGGCTCTCTCTCTCCACCAACTCCCCGTGTTGGCAGGTGTAGCGCTGGATCCGGGACTGGTGATTCTCCTCTTCATTCCTCTCTCTCTCTCTCTCTCCCCCTCTCTTTCACTTCTCCTAAGGCTCTTGGGAGGCTGCAAGCACGGTGTCTAGCCGGGCTAGAGCAGAGGGCTAGTCTTTCTTTTTCCCCTTTCTGGGCTGTCGTTCCCCCCGGAGCTGGACGCTGGGTCCAAATGGGGGCTGGGTGCTTGGGCCCTGGAGCTCTGGAGGTCATCTTGTCTCGTGCAACCGCCCGGCTCGAGGAGGGTCACCTAGAGCTGGTTGCCCAGCGTCCGCGGGCAGCAGCGTAACTGAGGAGGACGTTTTCCCCAGGATCTGGGGGCATCCGTCACTTCCCTGTGCCTGGCCTCGTGAGTCGCCCAGTCTCCCCGTGCCGTGGAGCAGCGGGGTAGCGAGTGGGCATGGCCCCGGGGCTGGAGAGGGGTGAGGGTGCCCAGGTGCCAGCCCAGCTGCCCGCATGATGCGCCCGTTGTTTTGCGGGGGGAAAAGCACTATGCCCAGCTGGTGGCCTGGCTGCGGGAGGATAAGCAGGAGAATGAGGTAGGGCCGAAAGGGCTGGGGGAGAGCGGGTGAGTGCCCACGGGCCCTGGGGTGGGGGGGTGGGAGGAGGGCGGCAGCGGGCTCAGGGACTCGGACCCTTCCTTCTCCCAGGTGCTGCGTCAAGAAATGAAGAAACTTGAAGAGGCACTGGAGGAGGAGGAGGCGTGGTGAGTTGGGCCCCTGGCCCCACACGGCTGTCTCTGCAGCACCGGGAGCGAGGGGGCTGCCAGTGGTGGTGCTAGGCAATGGGGTGGGGGGAATACGCAGCCCGAGGTGTGACAGGGAAGCCCAGTCCCTGCCTGGGGTGCTGAATGTTTGGAAGGGGACCGACCGCGTGGCCCCCCTGGAGGTCTAGAACTCCTCCAAGCGAGCCCTGTTGCCTGCACCAGCATCAGAGGAAGAAGGAGGCAGAGGCGCCGGGGACTGTGCTGCCAGAGGTGGGGGAAGCATAGCGGGTAAGGGGGAGAGCCTGTGCCAGCCCCTGCCCCGGCCAGCGTGGGTCTCCCTGGGGAGAGGGGTCCACGGAGGTCCCAGCCACGCAGGGGCTATACTCCTGCGCGAGGCGGAGGCCAGGGGCACCGTGCAACTCCAGCTGTCCTGACTGCGCAGCAGTGCTTGACAAGCGTCCTCGCTCTGCCTCGACCTGTAGCAAAGGGACACGCTGGCGAGAAGACGCGGCTTGGTTTATTGGCTGCAGTGAGGGTCCCCACTGGGTCCCCTGGGGTCCGGTCCCGGGCAGTGGGTGGGATGGGCCAGACACCTGCTGCAGCCGACGGGGCTCGCAAGTCCAGGCTGCTGGGGAGCTGCTGGCCGGCTGTGGGCTTTGCAGCGGGGAAGTGCTCGGCATCGGTTTTCCCTGGGCCGGGCTGTTTGCCGGGCTTGCGGAGTATCGTGTGCCACCCTGCGCGAGGGAGCAATGAGAGACGGCTGGGGAGGCAGCCCGTGGGGCTCTCGGAACGGCCCCGTAGGCATCCCGTAGGCAAGACGGGCTTGGGATGCATCCAGCCTGCCCTGTCTCCCATCCCTCTTGTGCCCCACAGGACACTCGGCCTGCTCTTGGTCGGCGGCTTCGCTCTGGCTGCTGCGGTGCTCTACGCCTCCTGCTACGACCCCAAACTCTTCTGCCGCCTGCTGTTGCATGTGCTGCCTGGGGAGACCTACCGCAACCTGGCATATGCCCTGGGAAAGATGGTGCTCAGGGAGGGGCTGCTGCCTTTTTGGCAGCCTGCCCCTCCCCCCAATAAAACCTTTTCTACCTCACCTCCACGGGCTCAGGCGTGTTTGCTGGGGCACAGGGAGAGGGTCTTGCCCCGCGTGCCGGTCCCCGCAGCCCCTCGAGGGCAGGCCCAGCCCCGGCTGCTAGGCACTGGGTGCCGCCACTCTGCCTGTCGCAAGCCAACTCCCCGCGTGCCAGCCTAACCTGCCCTCCCTCCCTCCCTCCGTCCCCGGAGTATTTATGGCGCTGAATAATCGGGTGGATCCACCGTCTTCTCAGGCCACGGTAGTTTTTTCACTCCGCCATTGGAGCCTGGCAACCATTGAGCAACGTGCAGGCCAACTCCTGTAAGCGTGGCTGAGGCTACTCAGGCTCCAGCAGCCGGGGCCACGTTTACAGGGAGGCCGGCAAACGTTATCACCCACAGCCCCCTAGAGCCCCCAAGCCCCTTCCTTTCCTCCCCACAGCTCCCCATGACGCCACAGCTGCCACCTGCCTTCCCACTCCGCAGCCCCCGTGGCCCCCACGCCCCTCCTTTCATGCCACAGCCCCCCAGCCCATGCCCTTCTCCCTCCCCACGGTCCTCACGACCCCGGTCTCCCCCTCCTCCCCATGCTCCCATCCCTGGTAGCCCCACAGCCGCCTGGCCCCATCCGCAGCGCTGCTGGCCCCACGGACCCGTTGCCGGTTGCACCCCATCCCTTACGGCCCATTCTAGCAATCTCTTAGCCGGTGGCCCTGTCCCCAGTGCCCATGGCCCTGCTGACCCCACAGCCACCGGCCGGCACAGCCCCGGCTGCGCCCTGCCACCTTCTCCAGCCGCTCGCAGCTTTCGCTGCCGAGGGGAAAGGCCCTGTCGGATGGAGGCCGGAGCGACCTGGCCTGCCCACTCCTGAACGCAGCGCTGCTGCACGCAGCCGCTCAAAGGGCCAGAGCTGAAGCACGTGGGGCGCTGCCTGCCTGTTGCGTGCCCCTGCTGTCCCAAAAGCGGATTCTTTGTCCGGCGTGCAATAGGCCGAGCATCACACCCTCGGGAGAGACGCTGAGTATTTAGTTCAGGTTTGCGCAAAGCTGGGTGCTCGGTGGTTTCCCACAAATCAAGCACGCCCTCATACAAAACTGCAGCGTATTTATCAGGTGACATGATTAGTATCAACCCGCCCAAATTTACACTTAGTGGTTAGTGATTAACATTTCGACACTATTGCTTTACTGGATTGAAATGAGCCTCGCTTGCTATGGAAATTAGCACGCGTGCTCCTTTCGGGTGGGGGGTGGGGGGGCAGCAAATCTCTTTGGTCCGGAATTGAGTCGGCGGTCGCGATCTCCCCTCGCCACATTTCCCTTTCACCCAGGTTCTGCAGTTTTATCAAACTGCACGCTTCTCTGGCCACCGGCCCGTCTTTGGCGCCAAGATGGTCCCTTTTATCGCTCCCTTTGCTCTTCTTCAAGGCTAGAGCCCTTCATTTCCCACAGTTGCTTACTTCTCCAAACGCTTTCGTATCTTTTAGCTCCCTCCCCAATTCCTTTCCCGAGGCACAAGTGGTTAGCACTTTTGCTAATTGGAAAATGGCTCTTTCTGCAAGGCATCCCCCCCACCCCTTCCTCCTGGTGGCTCTAGAGAACTGCTAGCGCAAGACAACGCCATGTCTCCAACAGCCTTGGTGCTCAATGGTTGCTAAAACCACAAGGGAGAGCAGCGGTCGCTAAGACCGCAGGACCAGAGAGTACCAGGAGCGGGGGGGAGGGAGGAAGTCTTTCGAAGGCGGGACGCTCTTGCCTCCCCACACACATGGCCCGGGGGGCGGGACCTGGTAGCACTTCTCTGCGTTTGACTGGTCACCCGTCTGGATTCGACTGCGCTCTCAGCCACTGGCGGAACTGGGACGAGAGAAGGTTCCGGAGGGCCAGAGCCTGAAATCTCTCGAAAGGGACTCTCGCGCTGTCTTGGGCTCTCTCTCTCCACCAACTCCCCGCGTTGGCAGGTGTAGCGCTGGATCCGGGACTGGTGATTCTCCTCTTCATTCCTCTCTCTCTCTCTCTCTCCCCCTCTCTTTCACTTCTCCTAAGGCTCTTGGGAGGCTGCAAGCACGGTGTCTAGCCGGGCTAGAGCAGAGGGCTAGTCTTTCTTTTTCCCCTTTCTGGGCTGTCGTTCCCCCCGGAGCTGGACGCTGGGTCCAAATGGGGGCTGGATGCTTGAGCCCTGGAGCTCTGGAGGTCATCTTGTCTCGTGCAACCGCCCAGCTCGAGGAGGGTCACCTAGCGCTGGTTGCCCAGCGTCCGCGGGCAGCAGCGTAACTGAGGAGGACGTTTTCCCCAGGATCTGGGGGCATCCGTCACTTCCCTGTGCCTGGCCTCGTGAGTCGCCCAGTCTCCCCTTGCCGTGGAGCAGCGGGGTAGCGAGTGGGCATGGCCCCGGGGCTGGAGAGGGGTGAGGGTGCCCAGGTGCCAGCCCAGCTGCCCGCATGATGCGCCCGTTGTTTTGCGGGGGGAAAAGCACTATGCCCAGCTGGTGGCCTGGCTGCGGGAGGATAAGCAGGAGAATGAGGTAGGGCCGAAAGGGCTGGGGGAGAGCGGGTGAGTGCCCACGGGCCCTGGGGCGGGGGGGTGGGAGGAGGGCGGCAGCGGGCTCAGGGACTCGGACCCTTCCTTCTCCCAGGTGCTGCGTCAAGAAATGAAGAAACTTGAAGAGGCACTGGAGGAGGAGGAGGCGTGGTGAGTTGGGCCCCTGGCCCCACACGGCTGTCTCTGCAGCACCGGGAGCGAGGGGGCTGCCAGTGCTGGTGCTAGGCAATGGGGTGGGGGGAATACGCAGCCCGAGGTGTGACAGGGAAGCCCAGTCCCTGCCTGGGGTGCTGAATGTTTGGAAGGGGACCGCCCGCGTGGCCCCCCTGGAGGTCTAGAACTCCTCCAAGCGAGCCCTGTTGCCTGCACCAGCATCAGAGGAAGAAGGAGGCAGAGGCGCCGGGGACTGTGCTGCCAGAGGTGGGGGAAGCATAGCGGGTAAGGGGGAGAGCCTGTGCCAGCCCCTGCCCCGGCCAGCGTGGGTCTCCCTGGGGAGAGGGGTCCACGGAGGTCCCAGCCACGCAGGGGCTATACTCCTGCGCGAGGCGGAGGCCAGGGGCACCGTGCAACTCCAGCTGTCCTGACTGCGCAGCAGTGCTTGACAAGCGTCCTCGCTCTGCCTCGACCTGTAGCAAAGGGACACGCTGGCGAGAAGACGCGGCTTGGTTTATTGGCTGCAGTGAGGGTCCCCACTGGGTCCCCTGGGGTCCGGTCCCGGGCAGTGGGTGGGATGGGCCAGACACCTGCTGCAGCCGACGGGGCTCGCAAGTCCAGGCTGCTGGGGAGCTGCTGGCCGGCTGTGGGCTTTGCAGCGGGGAAGTGCTCGGCATCGGTTTTCCCTGGGCCGGGCTGTTTGCCGGGCTTGCGGAGTATCGTGTGCCACCCTGCGCGAGGGAGCAATGAGAGACGGCTGGGGAGGCAGCCCGTGGGGCTCTCGGAACGGCCCCGTAGGCATCCCGTAGGCAAGACGGGCTTGGGATGCATCCAGCCTGCCCTGTCTCCCATCCCTCTTGTGCCCCACAGGACACTCGGCCTGCTCTTGGTCGGCGGCTTCGCTCTGGCTGCTGCGGTGCTCTACGCCTCCTGCTACGACCCCAAACTCTTCTGCCGCCTGCTGTTGCATGTGCTGCCTGGGGAGACCTACCGCAACCTGGCATATGCCCTGGGAAAGATGGTGCTCAGGGAGGGGCTGCTGCCTTTTTGGCAGCCTGCCCCTCCCCCCAATAAAACCTTTTCTACCTCACCTCCACGGGCTCAGGCGTGTTTGCTGGGGCACAGGGAGAGGGTCTTGCCCCGCGTGCCGGTCCCCGCAGCCCCTCGAGGGCAGGCCCAGCCCCGGCTGCTAGGCACTGGGTGCCGCCACTCTGCCCGTCGCAAGCCAGCTCCCCGCGTGCCAGCCTAACCTGCCCTCCCTCCCTCCCTCCGTCCCCGGAGTATTTATGGCGCTGAATAATCGGGTGGATCCACCGTCTTCTCAGGCCACGGTAGTTTTTTCACTCCGCCATTGGAGCCTGGCAACCATTGAGCAACGTGCAGGCCAACTCCTGTAAGCGTGGCTGAGGCTACTCAGGCTCCAGCAGCCGGGGCCACGTTTACAGGGAGGCCGGCAAACGTTATCACCCACAGCCCCCTAGAGCCCCCAAGCCCCTTCCTTTCCTCCCCACAGCTCCCCATGACGCCACAGCTGCCACCTGCCTTCCCACTCCGCAGCCCCCGTGGCCCCCACGCCCCTCCTTTCATGCCACAGCCCCCCAGCCCATGCCCTTCTCCCTCCCCACGGTCCCCACGACCCCGGTCTCCCCCTCCTCCCCATGCTTCCATCCCTGGTAGCCCCACAGCCGCCTGGCCCCATCCGCAGCGCTGCTGGCCCCACGGACCCGTTGCCGGTTGCACCCCATCCCTTACGGCCCATTCTAGCAATCTCTTAGCCGGTGGCCCTGTCCCCAGTGCCCATGGCCCTGCTGACCCCACAGCCACCGGCCGGCACAGCCCCGGCTGCGCCCTGCCACCTTCTCCAGCCGCTCGCAGCTTTCGCTGCCGAGGGGAAAGGCCCTGTCAGATGGAGGCCGGAGCGACCTGGCCTGCCCACTCCTGAACGCAGCGCTGCTGCACGCAGCCGCTCAAAGGGCCAGAGCTGAAGCACGTGGGGCACTGCCTGCCTGCCGCGTGCCCCTGCTGTCCCAAAAGCGGATTCTTTGCCCGGCGTGCAATAGGCCGAGCATCACACCCTCGGGAGAGACGCCGAGTATTTAGTTCAGGTTTGCGCAAAGCTGGGTGCTCGGTGGTTTCCCACAAATCAAGCACGCCCTCATACAAAACTGCAGTGTATTTATCAGGTGACATGATTAGTATCAACCCGCCCAAATTTACACTTAGTGGTTAGTGATTAACATTTCGACACTATTGCTTTACTGGATTGAAATGAGCCTCGCTTGCTATGGAAATTAGCACGCGTGCTCCTTTCGGGTGGGGGGTGGGGGGGCAGCAAATCTCTTTGGTCCGGAATTGAGTCGGCGGTCGCGATCTCCCCTCGCCACATTTCCCTTTCACCCAGGTTCTGCAGTTTTATCAAACTGCACGCTTCTCTGGCCACCGGCCCGTCTTTGGCGCCAAGATGGTCCCTTTTATCGCTCCCTTTGCTCTTCTTCAAGGCTAGAGCCCTTCATTTCCCACAGTTGCTTACTTCTCCAAACGCTTTCGTATCTTTTAGCTCCCTCCCCAATTCCTTTCCCGAGGCACAAGTGGTTAGCACTTTTGCTAATTGGAAAATGGCTCTTTCTGCAAGACATCCCCCCCACCCCTTCCTCCTGGTGGCTCTAGAGAACTGCTAGCGCAAGACAACGCCATGTCTCCAACAGCCTTGGTGCTCAATGGTTGCTAAAACCACAAGGGAGAGCAGCGGTCGCTAAGACCGCAGGACCAGAGAGTACCAGGAGCGGGGGGGAGGGAGGAAGTCTTTCGAAGGCGGGACGCTCTTGCCTCCCCACACACATGGCCCGGGGGGCGGGACCTGGTAGCACTTCTCTGCGTTTGACTGGTCACCCGTCTGGATTCGACTGCGCTCTCAGCCACTGGCGGAACTGGGACGAGAGAAGGTTCCGGAGGGCCAGAGCCTGAAATCTCTCGAAAGGGACTCTCGCGCTGTCTTGGGCTCTCTCTCTCCACCAACTCCCCGTGTTGGCAGGTGTAGCGCTGGATCCGGGATTGGTGATTCTCCTCTTCATTCCTCTCTCTCTCTCTCTCCCCCCCTTTCTTTCACTTCTCCTAAGGCTCTTGGGAGGCTGCAAGCACGGTGTCTAGCCGGGCTAGAGCAGAGGGCTAGTCTTTCTTTTTCCCCTTTCTGGGCTGTCGTTCCCCCCGGAGCTGGACGCTGGGTCCAAATGGGGGCTGGATGCTTGAGCCCTGGAGCTCTGGAGGTCATCTTGTCTCGTGCAACCGCCCGGCTCGAGGAGGGTCACCTAGCGCTGGTTGCCCAGCGTCCGCGGGCAGCAGCGTAACTGAGGAGGATGTTTTCCCCAGGATCTGGGGGCATCCGTCACTTCCCTGTGCCTGGCCTCGTGAGTCGCCCAGTCTCCCAGTGCCGTGGAGCAGCGGGGTAGCGAGTGGGCATGGCCCCGGGGCTGGAGAGGGGGGAGGGTGCCCAGGTGCCAGCCCAGCTGCCCGCATGATGCGCCCGTTGTTTTGCGGGGGGAAAAGCACTATGCCCAGCTGGTGGCCTGGCTGCGGGAGGATAAGCAGGAGAATGAGGTAGGGCCGAAAGGGCTGGGGGAGAGCGGGTGAGTGCCCACGGGCCCTGGGGCGGGGGGGTGGGAGGAGGGCGGCAGCGGGCTCAGGGACTCGGACCCTTCCTTCTCCCAGGTGCTGCGTCAAGAAATGAAGAAACTTGAAGAGGCACTGGAGGAGGAGGAGGCGTGGTGAGTTGGGCCCCTGGCCCCACACGGCTGTCTCTGCAGCACCGGGAGCGAGGGGGCTGCCAGTGGTGGTGCTAGGCAATGGGGTGGGGGGAATACGCAGCCCGAGGTGTGACAGGGAAGCCCAGTCCCTGCCTGGGGTGCTGAATGTTTGGAAGGGGACCGCCCGCGTGGCCCCCCTGGAGGTCTAGAACTCCTCCAAGCGAGCCCTGTTGCCTGCACCAGCATCAGAGGAAGAAGGAGGCAGAGGCGCCGGGGACTGTGCTGCCAGAGGTGGGGGAAGCATAGCGGGTAAGGGGGAGAGCCTGTGCCAGCCCCTGCCCCGGCCAGCGTGGGTCTCCCTGGGGAGAGGGGTCCACGGAGGTCCCAGCCACGCAGGGGCTATACTCCTGCGCGAGGCGGAGGCCAGGGGCACCGTGCAACTCCAGCTGTCCTGACTGCGCAGCAGTGCTTGACAAGCGTCCTCGCTCTGCCTCGACCTGTAGCAAAGGGACACGCTGGCGAGAAGACGCGGCTTGGTTTATTGGCTGCAGTGAGGGTCCCCACTGGGGCCCCTGGGGTCCGGTCCCGGGCAGTGGGTGGGATGGGCCAGACACCTGCTGCAGCTGACGGGGCTCGCAAGTCCAGGCTGCTGGGGAGCTGCTGGCCGGCTGTGGGCTTTGCAGCGGGGAAGTGCTCGGCATCGGTTTTCCCTGGGCCGGGCTGTTTGCCGGGCTTGCGGAGTATCGTGTGCCACCCTGCGCGAGGGAGCAATGAGAGACGGCTGGGGAGGCAGCCCGTGGGGCTCTCGCAACGGCCCCGTAGGCATCCCGTAGGCAAGACGGGCTTGGGATGCATCCAGCCTGCCCTGTCTCCCATCCCTCTTGTGCCCCACAGGACACTCGGCCTGCTCTTGGTCGGCAGCTTCGCTCTGGCTGCTGCGGTGCTCTACGCCTCCTGCTACGACCCCAAACTCTTCTGCCGCCTGCTGTTGCATGTGCTGCCTGGGGAGACCTACCGCAACCTGGCATATGCCCTGGGAAAGATGGTGCTCAGGGAGGGGCTGCTGCCTTTTTGGCAGCCTGCCCCTCCCCCCAATAAAACCTTTTCTACCTCACCTCCAGGGGCTCAGGCGTGTTTGCTGGGGCACAGGGAGAGGGTCTTGCCCCGCGTGCCGGTCCCCGCAGCCCCTCGACGGCAGGCCCAGCTCCGGCTGCTAGGCACTGGGTGCCGCCACTCTGCCCGTCGCAAGCCAGCTCCCCGCGTGCCAGCCTCACCTGCCCTCCCTCCCTCCCTCCGTCCCCGGAGTATTTATGGCGCTGAATAATCGGGTGGATCCACCGTCTTCTCAGGCCACGGTAGTTTTTTCACTCCGCCATTGGAGCCTGGCAACCATTGAGCAACGTGCAGGCCAACTCCTGTAAGCGTGGCTGAGGCTACTCAGGCTCCAGCAGCCGGGGCCACGTTTACAGGGAGGCCGGCAAACGTTATCACCCACAGCCCCCTAGAGCCCCCAAGCCCCTTCCTTTCCTCCCCACAGCTCCCCATGACACCACAGCTGCCACCTGCCTTCCCACTCCGCAGCCCCCGTGGCCCCCACGCCCCTCCTTTCATGCCACAGCCCCCCAGCCCATGCCCTTCTCCCTCCCCACGGTCCCCACGACCCCGGTCTCCCCCTCCTCCCCATGCTTCCATCCCTGGTAGCCCCACAGCCGCCTGGCCCCATCCGCAGCGCTGCTGGCCCCACGGACCCGTTGCCGGTTGCACCCCATCCCTTACGGCCCATTCTAGCAATCTCTTAGCCGGTGGCCCTGTCCCCAGTGCCCATGGCCCTGCTGACCCCACAGCCACCGGCCGGCACAGCCCCGGCTGCGCCCTGCCACCTTCTCCAGCCGCTTGCAGCTTTCGCTGCCGAGGGGAAAGGCCCTGTCGGATGGAGGCCGGAGCGACCTGGCCTGCCCACTCCTGAACGCAGCGCTGCTGCACGCAGCCGCTCAAAGGGCCAGAGCTGAAGCACGTGGGGCGCTGCCTGCCTGTTGCGTGCCCCTGCTGTCCCAAAAGCGGATTCTTTGCCCGGCGTGCAATAGGCCGAGCATCACACCCTCGGGAGAGACGCCGAGTATTTAGTTCAGGTTTGCGCAAAGCTGGGTGCTCGGTGGTTTCCCACAAATCAAGCACGCCCTCATACAAAACTGCAGCGTATTTATCAGGTGACATGATTAGTATCAACCCGCCCAAATTTACACTTAGTGGTTAGTGATTAACATTTCGACACTATTGCTTTACTGGATTGAAATGAGCCTCGCTTGCTATGGAAATTAGCACGCGTGCTCCTTTCGGGTGGGGGGTGGGGGGGCAGCAAATCTCTTTGGTCCGGAATTGAGTCGGCGGTCGCGATCTCCCCTCGCCACATTTCCCTTTCACCCAGGTTCTGCAGTTTTATCAAACTGCACGCTTCTCTGGCCACCGGCCCGTCTTTGGCGCCAAGATGGTCCCTTTTATCGCTCCCTTTGCTCTTCTTCAAGGCTAGAGCCCTTCATTTCCCACAGTTGCTTACTTCTCCAAACGCTTTCGTATCTTTTAGCTCCCTCCCCAATTCCTTTCCCGAGGCACAAGTGGTTAGCACTTTTGCTAATTGGAAAATGGCTCTTTCTGCAAGACATCCCCCCCACCCCTTCCTCCTGGTGGCTCTAGAGAACTGCTAGCGCAAGACAACGCCATGTCTCCAACAGCCTTGGTGCTCAATGGTTGCTAAAACCACAAGGGAGAGCAGCGGTCGCTAAGACCGCAGGACCAGAGAGTACCAGGAGCGGGGGGGAGGGAGGAAGTCTTTCGAAGGCGGGACGCTCTTGCCTCCCCACACACATGGCCCGGGGGGCGGGACCTGGTAGCACTTCTCTGCGTTTGACTGGTCACCCGTCTGGATTCGACTGCGCTCTCAGCCACTGGCGGAACTGGGACGAGAGAAGGTTCCGGAGGGCCAGAGCCTGAAATCTCTCGAAAGGGACTCTTGCGCTGTCTTGGGCTCTCTCTCTCCACCAACTCCCCGTGTTGGCAGGTGTAGCGCTGGATCCGGGACTGGTGATTCTCCTCTTCATTCCTCTCTCTCTCTCTCTCTCCCCCTCTCTTTCACTTCTCCTAAGGCTCTTGGGAGGCTGCAAGCACGGTGTCTAGCCGGGCTAGAGCAGAGGGCTAGTCTTTCTTTTTCCCCTTTCTGGGCTGTCGTTCCCCCCGGAGCTGGACGCTGGGTCCAAATGGGGGCTGGGTGCTTGGGCCCTGGAGCTCTGGAGGTCATCTTGTCTCGTGCAACCGCCCGGCTCGAGGAGGGTCACCTAGCGCTGGTTGCCCAGCGTCCGCGGGCAGCAGCGTAACTGAGGAGGACGTTTTCCCCAGGATCTGGGGGCATCCGTCACTTCCCTGTGCCTGGCCTCGTGAGTCGCCCAGTCTCCCAGTGCCGTGGAGCAGCGGGGTAGCGAGTGGGCATGGCCCCGGGGCTGGAGAGGGGTGAGGGTGCCCAGGTGCCAGCCCAGCTGCCCGCATGATGCGCCCGTTGTTTTGCGGGGGGAAAAGCACTATGCCCAGCTGGTGGCCTGGCTGCGGGAGGATAAGCAGGAGAATGAGGTAGGGCCGAAAGGGCTGGGGGAGAGCGGGTGAGTGCCCACGGGCCCTGGGGCGGGGGGGTGGGAGGAGGGCGGCAGCGGGCTCAGGGACTCGGACCCTTCCTTCTCCCAGGTGCTGCGTCAAGAAATGAAGAAACTTGAAGAGGCACTGGAGGAGGAGGAGGCGTGGTGAGTTGGGCCCCTGGCCCCACACGGCTGTCTCTGCAGCACCGGGAGCGAGGGGGCTGCCAGTGGTGGTGCTAGGCAATGGGGTGGGGGGAATACGCAGCCCGAGGTGTGACAGGGAAGCCCAGTCCCTGCCTGGGGTGCTGAATGTTTGGAAGGGGACCGCCCGCGTGGCCCCCCTGGAGGTCTAGAACTCCTCCAAGCGAGCCCTGTTGCCTGCACCAGCATCAGAGGAAGAAGGAGGCAGAGGCGCCGGGGACTGTGCTGCCAGAGGTGGGGGAAGCATAGCGGGTAAGGGGGAGAGCCTGTGCCAGCCCCTGCCCCGGCCAGCGTGGGTCTCCCTGGGGAGAGGGGTCCACGGAGGTCCCAGCCACGCAGGGGCTATACTCCTGCGCGAGGCGGAGGCCAGGGGCACCGTGCAACTCCAGCTGTCCTGACTGCGCAGCAGTGCTTGACAAGCGTCCTCGCTCTGCCTCGACCTGTAGCAAAGGGACACGCTGGCGAGAAGACGCGGCTTGGTTTATTGGCTGCAGTGAGGGTCCCCACTGGGGCCCCTGGGGTCCGGTCCCGGGCAGTGGGTGGGATGGGCCAGACACCTGCTGCAGCCGACGGGGCTCGCAAGTCCAGGCTGCTGGGGAGCTGCTGGCCGGCTGTGGGCTTTGCAGCGGGGAAGTGCTCGGCATCGGTTTTCCCTGGGCCGGGCTGTTTGCCGGGCTTGCGGAGTATCGTGTGCCACCCTGCGCGAGGGAGCAATGAGAGACGGCTGGGGAGGCAGCCCGTGGGGCTCTCGGAACGGCCCCGTAGGCATCCCGTAGGCAAGACGGGCTTGGGATGCATCCAGCCTGCCCTGTCTCCCATCCCTCTTGTGCCCCACAGGACACTCGGCCTGCTCTTGGTCGGCGGCTTCGCTCTGGCTGCTGCGGTGCTCTACGCCTCCTGCTACGACCCCAAACTCTTCTGCCGCCTGCTGTTGCATGTGCTGCCTGGGGAGACCTACCGCAACCTGGCATATGCCCTGGGAAAGATGGTGCTCAGGGAGGGGCTGCTGCCTTTTTGGCAGCCTGCCCCTCCCCCCAATAAAACCTTTTCTACCTCACCTCCAGGGGCTCAGGCGTGTTTGCTGGGGCACAGGGAGAGGGTCTTGCCCCGCGTGCCGGTCCCCGCAGCCCCTCGAGGGCAGGCCCAGCCCCGGCTGCTAGGCACTGGGTGCCGCCACTCTGCCCGTCGCAAGCCAGCTCCCCGCGTGCCAGCCTCACCTGCCCTCCCTCCCTCCCTCCGTCCCCGGAGTATTTATGGCGCTGAATAATCGGGTGGATCCACCGTCTTCTCAGGCCACGGTAGTTTTTTCACTCCGCCATTGGAGCCTGGCAACCATTGAGCAACGTGCAGGCCAACTCCTGTAAGCGTGGCTGAGGCTACTCAGGCTCCAGCAGCCGGGGCCACGTTTACAGGGAGGCCGGCAAACGTTATCACCCACAGCCCCCTAGAGCCCCCAAGCCCCTTCCTTTCCTCCCCACAGCTCCCCATGACACCACAGCTGCCACCTGCCTTCCCACTCCGCAGCCCCCGTGGCCCCCACGCCCCTCCTTTCATGCCACAGCCCCCCAGCCCATGCCCTTCTCCCTCCCCACGGTCCCCACGACCCCGGTCTCCCCCTCCTCCCCATGCTTCCATCCCTGGTAGCCCCACAGCCGCCTGGCCCCATCCGCAGCGCTGCTGGCCCCACGGACCCGTTGCCGGTTGCACCCCATCCCTTACGGCCCATTCTAGCAATCTCTTAGCCGGTGGCCCTGTCCCCAGTGCCCATGGCCCTGCTGACCCCACAGCCACCGGCCGGCACAGCCCCGGCTGCGCCCTGCCACCTTCTCCAGCCGCTCGCAGCTTTCGCTGCCGAGGGGAAAGGCCCTGTCGGATGGAGGCCGGAGCGACCTGGCCTGCCCACTCCTGAACGCAGCGCTGCTGCACGCAGCCGCTCAAAGGGCCAGAGCTGAAGCACGTGGGGCGCTGCCTGCCTGTTGCGTGCCCCTGCTGTCCCAAAAGCGGATTCTTTGCCCGGCGTGCAATAGGCCGAGCATCACACCCTCGGGAGAGACGCCGAGTATTTAGTTCAGGTTTGCGCAAAGCTGGGTGCTCGGTGGTTTCCCACAAATCAAGCACGCCCTCATACAAAACTGCAGCGTATTTATCAGGTGACATGATTAGTATCAACCCGCCCAAATTTACACTTAGTGGTTAGTGATTAACATTTCGACACTATTGCTTTACTGGATTGAAATGAGCCTCGCTTGCTATGGAAATTAGCACGCGTGCTCCTTTCGGGTGGGGGGTGGGGGGGCAGCAAATCTCTTTGGTCCGGAATTGAGTCGGCGGTCGCGATCTCCCCTCGCCACATTTCCCTTTCACCCAGGTTCTGCAGTTTTATCAAACTGCACGCTTCTCTGGCCACCGGCCCGTCTTTGGCGCCAAGATGGTCCCTTTTATCGCTCCCTTTGCTCTTCTTCAAGGCTAGAGCCCTTCATTTCCCACAGTTGCTTACTTCTCCAAACGCTTTCGTATCTTTTAGCTCCCTCCCCAATTCCTTTCCCGAGGCACAAGTGGTTAGCACTTTTGCTAATTGGAAAATGGCTCTTTCTGCAAGACATCCCCCCCACCCCTTCCTCCTGGTGGCTCTAGAGAACTGCTAGCGCAAGACAACGCCATGTCTCCAACAGCCTTGGTGCTCAATGGTTGCTAAAACCACAAGGGAGAGCAGCGGTTGCTAAGACCGCAGGACCAGAGAGTGCCAGGAGCGGGGGGGAGGGAGGAAGTCTTTCGAAGGCGGGACGCTCTTGCCTCCCCACACACATGGCCCGGGGGGCGGGACCTGGTAGCACTTCTCTGCGTTTGACTGGTCACCCGTCTGGATTCGACTGCTCTCTCAGCCACTGGCGGAACTGGGACGAGAGAAGGTTCCGGAGGGCCAGAGCCTGAAATCTCTCGAAAGGGACTCTCGCGCTGCCTTGGGCTCGCTCTCTCCACCAACTCCCCGTGTTGGCAGGTGTAGCGCTGGATCCGGGACTGGTGATTCTCCTCTTCATTCCTCTTTCTCTCTCTCTCTCCCTCTCTTTCGCTTCTCCTAAGGCTCTTGGGAGGCTGCAAGCACGGTGTCTAGCCGGGCTAGAGCAGAGGGCTAGTCTTTCTTTTTCCCCTTTCTGGGCTGTCGTTCCCCCCGGAGCTGGACGCCGGGTCCAAATGGGGGCTGGATGCTTGAGCCCTGGAGCTCTGGAGGTCATCTTGTCTCGTGCAACCGCCCGGCTCGAGGAGGGTCACCTAGCGCTGGTTGCCCAGCGTCCGCGGGCAGCAGCGTAACTGAGGAGGACGTTTTCCCCAGGATCTGGGGGCATCCGTCACTTCCCTGTGCCTGGCCTCGTGAGTCGCCCAGTCTCCCCTTGCCGTGGAGCAGCGGGGTAGCGAGTGGGCATGGCCCCGGGGCTGGAGAGGGGGGAGGGTGCCCAGGTGCCAGCCCAGCTGCCCGCATGATGCGCCCGTTGTTTTGCGGGGGGAAAAGCACTATGCCCAGCTGGTGGCCTGGCTGCGGGAGGATAAGCAGGAGAATGAGGTAGGGCCAAAAGGGCTGGGGGAGAGCGGGTGAGTGCCCACGGGCCCTGGGGCGGGGGGGTGGGAGGAGGGCGGCAGCGGGCCCAGGGACTCGGACCCTTCCTTCTCCCAGGTGCTGCGTCAAGAAATGAAGAAACTTGAAGAGGCACTGGAGGAGGAGGAGGCGTGGTGAGTTGGGCCCCTGGCCCCACACGGCTGTCTCTGCAGCACCGGGAGCGAGGGGGCTGCCAGTGCTGGTGCTAGGCAATGGGGTGGGGGGAATACGCAGCCCGAGGTGTGACAGGGAAGCCCAGTCCCTGCCTGGGGTGCTGAATGTTTGGAAGGGGACCGCCCGCGTGGCCCCCCTGGAGGTCTAGAACTCCTCCAAGCGAGCCCTGTTGCCTGCACCAGCATCAGAGGAAGAAGGAGGCAGAGGCGCCGGGGACTGTGCTGCCAGAGGTGGGGGAAGCATAGCGGGTAAGGGGGAGAGCCTGTGCCAGCCCCTGCCCCGGCCAGCGTGGGTCTCCCTGGGGAGAGGGGTCCACGGAGGTCCCAGCCACGCAGGGGCTATACTCCTGCGCGAGGCGGAGGCCAGGGGCACCGTGCAACTCCAGCTGTCCTGACTGCGCAGCAGTGCTTGACAAGCGTCCTCGCTCTGCCTCGACCTGTAGCAAAGGGACACGCTGGCGAGAAGACGCGGCTTGGTTTATTGGCTGCAGTGAGGGTCCCCACTGGGGCCCCTGGGGTCCGGTCCTGGGCAGTGGGTGGGATGGGCCAGACACCTGCTGCAGCCGACGGGGCTCGCAAGTCCAGGCTGCTGGGGAGCTGCTGGCCGGCTGTGGGCTTTGCAGCGGGGAAGTGCTCGGCATCGGTTTTCCCTGGGCCGGGCTGTTTGCCGGGCTTGCGGAGTATCGTGTCCCACCCTGCGCGAGGGAGCAATGAGAGACGGCTGGGGAGGCAGCCCGTGGGGCTCTCGGAACGGCCCCGTAGGCATCCCGTAGGCAAGACGGGCTTGGGATGCATCCAGCCTGCCCTGTCTCCCATCCCTCTTGTGCCCCACAGGACACTCGGCCTGCTCTTGGTCGGCGGCTTCGCTCTGGCTGCTGCGGTGCTCTACGCCTCCTGCTACGACCCCAAACTCTTCTGCCGCCTGCTGTTGCATGTGCTGCCTGGGGAGACCTACCGCAACCTGGCATATGCCCTGGGAAAGATGGTGCTCAGGGAGGGGCTGCTGCCTTTTTGGCAGCCTGCCCCTCCCCCCAATAAAACCTTTTCTACCTCACCTCCACGGGCTCAGGCGTGTTTGCTGGGGCACAGGGAGAGGGTCTTGCCCCGTGTGCCGGTCCCCGCAGCCCCTCGACGGCAGGCCCAGCCCCGGCTGCTAGGCACTGGGTGCCGCCACTCTGCCCGTCGCAAGCCAGCTCCCCGCGTGCCAGCCTCACCTGCCCTCCCTCCCTCCCTCCGTCCCCGGAGTATTTATGGCGCTGAATAATCGGGTGGATCCACCGTCTTCTCAGGCCACGGTAGTTTTTTCACTCCGCCATTGGAGCCTGGCAACCATTGAGCAACGTGCAGGCCAACTCCTGTAAGCGTGGCTGAGGCTACTCAGGCTCCAGCAGCCGGGGCCACGTTTACAGGGAGGCCGGCAAACGTTATCACCCACAGCCCCCTAGAGCCCCCAAGCCCCTTCCTTTCCTCCCCACAGCTCCCCATGACGCCACAGCTGCCACCTGCCTTCCCACTCCGCAGCCCCCGTGGCCCCCACGCCCCTCCTTTCATGCCACAGCCCCCCAGCCCATGCCCTTCTCCCTCCCCACGGTCCCCACGACCCCGGTCTCCCCCTCCTCCCCATGCTCCCATCCCTGGTAGCCCCACAGCCGCCTGGCCCCATCCGCAGCGCTGCTGGCCCCACGGCCCCCTTGCCGGTTGCACCCCATCCCTTACGGCCCATTCGAGCAATCTCTTAGCCGGTGGCCCTGTCCCCAGTGCCCATGGCCCTGCTGACCCCACAGCCACCGGCCGGCACAGCCCCGGCTGCGCCCTGCCACCTTCTCCAGCCGCTCGCAGCTTTCGCTGCCGAGGGGAAAGGCCCTGTCGGATGGAGGCCGGAGCGACCTGGCCTGCCCACTCCTGAACGCAGCGCTGCTGCACGCAGCCGCTCAAAGGGCCAGAGCTGAAGCACGTGGGGCGCTGCCTGCCTGTTGCGTGCCCCTGCTGTCCCAAAAGCGGATTCTTTGCCCGGCGTGCAATAGGCCGAGCATCACACCCTCGGGAGAGACGCCGAGTATTTAGTTCAGGTTTGCGCAAAGCTGGGTGCTCGGTGGTTTCCCACAAATCAAGCACGCCCTCATACAAAACTGCAGTGTATTTATCAGGTGACATGATTAGTATCAACCCGCCCAAATTTACACTTAGTGGTTAGTGATTAACATTTCGACACTATGGCTTTACTGGATTGAAATGAGCCTCGCTTGCTATGGAAATTAGCACGCGTGCTCCTTTCGGGTGGGGGGTGGGGGGGCAGCAAATCTCTTTGGTCCGGAATTGAGTCGGCGGTCGCGATCTCCCCTCGCCACATTTCCCTTTCACCCAGGTTCTGCAGTTTTATCAAACTGCACGCTTCTCTGGCCACCGGCCCGTCTTTGGCGCCAAGATGGTCCCTTTTATCGCTCCCTTTGCTCTTCTTCAAGGCTAGAGCCCTTCATTTCCCACAGTTGCTTACTTCTCCAAACGCTTTCGTATCTTTTAGCTCCCTCCCCAATTCCTTTCCCGAGGCACGAGTGGTTAGCACTTTTGCTAATTGGAAAATGGCTCTTTCTGCAAGACATCCCCCCCACCCCTTCCTCCTGGTGGCTCTAGAGAACTGCTAGCGCAAGACAACGCCATGTCTCCAACAGCCTTGGTGCTCAATGGTTGCTAAAACCGCAAGGGAGAGCAGCGGTCGCTAAGACCGCAGGACCAGAGAGTACCAGGAGCGGGGGGGAGGGAGGAAGTCTTTCGAAGGCGGGACGCTCTTGCCTCCCCACACACATGGCCCGGGGGGCGGGACCTGGTAGCACTTCTCTGCGTTTGACTGGTCACCCGTCTGGATTCGACTGCTCTCTCAGCCACTGGCGGAACTGGGACGAGAGAAGGTTCCGGAGGGCCAGAGCCTGAAATCGCTAAACAGGGACTCTCGCGCTGTCTTGGGCTCTCTCTCTCCACCAACTCCCCGTGTTGGCAGGTGTAGCGCTGGATCCGGGACTGGTGATTCTCCTCTTCATTCCTCTTCCTCTCTCTCTCTCCCTCTCTTTCACTTCTCCTAAGGCTCTTGGGAGGCTGCAAGCACGGTGTCTAGCCGGGCTAGAGCAGAGGGCTAGTCTTTCTTTTTCCCCTTTCTGGGCTGTCGTTCCCCCCGGAGCTGGACGCTGGGTCCAAATGGGGGCTGGATGCTTGAGCCCTGGAGCTCTGGAGGTGATCTTGTCTCGTGCAACCGCCCGGCTCGAGGAGGGTCACCTAGCGCTGGTTGCCCAGCGTCCGCGGGCAGCAGCGTAACTGAGGAGGACGTTTTCCCCAGGATCTGGGGGCATCCGTCACTTCCCTGTGCCTGGCCTCGTGAGTCGCCCAGTCTCCCCTTGCCGTGGAGCAGCGGGGTAGCGAGTGGGCATGGCCCCGGGGCTGGAGAGGGGTGAGGGTGCCCAGGTGCCAGCCCAGCTGCCCGCATGATGCGCCCGTTGTTTTGCGGGGGGAAAAGCACTATGCCCAGCTGGTGGCCTGGCTGCGGGAGGATAAGCAGGAGAATGAGGTAGGGCCGAAAGGGCTGGGGGAGAGCGGGTGAGTGCCCACGGGCCCTGGGGCGGGGGGGTGGGAGGAGGGCGGCAGCGGGCTCAGGGACTCGGACCCTTCCTTCTCCCAGGTGCTGCGTCAAGAAATGAAGAAACTTGAAGAGGCACTGGAGGAGGAGGAGGAGGCGTGGTGAGTTGGGCCCCTGGCCCCACACGGCTGTCTCTGCAGCACCGGGAGCGAGGGGGCTGCCAGTGGTGGTGCTAGGCAATGGGGTGGGGGGAATACGCAGCCCGAGGTGTGACAGGGAAGCCCAGTCCCTGCCTGGGGTGCTGAATGTTTGGAAGGGGACCGACCGCGTGGCCCCCCTGGAGGTCTAGAACTCCTCCAAGCGAGCCCTGTTGCCTGCACCAGCATCAGAGGAAGAAGGAGGCAGAGGCGCCGGGGACTGTGCTGCCAGAGGTGGGGGAAGCATAGCGGGTAAGGGGGAGAGCCTGTGCCAGCCCCTGCCCCGGCCAGCGTGGGTCTCCCTGGGGAGAGGGGTCCACGGAGGTGCCAGCCACGCAGGGGCTATACTCCTGCGCGAGGCGGAGGCCAGGGGCACCGTGCAACTCCAGCTGTCCTGACTGCGCAGCAGTGCTTGACAAGCGTCCTCGCTCTGCCTCGACCTGTAGCAAAGGGACACGCTGGCGAGAAGACGCGGCTTGGTTTATTGGCTGCAGTGAGGGTCCCCACTGGGTTCCCTGGGGTCCGGTCCCGGGCAGTGGGTGGGATGGGCCAGACACCTGCTGCAGCCGACGGGGCTCGCAAGTCCAGGCTGCTGGGGAGCTGCTGGCCGGCTGTGGGCTTTGCAGCGGGGAAGTGCTCGGCATCGGTTTTCCCTGGGCCGGGCTGTTTGCCGGGCTTGCGGAGTATCGTGTGCCACCCTGCGCGAGGGAGCAATGAGAGACGGCTGGGGAGGCAGCCCGTGGGGCTCTCGGAACGGCCCCGTAGGCATCCCGTAGGCAAGACGGGCTTGGGATGCATCCAGCCTGCCCTGTCTCCCATCCCTCTTGTGCCCCACAGGACACTCGGCCTGCTCTTGGTCGGCGGCTTCGCTCTGGCTGCTGTGGTGCTCTACGCCTCCTGCTACGACCCCAAACTCTTCTGCCGCCTGCTGTTGCATGTGCTGCCTGGGGAGACCTACCGCAACCTGGCATATGCCCTGGGAAAGATGGTGCTCAGGGAGGGGCTGCTGCCTTTTTGGCAGCCTGCCCCTCCCCCCAATAAAACCTTTTCTACCTCACCTCCACGGGCTCAGGCGTGTTTGCTGGGGCACAGGGAGAGGGTCTTGCCCCGCGTGCCGGTCCCCGCAGCCCCTCGAGGGCAGGCCCAGCCCCGGCTGCTAGGCACTGGGTGCCGCCACTCTGCCTGTCGCAAGCCAACTCCCCGCGTGCCAGCCTCACCTGCCCTCCCTCCCTCCCTCCGTCCCCGGAGTATTTATGGTGCTGAATAATCGGGTGGATCCACCGTCTTCTCAGGCCACGGTAGTTTTTTCACTCCGCCATTGGAGCCTGGCAACCATTGAGCAACGTGCAGGCCAACTCCTGTAAGCGTGTCTGAGGCTACTCAGGCTCCAGCAGCCGGGGCCACGTTTACAGGGAGGCCGGCAAACGTTATCACCCACAGCCCCCTAGAGCCCCCAAGCCCCTTCCTTTCCTCCCCACAGCTCCCCATGACGCCACAGCTGCCACCTGCCTTCCCACTCCGCAGCCCCCGTGGCCCCCACGCCCCTCCTTTCATGCCACAGCCCCCCAGCCCATGCCCTTCTCCCTCCCCACGGTCCCCACGACCCCGGTCTCCCCCTCCTCCCCATGCTTCCATCCCTGGTAGCCCCACAGCCGCCTGGCCCCATCCGCAGCGCTGCTGGCCCCACGGACCCGTTGCCGGTTGCACCCCATCCCTTACGGCCCATTCTAGCAATCTCTTAGCCGGTGGCCCTGTCCCCAGTGCCCATGGCCCTGCTGACCCCACAGCCACCGGCCGGCACAGCCCCGGCTGCGCCCTGCCACCTTCTCCAGCCGCTTGCAGCTTTCGCTGCCGAGGGGAAAGGCCCTGTCGGATGGAGGCCGGAGCGACCTGGCCTGCCCACTCCTGAACGCAGCGCTGCTGCACGCAGCCGCTCAAAGGGCCAGAGCTGAAGCACGTGGGGCACTGCCTGCCTGCCGCGTGCCCCTGCTGTCCCAAAAGCGGATTCTTTGTCCGGCGTGCAATAGGCCGAGCATCACACCCTCGGGAGAGACGCTGAGTATTTAGTTCAGGTTTGCGCAAAGCTGGGTGCTCGGTGGTTTCCCACAAATCAAGCACGCCCTCATACAAAACTGCAGTGTATTTATCAGGTGACATGATTAGTATCAACCCGCCCAAATTTACACTTAGTGGTTAGTGATTAACATTTCGACACTATTGCTTTACTGGATTGAAATGAGCCTCGCTTGCTATGGAAATTAGCACGCGTGCTCCTTTCGGGTGGGGGGTGGGGGGGCAGCAAATCTCTTTGGTCCGGAATTGAGTCGGCGGTCGCGATCTCCCCTCGCCACATTTCCCTTTCACCCAGGTTCTGCAGTTTTATCAAACTGCACGCTTCTCTGGCCACCGGCCCGTCTTTGGCGCCAAGATGGTCCCTTTTATCGCTCCCTTTGCTCTTCTTCAAGGCTAGAGCCCTTCATTTCCCACAGTTGCTTACTTCTCCAAACGCTTTCGTATCTTTTAGCTCCCTCCCCAATTCCTTTCCCGAGGCACAAGTGGTTAGCACTTTTGCTAATTGGAAAATGGCTCTTTCTGCAAGGCATCCCCCCCACCCCTTCCTCCTGGTGGCTCTAGAGAACTGCTAGCGCAAGACAACGCCATGTCTCCAACAGCCTTGGTGCTCAATGGTTGCTAAAACCGCAAGGGAGAGCAGCGGTCGCTAAGACCGCAGGACCAGAGAGTACCAGGAGCGGGGGGGAGGGAGGAAGTCTTTCGAAGGCGGGACGCTCTTGCCTCCCCACACACATGGCCCGGGGGGCGGGACCTGGTAGCACTTCTCTGCGTTTGACTGGTCACCCGTCTGGATTCGACTGCTCTCTCAGCCACTGGCGGAACTGGGACGAGAGAAGGTTCCGGAGGGCCAGAGCCTGAAATCGCTAAACAGGGACTCTCGCGCTGTCTTGGGCTCTCTCTCTCCACCAACTCCCCGTGTTGGCAGGTGTAGCGCTGGATCCGGGACTGGTGATTCTCCTCTTCATTCCTCTCTCTCTCTCTCTCTCCCTCTCTTTCGCTTCTCCTAAGGCTCTTGGGAGGCTGCAAGCACGGTGTCTAGCCGGGCTAGAGCAGAGGGCTAGTCTTTCTTTTTCCCCTTTCTGGGCTGTCGTTCCCCCCGGAGCTGGACGCCGGGTCCAAATGGGGGCTGGATGCTTGAGCCCTGGAGCTCTGGAGGTCATCTTGTCTCGTGCAACCGCCCGGCTCGAGGAGGGTCACCTAGCGCTGGTTGCCCAGCGTCCGCGGGCAGCAGCGTAACTGAGGAGGACGTTTTCCCCAGGATCTGGGGGCATCCGTCACTTCCCTGTGCCTGGCCTCGTGAGTCGCCCAGTCTCCCCTTGCCGTGGAGCAGCGGGGTAGCGAGTGGGCATGGCCCCGGGGCTGGAGAGGGGGGAGGGTGCCCAGGTGCCAGCCCAGCTGCCCGCATGATGCGCCCGTTGTTTTGCGGGGGGAAAAGCACTATGCCCAGCTGGTGGCCTGGCTGCGGGAGGATAAGCAGGAGAATGAGGTAGGGCCAAAAGGGCTGGGGGAGAGCGGGTGAGTGCCCACGGGCCCTGGGGCGGGGGGGTGGGAGGAGGGCGGCAGCGGGCCCAGGGACTCGGACCCTTCCTTCTCCCAGGTGCTGCGTCAAGAAATGAAGAAACTTGAAGAGGCACTGGAGGAGGAGGAGGCGTGGTGAGTTGGGCCCCTGGCCCCACACGGCTGTCTCTGCAGCACCGGGAGCGAGGGGGCTGCCAGTGCTGGTGCTAGGCAATGGGGTGGGGGGAATACGCAGCCCGAGGTGTGACAGGGAAGCCCAGTCCCTGCCTGGGGTGCTGAATGTTTGGAAGGGGACCGCCCGCGTGGCCCCCCTGGAGGTCTAGAACTCCTCCAAGCGAGCCCTGTTGCCTGCACCAGCATCAGAGGAAGAAGGAGGCAGAGGCGCCGGGGACTGTGCTGCCAGAGGTGGGGGAAGCATAGCGGGTAAGGGGGAGAGCCTGTGCCAGCCCCTGCCCCGGCCAGCGTGGGTCTCCCTGGGGAGAGGGGTCCACGGAGGTCCCAGCCACGCAGGGGCTATACTCCTGCGCGAGGCGGAGGCCAGGGGCACCGTGCAACTCCAGCTGTCCTGACTGCGCAGCAGTGCTTGACAAGCGTCCTCGCTCTGCCTCGACCTGTAGCAAAGGGACACGCTGGCGAGAAGACGCGGCTTGGTTTATTGGCTGCAGTGAGGGTCCCCACTGGGGCCCCTGGGGTCCGGTCCTGGGCAGTGGGTGGGATGGGCCAGACACCTGCTGCAGCCGACGGGGCTCGCAAGTCCAGGCTGCTGGGGAGCTGCTGGCCGGCTGTGGGCTTTGCAGCGGGGAAGTGCTCGGCATCGGTTTTCCCTGGGCCGGGCTGTTTGCCGGGCTTGCGGAGTATCGTGTCCCACCCTGCGCGAGGGAGCAATGAGAGACGGCTGGGGAGGCAGCCCGTGGGGCTCTCGGAACGGCCCCGTAGGCATCCCGTAGGCAAGACGGGCTTGGGATGCATCCAGCCTGCCCTGTCTCCCATCCCTCTTGTGCCCCACAGGACACTCGGCCTGCTCTTGGTCGGCGGCTTCGCTCTGGCTGCTGCGGTGCTCTACGCCTCCTGCTACGACCCCAAACTCTTCTGCCGCCTGCTGTTGCATGTGCTGCCTGGGGAGACCTACCGCAACCTGGCATATGCCCTGGGAAAGATGGTGCTCAGGGAGGGGCTGCTGCCTTTTTGGCAGCCTGCCCCTCCCCCCAATAAAACCTTTTCTACCTCACCTCCACGGGCTCAGGCGTGTTTGCTGGGGCACAGGGAGAGGGTCTTGCCCCGCGTGCCGGTCCCCGCAGCCCCTCGAGGGCAGGCCCAGCCCCGGCTGCTAGGCACTGGGTGCCGCCACTCTGCCTGTCGCAAGCCAACTCCCCGCGTGCCAGCCTCACCTGACCTCCCTCCCTCCCTCCGTCCCCGGAGTATTTATGGCGCTGAATAATCGGGTGGATCCACCGTCTTCTCAGGCCACGGTAGTTTTTTCACTCCGCCATTGGAGCCTGGCAACCCTTGAGCAACGTGCAGGCCAACTCCTGTAAGCGTGGCTGAGGCTACTCAGGCTCCAGCAGCCGGGGCCACGTTTACAGGGAGGCCGGCAAACGTTATCACCCACAGCCCCCTAGAGCCCCCAAGCCCCTTCCTTTCCTCCCCACAGCTCCCCATGACACCACAGCTGCCACCTGCCTTCCCACTCCGCAGCCCCCGTGGCCCCCACGCCCCTCCTTTCATGCCACAGCCCCCCAGCCCATGCCCTTCTCCCTCCCCACGGTCCCCACGACCCCGGTCTCCCCCTCCTCCCCATGCTTCCATCCCTGGTAGCCCCACAGCCGCCTGGCCCCATCCGCAGCGCTGCTGGCCCCACGGACCCGTTGCCGGTTGCACCCCATCCCTTACGGCCCATTCTAGCAATCTCTTAGCCGGTGGCCCTGTCCCCAGTGCCCATGGCCCTGCTGACCCCACAGCCACCGGCCGGCACAGCCCCGGCTGCGCCCTGCCACCTTCTCCAGCCGCTTGCAGCTTTCGCTGCCGAGGGGAAAGGCCCTGTCGGATGGAGGCCGGAGCGACCTGGCCTGCCCACTCCTGAACGCAGTGCTGCTGCACGCAGCCGCTCAAAGGGCCAGAGCTGAAGCACGTGGGGCGCTGCCTGCCTGTTCCGTGCCCCTGCTGTCCCAAAAGCGGATTCTTTGTCCGGCGTGCAATAGGCCGAGCATCACACCCTCGGGAGAGACGCTGAGTATTTAGTTCAGGTTTGCGCAAAGCTGGGTGCTCGGTGGTTTCCCACAAATCAAGCACGCCCTCATACAAAACTGCAGCGTATTTATCAGGTGACATGATTAGTATCAACCCGCCCAAATTTACACTTAGTGGTTAGTGATTAACATTTCGACACTATTGCTTTACTGGATTGAAATGAGCCTCGCTTGCTATGGAAATTAGCACGCGTGCTCCTTTCGGGTGGGGGGTGGGGGGGCAGCAAATCTCTTTGGTCCGGAATTGAGTCGGCGGTCGCGATCTCCCCTCGCCACATTTCCCTTTCACCCAGGTTCTGCAGTTTTATCAAACTGCACGCTTCTCTGGCCACCGGCCCGTCTTTGGCGCCAAGATGGTCCCTTTTATCGCTCCCTTTGCTCTTCTTCAAGGCTAGAGCCCTTCATTTCCCACAGTTGTTTACTTCTCCAAACGCTTTCGTATCTTTTAGCTCCCTCCCCAATTCCTTTCCCGAGGCACAAGTGGTTAGCACTTTTGCTAATTGGAAAATGGCTCTTTCTGCAAGACATCCCCCCCACCCCTTCCTCCTGGTGGCTCTAGAGAACTGCTAGCGCAAGACAACGCCATGTCTCCAACAGCCTTGGTGCTCAATGGTTGCTAAAACCACAAGGGAGAGCAGCGGTCGCTAAGACCGCAGGACCAGAGAGTACCAGGAGCGGGGGGGAGGGAGGAAGTCTTTCGAAGGCGGGACGCTCTTGCCTCCCCACACACATGGCCCGGGGGGCGGGACCTGGTAGCACTTCTCTGCGTTTGACTGGTCACCCGTCTGGATTCGACTGCTCTCTCAGCCACTGGCGGAACTGGGACGAGAGAAGGTTCCGGAGGGCCAGAGCCTGAAATCGCTAAACAGGGACTCTCGCGCTGTCTTGGGCTCTCTCTCTCCACCAACTCCCCGTGTTGGCAGGTGTAGCGCTGGATCCGGGACTGGTGATTCTCCTCTTCATTCCTCTTCCTCTCTCTCTCTCCCTCTCTTTCACTTCTCCTAAGGCTCTTGGGAGGCTGCAAGCACGGTGTCTAGCCGGGCTAGAGCAGAGGGCTAGTCTTTCTTTTTCCCCTTTCTGGGCTGTCGTTCCCCCCGGAGCTGGACGCTGGGTCCAAATGGGGGCTGGATGCTTGAGCCCTGGAGCTCTGGAGGTCATCTTGTCTCGTGCAACCGCCCGGCTCGAGGAGGGTCACCTAGCGCTGGTTGCCCAGCATCCGCGGGCAGCAGCGTAACTGAGGAGGACGTTTTCCCCAGGATCTGGGGGCATCCGTCACTTCCCTGTGCCTGGCCTCGTGAGTCGCCCAGTCTCCCAGTGCCGTGGAGCAGCGGGGTAGCGAGTGGGCATGGCCCCGGGGCTGGAGAGGGGGGAGGGTGCCCAGGTGCCAGCCCAGCTGCCCGCATGATGCGCCCGTTGTTTTGCGGGGGGAAAAGCACTATGCCCAGCTGGTGGCCTGGCTGCGGGAGGATAAGCAGGAGAATGAGGTAGGGCGGAAAGGGCTGGGGGAGAGCGGGTGAGTGCCCACGGGCCCTGGGGCGGGGGGGTGGGAGGAGGGCGGCAGCGGGCTCAGGGACTCGGACCCTTCCTTCTCCCAGGTGCTGCGTCAAGAAATGAAGAAACTTGAAGAGGCACTGGAGGAGGAGGAGGCGTGGTGAGTTGGGCCCCTGGCCCCACACGGCTGTCTCTGCAGCACCGGGAGCGAGGGGGCTGCCAGTGCTGGTGCTAGGCAATGGGGTGGGGGGAATACGCAGCCCGAGGTGTGACAGGGAAGCCCAGTCCCTGCCTGGGGTGCTGAATGTTTGGAAGGGGACCGACCGCGTGGCCCCCCTGGAGGTCTAGAACTCCTCCAAGCGAGCCCTGTTGCCTGCACCAGCATCAGAGGAAGAAGGAGGCAGAGGCGCCGGGGACTGTGCTGCCAGAGGTGGGGGAAGCATAGCGGGTAAGTGGGAGAGCCTGTGCCAGCCCCTGCCCCGGCCAGCGTGGGTCTCCCTGGGGAGAGGGGTCCACGGAGGTCCCAGCCACGCAGGGGCTATACTCCTGCGCGAGGCGGAGGCCAGGGGCACCGTGCAACTCCAGCTGTCCTGACTGCGCAGCAGTGCTTGACAAGCGTCCTCGCTCTGCCTCGACCTGTAGCAAAGGGACACGCTGGCGAGAAGACGCGGCTTGGTTTATTGGCTGCAGTGAGGGTCCCCACTGGGTCCCCTGGGGTCCGGTCCCGGGCAGTGGGTGGGATGGGCCAGACACCTGCTGCAGCCGACGGGGCTCGCAAGTCCAGGCTGCTGGGGAGCTGCTGGCCGGCTGTGGGCTTTGCAGCGGGGAAGTGCTCGGCATCGGTTTTCCCTGGGCCGGGCTGTTTGCCGGGCTTGCGGAGTATCGTGTGCCACCCTGCGCGAGGGAGCAATGAGAGACGGCTGGGGAGGCAGCCCGTGGGGCTCTCGGAACGGCCCCGTAGGCATCCCGTAGGCAAGACGGGCTTGGGATGCATCCAGCCTGCCCTGTCTCCCATCCCTCTTGTGCCCCACAGGACACTCGGCCTGCTCTTGGTCGGCGGCTTCGCTCTGGCTGCTGCGGTGCTCTACGCCTCCTGCTACGACCCCAAACTCTTCTGCCGCCTGCTGTTGCATGTGCTGCCTGGGGAGACCTACCGCAACCTGGCATATGCCCTGGGAAAGATGGTGCTCAGGGAGGGGCTGCTGCCTTTTTGGCAGCCTGCCCCTCCCCCCAATAAAACCTTTTCTACCTCACCTCCACGGGCTCAGGCGTGTTTGCTGGGGCACAGGGAGAGGGTCTTGCCCCGCGTGCCGGTCCCCGCAGCCCCTCGAGGGCAGGCCCAGCCCCGGCTGCTAGGCACTGGGTGCCGCCACTCTGCCTGTCGCAAGCCAACTCCCCGCGTGCCAGCCTAACCTTCCCTCCCTCCCTCCCTCCGTCCCCGGAGTATTTATGGTGCTGAATAATCGGGTGGATCCACCGTCTTCTCAGGCCACGGTAGTTTTTTCACTCCGCCATTGGAGCCTGGCAACCATTGAGCAACGTGCAGGCCAACTCCTGTAAGCGTGGCTGAGGCTACTCAGGCTCCAGCAGCCGGGGCCACGTTTACAGGGAGGCCGGCAAACGTTATCACCCACAGCCCCCTAGAGCCCCCAAGCCCCTTCCTTTCCTCCCCACAGCTCCCCATGACACCACAGCTGCCACCTGCCTTCCCACTCCGCAGCCCCCGTGGCCCCCACGCCCCTCCTTTCATGCCACAGCCCCCCAGCCCATGCCCTTCTCCCTCCCCACGGTCCCCACGACCCCGGTCTCCCCCTCCTCCCCATGCTTCCATCCCTGGTAGCCCCACAGCCGCCTGGCCCCATCCGCAGCGCTGCTGGCCCCACGGACCCGTTGCCGGTTGCACCCCATCCCTTACGGCCCATTCTAGCAATCTCTTAGCCGGTGGCCCTGTCCCCAGTGCCCATGGCCCTGCTGACCCCACAGCCACCGGCCGGCACAGCCCCGGCTGCGCCCTGCCACCTTCTCCAGCCGCTTGCAGCTTTCGCTGCCGAGGGGAAAGGCCCTGTCGGATGGAGGCCGGAGCGACCTGGCCTGCCCACTCCTGAACGCAGCGCTGCTGCACGCAGCCGCTCAAAGGGCCAGAGCTGAAGCACGTGGGGCACTGCCTGCCTGCCGCGTGCCCCTGCTGTCCCAAAAGCGGATTCTTTGCCCGGCGTGCAATAGGCCGAGCATCACACCCTCGGGAGAGACGCCGAGTATTTAGTTCAGGTTTGCGCAAAGCTGGGTGCTCGGTGGTTTCCCACAAATCAAGCACGCCCTCATACAAAACTGCAGCGTATTTATCAGGTGACATGATTAGTATCAACCCGCCCAAATTTACACTTAGTGGTTAGTGATTAACATTTCGACACTATTGCTTTACTGGATTGAAATGAGCCTCGCTTGCTATGGAAATTAGCACGCGTGCTCCTTTCGGGTGGGGGGTGGGGGGGCAGCAAATCTCTTTGGTCCGGAATTGAGTCGGCGGTCGCGATCTCCCCTCGCCACATTTCCCTTTCACCCAGGTTCTGCAGTTTTATCAAACTGCACGCTTCTCTGGCCACCGGCCCGTCTTTGGCGCCAAGATGGTCCCTTTTATCGCTCCCTTTGCTCTTCTTCAAGGCTAGAGCCCTTCATTTCCCACAGTTGCTTACTTCTCCAAACGCTTTCGTATCTTTTAGCTCCCTCCCCAATTCCTTTCCCGAGGCACAAGTGGTTAGCACTTTTGCTAATTGGAAAATGGCTCTTTCTGCAAGGCATCCCCCCCACCCCTTCCTCCTGGTGGCTCTAGAGAACTGCTAGCGCAAGACAATGCCATGTCTCCAACAGCCTTGGTGCTCAATGGTTGCTAAAACCACAAGGGAGAGCAGCGGTCGCTAAGACCGCAGGACCAGAGAGTACCAGGAGCGGGGGGGAGGGAGGAAGTCTTTCGAAGGCGGGACGCTCTTGCCTCCCCACACACATGGCCTGGGGGGCGGGACCTGGTAGCACTTCTCTGCGTTTGACTGGTCACCCGTCTGGATTCGACTGCGCTCTCAGCCACTGGCGGAACTGGGACGAGAGAAGGTTCCGGAGGGCCAGAGCCTGAAATCTCTCGAAAGGGACTCTCGCGCTGTCTTGGGCTCTCTCTCTCCACCAACTCCCCGTGTTGGCAGGTGTAGCGCTGGATCCGGGACTGGTGATTCTCCTCTTCATTCCTCTCTCTCTCTCTCTCTCCCCCTCTCTTTCACTTCTCCTAAGGCTCTTGGGAGGCTGCAAGCACGGTGTCTAGCCGGGCTAGAGCAGAGGGCTAGTCTTTCTTTTTCCCCTTTCTGGGCTGTCGTTCCCCCCGGAGCTGGACGCTGGGTCCAAATGGGGGCTGGGTGCTTGGGCCCTGGAGCTCTGGAGGTCATCTTGTCTCGTGCAACCGCCCGGCTCGAGGAGGGTCACCTAGAGCTGGTTGCCCAGCGTCCGCGGGCAGCAGCGTAACTGAGGAGGACGTTTTCCCCAGGATCTGGGGGCATCCGTCACTTCCCTGTGCCTGGCCTCGTGAGTCGCCCAGTCTCCCCTTGCCGTGGAGCAGCGGGGTAGCGAGTGGGCATGGCCCCGGGGCTGGAGAGGGGTGAGGGTGCCCAGGTGCCAGCCCAGCTGCCCGCATGATGCGCCCGTTGTTTTGCGGGGGGAAAAGCACTATGCCCAGCTGGTGGCCTGGCTGCGGGAGGATAAGCAGGAGAATGAGGTAGGGCCGAAAGGGCTGGGGGAGAGCGGGTGAGTGCCCACGGGCCCTGGGGCGGGGGGGTGGGAGGAGGGCGGCAGCGGGCTCAGGGACTCGGACCCTTCCTTCTCCCAGGTGCTGCGTCAAGAAATGAAGAAACTTGAAGAGGCACTGGAGGAGGAGGAGGCGTGGTGAGTTGGGCCCCTGGCCCCACACGGCTGTCTCTGCAGCACCGGGAGCGAGGGGGCTGCCAGTGCTGGTGCTAGGCAATGGGGTGGGGGGAATACGCAGCCCGAGGTGTGACAGGGAAGCCCAGTCCCTGCCTGGGGTGCTGAATGTTTGGAAGGGGACCGCCCGCGTGGCCCCCCTGGAGGTCTAGAACTCCTCCAAGCGAGCCCTGTTGCCTGCACCAGCATCAGAGGAAGAAGGAGGCAGAGGCGCCGGGGACTGTGCTGCCAGAGGTGGGGGAAGCATAGCGGGTAAGGGGGAGAGCCTGTGCCAGCCCCTGCCCCGGCCAGCGTGGGTCTCCCTGGGGAGAGGGGTCCACGGAGGTCCCAGCCACGCAGGGGCTATACTCCTGCGCGAGGCGGAGGCCAGGGGCACCGTGCAACTCCAGCTGTCCTGACTGCGCAGCAGTGCTTGACAAGCGTCCTCGCTCTGCCTCGACCTGTAGCAAAGGGACACGCTGGCGAGAAGACGCGGCTTGGTTTATTGGCTGCAGTGAGGGTCCCCACTGGGGCCCCTGGGGTCCGGTCCCGGGCAGTGGGTGGGATGGGCCAGACACCTGCTGCAGCCGACGGGGCTCGCAAGTCCAGGCTGCTGGGGAGCTGCTGGCCGGCTGTGGGCTTTGCAGCGGGGAAGTGCTCGGCATCGGTTTTCCCTGGGCCGGGCTGTTTGCCGGGCTTGCGGAGTATCGTGTGCCACCCTGCGCGAGGGAGCAATGAGAGACGGCTGGGGAGGCAGCCCGTGGGGCTCTCGGAACGGCCCCGTAGGCATCCCGTAGGCAAGACGGGCTTGGGATGCATCCAGCCTGCCCTGTCTCCCATCCCTCTTGTGCCCCACAGGACACTCGGCCTGCTCTTGGTCGGCGGCTTCGCTCTGGCTGCTGCGGTGCTCTACGCCTCCTGCTACGACCCCAAACTCTTCTGCCGCCTGCTGTTGCATGTGCTGCCTGGGGAGACCTACCGCAACCTGGCATATGCCCTGGGAAAGATGGTGCTCAGGGAGGGGCTGCTGCCTTTTTGGCAGCCTGCCCCTCCCCCCAATAAAACCTTTTCTACCTCACCTCCACGGGCTCAGGCGTGTTTGCTGGGGCACAGGGAGAGGGTCTTGCCCCGCGTGCCGGTCCCCGCAGCCCCTCGAGGGCAGGCCCAGCCCCGGCTGCTGGGCACTGGGTGCCGCCACTCTGCCTGTCGCAAGCCAGCTCCCCGCGTGCCAGCCTAACCTGCCCTCCCTCCCTCCCTCCGTCCCCGGAGTATTTATGGCGCTGAATAATCGGGTGGATCCACCGTCTTCTCAGGCCACGGTAGTTTTTTCACTCCGCCATTGGAGCCTGGCAACCATTGAGCAACGTGCAGGCCAACTCCTGTAAGCGTGGCTGAGGCTACTCAGGCTCCAGCAGCCGGGGCCACGTTTACAGGGAGGCCGGCAAACGTTATCACCCACAGCCCCCTAGAGCCCCCAAGCCCCTTCCTTTCCTCCCCACAGCTCCCCATGACGCCACAGCTGCCACCTGCCTTCCCACTCCGCAGCCCCCGTGGCCCCCACGCCCCTCCTTTCATGCCACAGCCCCCCAGCCCATGCCCTTCTCCCTCCCCACGGTCCTCACGACCCCGGTCTCCCCCTCCTCCCCATGCTTCCATCCCTGGTAGCCCCACAGCCGCCTGGCCCCATCCGCAGCGCTGCTGGCCCCACGGACCCCTTGCCGGTTGCACCCCATCCCTTACGGCCCATTCGAGCAATCTCTTAGCCGGTGGCCCTGTCCCCAGTGCCCATGGCCCTGCTGACCCCACAGCCACCGGCCGGCACAGCCCCGGCTGCGCCCTGCCACCTTCTCCAGCCGCTCGCAGCTTTCGCTGCCGAGGGGAAAGGCCCTGTCGGATGGAGGCCGGAGCGACCTGGCCTGCCCACTCCTGAACGCAGCGCTGCTGCACGCAGCCGCTCAAAGGGCCAGAGCTGAAGCACGTGGGGCGCTGCCTGCCTGTTGCGTGCCCCTGCTGTCCCAAAAGCGGATTCTTTGTCCGGCGTGCAATAGGCCGAGCATCACACCCTCGGGAGAGACGCTGAGTATTTAGTTCAGGTTTGCGCAAAGCTGGGTGCTCGGTGGTTTCCCACAAATCAAGCACGCCCTCATACAAAACTGCAGTGTATTTATCAGGTGACATGATTAGTATCAACCCGCCCAAATTTACACTTAGTGGTTAGTGATTAACATTTCGACACTATTGCTTTACTGGATTGAAATGAGCCTCACTTGCTATGGAAATTAGCACGCGTGCTCCTTTCGGGTGGGGGGTGGGGGGGCAGCAAATCTCTTTGGTCCGGAATTGAGTCGGCGGTCGCGATCTCCCCTCGCCACATTTCCCTTTCACCCAGGTTCTGCAGTTTTATCAAACTGCACGCTTCTCTGGCCACCGGCCCGTCTTTGGCGCCAAGATGGTCCCTTTTATCGCTCCCTTTGCTCTTCTTCAAGGCTAGAGCCCTTCATTTCCCACAGTTGTTTACTTCTCCAAACGCTTTCGTATCTTTTAGCTCCCTCCCCAATTCCTTTCCCGAGGCACAAGTGGTTAGCACTTTTGCTAATTGGAAAATGGCTCTTTCTGCAAGGCATCCCCCCCACCCCTTCCTCCTGGTGGCTCTAGAGAACTGCTAGCGCAAGACAACGCCATGTCTCCAACAGCCTTGGTGCTCAATGGTTGCTAAAACCGCAAGGGAGAGCAGCGGTCGCTAAGACCGCGGGACCAGAGAGTACCAGGAGCGGGGGGGAGGGAGGAAGTCTTTCGAAGGCGGGACGCTCTTGCCTCCCCACACACATGGCCCGGGGGGCGGGACCTGGTAGCACTTCTCTGCGTTTGACTGGTCACCCGTCTGGATTCGACTGCTCTCTCAGCCACTGGCGGAACTGGGACGAGAGAAGGTTCCGGAGGGCCAGAGCCTGAAATCGCTAAACAGGGACTCTCGCGCTGTCTTGGGCTCTCTCTCTCCACCAACTCCCCGTGTTGGCAGGTGTAGCGCTGGATCCGGGACTGGTGATTCTCCTCTTCATTCCTCTCTCTCTCTCTCTCTCCCCCTCTCTTTCACTTCTCCTAAGGCTCTTGGGAGGCTGCAAGCACGGTGTCTAGCCGGGCTAGAGCAGAGGGCTAGTCTTTCTTTTTCCCCTTTCTGGGCTGTCGTTCCCCCCGGAGCTGGACGCTGGGTCCAAATGGGGGCTGGATGCTTGAGCCCTGGAGCTCTGGAGGTCATCTTGTCTCGTGCAACCGCCCGGCTCGAGGAGGGTCACCTAGCGCTGGTTGCCCAGCGTCCGCGGGCAGCAGCGTAACTGAGGAGGACGTTTTCCCCAGGGTCTGGGGGCATCCGTCACTTCCCTGTGCCTGGCCTCGTGAGTCGCCCAGTCTCCCCTTGCCGTGGAGCAGCGGGGTAGCGAGTGGGCATGGCCCCGGGGCTGGAGAGGGGTGAGGGTGCCCAGGTGCCAGCCCAGCTGCCCGCATGATGCGCCCGTTGTTTTGCGGGGGGAAAAGCCCTATGCCCAGCTGGTGGCCTGGCTGCGGGAGGATAAGCAGGAGAATGAGGTAGGGCCGAAAGGGCTGGGGGAGAGCGGGTGAGTGCCCACGGGCCCTGGGGCGGGGGGGTGGGAGGAGGGCGGCAGCGGGCTCAGGGACTCGGACCCTTCCTTCTCCCAGGTGCTGCGTCAAGAAATGAAGAAACTTGAAGAGGCACTGGAGGAGGAGGAGGCGTGGTGAGTTGGGCCCCTGGCCCCACACGGCTGTCTCTGCAGCACCGGGAGCGAGGGGGCTGCCAGTGGTGGTGCTAGGCAATGGGGTGGGGGGAATACGCAGCCCGAGGTGTGACAGGGAAGCCCAGTCCCTGCCTGGGGTGCTGAATGTTTGGAAGGGGACCGCCCGCGTGGCCCCCCTGGAGGTCTAGAACTCCTCCAAGCGAGCCCTGTTGCCTGCACCAGCATCAGAGGAAGAAGGAGGCAGAGGCGCCGGGGACTGTGCTGCCAGAGGTGGGGGAAGCATAGCGGGTAAGGGGGAGAGCCTGTGCCAGCCCCTGCCCCGGCCAGCGTGGGTCTCCCTGGGGAGAGGGGTCCACGGAGGTCCCAGCCACGCAGGGGCTATACTCCTGCGCGAGGCGGAGGCCAGGGGCACCGTGCAACTCCAGCTGTCCTGACTGCGCAGCAGTGCTTGACAAGCGTCCTCGCTCTGCCTCGACCTGTAGCAAAGGGACACGCTGGCGAGAAGACGCGGCTTGGTTTATTGGCTGCAGTGAGGGTCCCCACTGGGTCCCCTGGGGTCCGGTCCCGGGCAGTGGGTGGGATGGGCCAGACACCTGCTGCAGCCGACGGGGCTCGCAAGTCCAGGCTGCTGGGGAGCTGCTGGCCGGCTGTGGGCTTTGCAGCGGGGAAGTGCTCGGCATCGGTTTTCCCTGGGCCGGGCTGTTTGCCGGGCTTGCGGAGTATCGTGTCCCACCCTGCGCGAGGGAGCAATGAGAGACGGCTGGGGAGGCAGCCCGTGGGGCTCTCGGAACGGCCCCGTAGGCATCCCGTAGGCAAGACGGGCTTGGGATGCATCCAGCCTGCCCTGTCTCCCATCCCTCTTGTGCCCCACAGGACACTCGGCCTGCTCTTGGTTGGCGGCTTCGCTCTGGCTGCTGCGGTGCTCTACGCCTCCTGCTACGACCCCAAACTCTTCTGCCGCCTGCTGTTGCATGTGCTGCCTGGGGAGACCTACCGCAACCTGGCATATGCCCTGGGAAAGATGGTGCTCAGGGAGGGGCTGCTGCCTTTTTGGCAGCCTGCCCCTCCCCCCAATAAAACCTTTTCTACCTCACCTCCACGGGCTCAGGCGTGTTTGCTGGGGCACAGGGAGAGGGTCTTGCCCCGCGTGCCGGTCCCCGCAGCCCCTCGAGGGCAGGCCCAGCCCCGGCTGCTAGGCACTGGGTGCCGCCACTCTGCCTGTCGCAAGCCAACTCCCCGCGTGCCAGCCTCACCTGCCCTCCCTCCCTCCCTCCGTCCCCGGAGTATTTATGGCGCTGAATAATCGGGTGGATCCACCGTCTTCTCAGGCCACGGTAGTTTTTTCACTCCGCCATTGGAGCCTGGCAACCATTGAGCAACGTGCAGGCCAACTCCTGTAAGCGTGGCTGAGGCTACTCAGGCTCCAGCAGCCGGGGCCACGTTTACAGGGAGGCCGGCAAACGTTATCACCCACAGCCCCCTAGAGCCCCCAAGCCCCTTCCTTTCCTCCCCACAGCTCCCCATGACACCACAGCTGCCACCTGCCTTCCCACTCCGCAGCCCCCGTGGCCCCCACGCCCCTCCTTTCATGCCACAGCCCCCCAGCCCATGCCCTTCTCCCTCCCCACGGTCCCCACGACCCCGGTCTCCCCCTCCTCCCCATGCTTCCATCCCTGGTAGCCCCACAGCCGCCTGGCCCCATCCGCAGCGCTGCCGGCCCCACGGCCCCCTTGCCGGTTGCACCCCATCCCTTACGGCCCATTCGAGCAATCTCTTAGCCGGTGGCCCTGTCCCCAGTGCCCATGGCCCTGCTGACCCCACAGCCACCGGCCGGCACAGCCCCGGCTGCGCCCTGCCACCTTCTCCAGCCGCTTGCAGCTTTCGCTGCCGAGGGGAAAGGCCCTGTCGGATGGAGGCCGGAGCGACCTGGCCTGCCCACTCCTGAACGCAGCGCTGCTGCACGCAGCCGCTCAAAGGGCCAGAGCTGAAGCACGTGGGGCGCTGCCTGCCTGCCGCATGCCCCTGCTGTCCCAAAAGCGGATTCTTTGTCCGGCGTGCAATAGGCCGAGCATCACACCCTCGGGAGAGACGCTGAGTATTTAGTTCAGGTTTGCGCAAAGCTGGGTGCTCGGTGGTTTCCCACAAATCAAGCACGCCCTCATACAAAACTGCAGTGTATTTATCAGGTGACATGATTAGTATCAACCCGCCCAAATTTACACTTAGTGGTTAGTGATTAACATTTCGACACTATTGCTTTACTGGATTGAAATGAGCCTCGCTTGCTATGGAAATTAGCACGCGTGCTCCTTTCGGGTGGGGGGTGGGGGGGCAGCAAATCTCTTTGGTCCGGAATTGAGTCGGCGGTCGCGATCTCCCCTCGCCACATTTCCCTTTCACCCAGGTTCTGCAGTTTTATCAAACTGCACGCTTCTCTGGCCACCGGCCCGTCTTTGGCGCCAAGATGGTCCCTTTTATCGCTCCCTTTGCTCTTCTTCAAGGCTAGAGCCCTTCATTTCCCACAGTTGCTTACTTCTCCAAACGCTTTCGTATCTTTTAGCTCCCTCCCCAATTCCTTTCCCGAGGCACAAGTGGTTAGCACTTTTGCTAATTGGAAAATGGCTCTTTCTGCAAGACATCCCCCCCACCCCTTCCTCCTGGTGGCTCTAGAGAACTGCTAGCGCAAGACAACGCCATGTCTCCAACAGCCTTGGTGCTCAATGGTTGCTAAAACCACAAGGGAGAGCAGCGGTCGCTAAGACCGCAGGACCAGAGAGTACCAGGAGCGGGGGGGAGGGAGGAAGTCTTTCGAAGGCCGGACGCTCTTGCCTCCCCACACACATGGCCCGGGGGGCGGGACCTGGTAGCACTTCTCTGCGTTTGACTGGTCACCCGTCTGGATTCGACTGCGCTCTCAGCCACTGGCGGAACTGGGACGAGAGAAGGTTCCGGAGGGCCAGAGCCTGAAATCTCTCGAAAGGGACTCTCGCGCTGTCTTGGGCTCTCTCTCTCCACCAACTCCCCGTGTTGGCAGGTGTAGCGCTGGATCCGGGACTGGTGATTCTCCTCTTCATTCCTCTCTCTCTCTCTCTCTCCCCCTCTCTTTCACTTCTCCTAAGGCTCTTGGGAGGCTGCAAGCACGGTGTCTAGCCGGGCTAGAGCAGAGGGCTAGTCTTTCTTTTTCCCCTTTCTGGGCTGTCGTTCCCCCCGGAGCTGGACGCTGGGTCCAAATGGGGGCTGGATGCTTGAGCCCTGGAGCTCTGGAGGTCATCTTGTCTCGTGCAACCGCCCGGCTCGAGGAGGGTCACCTAGCGCTGGTTGCCCAGCGTCCGCGGGCAGCAGCGTAACTGAGGAGGACGTTTTCCCCAGGATCTGGGGGCATCCGTCACTTCCCTGTGCCTGGCCTCGTGAGTCGCCCAGTCTCCCCTTGCCGTGGAGCAGCGGGGTAGCGAGTGGGCATGGCCCCGGGGCTGGAGAGGGGTGAGGGTGCCCAGGTGCCAGCCCAGCTGCCCGCATGATGCGCCCGTTGTTTTGCGGGGGGAAAAGCACTATGCCCAGCTGGTGGCCTGGCTGCGGGAGGATAAGCAGGAGAATGAGGTAGGGCCGAAAGGGCTGGGGGAGAGCGGGTGAGTGCCCACGGGCCCTGGGGCGGGGGGGTGGGAGGAGGGCGGCAGCGGGCTCAGGGACTCGGACCCTTCCTTCTCCCAGGTGCTGCGTCAAGAAATGAAGAAACTTGAAGAGGCACTGGAGGAGGAGGAGGCGTGGTGAGTTGGGCCCCTGGCCCCACACGGCTGTCTCTGCAGCACCGGGAGCGAGGGGGCTGCCAGTGGTGGTGCTAGGCAATGGGGTGGGGGGAATACGCAGCCCGAGGTGTGACAGGGAAGCCCAGTCCCTGCCTGGGGTGCTGAATGTTTGGAAGGGGACCGCCCGCGTGGCCCCCCTGGAGGTCTAGAACTCCTCCAAGCGAGCCCTGTTGCCTGCACCAGCATCAGAGGAAGAAGGAGGCAGAGGCGCCGGGGACTGTGCTGCCAGAGGTGGGGGAAGCATAGCGGGTAAGGGGGAGAGCCTGTGCCAGCCCCTGCCCCGGCCAGCGTGGGTCTCCCTGGGGAGAGGGGTCCACGGAGGTCCCAGCCACGCAGGGGCTATACTCCTGCGCGAGGCGGAGGCCAGGGGCACCGTGCAACTCCAGCTGTCCTGACTGCGCAGCAGTGCTTGACAAGCGTCCTCGCTCTGCCTCGACCTGTAGCAAAGGGGCACGCTGGCGAGAAGACGCGGCTTGGTTTATTGGCTGCAGTGAGGGTCCCCACTGGGTCCCCTGGGGTCCGGTCCCGGGCAGTGGGTGGGATGGGCCAGACACCCGCTGCAGCGGACGGGGCTCGCAAGTCCAGGCTGCTGGGGAGCTGCTGGCCGGCTGTGGGCTTTGCAGCGGGGAAGTGCTCGGCATCGGTTTTCCCTGGGCCGGGCTGTTTGCCGGGCTTGCGGAGTATCGTGTGCCACCCTGCGCGAGGGAGCAATGAGAGACGGCTGGGGAGGCAGCCCGTGGGGCTCTCGGAACGGCCCCGTAGGCATCCCGTAGGCAAGACGGGCTTGGGATGCATCCAGCCTGCCCTGTCTCCCATCCCTCTTGTGCCCCACAGGACACTCGGCCTGCTCTTGGTCGGCGGCTTCGCTCTGGCTGCTGCGGTGCTCTACGCCTCCTGCTACGACCCCAAACTCTTCTGCCGCCTGCTGTTGCATGTGCTGCCTGGGGAGACCTACCGCAACCTGGCATATGCCCTGGGAAAGATGGTGCTCAGGGAGGGGCTGCTGCCTTTTTGGCAGCCTGCCCCTCCCCCCAATAAAGCCTTTTCTACCTCACCTCCACGGGCTCAGGCGTGTTTGCTGGGGCACAGGGAGAGGGTCTTGCCCCGCGTGCCGGTCCCCGCAGCCCCTCGAGGGCAGGCCCAGCCCCGGCTGCTAGGCACTGGGTGCCGCCGTTCTGCCTGTCGCAAGCCAACTCCCCGCGTGCCAGCCTCACCTGCCCTCCCTCCCTCCCTCCGTCCCCGGAGTATTTATGGCGCTGAATAATCGGGTGGATCCACCGTCTTCTCAGGCCACGGTAGTTTTTTCACTCCGCCATTGGAGCCTGGCAACCATTGAGCAACGTGCAGGCCAACTCCTGTAAGCGTGGCTGAGGCTACTCAGGCTCCAGCAGCCAGGGCCACGTTTACAGGGAGGCCGGCAAACGTTATCACCCACAGCCCCCTAGAGCCCCCAAGCCCCTTCCTTTCCTCCCCACAGCTCCCCGTGACGCCACAGCTGCCACCTGCCTTCCCACTCCGCAGCCCCCGTGGCCCCCACGCCCCTCCTTTCATGCCACAGCCCCCCAGCCCATGCCCTTCTCCCTCCCCACGGTCCCCACGACCCCGGTCTCCCCCTCCTCCCCATGCTCCCATCCCTGGTAGCCCCACAGCCGCCTGGCCCCATCCGCAGCGCTGCTGGCCCCACGGACCCCTTGCCGGTTGCACCCCATCCCTTACGGCCCATTCGAGCAATCTCTTAGCCGGTGGCCCTGTCCCCAGTGCCCATGGCCCTGCTGACCCCACAGCCACCGGCCGGCACAGCCCCGGCTGCGCCCTGCCACCTTCTCCAGCCGCTCGCAGCTTTCGCTGCCGAGGGGAAAGGCCCTGTCGGATGGAGGCCGGAGCGACCTGGCCTGCCCACTCCTGAACGCAGCGCTGCTGCACGCAGCCGCTCAAAGGGCCAGAGCTGAAGCACGTGGGGCGCTGCCTGCCTGTTGCGTGCCCCTGCTGTCCCAAAAGCGGATTCTTTGCCCGGCGTGCAATAGGCCGAGCATCACACCCTCGGGAGAGACGCTGAGTATTTAGTTCAGGTTTGCGCAAAGCTGGGTGCTCGGTGGTTTCCCACAAATCAAGCACGCCCTCATACAAAACTGCAGCGTATTTATCAGGTGACATGATTAGTATCAACCCGCCCAAATTTACACTTAGTGGTTAGTGATTAACATTTCGACACTATTGCTTTACTGGATTGAAATGAGCCTCGCTTGCTATGGAAATTAGCACGCGTGCTCCTTTCGGGTGGGGGGTGGGGGGGCAGCAAATCTCTTTGGTCCGGAATTGAGTCGGCGGTCGCGATCTCCCCTCGCCACATTTCCCTTTCACCCAGGTTCTGCAGTTTTATCAAACTGCACGCTTCTCTGGCCACCGGCCCGTCTTTGGCGCCAAGATGGTCCCTTTTATCGCTCCCTTTGCTCTTCTTCAAGGCTAGAGCCCTTCATTTCCCACAGTTGCTTACTTCTCCAAACGCTTTCGTATCTTTTAGCTCCCTCCCCAATTCCTTTCCCGAGGCACAAGTGGTTAGCACTTTTGCTAATTGGAAAATGGCTCTTTCTGCAAGACATCCCCCCCACCCCTTCCTCCTGGTGGCTCTAGAGAACTGCTAGCGCAAGACAACGCCATGTCTCCAACAGCCTTGGTGCTCAATGGTTGCTAAAACCACAAGGGAGAGCAGCGGTCGCTAAGACCGCAGGACCAGAGAGTACCAGGAGCGGGGGGGAGGGAGGAAGTCTTTCGAAGGCCGGACGCTCTTGCCTCCCCACACACATGGCCCGGGGGGCGGGACCTGGTAGCACTTCTCTGCGTTTGACTGGTCACCCGTCTGGATTCGACTGCGCTCTCAGCCACTGGCGGAACTGGGACGAGAGAAGGTTCCGGAGGGCCAGAGCCTGAAATCGCTAAACAGGGACTCTCGCGCTGTCTTGGGCTCTCTCTCTCCACCAACTCCCCGTGTTGGCAGGTGTAGCGCTGGATCCGGGACTGGTGATTCTCCTCTTCATTCCTCTCTCTCTCTCTCTCTCCCCCTCTCTTTCACTTCTCCTAAGGCTCTTGGGAGGCTGCAAGCACGGTGTCTAGCCGGGCTAGAGCAGAGGGCTAGTCTTTCTTTTTCCCCTTTCTGGGCTGTCGTTCCCCCCGGAGCTGGACGCTGGGTCCAAATGGGGGCTGGATGCTTGAGCCCTGGAGCTCTGGAGGTCATCTTGTCTCGTGCAACCGCCCGGCTCGAGGAGGGTCACCTAGCGCTGGTTGCCCAGCGTCCGCGGGCAGCAGCGTAACTGAGGAGGACGTTTTCCCCAGGATCTGGGGGCATCCGTCACTTCCCTGTGCCTGGCCTCGTGAGTCGCCCAGTCTCCCCTTGCCGTGGAGCAGCGGGGTAGCGAGTGGGCATGGCCCCGGGGCTGGAGAGGGGTGAGGGTGCCCAGGTGCCAGCCCAGCTGCCCGCATGATGCGCCCGTTGTTTTGCGGGGGGAAAAGCACTATGCCCAGCTGGTGGCCTGGCTGCGGGAGGATAAGCAGGAGAATGAGGTAGGGCCGAAAGGGCTGGGGGAGAGCGGGTGAGTGCCCACGGGCCCTGGGGCGGGGGGGTGGGAGGAGGGCGGCAGCGGGCTCAGGGACTCGGACCCTTCCTTCTCCCAGGTGCTGCGTCAAGAAATGAAGAAACTTGAAGAGGCACTGGAGGAGGAGGAGGCGTGGTGAGTTGGGCCCCTGGCCCCACACGGCTGTCTCTGCAGCACCGGGAGCGAGGGGGCTGCCAGTGGTGGTGCTAGGCAATGGGGTGGGGGGAATACGCAGCCCGAGGTGTGACAGGGAAGCCCAGTCCCTGCCTGGGGTGCTGAATGTTTGGAAGGGGACCGCCCGCGTGGCCCCCCTGGAGGTCTAGAACTCCTCCAAGCGAGCCCTGTTGCCTGCACCAGCATCAGAGGAAGAAGGAGGCAGAGGCGCCGGGGACTGTGCTGCCAGAGGTGGGGGAAGCATAGCGGGTAAGGGGGAGAGCCTGTGCCAGCCCCTGCCCCGGCCAGCGTGGGTCTCCCTGGGGAGAGGGGTCCACGGAGGTCCCAGCCACGCAGGGGCTATACTCCTGCGCGAGGCGGAGGCCAGGGGCACCTTGCAACTCCAGCTGTCCTGACTGCGCAGCAGTGCTTGACAAGCGTCCTCGCTCTGCCTCGACCTGTAGCAAAGGGACACGCTGGCGAGAAGACGCGGCTTGGTTTATTGGCTGCAGTGAGGGTCCCCACGGGGTCCCCTGGGGTCCGGTCCCGGGCAGTGGGTGGGATGGGCCAGACACCTGCTGCAGCCGACGGGGCTCGCAAGTCCAGGCTGCTGGGGAGCTGCTGGCCGGCTGTGGGCTTTGCAGCGGGGAAGTGCTCGGCATCGGTTTTCCCTGGGCCGGGCTGTTTGCCGGGCTTGCGGAGTATCGTGTGCCACCCTGCGCGAGGGAGCAATGAGAGACGGCTGGGGAGGCAGCCCGTGGGGCTCTCGGAACGGCCCCGTAGGCATCCCGTAGGCAAGACGGGCTTGGGATGCATCCAGCCTGCCCTGTCTCCCATCCCTCTTGTGCCCCACAGGACACTCGGCCTGCTCTTGGTCGGCGGCTTCGCTCTGGCTGCTGCGGTGCTCTACGCCTCCTGCTACGACCCCAAACTCTTCTGCCGCCTGCTGTTGCATGTGCTGCCTGGGGAGACCTACCGCAACCTGGCATATGCCCTGGGAAAGATGGTGCTCAGGGAGGGGCTGCTGCCTTTTTGGCAGCCTGCCCCTCCCCCCAATAAAACCTTTTCTACCTCACCTCCACGGGCTCAGGCGTGTTTGCTGGGGCACAGGGAGAGGGTCTTGCCCCGCGTGCCGGTCCCCGCAGCCCCTCGAGGGCAGGCCCAGCCCCGGCTGCTAGGCACTGGGTGCCGCCGTTCTGCCTGTCGCAAGCCAACTCCCCGCGTGCCAGCCTCACCTGCCCTCCCTCCCTCCCTCCGTCCCCGGAGTATTTATGGCGCTGAATAATCGGGTGGATCCACCGTCTTCTCAGGCCACGGTAGTTTTTTCACTCCGCCATTGGAGCCTGGCAACCATTGAGCAACGTGCAGGCCAACTCCTGTAAGCGTGGCTGAGGCTACTCAGGCTCCAGCAGCCAGGGCCACGTTTACAGGGAGGCCGGCAAACGTTATCACCCACAGCCCCCTAGAGCCCCCAAGCCCCTTCCTTTCCTCCCCACAGCTCCCCGTGACGCCACAGCTGCCACCTGCCTTCCCACTCCGCAGCCCCCGTGGCCCCCACGCCCCTCCTTTCATGCCACAGCCCCCCAGCCCATGCCCTTCTCCCTCCCCACGGTCCCCACGACCCCGGTCTCCCCCTCCTCCCCATGCTCCCATCCCTGGTAGCCCCACAGCCGCCTGGCCCCATCCGCAGCGCTGCTGGCCCCACGGACCCCTTGCCGGTTGCACCCCATCCCTTACGGCCCATTCGAGCAATCTCTTAGCCGGTGGCCCTGTCCCCAGTGCCCATGGCCCTGCTGACCCCACAGCCACCGGCCGGCACAGCCCCGGCTGCGCCCTGCCACCTTCTCCAGCCGCTCGCAGCTTTCGCTGCCGAGGGGAAAGGCCCTGTCGGATGGAGGCCGGAGCGACCTGGCCTGCCCACTCCTGAACGCAGCGCTGCTGCACGCAGCCGCTCAAAGGGCCAGAGCTGAAGCACGTGGGGCGCTGCCTGCCTGTTGCGTGCCCCTGCTGTCCCAAAAGCGGATTCTTTGCCCGGCGTGCAATAGGCCGAGCATCACACCCTCGGGAGAGAGGCCGAGTATTTAGTTCAGGTTTGCGCAAAGCTGGGTGCTCGGTGGTTTCCCACAAATCAAGCACGCCCTCATACAAAACTGCAGTGTATTTATCAGGTGACACGATTAGTATCAACCCGCCCAAATTTACACTTAGTGGTTAGTGATTAACATTTCGACACTATTGCTTTACTGGATTGAAATGAGCCTCGCTTGCTATGGAAATTAGCACGCGTGCTCCTTTCGGGTGGGGGGTGGGGGGGCAGCAAATCTCTTTGGTCCGGAATTGAGTCGGCGGTCGCGATCTCCCCTCGCCACATTTCCCTTTCACCCAGGTTCTGCAGTTTTATCAAACTGCACGCTTCTCTGGCCACCGGCCCGTCTTTGGCGCCAAGATGGTCCCTTTTATCGCTCCCTTTGCTCTTCTTCAAGGCTAGAGCCCTTCATTTCCCACAGTTGTTTACTTCTCCAAACGCTTTCGTATCTTTTAGCTCCCTCCCCAATTCCTTTCCCGAGGCACAAGTGGTTAGCACTTTTGCTAATTGGAAAATGGCTCTTTCTGCAAGGCATCCCCCCCACCCCTTCCTCCTGGTGGCTCTAGAGAACTGCTAGCGCAAGACAACGCCATGTCTCCAACAGCCTTGGTGCTCAATGGTTGCTAAAACCGCAAGGGAGAGCAGCGGTCGCTAAGACCGCAGGACCAGAGAGTACCAGGAGCGGGGGGGAGGGAGGAAGTCTTTCGAAGGCGGGACGCTCTTGCCTCCCCACACACATGGCCCGGGGGGCGGGACCTGGTAGCACTTCTCTGCGTTTGACTGGTCACCCGTCTGGATTCGACTGCTCTCTCAGCCACTGGCGGAACTGGGACGAGAGAAGGTTCTGGAGGGCCAGAGCCTGAAATCGCTAAACAGGGACTCTCGCGCTGTCTTGGGCTCTCTCTCTCCACCAACTCCCCGTGTTGGCAGGTGTAGCGCTGGATCCAGGACTGGTGATTCTCCTCTTCATTCCTCTCTCTCTCTCTCTCTCCCCCTCTCTTTCACTTCTCCTAAGGCTCTTGGGAGGCTGCAAGCACGGTGTCTAGCCGGGCTAGAGCAGAGGGCTAGTCTTTCTTTTTCCCCTTTCTGGGCTGTCGTTCCCCCCGGAGCTGGACGCTGGGTCCAAATGGGGGCTGGATGCTTGAGCCCTGGAGCTCTGGAGGTCATCTTGTCTCGTGCAACCGCCTGGCTCGAGGAGGGTCACCTAGCGCTGGTTGCCCAGCGTCCGCGGGCAGCAGCGTAACTGAGGAGGACGTTTTCCCCAGGATCTGGGGGCATCCGTCACTTCCCTGTGCCTGGCCTCGTGAGTCGCCCAGTCTCCCCTTGCCGTGGAGCAGCGGGGTAGCGAGTGGGCATGGCCCCGGGGCTGGAGAGGGGTGAGGGTGCCCAGGTGCCAGCCCAGCTGCCCGCATGATGCGCCCGTTGTTTTGCGGGGGGAAAAGCACTATGCCCAGCTGGTGGCCTGGCTGCGGGAGGATAAGCAGGAGAATGAGGTAGGGCCGAAAGGGCTGGGGGAGAGCGGGTGAGTGCCCACGGGCCCTGGGGCGGGGGGGTGGGAGGAGGGCGGCAGCGGGCTCAGGGACTCGGACCCTTCCTTCTCCCAGGTGCTGCGTCAAGAAATGAAGAAACTTGAAGAGGCACTGGAGGAGGAGGAGGCATGGTGAGTTGGGCCCCTGGCCCCACACGGCTGTCTCTGCAGCACCGGGAGCGAGGGGGCTGCCAGTGCTGGTGCTAGGCAATGGGGTGGGGGGAATACGCAGCCCGAGGTGTGACAGGGAAGCCCAGTCCCTGCCTGGGGTGCTGAATGTTTGGAAGGGGACCGACCGCGTGGCCCCCCTGGAGGTCTAGAACTCCTCCAAGCGAGCCCTGTTGCCTGCACCAGCATCAGAGGAAGAAGGAGGCAGAGGCGCCGGGGACTGTGCTGCCAGAGGTGGGGGAAGCATAGCGGGTAAGGGGGAGAGCCTGTGCCAGCCCCTGCCCCGGCCAGCGTGGGTCTCCCTGGGGAGAGGGGTCCACGGAGGTCCCAGCCACGCAGGGGCTATACTCCTGCGCGAGGCGGAGGCCAGGGGCACCGTGCAACTCCAGCTGTCCTGACTGCGCAGCAGTGCTTGACAAGCGTCCTCGCTCTGCCTCGACCTGTAGCAAAGGGACACGCTGGCGAGAAGACGCGGCTTGGTTTATTGGCTGCAGTGAGGGTCCCCACGGGGTCCCCTGGGGTCCGGTCCCGGGCAGTGGGTGGGATGGGCCAGACACCTGCTGCAGCCGACGGGGCTCGCAAGTCCAGGCTGCTGGGGAGCTGCTGGCCGGCTGTGGGCTTTGCAGCGGGGAAGTGCTCGGCATCGGTTTTCCCTGGGCCGGGCTGTTTGCCGGGCTTGCGGAGTATCGTGTGCCACCCTGCGCGAGGGAGCAATGAGAGACGGCTGGGGAGGCAGCCCGTGGGGCTCTCGGAACGGCCCCGTAGGCATCCCGTAGGCAAGACGGGCTTGGGATGCATCCAGCCTGCCCTGTCTCCCATCCCTCTTGTGCCCCACAGGACACTCGGCCTGCTCTTGGTCGGCGGCTTCGCTCTGGCTGCTGCGGTGCTCTACGCCTCCTGCTACGACCCCAAACTCTTCTGCCGCCTGCTGTTGCATGTGCTGCCTGGGGAGACCTACCGCAACCTGGCATATGCCCTGGGAAAGATGGTGCTCAGGGAGGGGCTGCTGCCTTTTTGGCAGCCTGCCCCTCCCCCCAATAAAACCTTTTCTACCTCACCTCCACGGGCTCAGGCGTGTTTGCTGGGGCACAGGGAGAGGGTCTTGCCCCGCGTGCCGGTCCCCGCAGCCCCTCGAGGGCAGGCCCAGCCCCGGCTGCTAGGCACTGGGTGCCGCCGTTCTGCCTGTCGCAAGCCAACTCCCCGCGTGCCAGCCTCACCTGCCCTCCCTCCCTCCCTCCGTCCCCGGAGTATTTATGGCGCTGAATAATCGGGTGGATCCACCGTCTTCTCAGGCCACGGTAGTTTTTTCACTCCGCCATTGGAGCCTGGCAACCATTGAGCAACGTGCAGGCCAACTCCTGTAAGCGTGGCTGAGGCTACTCAGGCTCCAGCAGCCAGGGCCACGTTTACAGGGAGGCCGGCAAACGTTATCACCCACAGCCCCCTAGAGCCCCCAAGCCCCTTCCTTTCCTCCCCACAGCTCCCCGTGACGCCACAGCTGCCACCTGCCTTCCCACTCCGCAGCCCCCGTGGCCCCCACGCCCCTCCTTTCATGCCACAGCCCCCCAGCCCATGCCCTTCTCCCTCCCCACGGTCCCCACGACCCCGGTCTCCCCCTCCTCCCCATGCTCCCATCCCTGGTAGCCCCACAGCCGCCTGGCCCCATCCGCAGCGCTGCTGGCCCCACGGACCCCTTGCCGGTTGCACCCCATCCCTTACGGCCCATTCGAGCAATCTCTTAGCCGGTGGCCCTGTCCCCAGTGCCCATGGCCCTGCTGACCCCACAGCCACCGGCCGGCACAGCCCCGGCTGCGCCCTGCCACCTTCTCCAGCCGCTCGCAGCTTTCGCTGCCGAGGGGAAAGGCCCTGTCGGATGGAGGCCGGAGCGACCTGGCCTGCCCACTCCTGAACGCAGCGCTGCTGCACGCAGCCGCTCAAAGGGCCAGAGCTGAAGCACGTGGGGCGCTGCCTGCCTGTTGCGTGCCCCTGCTGTCCCAAAAGCGGATTCTTTGCCCGGCGTGCAATAGGCCGAGCATCACACCCTCGGGAGAGACGCTGAGTATTTAGTTCAGGTTTGCGCAAAGCTGGGTGCTCGGTGGTTTCCCACAAATCAAGCACGCCCTCATACAAAACTGCAGTGTATTTATCAGGTGACATGATTAGTATCAACCCGCCCAAATTTACACTTAGTGGTTAGTGATTAACATTTCGACACTATTGCTTTACTGGATTGAAATGAGCCTCGCTTGCTATGGAAATTAGCACGCGTGCTCCTTTCGGGTGGGGGGTGGGGGGGCAGCAAATCTCTTTGGTCCGGAATTGAGTCGGCGGTCGCGATCTCCCCTCGCCACATTTCCCTTTCACCCAGGTTCTGCAGTTTTATCAAACTGCACGCTTCTCTGGCCACCGGCCCGTCTTTGGCGCCAAGATGGTCCCTTTTATCGCTCCCTTTGCTCTTCTTCAAGGCTAGAGCCCTTCATTTCCCACAGTTGTTTACTTCTCCAAACGCTTTCGTATCTTTTAGCTCCCTCCCCAATTCCTTTCCCGAGGCACAAGTGGTTAGCACTTTTGCTAATTGGAAAATGGCTCTTTCTGCAAGGCATCCCCCCCACCCCTTCCTCCTGGTGGCTCTAGAGAACTGCTAGCGCAAGACAACGCCATGTCTCCAACAGCCTTGGTGCTCAATGGTTGCTAAAACCGCAAGGGAGAGCAGCGGTCGCTAAGACCGCAGGACCAGAGAGTACCAGGAGCGGGGGGGAGGGAGGAAGTCTTTCGAAGGCGGGACGCTCTTGCCTCCCCACACACATGGCCCGGGGGGCGGGACCTGGTAGCACTTCTCTGCGTTTGACTGGTCACCCGTCTGGATTCGACTGCTCTCTCAGCCACTGGCGGAACTGGGACGAGAGAAGGTTCTGGAGGGCCAGAGCCTGAAATCGCTAAACAGGGACTCTCGCGCTGTCTTGGGCTCTCTCTCTCCACCAACTCCCCGTGTTGGCAGGTGTAGCGCTGGATCCAGGACTGGTGATTCTCCTCTTCATTCCTCTCTCTCTCTCTCTCTCCCCCTCTCTTTCACTTCTCCTAAGGCTCTTGGGAGGCTGCAAGCACGGTGTCTAGCCGGGCTAGAGCAGAGGGCTAGTCTTTCTTTTTCCCCTTTCTGGGCTGTCGTTCCCCCCGGAGCTGGACGCTGGGTCCAAATGGGGGCTGGATGCTTGAGCCCTGGAGCTCTGGAGGTCATCTTGTCTCGTGCAACCGCCTGGCTCGAGGAGGGTCACCTAGCGCTGGTTGCCCAGCGTCCGCGGGCAGCAGCGTAACTGAGGAGGACGTTTTCCCCAGGATCTGGGGGCATCCGTCACTTCCCTGTGCCTGGCCTCGTGAGTCGCCCAGTCTCCCAGTGCCGTGGAGCAGCGGGGTAGCGAGTGGGCATGGCCCCGGGGCTGGAGAGGGGTGAGGGTGCCCAGGTGCCAGCCCAGCTGCCCGCATGATGCGCCCGTTGTTTTGCGGGGGGAAAAGCACTATGCCCAGCTGGTGGCCTGGCTGCGGGAGGATAAGCAGGAGAATGAGGTAGGGCCGAAAGGGCTGGGGGAGAGCGGGTGAGTGCCCACGGGCCCTGGGGCGGGGGGGTGGGAGGAGGGCGGCAGCGGGCTCAGGGACTCGGACCCTTCCTTCTCCCAGGTGCTGCGTCAAGAAATGAAGAAACTTGAAGAGGCACTGGAGGAGGAGGAGGCATGGTGAGTTGGGCCCCTGGCCCCACACGGCTGTCTCTGCAGCACCGGGAGCGAGGGGGCTGCCAGTGCTGGTGCTAGGCAATGGGGTGGGGGGAATACGCAGCCCGAGGTGTGACAGGGAAGCCCAGTCCCTGCCTGGGGTGCTGAATGTTTGGAAGGGGACCGACCGCGTGGCCCCCCTGGAGGTCTAGAACTCCTCCAAGCGAGCCCTGTTGCCTGCACCAGCATCAGAGGAAGAAGGAGGCAGAGGCGCCGGGGACTGTGCTGCCAGAGGTGGGGGAAGCATAGCGGGTAAGGGGGAGAGCCTGTGCCAGCCCCTGCCCCGGCCAGCGTGGGTCTCCCTGGGGAGAGGGGTCCACGGAGGTCCCAGCCACGCAGGGGCTATACTCCTGCGCGAGGCGGAGGCCAGGGGCACCGTGCAACTCCAGCTGTCCTGACTGCGCAGCAGTGCTTGACAAGCGTCCTCGCTCTGCCTCGACCTGTAGCAAAGGGACACGCTGGCGAGAAGACGCGGCTTGGTTTATTGGCTGCAGTGAGGGTCCCCACTGGGTCCCCTGGGGTCCGGTCCCGGGCAGTGGGTGGGATGGGCCAGACACCTGCTGCAGCCGACGGGGCTCGCAAGTCCAGGCTGCTGGGGAGCTGCTGGCCGGCTGTGGGCTTTGCAGCGGGGAAGTGCTCGGCATCGGTTTTCCCTGGGCCGGGCTGTTTGCCGGGCTTGCGGAGTATCGTGTGCCACCCTGCGCGAGGGAGCAATGAGAGACGGCTGGGGAGGCAGCCCGTGGGGCTCTCGGAACGGCCCCGTAGGCATCCCGTAGGCAAGACGGGCTTGGGATGCATCCAGCCTGCCCTGTCTCCCATCCCTCTTGTGCCCCACAGGACACTCGGCCTGCTCTTGGTCGGCGGCTTCGCTCTGGCTGCTGCGGTGCTCTACGCCTCCTGCTACGACCCCAAACTCTTCTGCCGCCTGCTGTTGCATGTGCTGCCTGGGGAGACCTACCGCAACCTGGCATATGCCCTGGGAAAGATGGTGCTCAGGGAGGGGCTGCTGCCTTTTTGGCAGCCTGCCCCTCCCCCCAATAAAACCTTTTCTACCTCACCTCCACGGGCTCAGGCGTGTTTGCTGGGGCACAGGGAGAGGGTCTTGCCCCGCGTGCCGGTCCCCGCAGCCCCTCGAGGGCAGGCCCAGCCCCGGCTGCTGGGCACTGGGTGCCGCCACTCTGCCTGTCGCAAGCCAGCTCCCCGCGTGCCAGCCTAACCCGCCCTCCCTCCTTCCCTCCGTCCCCGGAGTATTTATGGCGCTGAATAATCGGGTGGATCCACCGTCTTCTCAGGCCACGGTAGTTTTTTCACTCCGCCATTGGAGCCTGGCAACCATTGAGCAACGTGCAGGCCAACTCCTGTAAGCGTGGCTGAGGCTACTCAGGCTCCAGCAGCCGGGGCCACGTTTACAGGGAGGCCGGCAAACGTTATCACCCACAGCCCCCTAGAGCCCCCAAGCCCCTTCCTTTCCTCCCCACAGCTCCCCATGACGCCACAGCTGCCACCTGCCTTCCCACTCCGCAGCCCCCGTGGCCCCCACGCCCCTCCTTTCATGCCACAGCCCCCCAGCCCATGCCCTTCTCCCTCCCCACGGTCCTCACGACCCCGGTCTCCCCCTCCTCCCCATGCTTCCATCCCTGGTAGCCCCACAGCCGCCTGGCCCCATCCGCAGCGCTGCTGGCCCCACGGACCCGTTGCCGGTTGCACCCCATCCCTTACGGCCCATTCTAGCAATCTCTTAGCCGGTGGCCCTGTCCCCAGTGCCCATGGCCCTGCTGACCCCACAGCCACCGGCCGGCACAGCCCCGGCTGCGCCCTGCCACCTTCTCCAGCCGCTCGCAGCTTTCGCTGCCGAGGGGAAAGGCCCTGTCGGATGGAGGCCGGAGCGACCTGGCCTGCCCACTCCTGAACGCAGCGCTGCTGCACGCAGCCGCTCAAAGGGCCAGAGCTGAAGCACGTGGGGCGCTGCCTGCCTGTTGCGTGCCCCTGCTGTCCCAAAAGCGGATTCTTTGCCCGGCGTGCAATAGGCCGAGCATCACACCCTCGGGAGAGACGCTGAGTATTTAGTTCAGGTTTGCGCAAAGCTGGGTGCTCGGTGGTTTCCCACAAATCAAGCACGCCCTCATACAAAACTGCAGTGTATTTATCAGGTGACATGATTAGTATCAACCCGCCCAAATTTACACTTAGTGGTTAGTGATTAACATTTCGACACTATTGCTTTACTGGATTGAAATGAGCCTCGCTTGCTATGGAAATTAGCACGCGTGCTCCTTTCGGGTGGGGGGTGGGGGGGCAGCAAATCTCTTTGGTCCGGAATTGAGTCGGCGGTCGCGATCTCCCCTCGCCACATTTCCCTTTCACCCAGGTTCTGCAGTTTTATCAAACTGCACGCTTCTCTGGCCACCGGCCCGTCTTTGGCGCCAAGATGGTCCCTTTTATCGCTCCCTTTGCTCTTCTTCAAGGCTAGAGCCCTTCATTTCCCACAGTTGTTTACTTCTCCAAACGCTTTCGTATCTTTTAGCTCCCTCCCCAATTCCTTTCCCGAGGCACAAGTGGTTAGCACTTTTGCTAATTGGAAAATGGCTCTTTCTGCAAGGCATCCCCCCCACCCCTTCCTCCTGGTGGCTCTAGAGAACTGCTAGCGCAAGACAACGCCATGTCTCCAACAGCCTTGGTGCTCAATGGTTGCTAAAACCGCAAGGGAGAGCAGCGGTCGCTAAGACCGCGGGACCAGAGAGTACCAGGAGCGGGGGGGAGGGAGGAAGTCTTTCGAAGGCGGGACGCTCTTGCCTCCCCACACACATGGCCCGGGGGGCGGGACCTGGTAGCACTTCTCTGCGTTTGACTGGTCACCCGTCTGGATTCGACTGCTCTCTCAGCCACTGGCGGAACTGGGACGAGAGAAGGTTCCGGAGGGCCAGAGCCTGAAATCGCTAAACAGGGACTCTCGCGCTGTCTTGGGCTCTCTCTCTCCACCAACTCCCCGTGTTGGCAGGTGTAGCGCTGGATCCGGGACTGGTGATTCTCCTCTTCATTCCTCTCTCTCTCTCTCTCTCCCCCTCTCTTTCACTTCTCCTAAGGCTCTTGGGAGGCTGCAAGCACGGTGTCTAGCCGGGCTAGAGCAGAGGGCTAGTCTTTCTTTTTCCCCTTTCTGGGCTGTCGTTCCCCCCGGAGCTGGACGCCGGGTCCAAATGGGGGCTGGGTGCTTGGGCCCTGGAGCTCTGGAGGTCATCTTGTCTCGTGCAACCGCCCGGCTCGAGGAGGGTCACCTAGCGCTGGTTGCCCAGCGTCCGCGGGCAGCAGTGTAACTGAGGAGGACGTTTTCCCCAGGATCTGGGGGCATCCGTCACTTCCCTGTGCCTGGCCTCGTGAGTCGCCCAGTCTCCCAGTGCCGTGGAGCAGCGGGGTAGCGAGTGGGCATGGCCCCGGGGCTGGAGAGGGGTGAGGGTGCCCAGGTGCCAGCCCAGCTGCCCGCATGATGCGCCCGTTGTTTTGCGGGGGGAAAAGCACTATGCCCAGCTGGTGGCCTGGCTGCGGGAGGATAAGCAGGAGAATGAGGTAGGGCCGAAAGGGCTGGGGGAGAGCGGGTGAGTGCCCACGGGCCCTGGGGCGGGGGGGTGGGAGGAGGGCGGCAGCGGGCTCAGGGACTCGGACCCTTCCTTCTCCCAGGTGCTGCGTCAAGAAATGAAGAAACTTGAAGAGGCACTGGAGGAGGAGGAGGCGTGGTGAGTTGGGCCCCTGGCCCCACACGGCTGTCTCTGCAGCACCGGGAGCGAGGGGGCTGCCAGTGGTGGTGCTAGGCAATGGGGTGGGGGGAATACGCAGCCCGAGGTGTGACAGGGAAGGCCAGTCCCTGCCTGGGGTGCTGAATGTTTGGAAGGGGACCGCCCGCGTGGCCCCCCTGGAGGTCTAGAACTCCTCCAAGCAAGCCCTGTTGCCTGCACCAGCATCAGAGGAAGAAGGAAGCAGAGGCGCCGGGGACTGTGCTGCCAGAGGTGGGGGAAGCATAGCGGGTAAGGGGGAGAGCCTGTGCCAGCCCCTGCCCCGGCCAGCGTGGGTCTCCCTGGGGAGAGGGGTCCACGGAGGTCCCAGCCACGCAGGGGCTATACTCCTGCGCGAGGCGGAGGCCAGGGGCACCGTGCAACTCCAGCTGTCCTGACTGCGCAGCAGTGCTTGACAAGCGTCCTCGCTCTGCCTCGACCTGTAGCAAAGGGACACGCTGGCGAGAAGACGCGGCTTGGTTTATTGGCTGCAGTGAGGGTCCCCACTGGGTCCCCTGGGGTCCGGTCCCGGGCAGTGGGTGGGATGGGCCAGACACCTGCTGCAGCCGACGGGGCTCGCAAGTCCAGGCTGCTGGGGAGCTGCTGGCCGGCTGTGGGCTTTGCAGCGGGGAAGTGCTCGGCATCGGTTTTCCCTGGGCCGGGCTGTTTGCCGGGCTTGCGGAGTATCGTGTCCCACCCTGCGCGAGGGAGCAATGAGAGACGGCTGGGGAGGCAGCCCGTGGGGCTCTCGGAACGGCCCCGTAGGCATCCCGTAGGCAAGACGGGCTTGGGATGCATCCAGCCTGCCCTGTCTCCCATCCCTCTTGTGCCCCACAGGACACTCGGCCTGCTCTTGGTCGGCGGCTTCGCTCTGGCTGCTGCGGTGCTCTACGCCTCCTGCTACGACCCCAAACTCTTCTGCCGCCTGCTGTTGCATGTGCTGCCTGGGGAGACCTACCGCAACCTGGCATATGCCCTGGGAAAGATGGTGCTCAGGGAGGGGCTGCTGCCTTTTTGGCAGCCTGCCCCTCCCCCCAATAAAACCTTTTCTACCTCACCTCCACGGGCTCAGGCGTGTTTGCTGGGGCACAGGGAGAGGGTCTTGCCCCGCGTGCCGGTCCCCGCAGCCCCTCGAGGGCAGGCCCAGCCCCGGCTGCTAGGCACTGGGTGCCGCCACTCTGCCTGTCGCAAGCCAACTCCCCGCGTGCCAGCCTAACCTGCCCTCCCTCCCTCCCTCCGTCCCCGGAGTATTTATGGCGCTGAATAATCGGGTGGATCCACCGTCTTCTCAGGCCACGGTAGTTTTTTCACTCCGCCATTGGAGCCTGGCAACCATTGAGCAACGTGCAGGCCAACTCCTGTAAGCGTGGCTGAGGCTACTCAGGCTCCAGCAGCCGGGGCCACGTTTACAGGGAGGCCGGCAAACGTTATCACCCACAGCCCCCTAGAGCCCCCAAGCCCCTTCCTTTCCTCCCCACAGCTCCCCATGACACCACAGCTGCCACCTGCCTTCCCACTCCGCAGCCCCCGTGGCCCCCACGCCCCTCCTTTCATGCCACAGCCCCCCAGCCCATGCCCTTCTCCCTCCCCACGGTCCCCACGACCCCGGTCTCCCCCTCCTCCCCATGCTTCCATCCCTGGTAGCCCCACAGCCGCCTGGCCCCATCCGCAGCGCTGCCGGCCCCACGGCCCCCTTGCCGGTTGCACCCCATCCCTTACGGCCCATTCGAGCAATCTCTTAGCCGGTGGCCCTGTCCCCAGTGCCCATGGCCCTGCTGACCCCACAGCCACCGGCCGGCACAGCCCCGGCTGCGCCCTGCCACCTTCTCCAGCCGCTTGCAGCTTTCGCTGCCGAGGGGAAAGGGCCTGTCGGATGGAGGCCGGAGCGACCTGGCCTGCCCACTCCTGAACGCAGCGCTGCTGCACGCAGCCGCTCAAAGGGCCAGAGCTGAAGCACGTGGGGCGCTGCCTGCCTGTTGCGTGCCCCTGCTGTCCCAAAAGCGGATTCTTTGTCCGGCGTGCAATAGGCCGAGCATCACACCCTCGGGAGAGACGCTGAGTATTTAGTTCAGGTTTGCGCAAAGCTGGGTGCTCGGTGGTTTCCCACAAATCAAGCACGCCCTCATACAAAACTGCAGTGTATTTATCAGGTGACATGATTAGTATCAACCCGCCCAAATTTACACTTAGTGGTTAGTGATTAACATTTCGACACTATTGCTTTACTGGATTGAAATGAGCCTCGCTTGCTATGGAAATTAGCACGCGTGCTCCTTTCGGGTGGGGGGTGGGGGGGCAGCAAATCTCTTTGGTCCGGAATTGAGTCGGCGGTCGCGATCTCCCCTCGCCACATTTCCCTTTCACCCAGGTTCTGCAGTTTTATCAAACTGCACGCTTCTCTGGCCACCGGCCCGTCTTTGGCGCCAAGATGGTCCCTTTTATCGCTCCCTTTGCTCTTCTTCAAGGCTAGAGCCCTTCATTTCCCACAGTTGCTTACTTCTCCAAACGCTTTCGTATCTTTTAGCTCCCTCCCCAATTCCTTTCCCGAGGCACAAGTGGTTAGCACTTTTGCTAATTGGAAAATGGCTCTTTCTGCAAGACATCCCCCCCACCCCTTCCTCCTGGTGGCTCTAGAGAACTGCTAGCGCAAGACAACGCCATGTCTCCAACAGCCTTGGTGCTCAATGGTTGCTAAAACCACAAGGGAGAGCAGCGGTCGCTAAGACCGCAGGACCAGAGAGTACCAGGAGCGGGGGGGAGGGAGGAAGTCTTTCGAAGGCCGGACGCTCTTGCCTCCCCACACACATGGCCCGGGGGGCGGGACCTGGTAGCACTTCTCTGCGTTTGACTGGTCACCCGTCTGGATTCGACTGCGCTCTCAGCCACTGGCGGAACTGGGACGAGAGAAGGTTCCGGAGGGCCAGAGCCTGAAATCTCTCGAAAGGGACTCTCGCGCTGTCTTGGGCTCTCTCTCTCCACCAACTCCCCGTGTTGGCAGGTGTAGCGCTGGATCCGGGACTGGTGATTCTCCTCTTCATTCCTCTCTCTCTCTCTCTCTCCCCCTCTCTTTCACTTCTCCTAAGGCTCTTGGGAGGCTGCAAGCACGGTGTCTAGCCGGGCTAGAGCAGAGGGCTAGTCTTTCTTTTTCCCCTTTCTGGGCTGTCGTTCCCCCCGGAGCTGGACGCTGGGTCCAAATGGGGGCTGGATGCTTGAGCCCTGGAGCTCTGGAGGTCATCTTGTCTTGTGCAACCGCCCGGCTCGAGGAGGGTCACCTAGCGCTGGTTGCCCAGCGTCCGCGGGCAGCAGCGTAACTGAGGAGGACGTTTTCCCCAGGATCTGGGGGCATCCGTCACTTCCCTGTGCCTGGCCTCGTGAGTCGCCCAGTCTCCCCTTGCCGTGGAGCAGCGGGGTAGCGAGTGGGCATGGCCCCGGGGCTGGAGAGGGGTGAGGGTGCCCAGGTGCCAGCCCAGCTGCCCGCATGATGCGCCCGTTGTTTTGCGGGGGGAAAAGCACTATGCCCAGCTGGTGGCCTGGCTGCGGGAGGATAAGCAGGAGAATGAGGTAGGGCCGAAAGGGCTGGGGGAGAGCGGGTGAGTGCCCACGGGCCCTGGGGCGGGGGGGTGGGAGGAGGGCGGCAGCGGGCTCAGGGACTCGGACCCTTCCTTCTCCCAGGTGCTGCGTCAAGAAATGAAGAAACTTGAAGAGGCACTGGAGGAGGAGGAGGCGTGGTGAGTTGGGCCCCTGGCCCCACACGGCTGTCTCTGCAGCACCGGGAGCGAGGGGGCTGCCAGTGGTGGTGCTAGGCAATGGGGTGGGGGGAATACGCAGCCCGAGGTGTGACAGGGAAGCCCAGTCCCTGCCTGGGGTGCTGAATGTTTGGAAGGGGACCGCCCGCGTGGCCCCCCTGGAGGTCTAGAACTCCTCCAAGCGAGCCCTGTTGCCTGCACCAGCATCAGAGGAAGAAGGAGGCAGAGGCGCCGGGGACTGTGCTGCCAGAGGTGGGGGAAGCATAGCGGGTAAGGGGGAGAGCCTGTGCCAGCCCCTGCCCCGGCCAGCGTGGGTCTCCCTGGGGAGAGGGGTCCACGGAGGTGCCAGCCACGCAGGGGCTATACTCCTGCGCGAGGCGGAGGCCAGGGGCACCGTGCAACTCCAGCTGTCCTGACTGCGCAGCAGTGCTTGACAAGCGTCCTCGCTCTGCCTCGACCTGTAGCAAAGGGGCACGCTGGCGAGAAGACGCGGCTTGGTTTATTGGCTGCAGTGAGGGTCCCCACTGGGTCCCCTGGGGTCCGGTCCCGGGCAGTGGGTGGGATGGGCCAGACACCCGCTGCAGCGGACGGGGCTCGCAAGTCCAGGCTGCTGGGGAGCTGCTGGCCGGCTGTGGGCTTTGCAGCGGGGAAGTGCTCGGCATCGGTTTTCCCTGGGCCGGGCTGTTTGCCGGGCTTGCGGAGTATCGTGTGCCACCCTGCGCGAGGGAGCAATGAGAGACGGCTGGGGAGGCAGCCCGTGGGGCTCTCGCAACGGCCCCATAGGCATCCCGTAGGCAAGACGGGCTTGGGATGCATCCAGCCTGCCCTGTCTCCCATCCCTCTTGTGCCCCACAGGACACTCGGCCTGCTCTTGGTCGGCGGCTTCGCTCTGGCTGCTGCGGTGCTCTACGCCTCCTGCTACGACCCCAAACTCTTCTGCCGCCTGCTGTTGCATGTGCTGCCTGGGGAGACCTACCGCAACCTGGCATATGCCCTGGGAAAGATGGTGCTCAGGGAGGGGCTGCTGCCTTTTTGGCAGCCTGCCCCTCCCCCCAATAAAGCCTTTTCTACCTCACCTCCACGGGCTCAGGCGTGTTTGCTGGGGCACAGGGAGAGGGTCTTGCCCCGCGTGCCGGTCCCCGCAGCCCCTCGAGGGCAGGCCCAGCCCCGGCTGCTAGGCACTGGGTGCCGCCGTTCTGCCTGTCGCAAGCCAACTCCCCGCGTGCCAGCCTCACCTGCCCTCCCTCCCTCCCTCCGTCCCCGGAGTATTTATGGCGCTGAATAATCGGGTGGATCCACCGTCTTCTCAGGCCACGGTAGTTTTTTCACTCCGCCATTGGAGCCTGGCAACCATTGAGCAACGTGCAGGCCAACTCCTGTAAGCGTGGCTGAGGCTACTCAGGCTCCAGCAGCCAGGGCCACGTTTACAGGGAGGCCGGCAAACGTTATCACCCACAGCCCCCTAGAGCCCCCAAGCCCCTTCCTTTCCTCCCCACAGCTCCCCGTGACGCCACAGCTGCCACCTGCCTTCCCACTCCGCAGCCCCCGTGGCCCCCACGCCCCTCCTTTCATGCCACAGCCCCCCAGCCCATGCCCTTCTCCCTCCCCACGGTCCCCACGACCCCGGTCTCCCCCTCCTCCCCATGCTCCCATCCCTGGTAGCCCCACAGCCGCCTGGCCCCATCCGCAGCGCTGCTGGCCCCACGGACCCCTTGCCGGTTGCACCCCATCCCTTACGGCCCATTCGAGCAATCTCTTAGCCGGTGGCCCTGTCCCCAGTGCCCATGGCCCTGCTGACCCCACAGCCACCGGCCGGCACAGCCCCGGCTGCGCCCTGCCACCTTCTCCAGCCGCTCGCAGCTTTCGCTGCCGAGGGGAAAGGCCCTGTCGGATGGAGGCCGGAGCGACCTGGCCTGCCCACTCCTGAACGCAGCGCTGCTGCACGCAGCCGCTCAAAGGGCCAGAGCTGAAGCACGTGGGGCGCTGCCTGCCTGTTGCGTGCCCCTGCTGTCCCAAAAGCGGATTCTTTGCCCGGCGTGCAATAGGCCGAGCATCACACCCTCGGGAGAGACGCTGAGTATTTAGTTCAGGTTTGCGCAAAGCTGGGTGCTCGGTGGTTTCCCACAAATCAAGCACGCCCTCATACAAAACTGCAGCGTATTTATCAGGTGACATGATTAGTATCAACCCGCCCAAATTTACACTTAGTGGTTAGTGATTAACATTTCGACACTATTGCTTTACTGGATTGAAATGAGCCTCGCTTGCTATGGAAATTAGCACGCGTGCTCCTTTCGGGTGGGGGGTGGGGGGGCAGCAAATCTCTTTGGTCCGGAATTGAGTCGGCGGTCGCGATCTCCCCTCGCCACATTTCCCTTTCACCCAGGTTCTGCAGTTTTATCAAACTGCACGCTTCTCTGGCCACCGGCCCGTCTTTGGCGCCAAGATGGTCCCTTTTATCGCTCCCTTTGCTCTTCTTCAAGGCTAGAGCCCTTCATTTCCCACAGTTGCTTACTTCTCCAAACGCTTTCGTATCTTTTAGCTCCCTCCCCAATTCCTTTCCCGAGGCACAAGTGGTTAGCACTTTTGCTAATTGGAAAATGGCTCTTTCTGCAAGACATCCCCCCCACCCCTTCCTCCTGGTGGCTCTAGAGAACTGCTAGCGCAAGACAACGCCATGTCTCCAACAGCCTTGGTGCTCAATGGTTGCTAAAACCACAAGGGAGAGCAGCGGTCGCTAAGACCGCAGGACCAGAGAGTACCAGGAGCGGGGGGGAGGGAGGAAGTCTTTCGAAGGCGGGACGCTCTTGCCTCCCCACACACATGGCCCGGGGGGCGGGACCTGGTAGCACTTCTCTGCGTTTGACTGGTCACCCGTCTGGATTCGACTGCGCTCTCAGCCACTGGCGGAACTGGGACGAGAGAAGGTTCCGGAGGGCCAGAGCCTGAAATCTCTCGAAAGGGACTCTCGCGCTGTCTTGGGCTCTCTCTCTCCACCAACTCCCCGTGTTGGCAGGTGTAGCGCTGGATCCGGGACTGGTGATTCTCCTCTTCATTCCTCTCTCTCTCTCTCTCTCCCCCTCTCTTTCACTTCTCCTAAGGCTCTTGGGAGGCTGCAAGCACGGTGTCTAGCCGGGCTAGAGCAGAGGGCTAGTCTTTCTTTTTCCCCTTTCTGGGCTGTCGTTCCCCCCGGAGCTGGACGCTGGGTCCAAATGGGGGCTGGATGCTTGAGCCCTGGAGCTCTGGAGGTCATCTTGTCTCGTGCAACCGCCCGGCTCGAGGAGGGTCACCTAGCGCTGGTTGCCCAGCGTCCGCGGGCAGCAGCGTAACTGAGGAGGACGTTTTCCCCAGGATCTGGGGGCATCCGTCACTTCCCTGTGCCTGGCCTCGTGAGTCGCCCAGTCTCCCCTTGCCGTGGAGCAGCGGGGTAGCGAGTGGGCATGGCCCCGGGGCTGGAGAGGGGTGAGGGTGCCCAGGTGCCAGCCCAGCTGCCCGCATGATGCGCCCGTTGTTTTGCGGGGGGAAAAGCACTATGCCCAGCTGGTGGCCTGGCTGCGGGAGGATAAGCAGGAGAATGAGGTAGGGCCGAAAGGGCTGGGGGAGAGCGGGTGAGTGCCCACGGGCCCTGGGGCGGGGGGGTGGGAGGAGGGCGGCAGCGGGCTCAGGGACTCGGACCCTTCCTTCTCCCAGGTGCTGCGTCAAGAAATGAAGAAACTTGAAGAGGCACTGGAGGAGGAGGAGGCGTGGTGAGTTGGGCCCCTGGCCCCACACGGCTGTCTCTGCAGCACCGGGAGCGAGGGGGCTGCCAGTGGTGGTGCTAGGCAATGGGGTGGGGGGAATACGCAGCCCGAGGTGTGACAGGGAAGCCCAGTCCCTGCCTGGGGTGCTGAATGTTTGGAAGGGGACCGCCCGCGTGGCCCCCCTGGAGGTCTAGAACTCCTCCAAGCGAGCCCTGTTGCCTGCACCAGCATCAGAGGAAGAAGGAGGCAGAGGCGCCGGGGACTGTGCTGCCAGAGGTGGGGGAAGCATAGCGGGTAAGGGGGAGAGCCTGTGCCAGCCCCTGCCCCGGCCAGCGTGGGTCTCCCTGGGGAGAGGGGTCCACGGAGGTCCCAGCCACGCAGGGGCTATACTCCTGCGCGAGGCGGAGGCCAGGGGCACCGTGCAACTCCAGCTGTCCTGACTGCGCAGCAGTGCTTGACAAGCGTCCTCGCTCTGCCTCGACCTGTAGCAAAGGGGCACGCTGGCGAGAAGACGCGGCTTGGTTTATTGGCTGCAGTGAGGGTCCCCACTGGGTCCCCTGGGGTCCGGTCCCGGGCAGTGGGTGGGATGGGCCAGACACCCGCTGCAGCGGACGGGGCTCGCAAGTCCAGGCTGCTGGGGAGCTGCTGGCCGGCTGTGGGCTTTGCAGCGGGGAAGTGCTCGGCATCGGTTTTCCCTGGGCCGGGCTGTTTGCCGGGCTTGCGGAGTATCGTGTCCCACCCTGCGCGAGGGAGCAATGAGAGACGGCTGGGGAGGCAGCCCGTGGGGCTCTCGGAACGGCCCCGTAGGCATCCCGTAGGCAAGACGGGCTTGGGATGCATCCAGCCTGCCCTGTCTCCCATCCCTCTTGTGCCCCACAGGACACTCGGCCTGCTCTTGGTCGGCGGCTTCGCTCTGGCTGCTGCGGTGCTCTACGCCTCCTGCTACGACCCCAAACTCTTCTGCCGCCTGCTGTTGCATGTGCTGCCTGGGGAGACCTACCGCAACCTGGCATATGCCCTGGGAAAGATGGTGCTCAGGGAGGGGCTGCTGCCTTTTTGGCAGCCTGCCCCTCCCCCCAATAAAACCTTTTCTACCTCACCTCCACGGGCTCAGGCGTGTTTGCTGGGGCACAGGGAGAGGGTCTTGCCCCGCGTGCCGGTCCCCGCAGCCCCTCGAGGGCAGGCCCAGCCCCGGCTGCTAGGCACTGGGTGCCGCCACTCTGCCCGTCGCAAGCCAGCTCCCCGCGTGCCAGCCTCACCTGCCCTCCCTCCCTCCCTCCGTCCCCGGAGTATTTATGGCGCTGAATAATCGGGTGGATCCACCGTCTTCTCAGGCCACGGTAGTTTTTTCACTCCGCCATTGGAGCCTGGCAACCATTGAGCAACGTGCAGGCCAACTCCTGTAAGCGTGGCTGAGGCTACTCAGGCTCCAGCAGCCGGGGCCACGTTTACAGGGAGGCCGGCAAACGTTATCACCCACAGCCCCCTAGAGCCCCCAAGCCCCTTCCTTTCCTCCCCACAGCTCCCCATGACGCCACAGCTGCCACCTGCCTTCCCACTCCGCAGCCCCCGTGGCCCCCACGCCCCTCCTTTCATGCCACAGCCCCCCAGCCCATGCCCTTCTCCCTCCCCACGGTCCCCACGACCCCGGTCTCCCCCTCCTCCCCATGCTCCCATCCCTGGTAGCCCCACAGCCGCCTGGCCCCATCCGCAGCGCTGCTGGCCCCACGGACCCCTTGCCGGTTGCACCCCATCCCTTACGGCCCATTCGAGCAATCTCTTAGCCGGTGGCCCTGTCCCCAGTGCCCATGGCCCTGCTGACCCCACAGCCACCGGCCGGCACAGCCCCGGCTGCGCCCTGCCACCTTCTCCAGCCGCTCGCAGCTTTCGCTGCCGAGGGGAAAGGCCCTGTCGGATGGAGGCCGGAGCGACCTGGCCTGCCCACTCCTGAACGCAGCGCTGCTGCACGCAGCCGCTCAAAGGGCCAGAGCTGAAGCACGTGGGGCGCTGCCTGCCTGTTGCGTGCCCCTGCTGTCCCAAAAGCGGATTCTTTGTCCGGCGTGCAATAGGCCGAGCATCACACCCTCGGGAGAGACGCTGAGTATTTAGTTCAGGTTTGCGCAAAGCTGGGTGCTCGGTGGTTTCCCACAAATCAAGCACGCCCTCATACAAAACTGCAGTGTATTTATCAGGTGACATGATTAGTATCAACCCGCCCAAATTTACACTTAGTGGTTAGTGATTAACATTTCGACACTATTGCTTTACTGGATTGAAATGAGCCTCGCTTGCTATGGAAATTAGCACGCGTGCTCCTTTCGGGTGGGGGGTGGGGGGGCAGCAAATCTCTTTGGTCCGGAATTGAGTCGGCGGTCGCGATCTCCCCTCGCCACATTTCCCTTTCACCCAGGTTCTGCAGTTTTATCAAACTGCACGCTTCTCTGGCCACCGGCCCGTCTTTGGCGCCAAGATGGTCCCTTTTATCGCTCCCTTTGCTCTTCTTCAAGGCTAGAGCCCTTCATTTCCCACAGTTGCTTACTTCTCCAAACGCTTTCGTATCTTTTAGCTCCCTCCCCAATTCCTTTCCCGAGGCACAAGTGGTTAGCACTTTTGCTAATTGGAAAATGGCTCTTTCTGCAAGGCATCCCCCCCACCCCTTCCTCCTGGTGGCTCTAGAGAACTGCTAGCGCAAGACAACGCCATGTCTCCAACAGCCTTGGTGCTCAATGGTTGCTAAAACCACAAGGGAGAGCAGCGGTCGCTGAGACCGCAGGACCAGAGAGTACCAGGAGCGGGGGGGAGGGAGGAAGTCTTTCGAAGGCGGGACGCTCTTGCCTCCCCACACACATGGCCCGGGGGGCGGGACCTGGTAGCACTTCTCTGCGTTTGACTGGTCACCCATCTGGATTCGACTGCTCTCTCAGCCACTGGCGGAACTGGGACGAGAGAAGGTTCCGGAGGGCCAGAGCCTGAAATCTCTTGAAAGGGACTCTCGCGCTGTCTTGGGCTCTCTCTCTCCACCAACTCCCCGTGTTGGCAGGTGTAGCGCTGGATCCGGGACTGGTGATTCTCCTCTTCATTCCTCTCTCTCTCTCTCTCTCCCCCTCTCTTTCACTTCTCCTAAGGCTCTTGGGAGGCTGCAAGCACGGTGTCTAGCCGGGCTAGAGCAGAGGGCTAGTCTTTCTTTTTCCCCTTTCTGGGCTGTCGTTCCCCCCGGAGCTGGACGCTGGGTCCAAATGGGGGCTGGATGCTTGAGCCCTGGAGCTCTGGAGGTCATCTTGTCTCGTGCAACCGCCCGGCTCGAGGAGGGTCACCTAGCGCTGGTTGCCCAGCGTCCGCGGGCAGCAGCGTAACTGAGGAGGACGTTTTCCCCAGGATCTGGGGGCATCCGTCACTTCCCTGTGCCTGGCCTCGTGAGTCGCCCAGTCTCCCAGTGCCGTGGAGCAGCGGGGTAGCGAGTGGGCATGGCCCCGGGGCTGGAGAGGGGTGAGGGTGCCCAGGTGCCAGCCCAGCTGCCCGCATGATGCGCCCGTTGTTTTGCGGGGGGAAAAGCACTATGCCCAGCTGGTGGCCTGGCTGCGGGAGGATAAGCAGGAGAATGAGGTAGGGCCGAAAGGGCTGGGGGAGAGCGGGTGAGTGCCCACGGGCCCTGGGGCGGGGGGGTGGGAGGAGGGCGGCAGCGGGCTCAGGGACTCGGACCCTTCCTTCTCCCAGGTGCTGCGTCAAGAAATGAAGAAACTTGAAGAGGCACTGGAGGAGGAGGAGGAGGCGTGGTGAGTTGGGCCCCTGGCCCCACACGGCCGTCTCTGCAGCACCGGGAGCGAGGGGGCTGCCAGTGCTGGTTCTAGGCAATGGGGTGGGGGGAATACGCAGCCCGAGGTGTGACAGGGAAGCCCAGTCCCTGCCTGGGGTGCTGAATGTTTGGAAGGGGACCGCCCGCGTGGCGCCCCTGGAGGTCTAGAACTCCTCCAAGCAAGCCCTGTTGCCTGCACCAGCATCAGAGGAAGAAGGAAGCAGAGGCGCCGGGGACTGTGCTGCCAGAGGTGGGGGAAGCATAGCGGGTAAGGGGGAGAGCCTGTGCCAGCCCCTGCCCCGGCCAGCGTGGGTCTCCCTGGGGAGAGGGGTCCACGGAGGTGCCAGCCACGCAGGGGCTATACTCCTGCGCGAGGCGGAGGCCAGGGGCACCGTGCAACTCCAGCTGTCCTGACTGCGCAGCAGTGCTTGACAAGCGTCCTCGCTCTGCCTCGACCTGTAGCAAAGGGACACGCTGGCGAGAAGACGCGGCTTGGTTTATTGGCTGCGGTGAGGGTCCCCACTGGGTCCCCTGGGGTCCGGTCCCGGGCAGTGGGTGGGATGGGCCAGACACCTGCTGCAGCCGACGGGGCTCGCAAGTCCAGGCTGCTGGGGAGCTGCTGGCCGGCTGTGGGCTTTGCAGCGGGGAAGTGCTCGGCATCGGTTTTCCCTGGGCCGGGCTGTTTGCCGGGCTTGCGGAGTATCGTGTGCCACCCTGCGCGAGGGAGCAATGAGAGACGGCTGGGGAGGCAGCCCGTGGGGCTCTCGGAATGGCCCCGTAGGCGTCCTGTAGGCAAGACGGGCTTGGGATGCATCCAGCCTGCCCTGTCTCCCATCCCTCTTGTGCCCCACAGGACACTCGGCCTGCTCTTGGTCGGCGGCTTCGCTCTGGCTGCTGCGGTGCTCTACGCCTCCTGCTACGACCCCAAACTCTTCTGCCGCCTGCTGTTGCATGTGCTGCCTGGGGAGACCTACCGCAACCTGGCATATGCCCTGGGAAAGATGGTGCTCAGGGAGGGGCTGCTGCCTTTTTGGCAGCCTGCCCCTCCCCCCAATAAAACCTTTTCTACCTCACCTCCACGGGCTCAGGCGTGTTTGCTGGGGCACAGGGAGAGGGTCTGGCCCCGCGTGCCGGTCCCCGCAGCCCCTCGAGGGCAGGCCCAGCTCCGGCTGCTAGGCACTGGGTGCCGCCACTCTGCCCGTCGCAAGCCAGCTCCCCGCGTGCCAGCCTCACCTGCCCTCCCTCCCTCCCTCCGTCCCCGGAGTACTTATGGCGCTGAATAATCGGGTGGATCCACCGTCTTCTCAGGCCACGGTAGTTTTTTCACTCCGCCATTGGAGCCTGGCAACCCTTGAGCAACGTGCAGGCCAACTCCTGTAAGCGTGTCTGAGGCTACTCAGGCTCCAGCAGCCGGGGCCACGTTTACAGGGAGGCCGGCAAACGTTATCACCCACAGCCCCCTAGAGCCCCCAAGCCCCTTCCTTTCCTCCCCACAGCTCCCCATGACGCCACAGCTGCCACCTGCCTTCCCACTCCGCAGCCCCCGTGGCCCCCACGCCCCTCCTTTCATGCCACAGCCCCCCAGCCCATGCCCTTCTCCCTCCCCACGGTCCCCACGACCCCGGTCTCCCCCTCCTCCCCATGCTTCCATCCCTGGTAGCCCCACAGCCGCCTGGCCCCATCCGCAGCGCTGCTGGCCCCACGGCCCCCTTGCCGGTTGCACCCCATCCCTTACGGCCCATTCGAGCAATCTCTTAGCCGGTGGCCCTGTCCCCAGTGCCCACGGCCCTGCTGACCCCACAGCCACCGGCCGGCACAGCCCCGGCTGCGCCCTGCCACCTTCTCCAGCCGCTCGCAGCTTTCGCTGCCGAGGGGAAAGGCCCTGTCGGATGGAGGCCGGAGCGACCTGGCCTGCCCACTCCTGAACGCAGCGCTGCTGCACGCAGCCGCTCAAAGGGCCAGAGCTGAAGCACGTGGGGCACTGCCTGCCTGCCGCGTGCCCCTGCTGTCCCAAAAGCGGATTCTTTGCCCGGCGTGCAATAGGCCGAGCATCACACCCTCGGGAGAGACGCCGAGTATTTAGTTCAGGTTTGCGCAAAGCTGGGTGCTCGGTGGTTTCCCACAAATCAAGCACGCCCTCATACAAAACTGCAGTGTATTTATCAGGTGACACGATTAGTATCAACCCGCCCAAATTTACACTTAGTGGTTAGTGATTAACATTTCGACACTATTGCTTTACTGGATTGAAATGAGCCTCGCTTGCTATGGAAATTAGCACGCGTGCTCCTTTCGGGGGGGCGGGGGGGGGTGGGGCAAATCTCTTTGGTCCGGAATTGAGTCGGCGGTCGCGATCTCCCCTCGCCACGTTTCCCTTTCACCCAGGTTCTGCAGTTTTATCAAACTGCACGCTTCTCTGGCCACCGGCCCGTCTTTGGCGCCAAGATGGTCCCTTTTATCGCTCCCTTTGCTCTTCTTCAAGGCTAGAGCCCTTCATTTCCCACAGTTGCTTACTTCTCCAAACGCTTTCGTATCTTTTAGCTCCCTCCCCAATTCCTTTCCCGAGGCACAAGTGGTTAGCACTTTTGCTAATTGGAAAATGGCTCTTTCTGCAAGACATCCCCCCCACCCCTTCCTCCTGGTGGCTCTAGAGAACTGCTAGCGCAAGACAACGCCATGTCTCCAACAGCCTTGGTGCTCAATGGTTGCTAAAACCACAAGGGAGAGCAGCGGTCGCTAAGACCGCGGGACCAGAGAGTACCAGGAGCGGGGGGGAGGGAGGAAGTCTTTCGAAGGCGGGACGCTCTTGCCTCCCCACACAGACGGCCCGGGGGGCGGGACCTGGTAGCACTTCTCTGCGTTTGACTGGTCACCCGTCTGGATTCGACTGCTCTCTCAGCCACTGGCGGAACTGGGACGAGAGAAGGTTCCGGAGGGCCAGAGCCTGAAATCTCTCGAAAGGGACTCTCGCGCTGTCTTGGGCTCTCTCTCTCCACCAACTCCCCGTGTTGGCAGGTGTAGCGCTGGATCCAGGACTGGTGGTTCTCCTCTTCATTCCTCTCTCTCTCTCTCTCTCCCTCTCTTTCACTTCTCCTAAGGCTCTTGGGAGGCTGCAAGCACGGTGTGTAGCCGGGCTAGAGCAGAGGGCTAGTCTTTCTTTTTCCCCTTTCTGGGCTGTCGTTCCCCCCGGAGCTGGACGCCGGGTCCAAATGGGGGCTGGATGCTTGAGCCCTGGAGCTCTGGAGGTCATCTTGTCTCGTGCAACCGCCCGGCTCGAGGAGGGTCACCTAGCGCTGGTTGCCCAGCGTCCGCGGGCAGCAGCGTAACTGAGGAGGACGTTTTCCCCAGGATCTGGGGGCATCCGTCACTTCCCTGTGCCTGGCCTCGTGAGTCGCCCAGTCTCCCAGTGCCGTGGAGCAGCGGGGTAGCGAGTGGGCATGGCCCCGGGGCTGGAGAGGGGTGAGGGTGCCCAGGTGCCAGCCCAGCTGCCCGCATGATGCGCCCGTTGTTTTGCGGGGGGAAAAGCACTATGCCCAGCTGGTGGCCTGGCTGCGGGAGGATAAGCAGGAGAATGAGGTAGGGCCGAAAGGGCTGGGGGAGAGCGGGTGAGTGCCCACGGGCCCTGGGGCGGGGGGGTGGGAGGAGGGCGGCAGCGGGCTCAGGGACTCGGACCCTTCCTTCTCCCAGGTGCTGCGTCAAGAAATGAAGAAACTTGAAGAGGCACTGGAGGAGGAGGAGGAGGCATGGTGAGTTGGGCCCCTGGCCCCACACGGCTGTCTCTGCAGCACCGGGAGCGAGGGGGCTGCCAGTGGTGGTGCTAGGCAATGGGGTAGGGGGAATACGCAGCCCGAGGTGTGACAGGGAAGCCCAGTCCCTGCCTGGGGTGCTGAATGTTTGGAAGGGGACCGCCCGCGTGGCCCCCCTGGAGGTCTAGAACTCCTCCAAGCGAGCCCTGTTGCCTGCACCAGCATCAGAGGAAGAAGGAAGCAGAGGCGCCGGGGACTGTGCTGCCAGAGGTGGGGGAAGCATAGCGGGTAAGGGGGAGAGCCTGTGCCAGCCCCTGCCCCGGCCAGCGTGGGTCTCCCTGGGGAGAGGGGTCCATGGAGGTGCCAGCCACGCAGGGGCTATACTCCTGCGCGAGGCGGAGGCCAGGGGCACCGTGCAACTCCAGCTGTCCTGACTGCGCAGCAGTGCTTGACAAGCGTCCTCGCTCTGCCTCGACCTGTAGCAAAGGGACACGCTGGCGAGAAGACGCGGCTTGGTTTATTGGCTGCAGTGAGGGTCCCCACTGGGGCCCCTGGGGTCCGGTCCCGGGCAGTGGGTGGGATGGGCCAGACACCTGCTGCAGCCGACGGGGCTCGCAAGTCCAGGCTGCTGGGGAGCTGCTGGCCGGCTGTGGGCTTTGCAGCGGGGAAGTGCTCGGCATCGGTTTTCCCTGGGCCGGGCTGTTTGCCGGGCTTGCGGAGTATCGTGTCCCACCCTGCGCGAGGGAGCAATGAGAGACGGCTGGGGAGGCAGCCCGTGGGGCTCTCGCAACGGCCCCGTAGGCATCCCGTAGGCAAGATGGGCTTGGGATGCATCCAGCCTGCCCTGTCTCCCATCCCTCTTGTGCCCCACAGGACACTCGGCCTGCTCTTGGTCGGCGGCTTCGCTCTGGCTGCTGCGGTGCTCTACGCCTCCTGGTACGACCCCAAACTCTTCTGCCGCCTGCTGTTGCATGTGCTGCCTGGGGAGACCTACCGCAACCTGGCATATGCCCTGGGAAAGATGGTGCTCAGGGAGGGGCTGCTGCCTTTTTGGCAGCCTGCCCCTCCCCCCAATAAAACCTTTTCTACCTCACCTCCACGGGCTCAGGCGTGTTTGCTGGGGCACAGGGAGAGGGTCTTGCCCCGCGTGCCGGTCCCCGCAGCCCCTCGAGGGCAGGCCCAGCTCCGGCTGCTCGGCACTGGGTGCCGCCACTCTGCCCGTCGCAAGCCAGCTCCCCGCGTGCCAGCCTCACCTGCCCTCCCTCCCTCCCTCCGTCCCCGGAGTATTTATGGCGCTGAATAATCGGGTGGATCCACCGTCTTCTCAGGCCACGGTAGTTTTTTCACTCCGCCATTGGAGCCTGGCAACCATTGAGCAACGTGCAGGCCAACTCCTGTAAGCGTGTCTGAGGCTACTCAGGCTCCAGCAGCCGGGGCCACGTTTACAGGGAGGCCGGCAAACGTTATCACCCACAGCCCCCTAGAGCCCCCAAGCCCCTTCCTTTCCTCCCCACAGCTCCCCATGACGCCACAGCTGCCACCTGCCTTCCCACTCCGCAGCCCCCGTGGCCCCCACGCCCCTCCTTTCATGCCACAGCCCCCCAGCCCATGCCCTTCTCCCTCCCCACGGTCCCCACGACCCCGGTCTCCCCCTCCTCCCCATGCTCCCATCCCTGGTAGCCCCACAGCCGCCTGGCCCCATCCGCAGCGCTGCTGGCCCCACGGCCCCCTTGCCGGTTCCACCCCATCCCTTACGGCCCATTCGAGCAATCTCTTAGCCGGTGGCCCTGTCCCCAGTGCCCATGGCCCTGCTGACCCCACAGCCACCGGCCGGCACAGCCCCGGCTGCGCCCTGCCACCTTCTCCAGCCGCTCGCAGCTTTCGCTGCCGAGGGGAAAGGCCCTGTCGGATGGAGGCCGGAGCGACCTGGCCTGCCCACTCCTGAACGCAGCGCTGCTGCATGCAGCTGCTCAAAGGGCCAGAGCTGAAGCACGTGGGGCACTGCCTGCCTGCCGCGTGCCCCTGCTGTCCCAAAAGCGGATTCTTTGCCCGGCGTGCAATAGGCCGAGCATCACACCCTCGGGAGAGACGCCGAGTATTTAGTTCAGGTTTGCGCAAAGCTGGGTGCTCGGTGGTTTCCCACAAATCAAGCACGCCCTCATACAAAACTGCAGTGTATTTATCAGGTGACACGATTAGTATCAACCCGCCCAAATTTACACTTAGTGGTTAGTGATTAACATTTCGACACTATTGCTTTACTGGATTGAAATGAGCCTCGCTTGCTATGGAAATTAGCACGCGTGCTCCTTTCGGGGGGGCGGGGGGGGGTGGGGCAAATCTCTTTGGTCCGGAATTGAGTCGGCGGTCGCGATCTCCCCTCGCCACATTTCCCTTTCACCCGGGTTCTGCAGTTTTATCAAACTGCACGCTTCTCTGGCCACCGGCCCGTCTTTGGCGCCAAGATGGTCCCTTTTATCGCTCCCTTTGCTCTTCTTCAAGGCTAGAGCCCTTCATTTCCCACAGTTGCTTACTTCTCCAAACGCTTTCGTATCTTTTAGCTCCCTCCCCAATTCCTTTCCCGAGGCACAAGTGGTTAGCACTTTTGCTAATTGGAAAATGGCTCTTTCTGCAAGACATCCCCCCCACCCCTTCCTCCTGGTGGCTCTAGAGAACTGCTAGCGCAAGACAACGCCATGTCTCCAACAGCCTTGGTGCTCAATGGTTGCTAAAACCACAAGGGAGAGCAGCGGTCGCTAAGACCGCAGGACCAGAGAGTACCAGGAGCGGGGGGGAGGGAGGAAGTCTTTCGAATTCGGGACGCTCTTGCCTCCCCACACACATGGCCCGGGGGGCGGGACCTGGTAGCACTTCTCTGCGTTTGACTGGTCACCCGTCTGGATTCGACTGCTCTCTCAGCCACTGGCGGAACTGGGACGAGAGAAGGTTCCGGAGGGCCAGAGCCTGAAATCTCTCGAAAGGGACTCTCGCGCTGCCTTGGGCTCGCTCTCTCCACCAACTCCCCGTGTTGGCAGGTGTAGCGCTGGATCCAGGACTGGTGGTTCTCCTCTTCATTCCTCTTTCTCTCTCTCTCTCCCTCTCTTTCGCTTCTCCTAAGGCTCTTGGGAGGCTGCAAGCACGGTGTCTAGCCGGGCTAGAGCAGAGGGCTAGTCTTTCTTTTTCCCCTTTCTGGGCTGTCGTTCCCCCCGGAGCTGGACGCCGGGTCCAAATGGGGGCTGGATGCTTGAGCCCTGGAGCTCTGGAGGTCATCTTGTCTCGTGCAACTGCCCGGCTCGAGGAGGGTCACCTAGCGCTGGTTGCCCAGCGTCCGCGGGCAGCAGCGTAACTGAGGAGGACGTTTTCCCCAGGATCTGGGGGCATCCGTCACTTCCCTGTGCCTGGCCTCGTGAGTCGCCCAGTCTCCCCTTGCCGTGGAGCAGCGGGGTAGCGAGTGGGCATGGCCCCGGGGCTGGAGAGGGGGGAGGGTGCCCAGGTGCCAGCCCAGCTGCCCGCATGATGCGCCCGTTGTTTTGCAGGGGGAAAAGCACTATGCCCAGCTGGTGGCCTGGCTGCGGGAGGATAAGCAGGAGAATGAGGTAGGGCTGAAAGGGCTGGGGGAGAGCGGGTGAGTGCCCACGGGCCCTGGGGCGGGGGGGTGGGAGGAGGGCGGCAGCGGGCTCAGGGACTCGGACCCTTCCTTCTCCCAGGTGCTGCGTCAAGAAATGAAGAAACTTGAAGAGGCACTGGAGGAGGAGGAGGAGGCGTGGTGAGTTGGGCCCCTGGCCCCACACGGCTGTCTCTGCAGCACCGGGAGCGAGGGGGCTGCCAGTGGTGGTGCTAGGCAATGGGGTGGGGGGAATACGCAGCCCGAGGTGTGACAGGGAAGCCCAGTCCCTGCCTGGGGTGCTGAATGTTTGGAAGGGGACCGCCCGCGTGGCCCCCCTGGAGGTCTAGAACTCCTCCAAGCGAGCCCTGTTGCCTGCACCAGCATCAGAGGAAGAAGGAGGCAGAGGCGCTGGGGACTGTGCTGCCAGAGGTGGGGGAAGCATAGCGGGTAAGGGGGAGAGCCTGTGCCAGCCCCTGCCCCGGCCAGCGTGGGTCTCCCTGGGGAGAGGGGTCCACGGAGGTGCCAGCCACGCAGGGGCTATACTCCTGCGCGAGGCGGAGGCCAGGGGCACCGTGCAACTCCAGCTGTCCTGACTGCGCAGCAGTGCTTGACAAGCGTCCTCGCTCTGCCTCGACCTGTAGCAAAGGGACACGCTGGCGAGAAGACGCGGCTTGGTTTATTGGCTGCAGTGAGGGTCCCCACTGGGTCCCCTGGGGTCCGGTCCCGGGCAGTGGGTGGGATGGGCCAGACACCTGCTGCAGCCGACGGGGCTCGCAAGTCCAGGCTGCTGGGGAGCTGCTGGCCGGCTGTGGGCTTTGCAGCGGGGAAGTGCTCGGCATCGGTTTTCCCTGGGCCGGGCTGTTTGCCGGGCTTGCGGAGTATCGTGTCCCACCCTGCGCGAGGGAGCAATGAGAGACGGCTGGGGAGGCAGCCCGTGGGGCTCTCGGAACGGCCCCGTAGGCATCCCGTAGGCAAGACGGGCTTGGGATGCATCCAGCCTGCCCTGTCTCCCATCCCTCTTGTGCCCCACAGGACACTCGGCCTGCTCTTGGTCGGCGGCTTCGCTCTGGCTGCTGCGGTGCTCTACGCCTCCTGCTACGACCCCAAACTCTTCTGCCGCCTGCTGTTGCATGTGCTGCCTGGGGAGACCTACCGCAACCTGGCATATGCCCTGGGAAAGATGGTGCTCAGGGAGGGGCTGCTGCCTTTTTGGCAGCCTGCCCCTCCCCCCAATAAAACCTTTTCTACCTCACCTCCACGGGCTCAGGCGTGTTTGCTGGGGCACAGGGAGAGGGTCTTGCCCCGCGTGCCGGTCCCCGCAGCCCCTCGAGGGCAGGCCCAGCCCCGGCTGCTAGGCACTGGGTGCCGCCACTCTGCCCGTCGCAAGCCAGCTCCCCGCGTGCCAGCCTCACCTGCCCTCCCTCCCTCCCTCCGTCCCCGGAGTATTTATGGCGCTGAATAATCGGGTGGATCCACCGTCTTCTCAGGCCACGGTAGTTTTTTCACTCCGCCATTGGAGCCTGGCAACCACTGAGCAACGTGCAGGCCAACTCCTGTAAGCGTGGCTGAGGCTACTCAGGCTCCAGCAGCCGGGGCCACGTTTACAGGGAGGCCGGCAAACGTTATCACCCACAGCCCCCTAGAGCCCCCAAGCCCCTTCCTTTCCTCCCCACAGCTCCCCATGACGCCACAGCTGCCACCTGCCTTCCCACTCCGCAGCCCCCGTGGCCCCCACGCCCCTCCTTTCATGCCACAGCCCCCCAGCCCATGCCCTTCTCCCTCCCCACGGTCCCCACGACCCCGGTCTGCCCCTCCTCCCCATGCTTCCATCCCTGGTAGCCCCACAGCCGCCTGGCCCCATCCGCAGCGCTGCTGGCCCCACGGACCCGTTGCCGGTTGCACCCCATCCCTTACGGCCCATTCTAGCAATCTCTTAGCCGGTGGCCCTGTCCCCAGTGCCCATGGCCCTGCTGACCCCACAGCCACCGGCCGGCACAGCCCCGGCTGCGCCCTGCCACCTTCTCCAGCCGCTCGCAGCTTTCGCTGCCGAGGGGAAAGGCCCTGTCGGATGGAGGCCGGAGCGACCTGGCCTGCCCACTCCTGAACGCAGCGCTGCTGCACGCAGCCGCTCAAAGGGCCAGAGCTGAAGCACGTGGGGCGCTGCCTGCCTGCCGCGTGCCCCTGCTGTCCCAAAAGCGGATTCTTTGCCCGGCGTGCAATAGGCCGAGCATCACACCCTCGGGAGAGACGCCGAGCATTTAGTTCAGGTTTGCGCAAAGCTGGGTGCTCGGTGGTTTCCCACAAATCAAGCACGCCCTCATACAAAACTGCAGCGTATTTATCAGGTGACATGATTAGTATCAACCCGCCCAAATTTACACTTAGTGGTTAGTGATTAACATTTCGACACTATTGCTTTACTGGATTGAAATGAGCCTCGCTTGCTATGGAAATTAGCACGCGTGCTCCTTTCGGGTGGGGGGTGGGGGGGCAGCAAATCTCTTTGGTCCGGAATTGAGTCGGCGGTCGCGATCTCCCCTCGCCACATTTCCCTTTCACCCAGGTTCTGCAGTTTTATCAAACTGCACGCTTCTCTGGCCACCGGCCCGTCTTTGGCGCCAAGATGGTCCCTTTTATCGCTCCCTTTGCTCTTCTTCAAGGCTAGAGCCCTTCATTTCCCACAGTTGCTTACTTCTCCAAACGCTTTCGTATCTTTTAGCTCCCTCCCCAATTCCTTTCCCGAGGCACGAGTGGTTAGCACTTTTGCTAATTGGAAAATGGCTCTTTCTGCAAGACATCCCCCCCACCCCTTCCTCCTGGTGGCTCTAGAGAACTGCTAGCGCAAGACAACGCCATGTCTCCAACAGCCTTGGTGCTCAATGGTTGCTAAAACCACAAGGGAGAGCAGCGGTCGCTAAGACCGCAGGACCAGAGAGTACCAGGAGCGGGGGGGAGGGAGGAAGTCTTTCGAAGGCGGGACGCTCTTGCCTCCCCACACACATGGCCCGGGGGGCGGGACCTGGTAGCACTTCTCTGCGTTTGACTGGTCACCCGTCTGGATTCGACTGCTCTCTCAGCCACTGGCGGAACTGGGACGAGAGAAGGTTCCGGAGGGCCAGAGCCTGAAATCTCTCGAAAGGGACTCTCGCGCTGCCTTGGGCTCGCTCTCTCCACCAACTCCCCGTGTTGGCAGGTGTAGCGCTGGATCCAGGACTGGTGGTTCTCCTCTTCATTCCTCTTTCTCTCTCTCTCTCCCTCTCTTTCGCTTCTCCTAAGGCTCTTGGGAGGCTGCAAGCACGGTGTCTAGCCGGGCTAGAGCAGAGGGCTAGTCTTTCTTTTTCCCCTTTCTGGGCTGTCGTTCCCCCCGGAGCTGGACGCCGGGTCCAAATGGGGGCTGGATGCTTGAGCCCTGGAGCTCTGGAGGTCATCTTGTCTCGTGCAACCGCCCGGCTCGAGGAGGGTCACCTAGCGCTGGTTGCCCAGCGTCCGCGGGCAGCAGCGTAACTGAGGAGGACGTTTTCCCCAGGATCTGGGGGCATCCGTCACTTCCCTGTGCCTGGCCTCGTGAGTCGCCCAGTCTCCCCTTGCCGTGGAGCAGCGGGGTAGCGAGTGGGCATGGCCCCGGGGCTGGAGAGGGGTGAGGGTGCCCAGGTGCCAGCCCAGCTGCCCGCATGATGCGCCCGTTGTTTTGCGGGGGGAAAAGCACTATGCCCAGCTGGTGGCCTGGCTGCGGGAGGATAAGCAGGAGAATGAGGTAGGGCCGAAAGGGCTGGGGGAGAGCGGGTGAGTGCCCACGGGCCCTGGGGCGGGGGGGTGGGAGGAGGGCGGCAGCGGGCTCAGGGACTCGGACCCTTCCTTCTCCCAGGTGCTGCGTCAAGAAATGAAGAAACTTGAAGAGGCACTGGAGGAGGAGGAGGAGGCGTGGTGAGTTGGGCCCCTGGCCCCACACGGCTGTCTCTGCAGCACCGGGAGCGAGGGGGCTGCCAGTGCTGGTGCTAGGCAATGGGGTGGGGGGAATACGCAGCCCGAGGTGTGACAGGGAAGCCCAGTCCCTGCCTGGGGTGCTGAATGTTTGGAAGGGGACCGCCCGCGTGGCCCCCCTGGAGGTCTAGAACTCCTCCAAGCGAGCCCTGTTGCCTGCACCAGCATCAGAGGAAGAAGGAGGCAGAGGCGCCGGGGACTGTGCTGCCAGAGGTGGGGGAAGCATAGCGGGTAAGGGGGAGAGCCTGTGCCAGCCCCTGCCCCGGCCAGCGTGGGTCTCCCTGGGGAGAGGGGTCCACGGAGGTGCCAGCCACGCAGGGGCTATACTCCTGCGCGAGGCGGAGGCCAGGGGCACCGTGCAACTCCAGCTGTCCTGACTGCGCAGCAGTGCTTGACAAGCGTCCTCGCTCTGCCTCGACCTGTAGCAAAGGGACACGCTGGCGAGAAGACGCGGCTTGGTTTATTGGCTGCAGTGAGGGTCCCCACTGGGGCCCCTGGGGTCCGGTCCCGGGCAGTGGGTGGGATGGGCCAGACACCTGCTGCAGCCGACGGGGCTCGCAAGTCCAGGCTGCTGGGGAGCTGCTGGCCGGCTGTGGGCTTTGCAGCGGGGAAGTGCTCGGCATCGGTTTTCCCTGGGCCGGGCTGTTTGCCGGGCTTGCGGAGTATCGTGTCCCACCCTGCGCGAGGGAGCAATGAGAGACGGCTGGGGAGGCAGCCCGTGGGGCTCTCGCAACGGCCCCGTAGGCATCCCGTAGGCAAGACGGGCTTGGGATGCATCCAGCCTGCCCTGTCTCCCATCCCTCTTGTGCCCCACAGGACACTCGGCCTGCTCTTGGTCGGCGGCTTCGCTCTGGCTGCTGCGGTGCTCTACGCCTCCTGCTACGACCCCAAACTCTTCTGCCGCCTGCTGTTGCATGTGCTGCCTGGGGAGACCTACCGCAACCTGGCATATGCCCTGGGAAAGATGGTGCTCAGGGAGGGGCTGCTGCCTTTTTGGCAGCCTGCCCCTCCCCCCAATAAAACCTTTTCTACCTCACCTCCACGGGCTCAGGCGTGTTTGCTGGGGCACAGGGAGAGGGTCTTGCCCCGCGTGCCGGTCCCCGCAGCCCCTCGAGGGCAGGCCCAGCCCCGGCTGCTAGGCACTGGGTGCCGCCACTCTGCCCGTCGCAAGCCAGCTCCCCGCGTGCCAGCCTCACCTGCCCTCCCTCCCTCCCTCCGTCCCCGGAGTATTTATGGCGCTGAATAATCGGGTGGATCCACCGTCTTCTCAGGCCACGGTAGTTTTTTCACTCCGCCATTGGAGCCTGGCAACCATTGAGCAACGTGCAGGCCAACTCCTGTAAGCGTGGCTGAGGCTACTCAGGCTCCAGCAGCCGGGGCCACGTTTACAGGGAGGCCGGCAAACGTTATCACCCACAGCCCCCTAGAGCCCCCAAGCCCCTTCCTTTCCTCCCCACAGCTCCCCATGACGCCACAGCTGCCACCTGCCTTCCCACTCCGCAGCCCCTGTGGCCCCCACGCCCCTCCTTTCATGCCACAGCCCCCAGCCCATGCCCTTCTCCCTCCCCACGGTCCCCACGACCCCGGTCTCCCCCTCCTCCCCATGCTTCCATCCCTGGTAGCCCCACAGCCGCCTGGCCCCATCCGCAGCGCTGCTGGCCCCACGGACCCGTTGCCGGTTACACCCCATCCCTTACGGCCCATTCTAGCAATCTCTTAGCCGGTGGCCCTGTCCCCAGTGCCCATGGCCCTGCTGACCCCACAGCCACCGGCCGGCACAGCCCCGGCTGCGCCCTGCCACCTTCTCCAGCCGCTCGCAGCTTTCGCTGCCGAGGGGAAAGGCCCTGTCGGATGGAGGCCGGAGCGACCTGGCCTGCCCACTCCTGAACGCAGCGCTGCTGCACGCAGCCGCTCAAAGGGCCAGAGCTGAAGCACGTGGGGCGCTGCCTGCCTGTTGCGTGCCCCTGCTGTCCCAAAAGTGGATTCTTTGCCCGGCGTGCAATAGGCCGAGCATCACACCCTCGGGAGAGACGCCGAGTATTTAGTTCAGGTTTGCGCAAAGCTGGGTGCTCGGTGGTTTCCCACAAATCAAGCACGCCCTCATACAAAACTGCAGCGTATTAATCAGGTGACATGATTAGTATCAACCCGCCCAAATTTACACTTAGTGGTTAGTGATTAACATTTCGACACTATTGCTTTACTGGATTGAAATGAGCCTCGCTTGCTATGGAAATTAGCACGCGTGCTCCTTTCGGGTGGGGGGTGGGGGGGCAGCAAATCTCTTTGGTCCGGAATTGAGTCGGCGGTCGCGATCTCCCCTCGCCACATTTCCCTTTCACCCAGGTTCTGCAGTTTTATCAAACTGCACGCTTCTCTGGCCACCGGCCCGTCTTTGGCGCCAAGATGGTCCCTTTTATCGCTCCCTTTGCTCTTCTTCAAGCCTAGAGCCCTTCATTTCCCACAGTTGCTTACTTCTCCAAACGCTTTCGTATCTTTTAGCTCCCTCCCCAATTCCTTTCCCGAGGCACGAGTGGTTAGCACTTTTGCTAATTGGAAAATGGCTCTTTCTGCAAGACATCCCCCCCACCCCTTCCTCCTGGTGGCTCTAGAGAACTGCTAGCGCAAGACAACGCCATGTCTCCAACAGCCTCGGTGCTCAATGGTTGCTAAAACCACAAGGGAGAGCAGCGGTCGCTAAGACCGCAGGACCAGAGAGTACCAGGAGCGGGGGGGAGGGAGGAAGTCTTTCGAAGGCGGGACGCTCTTGCCTCCCCACACACATGGCCCGGGGGGCGGGACCTGGTAGCACTTCTCTGCGTTTGACTGGTCACCCGTCTGGATTCGACTGCTCTCTCAGCCACTAGCGGAACTGGGACGAGAGAAGGTTCCGGAGGGCCAGAGCCTGAAATCTCTCGAAAGGGACTCTCGCGCTGCCTTGGGCTCGCTCTCTCCACCAACTCCCCGTGTTGGCAGGTGTAGCGCTGGATCCAGGACTGGTGGTTCTCCTCTTCATTCCTCTTTCTCTCTCTCTCTCCCTCTCTTTCGCTTCTCCTAAGGCTCTTGGGAGGCTGCAAGCACGGTGTCTAGCCGGGCTAGAGCAGAGGGCTAGTCTTTCTTTTTCCCCTTTCTGGGCTGTCGTTCCCCCCGGAGCTGGACGCCGGGTCCAAATGGGGGCTGGATGCTTGAGCCCTGGAGCTCTGGAGGTCATCTTGTCTCGTGCAACCGCCCGGCTCGAGGAGGGTCACCTAGCGCTGGTTGCCCAGCGTCCGCGGGCAGCAGCGTAACTGAGGAGGACGTTTTCCCCAGGATCTGGGGGCATCCGTCACTTCCCTGTGCCTGGCCTCGTGAGTCGCCCAGTCTCCCCTTGCCGTGGAGCAGCGGGGTAGCGAGTGGGCATGGCCCCGGGGCTGGAGAGGGGGGAGGGTGCCCAGGTGCCAGCCCAGCTGCCCGCATGATGCGCCCGTTGTTTTGCGGGGGGAAAAGCACTATGCCCAGCTGGTGGCCTGGCTGCGGGAGGATAAGCAGGAGAATGAGGTAGGGCCGAAAGGGCTGGGGGAGAGCGGGTGAGTGCCCACGGGCCCTGGGGCGGGGGGGTGGGAGGAGGGCGGCAGCGGGCTCAGGGACTCGGACCCTTCCTTCTCCCAGGTGCTGCGTCAAGAAATGAAGAAACTTGAAGAGGCACTGGAGGAGGAGGAGGAGGCGTGGTGAGTTGGGCCCCTGGCCCCACACGGCTGTCTCTGCAGCACCGGGAGCGAGGGGGCTGCCAGTGCTGGTGCTAGGCAATGGGGTGGGGGGAATACGCAGCCCGAGGTGTGACAGGGAAGCCCAGTCCCTGCCTGGGGTGCTGAATGTTTGGAAGGGGACCGCCCGCGTGGCCCCCCTGGAGGTCTAGAACTCCTCCAAGCGAGCCCTGTTGCCTGCACCAGCATCAGAGGAAGAAGGAGGCAGAGGCGCCGGGGACTGTGCTGCCAGAGGTGGGGGAAGCATAGCGGGTAAGGGGGAGAGCCTGTGCCAGCCCCTGCCCCGGCCAGCGTGGGTCTCCCTGGGGAGAGGGGTCCACGGAGGTGCCAGCCACGCAGGGGCTATACTCCTGCGCGAGGCGGAGGCCAGGGGCACCGTGCAACTCCAGCTGTCCTGACTGCGCAGCAGTGCTTGACAAGCGTCCTCGCTCTGCCTCGACCTGTAGCAAAGGGACACGCTGGCGAGAAGACGCGGCTTGGTTTATTGGCTGCAGTGAGGGTCCCCACTGGGTCCCCTGGGGTCCGGTCCCGGGCAGTGGGTGGGATGGGCCAGACACCTGCTGCAGCCGACGGGGCTCGCAAGTCCAGGCTGCTGGGGAGCTGCTGGCCGGCTGTGGGCTTTGCAGCGGGGAAGTGCTCGGCATCGGTTTTCCCTGGGCCGGGCTGTTTGCCGGGCTTGCGGAGTATCGTGTCCCACCCTGCGCGAGGGAGCAATGAGAGGCGGCTGGGGAGGCAGCCCGTGGGGCTCTCGGAACGGCCCCGTAGGCATCCCGTAGGCAAGACGGGCTTGGGATGCATCCAGCCTGCCCTGTCTCCCATCCCTCTTGTGCCCCACAGGACACTCGGCCTGCTCTTGGTCGGCGGCTTCGCTCTGGCTGCTGCGGTGCTCTACGCCTCCTGCTACGACCCCAAACTCTTCTGCCGCCTGCTGTTGCATGTGCTGCCTGGGGAGACCTACCGCAACCTGGCATATGCCCTGGGAAAGATGGTGCTCAGGGAGGGGCTGCTGCCTTTTTGGCAGCCTGCCCCTCCCCCCAATAAAACCTTTTCTACCTCACCTCCACGGGCTCAGGCGTGTTTGCTGGGGCACAGGGAGAGGGTCTTGCCCCGCGTGCCGGTCCCCGCAGCCCCTCGAGGGCAGGCCCAGCCCCGGCTGCTAGGCACTGGGTGCCGCCACTCTGCCCGTCGCAAGCCAGCTCCCCGCGTGCCAGCCTCACCTGCCCTCCCTCCCTCCCTCCGTCCCCGGAGTATTTATGGCGCTGAATAATCGGGTGGATCCACCGTCTTCTCAGGCCACGGTAGTTTTTTCACTCCGCCATTGGAGCCTGGCAACCATTGAGCAACGTGCAGGCCAACTCCTGTAAGCGTGGCTGAGGCTACTCAGGCTCCAGCAGCCGGGGCCACGTTTACAGGGAGGCCGGCAAACGTTATCACCCACAGCCCCCTAGAGCCCCCAAGCCCCTTCCTTTCCTCCCCACAGCTCCCCATGACGCCACAGCTGCCACCTGCCTTCCCACTCCGCAGCCCCTGTGGCCCCCACGCCCCTCCTTTCATGCCACAGCCCCCCAGCCCATGCCCTTCTCCCTCCCCACGGTCCCCACGACCCCGGTCTCCCCCTCCTCCCCATGCTTCCATCCCTGGTAGCCCCACAGCCGCCTGGCCCCATCCGCAGCGCTGCTGGCCCCACGGACCCGTTGCCGGTTACACCCCATCCCTTACGGCCCATTCTAGCAATCTCTTAGCCGGTGGCCCTGTCCCCAGTGCCCATGGCCCTGCTGACCCCACAGCCACCGGCCGGCACAGCCCCGGCTGCGCCCTGCCACCTTCTCCAGCCGCTCGCAGCTTTCGCTGCCGAGGGGAAAGGCCCTGTCGGATGGAGGCCGGAGCGACCTGGCCTGCCCACTCCTGAACGCAGCGCTGCTGCACGCAGCCGCTCAAAGGGCCAGAGCTGAAGCACGTGGGGCACTGCCTGCCTGCCGCGTGCCCCTGCTGTCCCAAAAGCGGATTCTTTGCCCGGCGTGCAATAGGCCGAGCATCACACCCTCGGGAGAGACGCCGAGTATTTAGTTCAGGTTTGCGCAAAGCTGGGTGCTCGGTGGTTTCCCACAAATCAAGCACGCCCTCATACAAAACTGCAGCGTATTAATCAGGTGACATGATTAGTATCAACCCGCCCAAATTTACACTTAGTGGTTAGTGATTAACATTTCGACACTATTGCTTTACTGGATTGAAATGAGCCTCGCTTGCTATGGAAATTAGCACGCGTGCTCCTTTCGGGTGGGGGGTGGGGGGGCAGCAAATCTCTTTGGTCCGGAATTGAGTCGGCGGTCGCGATCTCCCCTCGCCACATTTCCCTTTCACCCAGGTTCTGCAGTTTTATCAAACTGCACGCTTCTCTGGCCACCGGCCCGTCTTTGGCGCCAAGATGGTCCCTTTTATCGCTCCCTTTGCTCTTCTTCAAGGCTAGAGCCCTTCATTTCCCACAGTTGCTTACTTCTCCAAACGCTTTCGTATCTTTTAGCTCCCTCCCCAATTCCTTTCCCGAGGCACGAGTGGTTAGCACTTTTGCTAATTGGAAAATGGCTCTTTCTGCAAGACATCCCCCCCACCCCTTCCTCCTGGTGGCTCTAGAGAACTGCTAGCGCAAGACAACGCCATGTCTCCAACAGCCTCGGTGCTCAATGGTTGCTAAAACCACAAGGGAGAGCAGCGGTCGCTAAGACCGCAGGACCAGAGAGTACCAGGAGCGGGGGGGAGGGAGGAAGTCTTTCGAAGGCGGGACGCTCTTGCCTCCCCACACACATGGCCCGGGGGGCGGGACCTGGTAGCACTTCTCTGCGTTTGACTGGTCACCCGTCTGGATTCGACTGCTCTCTCAGCCACTGGCGGAACTGGGACGAGAGAAGGTTCCGGAGGGCCAGAGCCTGAAATCTCTCGAAAGGGACTCTCGCGCTGCCTTGGGCTCGCTCTCTCCACCAACTCCCCGTGTTGGCAGGTGTAGCGCTGGATCCAGGACTGGTGGTTCTCCTCTTCATTCCTCTTTCTCTCTCTCTCTCCCTCTCTTTCGCTTCTCCTAAGGCTCTTGGGAGGCTGCAAGCACGGTGTCTAGCCGGGCTAGAGCAGAGGGCTAGTCTTTCTTTTTCCCCTTTCTGGGCTGTCGTTCCCCCCGGAGCTGGACGCCGGGTCCAAATGGGGGCTGGATGCTTGAGCCCTGGAGCTCTGGAGGTCATCTTGTCTCGTGCAACTGCCCGGCTCGAGGAGGGTCACCTAGCGCTGGTTGCCCAGCGTCCGCGGGCAGCAGCGTAACTGAGGAGGACGTTTTCCCCAGGATCTGGGGGCATCCGTCACTTCCCTGTGCCTGGCCTCGTGAGTCGCCCAGTCTCCCCTTGCCGTGGAGCAGCGGGGTAGCGAGTGGGCATGGCCCCGGGGCTGGAGAGGGGGGAGGGTGCCCAGGTGCCAGCCCAGCTGCCCGCATGATGCGCCCGTTGTTTTGCAGGGGGAAAAGCACTATGCCCAGCTGGTGGCCTGGCTGCGGGAGGATAAGCAGGAGAATGAGGTAGGGCTGAAAGGGCTGGGGGAGAGCGGGTGAGTGCCCACGGGCCCTGGGGCGGGGGGGTGGGAGGAGGGCGGCAGCGGGCTCAGGGACTCGGACCCTTCCTTCTCCCAGGTGCTGCGTCAAGAAATGAAGAAACTTGAAGAGGCACTGGAGGAGGAGGAGGAGGCGTGGTGAGTTGGGCCCCTGGCCCCACACGGCTGTCTCTGCAGCACCGGGAGCGAGGGGGCTGCCAGTGGTGGTGCTAGGCAATGGGGTGGGGGGAATACGCAGCCCGAGGTGTGACAGGGAAGCCCAGTCCCTGCCTGGGGTGCTGAATGTTTGGAAGGGGACCGCCCGCGTGGCCCCCCTGGAGGTCTAGAACTCCTCCAAGCGAGCCCTGTTGCCTGCACCAGCATCAGAGGAAGAAGGAGGCAGAGGCGCTGGGGACTGTGCTGCCAGAGGTGGGGGAAGCATAGCGGGTAAGGGGGAGAGCCTGTGCCAGCCCCTGCCCCGGCCAGCGTGGGTCTCCCTGGGGAGAGGGGTCCACGGAGGTGCCAGCCACGCAGGGGCTATACTCCTGCGCGAGGCGGAGGCCAGGGGCACCGTGCAACTCCAGCTGTCCTGACTGCGCAGCAGTGCTTGACAAGCGTCCTCGCTCTGCCTCGACCTGTAGCAAAGGGACACGCTGGCGAGAAGACGCGGCTTGGTTTATTGGCTGCAGTGAGGGTCCCCACTGGGGCCCCTGGGGTCCGGTCCCGGGCAGTGGGTGGGATGGGCCAGACACCTGCTGCAGCCGACGGGGCTCGCAAGTCCAGGCTGCTGGGGAGCTGCTGGCCGGCTGTGGGCTTTGCAGCGGGGAAGTGCTCGGCATCGGTTTTCCCTGGGCCGGGCTGTTTGCCGGGCTTGCGGAGTATCGTGTCCCACCCTGCGCGAGGGAGCAATGAGAGACGGCTGGGGAGGCAGCCCGTGGGGCTCTCGGAACGGCCCCGTAGGCATCCCGTAGGCAAGACGGGCTTGGGATGCATCCAGCCTGCCCTGTCTCCCATCCCTCTTGTGCCCCACAGGACACTCGGCCTGCTCTTGGTCGGCGGCTTCGCTCTGGCTGCTGCGGTGCTCTACGCCTCCTGCTACGACCCCAAACTCTTCTGCCGCCTGCTGTTGCATGTGCTGCCTGGGGAGACCTACCGCAACCTGGCATATGCCCTGGGAAAGATGGTGCTCAGGGAGGGGCTGCTGCCTTTTTGGCAGCCTGCCCCTCCCCCCAATAAAACCTTTTCTACCTCACCTCCACGGGCTCAGGCGTGTTTGCTGGGGCACAGGGAGAGGGTCTTGCCCCGCGTGCCGGTCCCCGCAGCCCCTCGAGGGCAGGCCCAGCCCCGGCTGCTAGGCACTGGGTGCCGCCACTCTGCCCGTCGCAAGCCAGCTCCCCGCGTGCCAGCCTCACCTGCCCTCCCTCCCTCCCTCCGTCCCCGGAGTATTTATGGCGCTGAATAATCGGGTGGATCCACCGTCTTCTCAGGCCACGGTAGTTTTTTCACTCCGCCATTGGAGCCTGGCAACCACTGAGCAACGTGCAGGCCAACTCCTGTAAGCGTGGCTGAGGCTACTCAGGCTCCAGCAGCCGGGGCCACGTTTACAGGGAGGCCGGCAAACGTTATCACCCACAGCCCCCTAGAGCCCCCAAGCCCCTTCCTTTCCTCCCCACAGCTCCCCATGACGCCACAGCTGCCACCTGCCTTCCCACTCCGCAGCCCCCGTGGCCCCCACGCCCCTCCTTTCATGCCACAGCCCCCCAGCCCATGCCCTTCTCCCTCCCCACGGTCCCCACGACCCCGGTCTGCCCCTCCTCCCCATGCTTCCATCCCTGGTAGCCCCACAGCCGCCTGGCCCCATCCGCAGCGCTGCTGGCCCCACGGACCCGTTGCCGGTTGCACCCCATCCCTTACGGCCCATTCTAGCAATCTCTTAGCCGGTGGCCCTGTCCCCAGTGCCCATGGCCCTGCTGACCCCACAGCCACCGGCCGGCACAGCCCCGGCTGCGCCCTGCCACCTTCTCCAGCCGCTCGCAGCTTTCGCTGCCGAGGGGAAAGGCCCTGTCGGATGGAGGCCGGAGCGACCTGGCCTGCCCACTCCTGAACGCAGCGCTGCTGCACGCAGCCGCTCAAAGGGCCAGAGCTGAAGCACGTGGGGCGCTGCCTGCCTGCCGCATGCCCCTGCTGTCCCAAAAGCGGATTCTTTGTCCGGCGTGCAATAGGCCGAGCATCACACCCTCGGGAGAGACGCCGAGCATTTAGTTCAGGTTTGCGCAAAGCTGGGTGCTCGGTGGTTTCCCACAAATCAAGCACGCCCTCATACAAAACTGCAGCGTATTTATCAGGTGACATGATTAGTATCAACCCGCCCAAATTTACACTTAGTGGTTAGTGATTAACATTTCGACACTATTGCTTTACTGGATTGAAATGAGCCTCGCTTGCTATGGAAATTAGCACGCGTGCTCCTTTCGGGTGGGGGGTGGGGGGGCAGCAAATCTCTTTGGTCCGGAATTGAGTCGGCGGTCGCGATCTCCCCTCGCCACATTTCCCTTTCACCCAGGTTCTGCAGTTTTATCAAACTGCACGCTTCTCTGGCCACCGGCCCGTCTTTGGCGCCAAGATGGTCCCTTTTATCGCTCCCTTTGCTCTTCTTCAAGGCTAGAGCCCTTCATTTCCCACAGTTGCTTACTTCTCCAAACGCTTTCGTATCTTTTAGCTCCCTCCCCAATTCCTTTCCCGAGGCACGAGTGGTTAGCACTTTTGCTAATTGGAAAATGGCTCTTTCTGCAAGACATCCCCCCCACCCCTTCCTCCTGGTGGCTCTAGAGAACTGCTAGCGCAAGACAACGCCATGTCTCCAACAGCCTTGGTGCTCAATGGTTGCTAAAACCACAAGGGAGAGCAGCGGTCGCTAAGACCGCAGGACCAGAGAGTACCAGGAGCGGGGGGGAGGGAGGAAGTCTTTCGAAGGCGGGACGCTCTTGCCTCCCCACACACATGGCCCGGGGGGCGGGACCTGGTAGCACTTCTCTGCGTTTGACTGGTCACCCGTCTGGATTCGACTGCTCTCTCAGCCACTGGCGGAACTGGGACGAGAGAAGGTTCCGGAGGGCCAGAGCCTGAAATCTCTCGAAAGGGACTCTCGCGCTGCCTTGGGCTCGCTCTCTCCACCAACTCCCCGTGTTGGCAGGTGTAGCGCTGGATCCAGGACTGGTGGTTCTCCTCTTCATTCCTCTTTCTCTCTCTCTCTCCCTCTCTTTCGCTTCTCCTAAGGCTCTTGGGAGGCTGCAAGCACGGTGTCTAGCCGGGCTAGAGCAGAGGGCTAGTCTTTCTTTTTCCCCTTTCTGGGCTGTCGTTCCCCCCGGAGCTGGACGCCGGGTCCAAATGGGGGCTGGATGCTTGAGCCCTGGAGCTCTGGAGGTCATCTTGTCTCGTGCAACCGCCCGGCTCGAGGAGGGTCACCTAGCGCTGGTTGCCCAGCGTCCGCGGGCAGCAGCGTAACTGAGGAGGACGTTTTCCCCAGGATCTGGGGGCATCCGTCACTTCCCTGTGCCTGGCCTCGTGAGTCGCCCAGTCTCCCCTTGCCGTGGAGCAGCGGGGTAGCGAGTGGGCATGGCCCCGGGGCTGGAGAGGGGGGAGGGTGCCCAGGTGCCAGCCCAGCTGCCCGCATGATGCGCCCGTTGTTTTGCGGGGGGAAAAGCACTATGCCCAGCTGGTGGCCTGGCTGCGGGAGGATAAGCAGGAGAATGAGGTAGGGCCGAAAGGGCTGGGGGAGAGCGGGTGAGTGCCCACGGGCCCTGGGGCGGGGGGGTGGGAGGAGGGCGGCAGCGGGCTCAGGGACTCGGACCCTTCCTTCTCCCAGGTGCTGCGTCAAGAAATGAAGAAACTTGAAGAGGCACTGGAGGAGGAGGAGGAGGCGTGGTGAGTTGGGCCCCTGGCCCCACACGGCTGTCTCTGCAGCACCGGGAGCGAGGGGGCTGCCAGTGCTGGTGCTAGGCAATGGGGTGGGGGGAATACGCAGCCCGAGGTGTGACAGGGAAGCCCAGTCCCTGCCTGGGGTGCTGAATGTTTGGAAGGGGACCGCCCGCGTGGCCCCCCTGGAGGTCTAGAACTCCTCCAAGCGAGCCCTGTTGCCTGCACCAGCATCAGAGGAAGAAGGAGGCAGAGGCGCCGGGGACTGTGCTGCCAGAGGTGGGGGAAGCATAGCGGGTAAGGGGGAGAGCCTGTGCCAGCCCCTGCCCCGGCCAGCGTGGGTCTCCCTGGGGAGAGGGGTCCACGGAGGTGCCAGCCACGCAGGGGCTATACTCCTGCGCGAGGCGGAGGCCAGGGGCACCGTGCAACTCCAGCTGTCCTGACTGCGCAGCAGTGCTTGACAAGCGTCCTCGCTCTGCCTCGACCTGTAGCAAAGGGACACGCTGGCGAGAAGACGCGGCTTGGTTTATTGGCTGCAGTGAGGGTCCCCACTGGGGCCCCTGGGGTCCGGTCCCGGGCAGTGGGTGGGATGGGCCAGACACCTGCTGCAGCCGACGGGGCTCGCAAGTCCAGGCTGCTGGGGAGCTGCTGGCCGGCTGTGGGCTTTGCAGCGGGGAAGTGCTCGGCATCGGTTTTCCCTGGGCCGGGCTGTTTGCCGGGCTTGCGGAGTATCGTGTCCCACCCTGCGCGAGGGAGCAATGAGAGACGGCTGGGGAGGCAGCCCGTGGGGCTCTCGCAACGGCCCCGTAGGCATCCCGTAGGCAAGACGGGCTTGGGATGCATCCAGCCTGCCCTGTCTCCCATCCCTCTTGTGCCCCACAGGACACTCGGCCTGCTCTTGGTCGGCGGCTTCGCTCTGGCTGCTGCGGTGCTCTACGCCTCCTGCTACGACCCCAAACTCTTCTGCCGCCTGCTGTTGCATGTGCTGCCTGGGGAGACCTACCGCAACCTGGCATATGCCCTGGGAAAGATGGTGCTCAGGGAGGGGCTGCTGCCTTTTTGGCAGCCTGCCCCTCCCCCCAATAAAACCTTTTCTACCTCACCTCCACGGGCTCAGGCGTGTTTGCTGGGGCACAGGGAGAGGGTCTTGCCCCGCGTGCCGGTCCCCGCAGCCCCTCGAGGGCAGGCCCAGCCCCGGCTGCTAGGCACTGGGTGCCGCCACTCTGCCCGTCGCAAGCCAGCTCCCCGCGTGCCAGCCTCACCTGCCCTCCCTCCCTCCCTCCGTCCCCGGAGTATTTATGGCGCTGAATAATCGGGTGGATCCACCGTCTTCTCAGGCCACGGTAGTTTTTTCACTCCGCCATTGGAGCCTGGCAACCATTGAGCAACGTGCAGGCCAACTCCTGTAAGCGTGGCTGAGGCTACTCAGGCTCCAGCAGCCGGGGCCACGTTTACAGGGAGGCCGGCAAACGTTATCACCCACAGCCCCCTAGAGCCCCCAAGCCCCTTCCTTTCCTCCCCACAGCTCCCCATGACGCCACAGCTGCCACCTGCCTTCCCACTCCGCAGCCCCTGTGGCCCCCACGCCCCTCCTTTCATGCCACAGCCCCCAGCCCATGCCCTTCTCCCTCCCCACGGTCCCCACGACCCCGGTCTCCCCCTCCTCCCCATGCTTCCATCCCTGGTAGCCCCACAGCCGCCTGGCCCCATCCGCAGCGCTGCTGGCCCCACGGACCCGTTGCCGGTTGCACCCCATCCCTTACGGCCCATTCTAGCAATCTCTTAGCCGGTGGCCCTGTCCCCAGTGCCCATGGCCCTGCTGACCCCACAGCCACCGGCCGGCACAGCCCCGGCTGCGCCCTGCCACCTTCTCCAGCCGCTCGCAGCTTTCGCTGCCGAGGGGAAAGGCCCTGTCGGATGGAGGCCGGAGCGACCTGGCCTGCCCACTCCTGAACGCAGCGCTGCTGCACGCAGCCGCTCAAAGGGCCAGAGCTGAAGCACGTGGGGCGCTGCCTGCCTGTTGCGTGCCCCTGCTGTCCCAAAAGTGGATTCTTTGCCCGGCGTGCAATAGGCCGAGCATCACACCCTCGGGAGAGACGCCGAGTATTTAGTTCAGGTTTGCGCAAAGCTGGGTGCTCGGTGGTTTCCCACAAATCAAGCACGCCCTCATACAAAACTGCAGCGTATTAATCAGGTGACATGATTAGTATCAACCCGCCCAAATTTACACTTAGTGGTTAGTGATTAACATTTCGACACTATTGCTTTACTGGATTGAAATGAGCCTCGCTTGCTATGGAAATTAGCACGCGTGCTCCTTTCGGGTGGGGGGTGGGGGGGCAGCAAATCTCTTTGGTCCGGAATTGAGTCGGCGGTCGCGATCTCCCCTCGCCACATTTCCCTTTCACCCAGGTTCTGCAGTTTTATCAAACTGCACGCTTCTCTGGCCACCGGCCCGTCTTTGGCGCCAAGATGGTCCCTTTTATCGCTCCCTTTGCTCTTCTTCAAGCCTAGAGCCCTTCATTTCCCACAGTTGCTTACTTCTCCAAACGCTTTCGTATCTTTTAGCTCCCTCCCCAATTCCTTTCCCGAGGCACGAGTGGTTAGCACTTTTGCTAATTGGAAAATGGCTCTTTCTGCAAGACATCCCCCCCACCCCTTCCTCCTGGTGGCTCTAGAGAACTGCTAGCGCAAGACAACGCCATGTCTCCAACAGCCTCGGTGCTCAATGGTTGCTAAAACCACAAGGGAGAGCAGCGGTCGCTAAGACCGCAGGACCAGAGAGTACCAGGAGCGGGGGGGAGGGAGGAAGTCTTTCGAAGGCGGGACGCTCTTGCCTCCCCACACACATGGCCCGGGGGGCGGGACCTGGTAGCACTTCTCTGCGTTTGACTGGTCACCCGTCTGGATTCGACTGCTCTCTCAGCCACTGGCGGAACTGGGACGAGAGAAGGTTCCGGAGGGCCAGAGCCTGAAATCTCTCGAAAGGGACTCTCGCGCTGCCTTGGGCTCGCTCTCTCCACCAACTCCCCGTGTTGGCAGGTGTAGCGCTGGATCCAGGACTGGTGGTTCTCCTCTTCATTCCTCTTTCTCTCTCTCTCTCCCTCTCTTTCGCTTCTCCTAAGGCTCTTGGGAGGCTGCAAGCACGGTGTCTAGCCGGGCTAGAGCAGAGGGCTAGTCTTTCTTTTTCCCCTTTCTGGGCTGTCGTTCCCCCCGGAGCTGGACGCCGGGTCCAAATGGGGGCTGGATGCTTGAGCCCTGGAGCTCTGGAGGTCATCTTGTCTCGTGCAACCGCCCGGCTCGAGGAGGGTCACCTAGCGCTGGTTGCCCAGCGTCCGCGGGCAGCAGCGTAACTGAGGAGGACGTTTTCCCCAGGATCTGGGGGCATCCGTCACTTCCCTGTGCCTGGCCTCGTGAGTCGCCCAGTCTCCCCTTGCCGTGGAGCAGCGGGGTAGCGAGTGGGCATGGCCCCGGGGCTGGAGAGGGGGGAGGGTGCCCAGGTGCCAGCCCAGCTGCCCGCATGATGCGCCCGTTGTTTTGCGGGGGGAAAAGCACTATGCCCAGCTGGTGGCCTGGCTGCGGGAGGATAAGCAGGAGAATGAGGTAGGGCCGAAAGGGCTGGGGGAGAGCGGGTGAGTGCCCACGGGCCCTGGGGCGGGGGGGTGGGAGGAGGGCGGCAGCGGGCTCAGGGACTCGGACCCTTCCTTCTCCCAGGTGCTGCGTCAAGAAATGAAGAAACTTGAAGAGGCACTGGAGGAGGAGGAGGAGGCGTGGTGAGTTGGGCCCCTGGCCCCACACGGCTGTCTCTGCAGCACCGGGAGCGAGGGGGCTGCCAGTGCTGGTGCTAGGCAATGGGGTGGGGGGAATACGCAGCCCGAGGTGTGACAGGGAAGCCCAGTCCCTGCCTGGGGTGCTGAATGTTTGGAAGGGGACCGCCCGCGTGGCCCCCCTGGAGGTCTAGAACTCCTCCAAGCGAGCCCTGTTGCCTGCACCAGCATCAGAGGAAGAAGGAGGCAGAGGCGCCGGGGACTGTGCTGCCAGAGGTGGGGGAAGCATAGCGGGTAAGGGGGAGAGCCTGTGCCAGCCCCTGCCCCGGCCAGCGTGGGTCTCCCTGGGGAGAGGGGTCCACGGAGGTGCCAGCCACGCAGGGGCTATACTCCTGCGCGAGGCGGAGGCCAGGGGCACCGTGCAACTCCAGCTGTCCTGACTGCGCAGCAGTGCTTGACAAGCGTCCTCGCTCTGCCTCGACCTGTAGCAAAGGGACACGCTGGCGAGAAGACGCGGCTTGGTTTATTGGCTGCAGTGAGGGTCCCCACTGGGTCCCCTGGGGTCCGGTCCCGGGCAGTGGGTGGGATGGGCCAGACACCTGCTGCAGCCGACGGGGCTCGCAAGTCCAGGCTGCTGGGGAGCTGCTGGCCGGCTGTGGGCTTTGCAGCGGGGAAGTGCTCGGCATCGGTTTTCCCTGGGCCGGGCTGTTTGCCGGGCTTGCGGAGTATCGTGTCCCACCCTGCGCGAGGGAGCAATGAGAGGCGGCTGGGGAGGCAGCCCGTGGGGCTCTCGGAACGGCCCCGTAGGCATCCCGTAGGCAAGACGGGCTTGGGATGCATCCAGCCTGCCCTGTCTCCCATCCCTCTTGTGCCCCACAGGACACTCGGCCTGCTCTTGGTCGGCGGCTTCGCTCTGGCTGCTGCGGTGCTCTACGCCTCCTGCTACGACCCCAAACTCTTCTGCCGCCTGCTGTTGCATGTGCTGCCTGGGGAGACCTACCGCAACCTGGCATATGCCCTGGGAAAGATGGTGCTCAGGGAGGGGCTGCTGCCTTTTTGGCAGCCTGCCCCTCCCCCCAATAAAACCTTTTCTACCTCACCTCCACGGGCTCAGGCGTGTTTGCTGGGGCACAGGGAGAGGGTCTTGCCCCGCGTGCCGGTCCCCGCAGCCCCTCGAGGGCAGGCCCAGCCCCGGCTGCTAGGCACTGGGTGCCGCCACTCTGCCCGTCGCAAGCCAGCTCCCCGCGTGCCAGCCTCACCTGCCCTCCCTCCCTCCCTCCGTCCCCGGAGTATTTATGGCGCTGAATAATCGGGTGGATCCACCGTCTTCTCAGGCCACGGTAGTTTTTTCACTCCGCCATTGGAGCCTGGCAACCATTGAGCAACGTGCAGGCCAACTCCTGTAAGCGTGGCTGAGGCTACTCAGGCTCCAGCAGCCGGGGCCACGTTTACAGGGAGGCCGGCAAACGTTATCACCCACAGCCCCCTAGAGCCCCCAAGCCCCTTCCTTTCCTCCCCACAGCTCCCCATGACGCCACAGCTGCCACCTGCCTTCCCACTCCGCAGCCCCTGTGGCCCCCACGCCCCTCCTTTCATGCCACAGCCCCCCAGCCCATGCCCTTCTCCCTCCCCACGGTCCCCACGACCCCGGTCTCCCCCTCCTCCCCATGCTTCCATCCCTGGTAGCCCCACAGCCGCCTGGCCCCATCCGCAGCGCTGCTGGCCCCACGGACCCGTTGCCGGTTACACCCCATCCCTTACGGCCCATTCTAGCAATCTCTTAGCCGGTGGCCCTGTCCCCAGTGCCCATGGCCCTGCTGACCCCACAGCCACCGGCCGGCACAGCCCCGGCTGCGCCCTGCCACCTTCTCCAGCCGCTCGCAGCTTTCGCTGCCGAGGGGAAAGGCCCTGTCGGATGGAGGCCGGAGCGACCTGGCCTGCCCACTCCTGAACGCAGCGCTGCTGCACGCAGCCGCTCAAAGGGCCAGAGCTGAAGCACGTGGGGCGCTGCCTGCCTGTTGCGTGCCCCTGCTGTCCCAAAAGTGGATTCTTTGCCCGGCGTGCAATAGGCCGAGCATCACACCCTCGGGAGAGACGCCGAGTATTTAGTTCAGGTTTGCGCAAAGCTGGGTGCTCGGTGGTTTCCCACAAATCAAGCACGCCCTCATACAAAACTGCAGCGTATTAATCAGGTGACATGATTAGTATCAACCCGCCCAAATTTACACTTAGTGGTTAGTGATTAACATTTCGACACTATTGCTTTACTGGATTGAAATGAGCCTCGCTTGCTATGGAAATTAGCACGCGTGCTCCTTTCGGGTGGGGGGTGGGGGGGCAGCAAATCTCTTTGGTCCGGAATTGAGTCGGCGGTCGCGATCTCCCCTCGCCACATTTCCCTTTCACCCAGGTTCTGCAGTTTTATCAAACTGCACGCTTCTCTGGCCACCGGCCCGTCTTTGGCGCCAAGATGGTCCCTTTTATCGCTCCCTTTGCTCTTCTTCAAGGCTAGAGCCCTTCATTTCCCACAGTTGCTTACTTCTCCAAACGCTTTCGTATCTTTTAGCTCCCTCCCCAATTCCTTTCCCGAGGCACGAGTGGTTAGCACTTTTGCTAATTGGAAAATGGCTCTTTCTGCAAGACATCCCCCCCACCCCTTCCTCCTGGTGGCTCTAGAGAACTGCTAGCGCAAGACAACGCCATGTCTCCAACAGCCTCGGTGCTCAATGGTTGCTAAAACCACAAGGGAGAGCAGCGGTCGCTAAGACCGCAGGACCAGAGAGTACCAGGAGCGGGGGGGAGGGAGGAAGTCTTTCGAAGGCGGGACGCTCTTGCCTCCCCACACACATGGCCCGGGGGGCGGGACCTGGTAGCACTTCTCTGCGTTTGACTGGTCACCCGTCTGGATTCGACTGCTCTCTCAGCCACTAGCGGAACTGGGACGAGAGAAGGTTCCGGAGGGCCAGAGCCTGAAATCTCTCGAAAGGGACTCTCGCGCTGCCTTGGGCTCGCTCTCTCCACCAACTCCCCGTGTTGGCAGGTGTAGCGCTGGATCCAGGACTGGTGGTTCTCCTCTTCATTCCTCTTTCTCTCTCTCTCTCCCTCTCTTTCGCTTCTCCTAAGGCTCTTGGGAGGCTGCAAGCACGGTGTCTAGCCGGGCTAGAGCAGAGGGCTAGTCTTTCTTTTTCCCCTTTCTGGGCTGTCGTTCCCCCCGGAGCTGGACGCCGGGTCCAAATGGGGGCTGGATGCTTGAGCCCTGGAGCTCTGGAGGTCATCTTGTCTCGTGCAACCGCCCGGCTCGAGGAGGGTCACCTAGCGCTGGTTGCCCAGCGTCCGCGGGCAGCAGCGTAACTGAGGAGGACGTTTTCCCCAGGATCTGGGGGCATCCGTCACTTCCCTGTGCCTGGCCTCGTGAGTCGCCCAGTCTCCCCTTGCCGTGGAGCAGCGGGGTAGCGAGTGGGCATGGCCCCGGGGCTGGAGAGGGGGGAGGGTGCCCAGGTGCCAGCCCAGCTGCCCGCATGATGCGCCCGTTGTTTTGCGGGGGGAAAAGCACTATGCCCAGCTGGTGGCCTGGCTGCGGGAGGATAAGCAGGAGAATGAGGTAGGGCCGAAAGGGCTGGGGGAGAGCGGGTGAGTGCCCACGGGCCCTGGGGCGGGGGGGGTGGGAGGAGGGCGGCAGCGGGCTCAGGGACTCGGACCCTTCCTTCTCCCAGGTGCTGCGTCAAGAAATGAAGAAACTTGAAGAGGCACTGGAGGAGGAGGAGGAGGCGTGGTGAGTTGGGCCCCTGGCCCCACACGGCTGTCTCTGCAGCACCGGGAGCGAGGGGGCTGCCAGTGGTGGTGCTAGGCAATGGGGTGGGGGGAATACGCAGCCCGAGGTGTGACAGGGAAGCCCAGTCCCTGCCTGGGGTGCTGAATGTTTGGAAGGGGACCGCCCGCGTGGCCCCCCTGGAGGTCTAGAACTCCTCCAAGCGAGCCCTGTTGCCTGCACCAGCATCAGAGGAAGAAGGAGGCAGAGGCGCCGGGGACTGTGCTGCCAGAGGTGGGGGAAGCATAGCGGGTAAGGGGGAGAGCCTGTGCCAGCCCCTGCCCCGGCCAGCGTGGGTCTCCCTGGGGAGAGGGGTCCACGGAGGTGCCAGCCACGCAGGGGCTATACTCCTGCGCGAGGCGGAGGCCAGGGGCACCGTGCAACTCCAGCTGTCCTGACTGCGCAGCAGTGCTTGACAAGCGTCCTCGCTCTGCCTCGACCTGTAGCAAAGGGACACGCTGGCGAGAAGACGCGGCTTGGTTTATTGGCTGCAGTGAGGGTCCCCACTGGGTCCCCTGGGGTCCGGTCCCGGGCAGTGGGTGGGATGGGCCAGACACCTGCTGCAGCCGACGGGGCTCGCAAGTCCAGGCTGCTGGGGAGCTGCTGGCCGGCTGTGGGCTTTGCAGCGGGGAAGTGCTCGGCATCGGTTTTCCCTGGGCCGGGCTGTTTGCCGGGCTTGCGGAGTATCGTGTCCCACCCTGCGCGAGGGAGCAATGAGAGGCGGCTGGGGAGGCAGCCCGTGGGGCTCTCGGAACGGCCCCGTAGGCATCCCGTAGGCAAGACGGGCTTGGGATGCATCCAGCCTGCCCTGTCTCCCATCCCTCTTGTGCCCCACAGGACACTCGGCCTGCTCTTGGTCGGCGGCTTCGCTCTGGCTGCTGCGGTGCTCTACGCCTCCTGCTACGACCCCAAACTCTTCTGCCGCCTGCTGTTGCATGTGCTGCCTGGGGAGACCTACCGCAACCTGGCATATGCCCTGGGAAAGATGGTGCTCAGGGAGGGGCTGCTGCCTTTTTGGCAGCCTGCCCCTCCCCCCAATAAAACCTTTTCTACCTCACCTCCACGGGCTCAGGCGTGTTTGCTGGGGCACAGGGAGAGGGTCTTGCCCCGCGTGCCGGTCCCCGCAGCCCCTCGAGGGCAGGCCCAGCCCCGGCTGCTAGGCACTGGGTGCCGCCACTCTGCCCGTCGCAAGCCAGCTCCCCGCGTGCCAGCCTCACCTGCCCTCCCTCCCTCCCTCCGTCCCCGGAGTATTTATGGCGCTGAATAATCGGGTGGATCCACCGTCTTCTCAGGCCACGGTAGTTTTTTCACTCCGCCATTGGAGCCTGGCAACCATTGAGCAACGTGCAGGCCAACTCCTGTAAGCGTGGCTGAGGCTACTCAGGCTCCAGCAGCCGGGGCCACGTTTACAGGGAGGCCGGCAAACGTTATCACCCACAGCCCCCTAGAGCCCCCAAGCCCCTTCCTTTCCTCCCCACAGCTCCCCATGACGCCACAGCTGCCACCTGCCTTCCCACTCCGCAGCCCCCGTGGCCCCCACGCCCCTCCTTTCATGCCACAGCCCCCCAGCCCATGCCCTTCTCCCTCCCCACGGTCCCCACGACCCCGGTCTGCCCCTCTTCCCCATGCTTCCATCCCTGGTAGCCCCACAGCCGCCTGGCCCCATCCGCAGCGCTGCTGGCCCCACGGCCCCCTTGCCGGTTGCACCCCATCCCTTACGGCCCATTCTAGCAATCTCTTAGCCGGTGGCCCTGTCCCCAGTGCCCATGGCCCTGCTGACCCCACAGCCACCGGCCGGCACAGCCCCGGCTGCGCCCTGCCACCTTCTCCAGCCGCTTGCAGCTTTCGCTGCCGAGGGGAAAGGCCCTGTCGGATGGAGGCCGGAGCGACCTGGCCTGCCCACTCCTGAACGCAGCGCTGCTGCACGCAGCCGCTCAAAGGGCCAGAGCTGAAGCACGTGGGGCGCTGCCTGCCTGCCGCATGCCCCTGCTGTCCCAAAAGCGGATTCTTTGTCCGGCGTGCAATAGGCCGAGCATCACACCCTCGGGAGAGACGCCGAGCATTTAGTTCAGGTTTGCGCAAAGCTGGGTGCTCGGTGGTTTCCCACAAATCAAGCACGCCCTCATACAAAACTGCAGCGTATTTATCAGGTGACATGATTAGTATCAACCCGCCCAAATTTACACTTAGTGGTTAGTGATTAACATTTCGACACTATTGCTTTACTGGATTGAAATGAGCCTCGCTTGCTATGGAAATTAGCACGCGTGCTCCTTTCGGGTGGGGGGTGGGGGGGCAGCAAATCTCTTTGGTCCGGAATTGAGTCGGCGGTCGCGATCTCCCCTCGCCACATTTCCCTTTCACCCAGGTTCTGCAGTTTTATCAAACTGCACGCTTCTCTGGCCACCGGCCCGTCTTTGGCGCCAAGATGGTCCCTTTTATCGCTCCCTTTGCTCTTCTTCAAGGCTAGAGCCCTTCATTTCCCACAGTTGCTTACTTCTCCAAACGCTTTCGTATCTTTTAGCTCCCTCCCCAATTCCTTTCCCGAGGCACGAGTGGTTAGCACTTTTGCTAATTGGAAAATGGCTCTTTCTGCAAGACATCCCCCCCACCCCTTCCTCCTGGTGGCTCTAGAGAACTGCTAGCGCAAGACAACGCCATGTCTCCAACAGCCTTGGTGCTCAATGGTTGCTAAAACCACAAGGGAGAGCAGCGGTCGCTAAGACCGCAGGACCAGAGAGTACCAGGAGCGGGGGGGAGGGAGGAAGTCTTTCGAAGGCGGGACGCTCTTGCCTCCCCACACACATGGCCCGGGGGGCGGGACCTGGTAGCACTTCTCTGTGTTTGACTGGTCACCCGTCTGGATTCGACTGCTCTCTCAGCCACTAGCGGAACTGGGACGAGAGAAGGTTCCGGAGGGCCAGAGCCTGAAATCTCTCGAAAGGGACTCTCGCGCTGCCTTGGGCTCGCTCTCTCCACCAACTCCCCGTGTTGGCAGGTGTAGCGCTGGATCCAGGACTGGTGGTTCTCCTCTTCATTCCTCTTTCTCTCTCTCTCTCCCTCTCTTTCGCTTCTCCTAAGGCTCTTGGGAGGCTGCAAGCACGGTGTCTAGCCGGGCTAGAGCAGAGGGCTAGTCTTTCTTTTTCCCCTTTCTGGGCTGTCGTTCCCCCCGGAGCTGGACGCCGGGTCCAAATGGGGGCTGGATGCTTGAGCCCTGGAGCTCTGGAGGTCATCTTGTCTCGTGCAACCGCCCGGCTCGAGGAGGGTCACCTAGCGCTGGTTGCCCAGCGTCCGCGGGCAGCAGCGTAACTGAGGAGGACGTTTTCCCCAGGATCTGGGGGCATCCGTCACTTCCCTGTGCCTGGCCTCGTGAGTCGCCCAGTCTCCCCTTGCCGTGGAGCAGCGGGGTAGCGAGTGGGCATGGCCCCGGGGCTGGAGAGGGGGGAGGGTGCCCAGGTGCCAGCCCAGCTGCCCGCATGATGCGCCCGTTGTTTTGCGGGGGGAAAAGCACTATGCCCAGCTGGTGGCCTGGCTGCGGGAGGATAAGCAGGAGAATGAGGTAGGGCCGAAAGGGCTGGGGGAGAGCGGGTGAGTGCCCACGGGCCCTGGGGCGGGGGGGTGGGAGGAGGGCGGCAGCGGGCTCAGGGACTCGGACCCTTCCTTCTCCCAGGTGCTGCGTCAAGAAATGAAGAAACTTGAAGAGGCACTGGAGGAGGAGGAGGAGGCGTGGTGAGTTGGGCCCCTGGCCCCACACGGCTGTCTCTGCAGCACCGGGAGCGAGGGGGCTGCCAGTGCTGGTGCTAGGCAATGGGGTGGGGGGAATACGCAGCCCGAGGTGTGACAGGGAAGCCCAGTCCCTGCCTGGGGTGCTGAATGTTTGGAAGGGGACCGCCCGCGTGGCCCCCCTGGAGGTCTAGAACTCCTCCAAGCGAGCCCTGTTGCCTGCACCAGCATCAGAGGAAGAAGGAGGCAGAGGCGCCGGGGACTGTGCTGCCAGAGGTGGGGGAAGCATAGCGGGTAAGGGGGAGAGCCTGTGCCAGCCCCTGCCCCGGCCAGCGTGGGTCTCCCTGGGGAGAGGGGTCCACGGAGGTGCCAGCCACGCAGGGGCTATACTCCTGCGCGAGGCGGAGGCCAGGGGCACCGTGCAACTCCAGCTGTCCTGACTGCGCAGCAGTGCTTGACAAGCGTCCTCGCTCTGCCTCGACCTGTAGCAAAGGGACACGCTGGCGAGAAGACGCGGCTTGGTTTATTGGCTGCAGTGAGGGTCCCCACTGGGGCCCCTGGGGTCCGGTCCCGGGCAGTGGGTGGGATGGGCCAGACACCTGCTGCAGCCGACGGGGCTCGCAAGTCCAGGCTGCTGGGGAGCTGCTGGCCGGCTGTGGGCTTTGCAGCGGGGAAGTGCTCGGCATCGGTTTTCCCTGGGCTGGGCTGTTTGCCGGGCTTGCGGAGTATCGTGTCCCACCCTGCGCGAGGGAGCAATGAGAGGCGGCTGGGGAGGCAGCCCGTGGGGCTCTCGGAACGGCCCCGTAGGCATCCCGTAGGCAAGACGGGCTTGGGATGCATCCAGCCTGCCCTGTCTCCCATCCCTCTTGTGCCCCACAGGACACTCGGCCTGCTCTTGGTCGGCGGCTTCGCTCTGGCTGCTGCGGTGCTCTACGCCTCCTGCTACGACCCCAAACTCTTCTGCCGCCTGCTGTTGCATGTGCTGCCTGGGGAGACCTACCGCAACCTGGCATATGCCCTGGGAAAGATGGTGCTCAGGGAGGGGCTGCTGCCTTTTTGGCAGCCTGCCCCTCCCCCCAATAAAACCTTTTCTACCTCACCTCCACGGGCTCAGGCGTGTTTGCTGGGGCACAGGGAGAGGGTCTTGCCCCGCGTGCCGGTCCCCGCAGCCCCTCGAGGGCAGGCCCAGCCCCGGCTGCTAGGCACTGGGTGCCGCCACTCTGCCCGTCGCAAGCCAGCTCCCCGCATGCCAGCCTCACCTGCCCTCCCTCCCTCCCTCCGTCCCCGGAGTATTTATGGCGCTGAATAATCGGGTGGATCCACCGTCTTCTCAGGCCACGGTAGTTTTTTCACTCCGCCATTGGAGCCTGGCAACCATTGAGCAACGTGCAGGCCAACTCCTGTAAGCGTGGCTGAGGCTACTCAGGCTCCAGCAGCCGGGGCCACGTTTACAGGGAGGCCGGCAAACGTTATCACCCACAGCCCCCTAGAGCCCCCAAGCCCCTTCCTTTCCTCCCCACAGCTCCCCATGACGCCACAGCTGCCACCTGCCTTCCCACTCCGCAGCCCCTGTGGCCCCCACGCCCCTCCTTTCATGCCACAGCCCCCCAGCCCATGCCCTTCTCCCTCCCCACGGTCCCCACGACCCCGGTCTGCCCCTCCTCCCCATGCTTCCATCCCTGGTAGCCCCACAGCCGCCTGGCCCCATCCGCAGCGCTGCTGGCCCCACGGACCCGTTGCCGGTTGCACCCCATCCCTTACGGCCCATTCTAGCAATCTCTTAGCCGGTGGCCCTGTCCCCAGTGCCCATGGCCCTGCTGACCCCACAGCCACCGGCCGGCACAGCCCCGGCTGCGCCCTGCCACCTTCTCCAGCCGCTCGCAGCTTTCGCTGCCGAGGGGAAAGGCCCTGTCGGATGGAGGCCGGAGCGACCTGGCCTGCCCACTCCTGAACGCAGCGCTGCTGCACGCAGCCGCTCAAAGGGCCAGAGCTGAAGCACGTGGGGCGCTGCCTGCCTGTTGCGTGCCCCTGCTGTCCCAAAAGTGGATTCTTTGCCCGGCGTGCAATAGGCCGAGCATCACACCCTCGGGAGAGACGCTGAGTATTTAGTTCAGGTTTGCGCAAAGCTGGGTGCTCGGTGGTTTCCCACAAATCAAGCACGCCCTCATACAAAACTGCAGCGTATTTATCAGGTGACATGATTAGTATCAACCCGCCCAAATTTACACTTAGTGGTTAGTGATTAACATTTCGACACTATTGCTTTACTGGATTGAAATGAGCCTCGCTTGCTATGGAAATTAGCACGCGTGCTCCTTTCGGGTGGGGGGTGGGGGGGCAGCAAATCTCTTTGGTCCGGAATTGAGTCGGCGGTCGCGATCTCCCCTCGCCACATTTCCCTTTCACCCAGGTTCTGCAGTTTTATCAAACTGCACGCTTCTCTGGCCACCGGCCCGTCTTTGGCGCCAAGATGGTCCCTTTTATCGCTCCCTTTGCTCTTCTTCAAGGCTAGAGCCCTTCATTTCCCACAGTTGCTTACTTCTCCAAACGCTTTCGTATCTTTTAGCTCCCTCCCCAATTCCTTTCCCGAGGCACGAGTGGTTAGCACTTTTGCTAATTGGAAAATGGCTCTTTCTGCAAGACATCCCCCCCACCCCTTCCTCCTGGTGGCTCTAGAGAACTGCTAGCGCAAGACAACGCCATGTCTCCAACAGCCTCGGTGCTCAATGGTTGCTAAAACCACAAGGGAGAGCAGCGGTCGCTAAGACCGCAGGACCAGAGAGTACCAGGAGCGGGGGGGAGGGAGGAAGTCTTTCGAAGGCGGGACGCTCTTGCCTCCCCACACACATGGCCCGGGGGGCGGGACCTGGTAGCACTTCTCTGCGTTTGACTGGTCACCCGTCTGGATTCGACTGCTCTCTCAGCCACTAGCGGAACTGGGACGAGAGAAGGTTCCGGAGGGCCAGAGCCTGAAATCTCTCGAAAGGGACTCTCGCGCTGCCTTGGGCTCGCTCTCTCCACCAACTCCCCGTGTTGGCAGGTGTAGCGCTGGATCCAGGACTGGTGGTTCTCCTCTTCATTCCTCTTTCTCTCTCTCTCTCCCTCTCTTTCGCTTCTCCTAAGGCTCTTGGGAGGCTGCAAGCACGGTGTCTAGCCGGGCTAGAGCAGAGGGCTAGTCTTTCTTTTTCCCCTTTCTGGGCTGTCGTTCCCCCCGGAGCTGGACGGCGGGTCCAAATGGGGGCTGGATGCTTGAGCCCTGGAGCTCTGGAGGTCATCTTGTCTCGTGCAACCGCCCGGCTCGAGGAGGGTCACCTAGCGCTGGTTGCCCAGCGTCCGCGGGCAGCAGCGTAACTGAGGAGGACGTTTTCCCCAGGATCTGGGGGCATCCGTCACTTCCCTGTGCCTGGCCTCGTGAGTCGCCCAGTCTCCCCTTGCCGTGGAGCAGCGGGGTAGCGAGTGGGCATGGCCCCGGGGCTGGAGAGGGGGGAGGGTGCCCAGGTGCCAGCCCAGCTGCCCGCATGATGCGCCCGTTGTTTTGCGGGGGGAAAAGCACTATGCCCAGCTGGTGGCCTGGCTGCGGGAGGATAAGCAGGAGAATGAGGTAGGGCCGAAAGGGCTGGGGGAGAGCGGGTGAGTGCCCACGGGCCCTGGGGCGGGGGGGTGGGAGGAGGGCGGCAGCGGGCTCAGGGACTCGGACCCTTCCTTCTCCCAGGTGCTGCGTCAAGAAATGAAGAAACTTGAAGAGGCACTGGAGGAGGAGGAGGAGGCGTGGTGAGTTGGGCCCCTGGCCCCACACGGCTGTCTCTGCAGCACCGGGAGCGAGGGGGCTGCCAGTGGTGGTGCTAGGCAATGGGGCGGGGGGAATACGCAGCCCGAGGTGTGACAGGGAAGCCCAGTCCCTGCCTGGGGTGCTGAATGTTTGGAAGGGGACCGCCCGCGTGGCCCCCCTGGAGGTCTAGAACTCCTCCAAGCGAGCCCTGTTGCCTGCACCAGCATCAGAGGAAGAAGGAAGCAGAGGCGCCGGGGACTGTGCTGCCAGAGGTGGGGGAAGCATAGCGGGTAAGGGGGAGAGCCTGTGCCAGCCCCTGCCCCGGCCAGCGTGGGTCTCCCTGGGGAGAGGGGTCCACGGAGGTGCCAGCCACGCAGGGGCTATACTCCTGCGCGAGGCGGAGGCCAGGGGCACCGTGCAACTCCAGCTGTCCTGACTGCGCAGCAGTGCTTGACAAGCGTCCTCGCTCTGCCTCGACCTGTAGCAAAGGGACACGCTGGCGAGAAGACGCGGCTTGGTTTATTGGCTGCAGTGAGGGTCCCCACTGGGTCCCCTGGGGTCCGGTCCCGGGCAGTGGGTGGGATGGGCCAGACACCTGCTGCAGCCGACGGGGCTCGCAAGTCCAGGCTGCTGGGGAGCTGCTGGCCGGCTGTGGGCTTTGCAGCGGGGAAGTGCTCGGCATCGGTTTTCCCTGGGCCGGGCTGTTTGCCGGGCTTGCGGAGTATCGTGTGCCACCCTGCGCGAGGGAGCAATGAGAGGCGGCTGGGGAGGCAGCCCGTGGGGCTCTCGCAACGGCCCCGTAGGCATCCCGTAGGCAAGACGGGCTTGGGATGCATCCAGCCTGCCCTGTCTCCCATCCCTCTTGTGCCCCACAGGACACTCGGCCTGCTCTTGGTCGGCGGCTTCGCTCTGGCTGCTGCGGTGCTCTACGCCTCCTGCTACGACCCCAAACTCTTCTGCCGCCTGCTGTTGCATGTGCTGCCTGGGGAGACCTACCGCAACCTGGCATATGCCCTGGGAAAGATGGTGCTCAGGGAGGGGCTGCTGCCTTTTTGGCAGCCTGCCCCTCCCCCCAATAAAACCTTTTCTACCTCACCTCCACGGGCTCAGGCGTGTTTGCTGGGGCACAGGGAGAGGGTCTTGCCCCGCGTGCCGGTCCCCGCAGCCCCTCGAGGGCAGGCCCAGCCCCGGCTGCTAGGCACTGGGTGCCGCCACTCTGCCCGTCGCAAGCCAGCTCCCCGCGTGCCAGCCTCACCTGCCCTCCCTCCCTCCCTCCGTCCCCGGAGTATTTATGGCGCTGAATAATCGGGTGGATCCACCGTCTTCTCAGGCCACGGTAGTTTTTTCACTCCGCCATTGGAGCCTGGCAACCATTGAGCAACGTGCAGGCCAACTCCTGTAAGCGTGGCTGAGGCTACTCAGGCTCCAGCAGCCGGGGCCACGTTTACAGGGAGGCCGGCAAACGTTATCACCCACAGCCCCCTAGAGCCCCCAAGCCCCTTCCTTTCCTCCCCACAGCTCCCCATGACGCCACAGCTGCCACCTGCCTTCCCACTCCGCAGCCCCCGTGGCCCCCACGCCCCTCCTTTCATGCCACAGCCCCCCAGCCCATGCCCTTCTCCCTCCCCACGGTCCCCACGACCCCGGTCTGCCCCTCTTCCCCATGCTTCCATCCCTGGTAGCCCCACAGCCGCCTGGCCCCATCCGCAGCGCTGCTGGCCCCACGGCCCCCTTGCCGGTTGCACCCCATCCCTTACGGCCCATTCTAGCAATCTCTTAGCCGGTGGCCCTGTCCCCAGTGCCCATGGCCCTGCTGACCCCACAGCCACCGGCCGGCACAGCCCCGGCTGCGCCCTGCCACCTTCTCCAGCCGCTCGCAGCTTTCGCTGCCGAGGGGAAAGGCCCTGTCGGATGGAGGCCGGAGCGACCTGGCCTGCCCACTCCTGAACGCAGCGCTGCTGCACGCAGCCGCTCAAAGGGCCAGAGCTGAAGCACGTGGGGCGCTGCCTGCCTGCCGCATGCCCCTGCTGTCCCAAAAGCGGATTCTTTGTCCGGCGTGCAATAGGCCGAGCATCACACCCTCGGGAGAGACGCCGAGCATTTAGTTCAGGTTTGCGCAAAGCTGGGTGCTCGGTGGTTTCCCACAAATCAAGCACGCCCTCATACAAAACTGCAGCGTATTTATCAGGTGACATGATTAGTATCAACCCGCCCAAATTTACACTTAGTGGTTAGTGATTAACATTTCGACACTATTGCTTTACTGGATTGAAATGAGCCTCGCTTGCTATGGAAATTAGCACGCGTGCTCCTTTCGGGTGGGGGGTGGGGGGGGCAGCAAATCTCTTTGGTCCGGAATTGAGTCGGCGGTCGCGATCTCCCCTCGCCACATTTCCCTTTCACCCAGGTTCTGCAGTTTTATCAAACTGCACGCTTCTCTGGCCACCGGCCCGTCTTTGGCGCCAAGATGGTCCCTTTTATCGCTCCCTTTGCTCTTCTTCAAGGCTAGAGCCCTTCATTTCCCACAGTTGCTTACTTCTCCAAACGCTTTCGTATCTTTTAGCTCCCTCCCCAATTCCTTTCCCGAGGCACGAGTGGTTAGCACTTTTGCTAATTGGAAAATGGCTCTTTCTGCAAGACATCCCCCCCACCCCTTCCTCCTGGTGGCTCTAGAGAACTGCTAGCGCAAGACAACGCCATGTCTCCAACAGCCTCGGTGCTCAATGGTTGCTAAAACCACAAGGGAGAGCAGCGGTCGCTAAGACCGCAGGACCAGAGAGTACCAGGAGCGGGGGGGAGGGAGGAAGTCTTTCGAAGGCGGGACGCTCTTGCCTCCCCACACACATGGCCCGGGGGGCGGGACCTGGTAGCACTTCTCTGCGTTTGACTGGTCACCCGTCTGGATTCGACTGCTCTCTCAGCCACTAGCGGAACTGGGACGAGAGAAGGTTCCGGAGGGCCAGAGCCTGAAATCTCTCGAAAGGGACTCTCGCGCTGCCTTGGGCTCGCTCTCTCCACCAACTCCCCGTGTTGGCAGGTGTAGCGCTGGATCCAGGACTGGTGGTTCTCCTCTTCATTCCTCTTTCTCTCTCTCTCTCCCTCTCTTTCGCTTCTCCTAAGGCTCTTGGGAGGCTGCAAGCACGGTGTCTAGCCGGGCTAGAGCAGAGGGCTAGTCTTTCTTTTTCCCCTTTCTGGGCTGTCGTTCCCCCCGGAGCTGGACGGCGGGTCCAAATGGGGGCTGGATGCTTGAGCCCTGGAGCTCTGGAGGTCATCTTGTCTCGTGCAACCGCCCGGCTCGAGGAGGGTCACCTAGCGCTGGTTGCCCAGCGTCCGCGGGCAGCAGCGTAACTGAGGAGGACGTTTTCCCCAGGATCTGGGGGCATCCGTCACTTCCCTGTGCCTGGCCTCGTGAGTCGCCCAGTCTCCCCTTGCCGTGGAGCAGCGGGGTAGCGAGTGGGCATGGCCCCGGGGCTGGAGAGGGGGGAGGGTGCCCAGGTGCCAGCCCAGCTGCCCGCATGATGCGCCCGTTGTTTTGCGGGGGGAAAAGCACTATGCCCAGCTGGTGGCCTGGCTGCGGGAGGATAAGCAGGAGAATGAGGTAGGGCCGAAAGGGCTGGGGGAGAGCGGGTGAGTGCCCACGGGCCCTGGGGCGGGGGGGTGGGAGGAGGGCGGCAGCGGGCTCAGGGACTCGGACCCTTCCTTCTCCCAGGTGCTGCGTCAAGAAATGAAGAAACTTGAAGAGGCACTGGAGGAGGAGGAGGAGGCGTGGTGAGTTGGGCCCCTGGCCCCACACGGCTGTCTCTGCAGCACCGGGAGCGAGGGGGCTGCCAGTGGTGGTGCTAGGCAATGGGGCGGGGGGAATACGCAGCCCGAGGTGTGACAGGGAAGCCCAGTCCCTGCCTGGGGTGCTGAATGTTTGGAAGGGGACCGCCCGCGTGGCCCCCCTGGAGGTCTAGAACTCCTCCAAGCGAGCCCTGTTGCCTGCACCAGCATCAGAGGAAGAAGGAAGCAGAGGCGCCGGGGACTGTGCTGCCAGAGGTGGGGGAAGCATAGCGGGTAAGGGGGAGAGCCTGTGCCAGCCCCTGCCCCGGCCAGCGTGGGTCTCCCTGGGGAGAGGGGTCCACGGAGGTGCCAGCCACGCAGGGGCTATACTCCTGCGCGAGGCGGAGGCCAGGGGCACCGTGCAACTCCAGCTGTCCTGACTGCGCAGCAGTGCTTGACAAGCGTCCTCGCTCTGCCTCGACCTGTAGCAAAGGGACACGCTGGCGAGAAGACGCGGCTTGGTTTATTGGCTGCAGTGAGGGTCCCCACTGGGTCCCCTGGGGTCCGGTCCCGGGCAGTGGGTGGGATGGGCCAGACACCTGCTGCAGCCGACGGGGCTCGCAAGTCCAGGCTGCTGGGGAGCTGCTGGCCGGCTGTGGGCTTTGCAGCGGGGAAGTGCTCGGCATCGGTTTTCCCTGGGCCGGGCTGTTTGCCGGGCTTGCGGAGTATCGTGTGCCACCCTGCGCGAGGGAGCAATGAGAGGCGGCTGGGGAGGCAGCCCGTGGGGCTCTCGCAACGGCCCCGTAGGCATCCCGTAGGCAAGACGGGCTTGGGATGCATCCAGCCTGCCCTGTCTCCCATCCCTCTTGTGCCCCACAGGACACTCGGCCTGCTCTTGGTCGGCGGCTTCGCTCTGGCTGCTGCGGTGCTCTACGCCTCCTGCTACGACCCCAAACTCTTCTGCCGCCTGCTGTTGCATGTGCTGCCTGGGGAGACCTACCGCAACCTGGCATATGCCCTGGGAAAGATGGTGCTCAGGGAGGGGCTGCTGCCTTTTTGGCAGCCTGCCCCTCCCCCCAATAAAACCTTTTCTACCTCACCTCCACGGGCTCAGGCGTGTTTGCTGGGGCACAGGGAGAGGGTCTTGCCCCGCGTGCCGGTCCCCGCAGCCCCTCGAGGGCAGGCCCAGCCCCGGCTGCTAGGCACTGGGTGCCGCCACTCTGCCCGTCGCAAGCCAGCTCCCCGCGTGCCAGCCTCACCTGCCCTCCCTCCCTCCCTCCGTCCCCGGAGTATTTATGGCGCTGAATAATCGGGTGGATCCACCGTCTTCTCAGGCCACGGTAGTTTTTTCACTCCGCCATTGGAGCCTGGCAACCATTGAGCAACGTGCAGGCCAACTCCTGTAAGCGTGGCTGAGGCTACTCAGGCTCCAGCAGCCGGGGCCACGTTTACAGGGAGGCCGGCAAACGTTATCACCCACAGCCCCCTAGAGCCCCCAAGCCCCTTCCTTTCCTCCCCACAGCTCCCCATGACGCCACAGCTGCCACCTGCCTTCCCACTCCGCAGCCCCCGTGGCCCCCACACCCCTCCTTTCATGCCACAGCCCCCCAGCCCATGCCCTTCTCCCTCCCCACGGTCCCCACGACCCCGGTCTGCCCCTCTTCCCCATGCTTCCATCCCTGGTAGCCCCACAGCCGCCTGGCCCCATCCGCAGCGCTGCTGGCCCCACGGCCCCCTTGCCGGTTGCACCCCATCCCTTACGGCCCATTCTAGCAATCTCTTAGCCGGTGGCCCTGTCCCCAGTGCCCATGGCCCTGCTGACCCCACAGCCACCGGCCGGCACAGCCCCGGCTGCGCCCTGCCACCTTCTCCAGCCGCTTGCAGCTTTCGCTGCCGAGGGGAAAGGCCCTGTCGGATGGAGGCCGGAGCGACCTGGCCTGCCCACTCCTGAACGCAGCGCTGCTGCACGCAGCCGCTCAAAGGGCCAGAGCTGAAGCACGTGGGGCGCTGCCTGCCTGCCGCATGCCCCTGCTGTCCCAAAAGCGGATTCTTTGTCCGGCGTGCAATAGGCCGAGCATCACACCCTCGGGAGAGACGCCGAGCATTTAGTTCAGGTTTGCGCAAAGCTGGGTGCTCGGTGGTTTCCCACAAATCAAGCACGCCCTCATACAAAACTGCAGCGTATTTATCAGGTGACATGATTAGTATCAACCCGCCCAAATTTACACTTAGTGGTTAGTGATTAACATTTCGACACTATTGCTTTACTGGATTGAAATGAGCCTCGCTTGCTATGGAAATTAGCACGCGTGCTCCTTTCGGGTGGGGGGTGGGGGGGCAGCAAATCTCTTTGGTCCGGAATTGAGTCGGCGGTCGCGATCTCCCCTCGCCACATTTCCCTTTCACCCAGGTTCTGCAGTTTTATCAAACTGCACGCTTCTCTGGCCACCGGCCCGTCTTTGGCGCCAAGATGGTCCCTTTTATCGCTCCCTTTGCTCTTCTTCAAGCCTAGAGCCCTTCATTTCCCACAGTTGCTTACTTCTCCAAACGCTTTCGTATCTTTTAGCTCCCTCCCCAATTCCTTTCCCGAGGCACGAGTGGTTAGCACTTTTGCTAATTGGAAAATGGCTCTTTCTGCAAGACATCCCCCCCACCCCTTCCTCCTGGTGGCTCTAGAGAACTGCTAGCGCAAGACAACGCCATGTCTCCAACAGCCTTGGTGCTCAATGGTTGCTAAAACCACAAGGGAGAGCAGCGGTCGCTAAGACCGCAGGACCAGAGAGTACCAGGAGCGGGGGGGAGGGAGGAAGTCTTTCGAAGGCGGGACGCTCTTGCCTCCCCACACACATGGCCCGGGGGGCGGGACCTGGTAGCACTTCTCTGCGTTTGACTGGTCACCCGTCTGGATTCGACTGCTCTCTCAGCCACTGGCGGAACTGGGACGAGAGAAGGTTCCGGAGGGCCAGAGCCTGAAATCTCTTGAAAGGGACTCTCGCGCTGCCTTGGGCTCGCTCTCTCCACCAACTCCCCGTGTTGGCAGGTGTAGCGCTGGATCCAGGACTGGTGGTTCTCCTCTTCATTCCTCTTTCTCTCTCTCTCTCCCTCTCTTTCGCTTCTCCTAAGGCTCTTGGGAGGCTGCAAGCACGGTGTCTAGCCGGGCTAGAGCAGAGGGCTAGTCTTTCTTTTTCCCCTTTCTGGGCTGTCATTCCCCCCGGAGCTGGACGCCGGGTCCAAATGGGGGCTGGATGCTTGAGCCCTGGAGCTCTGGAGGTCATCTTGTCTCGTGCAACTGCCCGGCTCGAGGAGGGTCACCTAGCGCTGGTTGCCCAGCGTCCGCGGGCAGCAGCGTAACTGAGGAGGACGTTTTCCCCAGGATCTGGGGGCATCCGTCACTTCCCTGTGCCTGGCCTCATGAGTCGCCCAGTCTCCCCTTGCCGTGGAGCAGCGGGGTAGCGAGTGGGCATGGCCCCGGGGCTGGAGAGGGGTGAGGGTGCCCAGGTGCCAGCCCAGCTGCCCGCATGATGCGCCCGTTGTTTTGCGGGGGGAAAAGCACTATGCCCAGCTGGTGGCCTGGCTGCGGGAGGATAAGCAGGAGAATGAGGTAGGGCCGAAAGGGCTGGGGGAGAGCGGGTGAGTGCCCACGGGCCCTGGGGCGGGGGGGGTGGGAGGAGGGCGGCAGCGGGCTCAGGGACTCGGACCCTTCCTTCTCCCAGGTGCTGCGTCAAGAAATGAAGAAACTTGAAGAGGCACTGGAGGAGGAGGAGGAGGCGTGGTGAGTTGGGCCCCTGGCCCCACACGGCTGTCTCTGCAGCACCGGGAGCGAGGGGGCTGCCAGTGGTGGTGCTAGGCAATGGGGTGGGGGGAATACGCAGCCCGAGTGTGACAGGGAAGCCCAGTCCCTGCCTGGGGTGCTGAATGTTTGGAAGGGGACCGCCCGCGTGGCCCCCCTGGAGGTCTAGAACTCCTCCAAGCGAGCCCTGTTGCCTGCACCAGCATCAGAGGAAGAAGGAGGCAGAGGCGCCGGGGACTGTGCTGCCAGAGGTGGGGGAAGCATAGCGGGTAAGGGGGAGAGCCTGTGCCAGCCCCTGCCCCGGCCAGCGTGGGTCTCCCTGGGGAGAGGGGTCCACGGAGGTGCCAGCCACGCAGGGGCTATACTCCTGCGCGAGGCGGAGGCCAGGGGCACCGTGCAACTCCAGCTGTCCTGACTGCGCAGCAGTGCTTGACAAGCGTCCTCGCTCTGCCTCGACCTGTAGCAAAGGGACACGCTGGCGAGAAGACGCGGCTTGGTTTATTGGCTGCAGTGAGGGTCCCCACTGGGTCCCCTGGGGTCCGGTCCCGGGCAGTGGGTGGGATGGGCCAGACACCTGCTGCAGCCGACGGGGCTCGCAAGTCCAGGCTGCTGGGGAGCTGCTGGCCGGCTGTGGGCTTTGCAGCGGGGAAGTGCTCGGCATCGGTTTTCCCTGGGCCGGGCTGTTTGCCGGGCTTGCGGAGTATCGTGTCCCACCCTGCGCGAGGGAGCAATGAGAGGCGGCTGGGGAGGCAGCCCGTGGGGCTCTCGCAACGGCCCCGTAGGCATCCCGTAGGCAAGACGGGCTTGGGATGCATCCAGCCTGCCCTGTCTCCCATCCCTCTTGTGCCCCACAGGACACTCGGCCTGCTCTTGGTCGGCGGCTTCGCTCTGGCTGCTGCGGTGCTCTACGCCTCCTGCTACGACCCCAAACTCTTCTGCCGCCTGCTGTTGCATGTGCTGCCTGGGGAGACCTACCGCAACCTGGCATATGCCCTGGGAAAGATGGTGCTCAGGGAGGGGCTGCTGCCTTTTTGGCAGCCTGCCCCTCCCCCCAATAAAACCTTTTCTACCTCACCTCCACGGGCTCAGGCGTGTTTGCTGGGGCACAGGGAGAGGGTCTTGCCCCGCGTGCCGGTCCCCGCAGCCCCTCGAGGGCAGGCCCAGCCCCGGCTGCTAGGCACTGGGTGCCGCCACTCTGCCCGTCGCAAGCCAGCTCCCCGCGTGCCAGCCTAACCTGCCCTCCCTCCCTCCCTCCCTCCGTCCCCGGAGTATTTATGGCGCTGAATAATCGGGTGGATCCACCGTCTTCTCAGGCCACGGTAGTTTTTTCACTCCGCCATTGGAGCCTGGCAACCATTGAGCAACGTGCAGGCCAACTCCTGTAAGCGTGGCTGAGGCTACTCAGGCTCCAGCAGCCGGGGCCACGTTTACAGGGAGGCCGGCAAACGTTATCACCCACAGCCCCCTAGAGCCCCCAAGCCCCTTCCTTTCCTCCCCACAGCTCCCCATGACGCCACAGCTGCCACCTGCCTTCCCACTCCGCAGCCCCCGTGGCCCCCACGCCCCTCCTTTCATGCCACAGCCCCCCAGCCCATGCCCTTCTCCCTCCCCACGGTCCCCACGACCCCGGTCTGCCCCTCCTCCCCATGCTTCCATCCCTGGTAGCCCCACAGCCGCCTGGCCCCATCCGCAGCGCTGCTGGCCCCACGGACCCGTTGCCGGTTGCACCCCATCCCTTACGGCCCATTCTAGCAATCTCTTAGCCGGTGGCCCTGTCCCCAGTGCCCATGGCCCTGCTGACCCCACAGCCACCGGCCGGCACAGCCCCGGCTGCGCCCTGCCACCTTCTCCAGCCGCTTGCAGCTTTCGCTGCCGAGGGGAAAGGCCCTGTCGGATGGAGGCCGGAGCGACCTGGCCTGCCCACTCCTGAACGCAGCGCTGCTGCACGCAGCCGCTCAAAGGGCCAGAGCTGAAGCACGTGGGGCGCTGCCTGCCTGCCGCATGCCCCTGCTGTCCCAAAAGCGGATTCTTTGTCCGGCGTGCAATAGGCCGAGCATCACACCCTCGGGAGAGACGCCGAGCATTTAGTTCAGGTTTGCGCAAAGCTGGGTGCTCGGTGGTTTCCCACAAATCAAGCACGCCCTCATACAAAACTGCAGCGTATTTATCAGGTGACATGATTAGTATCAACCCGCCCAAATTTACACTTAGTGGTTAGTGATTAACATTTCGACACTATTGCTTTACTGGATTGAAATGAGCCTCGCTTGCTATGGAAATTAGCACGCGTGCTCCTTTCGGGTGGGGGGTGGGGGGGCAGCAAATCTCTTTGGTCCGGAATTGAGTCGGCGGTCGCGATCTCCCCTCGCCACATTTCCCTTTCACCCAGGTTCTGCAGTTTTATCAAACTGCACGCTTCTCTGGCCACCGGCCCGTCTTTGGCGCCAAGATGGTCCCTTTTATCGCTCCCTTTGCTCTTCTTCAAGCCTAGAGCCCTTCATTTCCCACAGTTGCTTACTTCTCCAAACGCTTTCGTATCTTTTAGCTCCCTCCCCAATTCCTTTCCCGAGGCACGAGTGGTTAGCACTTTTGCTAATTGGAAAATGGCTCTTTCTGCAAGACATCCCCCCCACCCCTTCCTCCTGGTGGCTCTAGAGAACTGCTAGCGCAAGACAACGCCATGTCTCCAACAGCCTTGGTGCTCAATGGTTGCTAAAACCACAAGGGAGAGCAGCGGTCGCTAAGACCGCAGGACCAGAGAGTACCAGGAGCGGGGGGGAGGGAGGAAGTCTTTCGAAGGCGGGACGCTCTTGCCTCCCCACACACATGGCCCGGGGGGCGGGACCTGGTAGCACTTCTCTGCGTTTGACTGGTCACCCGTCTGGATTCGACTGCTCTCTCAGCCACTGGCGGAACTGGGACGAGAGAAGGTTCCGGAGGGCCAGAGCCTGAAATCTCTTGAAAGGGACTCTCGCGCTGCCTTGGGCTCGCTCTCTCCACCAACTCCCCGTGTTGGCACGTGTAGCGCTGGATCCAGGACTGGTGGTTCTCCTCTTCATTCCTCTTTCTCTCTCTCTCTCCCTCTCTTTCGCTTCTCCTAAGGCTCTTGGGAGGCTGCAAGCACGGTGTGTAGCCGGGCTAGAGCAGAGGGCTAGTCTTTCTTTTTCCCCTTTCTGGGCTGTCGTTCCCCCCGGAGCTGGACGCCGGGTCCAAATGGGGGCTGGATGCTTGAGCCCTGGAGCTCTGGAGGTCATCTTGTCTCGTGCAACTGCCCGGCTCGAGGAGGGTCACCTAGCGCTGGTTGCCCAGCGTCCGCGGGCAGCAGCGTAACTGAGGAGGACGTTTTCCCCAGGATCTGGGGGCATCCGTCACTTCCCTGTGCCTGGCCTCATGAGTCGCCCAGTCTCCCCTTGCCGTGGAGCAGCGGGGTAGCGAGTGGGCATGGCCCCGGGGCTGGAGAGGGGGGAGGGTGCCCAGGTGCCAGCCCAGCTGCCCGCATGATGCGCCCGTTGTTTTGCGGGGGGAAAAGCACTATGCCCAGCTGGTGGCCTGGCTGCGGGAGGATAAGCAGGAGAATGAGGTAGGGCCGAAAGGGCTGGGGGAGAGCGGGTGAGTGCCCACGGGCCCTGGGGCGGGGGGGTGGGAGGAGGGCGGCAGCGGGCTCAGGGACTCGGACCCTTCCTTCTCCCAGGTGCTGCGTCAAGAAATGAAGAAACTTGAAGAGGCACTGGAGGAGGAGGAGGAGGCGTGGTGAGTTGGGCCCCTGGCCCCACACGGCTGTCTCTGCAGCACCGGGAGCGAGGGGGCTGCCAGTGGTGGTGCTAGGCAATGGGGTGGGGGGAATACGCAGCCCGAGGTGTGACAGGGAAGCCCAGTCCCTGCCTGGGGTGCTGAATGTTTGGAAGGGGACCGCCCGCGTGGCCCCCCTGGAGGTCTAGAACTCCTCCAAGCGAGCCCTGTTGCCTGCACCAGCATCAGAGGAAGAAGGAGGCAGAGGCGCCGGGGACTGTGCTGCCAGAGGTGGGGGAAGCATAGCGGGTAAGGGGGAGAGCCTGTGCCAGCCCCTGCCCCGGCCAGCGTGGGTCTCCCTGGGGAGAGGGGTCCACGGAGGTGCCAGCCACGCAGGGGCTATACTCCTGCGCGAGGCGGAGGCCAGGGGCACCGTGCAACTCCAGCTGTCCTGACTGCGCAGCAGTGCTTGACAAGCGTCCTCGCTCTGCCTCGACCTGTAGCAAAGGGACACGCTGGCGAGAAGACGCGGCTTGGTTTATTGGCTGCAGTGAGGGTCCCCACTGGGTCCCCTGGGGTCCGGTCCCGGGCAGTGGGTGGGATGGGCCAGACACCTGCTGCAGCCGACGGGGCTCGCAAGTCCAGGCTGCTGGGGAGCTGCTGGCCGGCTGTGGGCTTTGCAGCGGGGAAGTGCTCGGCATCGGTTTTCCCTGGGCCGGGCTGTTTGCCGGGCTTGCGGAGTATCGTGTCCCACCCTGCGCGAGGGAGCAATGAGAGGCGGCTGGGGAGGCAGCCCGTGGGGCTCTCGCAACGGCCCCGTAGGCATCCCGTAGGCAAGACGGGCTTGGGATGCATCCAGCCTGCCCTGTCTCCCATCCCTCTTGTGCCCCACAGGACACTCGGCCTGCTCTTGGTCGGCGGCTTCGCTCTGGCTGCTGCGGTGCTCTACGCCTCCTGCTACGACCCCAAACTCTTCTGCCGCCTGCTGTTGCATGTGCTGCCTGGGGAGACCTACCGCAACCTGGCATATGCCCTGGGAAAGATGGTGCTCAGGGAGGGGCTGCTGCCTTTTTGGCAGCCTGCCCCTCCCCCCAATAAAACCTTTTCTACCTCACCTCCACGGGCTCAGGCGTGTTTGCTGGGGCACAGGGAGAGGGTCTTGCCCCGCGTGCCGGTCCCCGCAGCCCCTCGAGGGCAGGCCCAGCCCCGGCTGCTAGGCACTGGGTGCCGCCACTCTGCCCGTCGCAAGCCAGCTCCCCGCGTGCCAGCCTAACCTGCCCTCCCTCCCTCCCTCCCTCCGTCCCCGGAGTATTTATGGCGCTGAATAATCGGGTGGATCCACCGTCTTCTCAGGCCACGGTAGTTTTTTCACTCCGCCATTGGAGCCTGGCAACCATTGAGCAACGTGCAGGCCAACTCCTGTAAGCGTGGCTGAGGCTACTCAGGCTCCAGCAGCCGGGGCCACGTTTACAGGGAGGCCGGCAAACGTTATCACCCACAGCCCCCTAGAGCCCCCAAGCCCCTTCCTTTCCTCCCCACAGCTCCCCATGACGCCACAGCTGCCACCTGCCTTCCCACTCCGCAGCCCCCGTGGCCCCCACGCCCCTCCTTTCATGCCACAGCCCCCCAGCCCATGCCCTTCTCCCTCCCCACGGTCCCCACGACCCCGGTCTGCCCCTCCTCCCCATGCTTCCATCCCTGGTAGCCCCACAGCCGCCTGGCCCCATCCGCAGCGCTGCTGGCCCCACGGACCCGTTGCCGGTTGCACCCCATCCCTTACGGCCCATTCTAGCAATCTCTTAGCCGGTGGCCCTGTCCCCAGTGCCCATGGCCCTGCTGACCCCACAGCCACCGGCCGGCACAGCCCCGGCTGCGCCCTGCCACCTTCTCCAGCCGCTTGCAGCTTTCGCTGCCGAGGGGAAAGGCCCTGTCGGATGGAGGCCGGAGCGACCTGGCCTGCCCACTCCTGAACGCAGCGCTGCTGCACGCAGCCGCTCAAAGGGCCAGAGCTGAAGCACGTGGGGCGCTGCCTGCCTGCCGCATGCCCCTGCTGTCCCAAAAGCGGATTCTTTGTCCGGCGTGCAATAGGCCGAGCATCACACCCTCGGGAGAGACGCCGAGCATTTAGTTCAGGTTTGCGCAAAGCTGGGTGCTCGGTGGTTTCCCACAAATCAAGCACGCCCTCATACAAAACTGCAGCGTATTTATCAGGTGACATGATTAGTATCAACCCGCCCAAATTTACACTTAGTGGTTAGTGATTAACATTTCGACACTATTGCTTTACTGGATTGAAATGAGCCTCGCTTGCTATGGAAATTAGCACGCGTGCTCCTTTCGGGTGGGGGGTGGGGGGGCAGCAAATCTCTTTGGTCCGGAATTGAGTCGGCGGTCGCGATCTCCCCTCGCCACATTTCCCTTTCACCCAGGTTCTGCAGTTTTATCAAACTGCACGCTTCTCTGGCCACCGGCCCGTCTTTGGCGCCAAGATGGTCCCTTTTATCGCTCCCTTTGCTCTTCTTCAAGCCTAGAGCCCTTCATTTCCCACAGTTGCTTACTTCTCCAAACGCTTTCGTATCTTTTAGCTCCCTCCCCAATTCCTTTCCCGAGGCACGAGTGGTTAGCACTTTTGCTAATTGGAAAATGGCTCTTTCTGCAAGACATCCCCCCCACCCCTTCCTCCTGGTGGCTCTAGAGAACTGCTAGCGCAAGACAACGCCATGTCTCCAACAGCCTTGGTGCTCAATGGTTGCTAAAACCACAAGGGAGAGCAGCGGTCGCTAAGACCGCAGGACCAGAGAGTACCAGGAGCGGGGGGGAGGGAGGAAGTCTTTCGAAGGCGGGACGCTCTTGCCTCCCCACACACATGGCCCGGGGGGCGGGACCTGGTAGCACTTCTCTGCGTTTGACTGGTCACCCGTCTGGATTCGACTGCTCTCTCAGCCACTGGCGGAACTGGGACGAGAGAAGGTTCCGGAGGGCCAGAGCCTGAAATCTCTCGAAAGGGACTCTCGCGCTGCCTTGGGCTCGCTCTCTCCACCAACTCCCCGTGTTGGCAGGTGTAGCGCTGGATCCAGGACTGGTGGTTCTCCTCTTCATTCCTCTTTCTCTCTCTCTCTCCCTCTCTTTCGCTTCTCCTAAGGCTCTTGGGAGGCTGCAAGCACGGTGTCTAGCCGGGCTAGAGCAGAGGGCTAGTCTTTCTTTTTCCCCTTTCTGGGCTGTCGTTCCCCCCGGAGCTGGACGCCGGGTCCAAATGGGGGCTGGATGCTTGAGCCCTGGAGCTCTGGAGGTCATCTTGTCTCGTGCAACTGCCCGGCTCGAGGAGGGTCACCTAGCGCTGGTTGCCCAGCGTCCGCGGGCAGCAGCGTAACTGAGGAGGACGTTTTCCCCAGGATCTGGGGGCATCCGTCACTTCCCTGTGCCTGGCCTCATGAGTCGCCCAGTCTCCCCTTGCCGTGGAGCAGCGGGGTAGCGAGTGGGCATGGCCCCGGGGCTGGAGAGGGGGGAGGGTGCCCAGGTGCCAGCCCAGCTGCCCGCATGATGCGCCCGTTGTTTTGCAGGGGGAAAAGCACTATGCCCAGCTGGTGGCCTGGCTGCGGGAGGATAAGCAGGAGAATGAGGTAGGGCTGAAAGGGCTGGGGGAGAGCGGGTGAGTGCCCACGGGCCCTGGGGCGGGGGGGTGGGAGGAGGGCGGCAGCGGGCTCAGGGACTCGGACCCTTCCTTCTCCCAGGTGCTGCGTCAAGAAATGAAGAAACTTGAAGAGGCACTGGAGGAGGAGGAGGAGGCGTGGTGAGTTGGGCCCCTGGCCCCACACGGCTGTCTCTGCAGCACCGGGAGCGAGGGGGCTGCCAGTGGTGGTGCTAGGCAATGGGGTGGGGGGAATACGCAGCCCGAGGTGTGACAGGGAAGCCCAGTCCCTGCCTGGGGTGCTGAATGTTTGGAAGGGGACCGCCCGCGTGGCCCCCCTGGAGGTCTAGAACTCCTCCAAGCGAGCCCTGTTGCCTGCACCAGCATCAGAGGAAGAAGGAGGCAGAGGCGCCGGGGACTGTGCTGCCAGAGGTGGGGGAAGCATAGCGGGTAAGGGGGAGAGCCTGTGCCAGCCCCTGCCCCGGCCAGCGTGGGTCTCCCTGGGGAGAGGGGTCCACGGAGGTGCCAGCCACGCAGGGGCTATACTCCTGCGCGAGGCGGAGGCCAGGGGCACCGTGCAACTCCAGCTGTCCTGACTGCGCAGCAGTGCTTGACAAGCGTCCTCGCTCTGCCTCGACCTGTAGCAAAGGGACACGCTGGCGAGAAGACGCGGCTTGGTTTATTGGCTGCAGTGAGGGTCCCCACTGGGTCCCCTGGGGTCCGGTCCCGGGCAGTGGGTGGGATGGGCCAGACACCTGCTGCAGCCGACGGGGCTCGCAAGTCCAGGCTGCTGGGGAGCTGCTGGCCGGCTGTGGGCTTTGCAGCGGGGAAGTGCTCGGCATCGGTTTTCCCTGGGCTGGGCTGTTTGCCGGGCTTGCGGAGTATCGTGTCCCACCCTGCGCGAGGGAGCAATGAGAGGCGGCTGGGGAGGCAGCCCGTGGGGCTCTCGCAACGGCCCCGTAGGCATCCCGTAGGCAAGACGGGCTTGGGATGCATCCAGCCTGCCCTGTCTCCCATCCCTCTTGTGCCCCACAGGACACTCGGCCTGCTCTTGGTCGGCGGCTTCGCTCTGGCTGCTGCGGTGCTCTACGCCTCCTGGTACGACCCCAAACTCTTCTGCCGCCTGCTGTTGCATGTGCTGCCTGGGGAGACCTACCGCAACCTGGCATATGCCCTGGGAAAGATGGTGCTCAGGGAGGGGCTGCTGCCTTTTTGGCAGCCTGCCCCTCCCCCCAATAAAACCTTTTCTACCTCACCTCCACGGGCTCAGGCGTGTTTGCTGGGGCACAGGGAGAGGGTCTGGCCCCGCGTGCCGGTCCCCGCAGCCCCTCGAGGGCAGGCCCAGCCCCGGCTGCTAGGCACTGGGTGCCGCCACTCTGCCCGTCGCAAGCCAGCTCCCCGCGTGCCAGCCTCACCTGCCCTCCCTCCCTCCCTCCGTCCCCGGAGTATTTATGGCGCTGAATAATCGGGTGGATCCACCGTCTTCTCAGGCCACGGTAGTTTTTTCACTCCGCCATTGGAGCCTGGCAACCCTTGAGCAACGTGCAGGCCAACTCCTGTAAGCGTGTCTGAGGCTACTCAGGCTCCAGCAGCCGGGGCCACGTTTACAGGGAGGCCGGCAAACGTTATCACCCACAGCCCCCTAGAGCCCCCAAGCCCCTTCCTTTCCTCCCCACAGCTCCCCATGACGCCACAGCTGCCACCTGCCTTCCCACTCCGCAGCCCCCGTGGCCCCCACGCCCCTCCTTTCATGCCACAGCCCCCCAGCCCATGCCCTTCTCCCTCCCCACGGTCCCCACGACCCCGGTCTGCCCCTCCTCCCCATGCTTCCATCCCTGGTAGCCCCACAGCCGCCTGGCCCCATCCGCAGCGCTGCTGGCCCCACGGACCCGTTGCCGGTTGCACCCCATCCCTTACGGCCCATTCTAGCAATCTCTTAGCCGGTGGCCCTGTCCCCAGTGCCCATGGCCCTGCTGACCCCACAGCCACCGGCCGGCACAGCCCCGGCTGCGCCCTGCCACCTTCTCCAGCCGCTTGCAGCTTTCGCTGCCGAGGGGAAAGGCCCTGTCGGATGGAGGCCGGAGCGACCTGGCCTGCCCACTCCTGAACGCAGCGCTGCTGCACGCAGCCGCTCAAAGGGCCAGAGCTGAAGCACGTGGGGCGCTGCCTGCCTGCCGCATGCCCCTGCTGTCCCAAAAGCGGATTCTTTGTCCGGCGTGCAATAGGCCGAGCATCACACCCTCGGGAGAGACGCCGAGCATTTAGTTCAGGTTTGCGCAAAGCTGGGTGCTCGGTGGTTTCCCACAAATCAAGCACGCCCTCATACAAAACTGCAGCGTATTTATCAGGTGACATGATTAGTATCAACCCGCCCAAATTTACACTTAGTGGTTAGTGATTAACATTTCGACACTATTGCTTTACTGGATTGAAATGAGCCTCGCTTGCTATGGAAATTAGCACGCGTGCTCCTTTCGGGTGGGGGGTGGGGGGGCAGCAAATCTCTTTGGTCCGGAATTGAGTCGGCGGTCGCGATCTCCCCTCGCCACATTTCCCTTTCACCCAGGTTCTGCAGTTTTATCAAACTGCACGCTTCTCTGGCCACCGGCCCGTCTTTGGCGCCAAGATGGTCCCTTTTATCGCTCCCTTTGCTCTTCTTCAAGGCTAGAGCCCTTCATTTCCCACAGTTGCTTACTTCTCCAAACGCTTTCGTATCTTTTAGCTCCCTCCCCAATTCCTTTCCCGAGGCACGAGTGGTTAGCACTTTTGCTAATTGGAAAATGGCTCTTTCTGCAAGACATCCCCCCCACCCCTTCCTCCTGGTGGCTCTAGAGAACTGCTAGCGCAAGACAACGCCATGTCTCCAACAGCCTTGGTGCTCAATGGTTGCTAAAACCACAAGGGAGAGCAGCGGTCGCTAAGACCGCAGGACCAGAGAGTACCAGGAGCGGGGGGGAGGGAGGAAGTCTTTCGAAGGCGGGACGCTCTTGCCTCCCCACACACATGGCCCGGGGGGCGGGACCTGGTAGCACTTCTCTGCGTTTGACTGGTCACCCGTCTGGATTCGACTGCTCTCTCAGCCACTGGCGGAACTGGGACGAGAGAAGGTTCCGGAGGGCCAGAGCCTGAAATCTCTCGAAAGGGACTCTCGCGCTGCCTTGGGCTCGCTCTCTCCACCAACTCCCCGTGTTGGCAGGTGTAGCGCTGGATCCAGGACTGGTGGTTCTCCTCTTCATTCCTCTTTCTCTCTCTCTCTCCCTCTCTTTCGCTTCTCCTAAGGCTCTTGGGAGGCTGCAAGCATGGTGTCTAGCCGGGCTAGAGCAGAGGGCTAGTCTTTCTTTTTCCCCTTTCTGGGCTGTCGTTCCCCCCGGAGCTGGACGCCGGGTCCAAATGGGGGCTGGATGCTTGAGCCCTGGAGCTCTGGAGGTCATCTTGTCTCGTGCAACTGCCCGGCTCGAGGAGGGTCACCTAGCGCTGGTTGCCCAGCGTCCGCGGGCAGCAGCGTAACTGAGGAGGACGTTTTCCCCAGGATCTGGGGGCATCCGTCACTTCCCTGTGCCTGGCCTCATGAGTCGCCCAGTCTCCCCTTGCCGTGGAGCAGCGGGGTAGCGAGTGGGCATGGCCCCGGGGCTGGAGAGGGGGGAGGGTGCCCAGGTGCCAGCCCAGCTGCCCGCATGATGCGCCCGTTGTTTTGCAGGGGGAAAAGCACTATGCCCAGCTGGTGGCCTGGCTGCGGGAGGATAAGCAGGAGAATGAGGTAGGGCTGAAAGGGCTGGGGGAGAGCGGGTGAGTGCCCACGGGCCCTGGGGCGGGGGGGTGGGAGGAGGGCGGCAGCGGGCTCAGGGACTCGGACCCTTCCTTCTCCCAGGTGCTGCGTCAAGAAATGAAGAAACTTGAAGAGGCACTGGAGGAGGAGGAGGAGGCGTGGTGAGTTGGGCCCCTGGCCCCACACGGCTGTCTCTGCAGCACCGGGAGCGAGGGGGCTGCCAGTGGTGGTGCTAGGCAATGGGGTGGGGGGAATACGCAGCCCGAGGTGTGACAGGGAAGCCCAGTCCCTGCCTGGGGTGCTGAATGTTTGGAAGGGGACCGCCCGCGTGGCCCCCCTGGAGGTCTAGAACTCCTCCAAGCGAGCCCTGTTGCCTGCACCAGCATCAGAGGAAGAAGGAGGCAGAGGCGCCGGGGACTGTGCTGCCAGAGGTGGGGGAAGCATAGCGGGTAAGGGGGAGAGCCTGTGCCAGCCCCTGCCCCGGCCAGCGTGGGTCTCCCTGGGGAGAGGGGTCCACGGAGGTGCCAGCCACGCAGGGGCTATACTCCTGCGCGAGGCGGAGGCCAGGGGCACCGTGCAACTCCAGCTGTCCTGACTGCGCAGCAGTGCTTGACAAGCGTCCTCGCTCTGCCTCGACCTGTAGCAAAGGGACACGCTGGCGAGAAGACGCGGCTTGGTTTATTGGCTGCAGTGAGGGTCCCCACTGGGTCCCCTGGGGTCCGGTCCCGGGCAGTGGGTGGGATGGGCCAGACACCTGCTGCAGCCGACGGGGCTCGCAAGTCCAGGCTGCTGGGGAGCTGCTGGCCGGCTGTGGGCTTTGCAGCGGGGAAGTGCTCGGCATCGGTTTTCCCTGGGCCGGGCTGTTTGCCGGGCTTGCGGAGTATCGTGTCCCACCCTGCGCGAGGGAGCAATGAGAGGCGGCTGGGGAGGCAGCCCGTGGGGCTCTCGCAACGGCCCCGTAGGCATCCCGTAGGCAAGACGGGCTTGGGATGCATCCAGCCTGCCCTGTCTCCCATCCCTCTTGTGCCCCACAGGACACTCGGCCTGCTCTTGGTCGGCGGCTTCGCTCTGGCTGCTGCGGTGCTCTACGCCTCCTGGTACGACCCCAAACTCTTCTGCCGCCTGCTGTTGCATGTGCTGCCTGGGGAGACCTACCGCAACCTGGCATATGCCCTGGGAAAGATGGTGCTCAGGGAGGGGCTGCTGCCTTTTTGGCAGCCTGCCCCTCCCCCCAATAAAACCTTTTCTACCTCACCTCCACGGGCTCAGGCGTGTTTGCTGGGGCACAGGGAGAGGGTCTGGCCCCGCGTGCCGGTCCCCGCAGCCCCTCGAGGGCAGGCCCAGCCCCGGCTGCTAGGCACTGGGTGCCGCCACTCTGCCCGTCGCAAGCCAGCTCCCCGCGTGCCAGCCTCACCTGCCCTCCCTCCCTCCCTCCGTCCCCGGAGTATTTATGGCGCTGAATAATCGGGTGGATCCACCGTCTTCTCAGGCCACGGTAGTTTTTTCACTCCGCCATTGGAGCCTGGCAACCCTTGAGCAACGTGCAGGCCAACTCCTGTAAGCGTGTCTGAGGCTACTCAGGCTCCAGCAGCCGGGGCCACGTTTACAGGGAGGCCGGCAAACGTTATCACCCACAGCCCCCTAGAGCCCCCAAGCCCCTTCCTTTCCTCCCCACAGCTCCCCATGACGCCACAGCTGCCACCTGCCTTCCCACTCCGCAGCCCCCGTGGCCCCCACGCCCCTCCTTTCATGCCACAGCCCCCCAGCCCATGCCCTTCTCCCTCCCCACGGTCCCCACGATCCCGGTCTGCCCCTCCTCCCCATGCTTCCATCCCTGGTAGCCCCACAGCCGCCTGGCCCCATCCGCAGCGCTGCTGGCCCCACGGACCCGTTGCCGGTTGCACCCCATCCCTTACGGCCCATTCTAGCAATCTCTTAGCCGGTGGCCCTGTCCCCAGTGCCCATGGCCCTGCTGACCCCACAGCCACCGGCCGGCACAGCCCCGGCTGCGCCCTGCCACCTTCTCCAGCCGCTTGCAGCTTTCGCTGCCGAGGGGAAAGGCCCTGTCGGATGGAGGCCGGAGCGACCTGGCCTGCCCACTCCTGAACGCAGCGCTGCTGCACGCAGCCGCTCAAAGGGCCAGAGCTGAAGCACGTGGGGCGCTGCCTGCCTGCCGCATGCCCCTGCTGTCCCAAAAGCGGATTCTTTGTCCGGCGTGCAATAGGCCGAGCATCACACCCTCGGGAGAGACGCCGAGCATTTAGTTCAGGTTTGCGCAAAGCTGGGTGCTCGGTGGTTTCCCACAAATCAAGCACGCCCTCATACAAAACTGCAGCGTATTTATCAGGTGACATGATTAGTATCAACCCGCCCAAATTTACACTTAGTGGTTAGTGATTAACATTTCGACACTATTGCTTTACTGGATTGAAATGAGCCTCGCTTGCTATGGAAATTAGCACGCGTGCTCCTTTCGGGTGGGGGGTGGGGGGGCAGCAAATCTCTTTGGTCCGGAATTGAGTCGGCGGTCGCGATCTCCCCTCGCCACATTTCCCTTTCACCCAGGTTCTGCAGTTTTATCAAACTGCACGCTTCTCTGGCCACCGGCCCGTCTTTGGCGCCAAGATGGTCCCTTTTATCGCTCCCTTTGCTCTTCTTCAAGCCTAGAGCCCTTCATTTCCCACAGTTGCTTACTTCTCCAAACGCTTTCGTATCTTTTAGCTCCCTCCCCAATTCCTTTCCCGAGGCACGAGTGGTTAGCACTTTTGCTAATTGGAAAATGGCTCTTTCTGCAAGACATCCCCCCCACCCCTTCCTCCTGGTGGCTCTAGAGAACTGCTAGCGCAAGACAACGCCATGTCTCCAACAGCCTTGGTGCTCAATGGTTGCTAAAACCACAAGGGAGAGCAGCGGTCGCTAAGACCGCAGGACCAGAGAGTACCAGGAGCGGGGGGGAGGGAGGAAGTCTTTCGAAGGCGGGACGCTCTTGCCTCCCCACACACATGGCCCGGGGGGCGGGACCTGGTAGCACTTCTCTGCGTTTGACTGGTCACCCGTCTGGATTCGACTGCTCTCTCAGCCACTGGCGGAACTGGGACGAGAGAAGGTTCCGGAGGGCCAGAGCCTGAAATCTCTCGAAAGGGACTCTCGCGCTGCCTTGGGCTCGCTCTCTCCACCAACTCCCCGTGTTGGCAGGTGTAGCGCTGGATCCAGGACTGGTGGTTCTCCTCTTCATTCCTCTTTCTCTCTCTCTCTCCCTCTCTTTCGCTTCTCCTAAGGCTCTTGGGAGGCTGCAAGCACGGTGTCTAGCCGGGCTAGAGCAGAGGGCTAGTCTTTCTTTTTCCCCTTTCTGGGCTGTCGTTCCCCCCGGAGCTGGACGCCGGGTCCAAATGGGGGCTGGATGCTTGAGCCCTGGAGCTCTGGAGGTCATCTTGTCTCGTGCAACTGCCCGGCTCGAGGAGGGTCACCTAGCGCTGGTTGCCCAGCGTCCGCGGGCAGCAGCGTAACTGAGGAGGACGTTTTCCCCAGGATCTGGGGGCATCCGTCACTTCCCTGTGCCTGGCCTCATGAGTCGCCCAGTCTCCCCTTGCCGTGGAGCAGCGGGGTAGCGAGTGGGCATGGCCCCGGGGCTGGAGAGGGGGGAGGGTGCCCAGGTGCCAGCCCAGCTGCCCGCATGATGCGCCCGTTGTTTTGCAGGGGGAAAAGCACTATGCCCAGCTGGTGGCCTGGCTGCGGGAGGATAAGCAGGAGAATGAGGTAGGGCTGAAAGGGCTGGGGGAGAGCGGGTGAGTGCCCACGGGCCCTGGGGCGGGGGGGTGGGAGGAGGGCGGCAGCGGGCTCAGGGACTCGGACCCTTCCTTCTCCCAGGTGCTGCGTCAAGAAATGAAGAAACTTGAAGAGGCACTGGAGGAGGAGGAGGAGGCGTGGTGAGTTGGGCCCCTGGCCCCACACGGCTGTCTCTGCAGCACCGGGAGCGAGGGGGCTGCCAGTGGTGGTGCTAGGCAATGGGGTGGGGGGAATACGCAGCCCGAGGTGTGACAGGGAAGCCCAGTCCCTGCCTGGGGTGCTGAATGTTTGGAAGGGGACCGCCCGCGTGGCCCCCCTGGAGGTCTAGAACTCCTCCAAGCGAGCCCTGTTGCCTGCACCAGCATCAGAGGAAGAAGGAGGCAGAGGCGCCGGGGACTGTGCTGCCAGAGGTGGGGGAAGCATAGCGGGTAAGGGGGAGAGCCTGTGCCAGCCCCTGCCCCGGCCAGCGTGGGTCTCCCTGGGGAGAGGGGTCCACGGAGGTCCCAGCCACGCAGGGGCTATACTCCTGCGCGAGGCGGAGGCCAGGGGCACCGTGCAACTCCAGCTGTCCTGACTGCGCAGCAGTGCTTGACAAGCGTCCTCGCTCTGCCTCGACCTGTAGCAAAGGGACACGCTGGCGAGAAGACGTGGCTTGGTTTATTGGCTGCAGTGAGGGTCCCCACTGGGTCCCCTGGGGTCCGGTCCCGGGCAGTGGGTGGGATGGGCCAGACACCTGCTGCAGCCGACGGGGCTCGCAAGTCCAGGCTGCTGGGGAGCTGCTGGCCGGCTGTGGGCTTTGCAGCGGGGAAGTGCTCGGCATCGGTTTTCCCTGGGCCGGGCTGTTTGCCGGGCTTGCGGAGTATCGTGTGCCACCCTGCGCGAGGGAGCAATGAGAGACGGCTGGGGAGGCAGCCCGTGGGGCTCTCGCAACGGCCCCGTAGGCATCCCGTAGGCAAGACGGGCTTGGGATGCATCCAGCCTGCCCTGTCTCCCATCCCTCTTGTGCCCCACAGGACACTCGGCCTGCTCTTGGTCGGCGGCTTCGCTCTGGCTGCTGCGGTGCTCTACGCCTCCTGCTACGACCCCAAACTCTTCTGCCGCCTGCTGTTGCATGTGCTGCCTGGGGAGACCTACCGCAACCTGGCATATGCCCTGGGAAAGATGGTGCTCAGGGAGGGGCTGCTGCCTTTTTGGCAGCCTGCCCCTCCCCCCAATAAAACCTTTTCTACCTCACCTCCACGGGCTCAGGCGTGTTTGCTGGGGCACAGGGAGAGGGTCTTGCCCCGCGTGCCGGTCCCCGCAGCCCCTCGAGGGCAGGCCCAGCCCCGGCTGCTAGGCACTGGGTGCCGCCACTCTGCCCGTCGCAAGCCAGCTCCCCGCGTGCCAGCCTCACCTGCCCTCCCTCCCTCCCTCCGTCCCCGGAGTATTTATGGCGCTGAATAATCGGGTGGATCCACCGTCTTCTCAGGCCACGGTAGTTTTTTCACTCCGCCATTGGAGCCTGGCAACCATTGAGCAACGTGCAGGCCAACTCCTGTAAGCGTGGCTGAGGCTACTCAGGCTCCAGCAGCCGGGGCCACGTTTACAGGGAGGCCGGCAAACGTTATCACCCACAGCCCCCTAGAGCCCCCAAGCCCCTTCCTTTCCTCCCCACAGCTCCCCATGACGCCACAGCTGCCACCTGCCTTCCCACTCCGCAGCCCCTGTGGCCCCCACGCCCCTCCTTTCATGCCACAGCCCCCCAGCCCATGCCCTTCTCCCTCCCCACGGTCCCCACGACCCCGGTCTCCCCCTCCTCCCCATGCTTCCATCCCTGGTAGCCCCACAGCCGCCTGGCCCCATCCGCAGCGCTGCTGGCCCCACGGACCCGTTGCCGGTTACACCCCATCCCTTACGGCCCATTCTAGCAATCTCTTAGCCGGTGGCCCTGTCCCCAGTGCCCATGGCCCTGCTGACCCCACAGCCACCGGCCGGCACAGCCCCGGCTGCGCCCTGCCACCTTCTCCAGCCGCTCGCAGCTTTCGCTGCCGAGGGGAAAGGCCCTGTCGGATGGAGGCCGGAGCGACCTGGCCTGCCCACTCCTGAACGCAGCGCTGCTGCACGCAGCCGCTCAAAGGGCCAGAGCTGAAGCACGTGGGGCGCTGCCTGCCTGTTGCGTGCCCCTGCTGTCCCAAAAGTGGATTCTTTGCCCGGCGTGCAATAGGCCGAGCATCACACCCTCGGGAGAGACGCCGAGTATTTAGTTCAGGTTTGCGCAAAGCTGGGTGCTCGGTGGTTTCCCACAAATCAAGCACGCCCTCATACAAAACTGCAGTGTATTAATCAGGTGACATGATTAGTATCAACCCGCCCAAATTTACACTTAGTGGTTAGTGATTAACATTTCGACACTATTGCTTTACTGGATTGAAATGAGCCTCGCTTGCTATGGAAATTAGCACGCGTGCTCCTTTCGGGTGGGGGGTGGGGGGGCAGCAAATCTCTTTGGTCCGGAATTGAGTCGGCGGTCGCGATCTCCCCTCGCCACATTTCCCTTTCACCCAGGTTCTGCAGTTTTATCAAACTGCACGCTTCTCTGGCCACCGGCCCGTCTTTGGCGCCAAGATGGTCCCTTTTATCGCTCCCTTTGCTCTTCTTCAAGGCTAGAGCCCTTCATTTCCCACAGTTGCTTACTTCTCCAAACGCTTTCGTATCTTTTAGCTCCCTCCCCAATTCCTTTCCCGAGGCACGAGTGGTTAGCACTTTTGCTAATTGGAAAATGGCTCTTTCTGCAAGACATCCCCCCCACCCCTTCCTCCTGGTGGCTCTAGAGAACTGCTAGCGCAAGACAACGCCATGTCTCCAACAGCCTTGGTGCTCAATGGTTGCTAAAACCACAAGGGAGAGCAGCGGTCGCTAAGACCGCAGGACCAGAGAGTACCAGGAGCGGGGGGGAGGGAGGAAGTCTTTCGAAGGCGGGACGCTCTTGCCTCCCCACACACATGGCCCGGGGGGCGGGACCTGGTAGCACTTCTCTGCGTTTGACTGGTCACCCGTCTGGATTCGACTGCTCTCTCAGCCACTGGCGGAACTGGGACGAGAGAAGGTTCCGGAGGGCCAGAGCCTGAAATCTCTCGAAAGGGACTCTCGCGCTGCCTTGGGCTCGCTCTCTCCACCAACTCCCCGTGTTGGCAGGTGTAGCGCTGGATCCAGGACTGGTGGTTCTCCTCTTCATTCCTCTTTCTCTCTCTCTCTCCCTCTCTTTCGCTTCTCCTAAGGCTCTTGGGAGGCTGCAAGCACGGTGTCTAGCCGGGCTAGAGCAGAGGGCTAGTCTTTCTTTTTCCCCTTTCTGGGCTGTCGTTCCCCCCGGAGCTGGACGCCGGGTCCAAATGGGGGCTGGATGCTTGAGCCCTGGAGCTCTGGAGGTCATCTTGTCTCGTGCAACCGCCCGGCTCGAGGAGGGTCACCTAGCGCTGGTTGCCCAGCGTCCGCGGGCAGCAGCGTAACTGAGGAGGACGTTTTCCCCAGGATCTGGGGGCATCCGTCACTTCCCTGTGCCTGGCCTCGTGAGTCGCCCAGTCTCCCCTTGACGTGGAGTAGCGGGGTAGCGAGTGGGCATGGCCCCGGGGCTGGAGAGGGGTGAGGGTGCCCAGGTGCCAGCCCAGCTGCCCGCATGATGCGCCCGTTGTTTTGCGGGGGGAAAAGCACTATGCCCAGCTGGTGGCCTGGCTGCGGGAGGATAAGCAGGAGAATGAGGTAGGGCCGAAAGGGCTGGGGGAGAGCGGGTGAGTGCCCACGGGCCCTGGGGCGGGGGGGTGGGAGGAGGGCGGCAGCGGGCTCAGGGACTCGGACCCTTCCTTCTCCCAGGTGCTGCGTCAAGAAATGAAGAAACTTGAAGAGGCACTGGAGGAGGAGGAGGAGGCGTGGTGAGTTGGGCCCCTGGCCCCACACGGCTGTCTCTGCAGCACCGGGAGCGAGGGGGCTGCCAGTGCTGGTGCTAGGCAATGGGGTGGGGGGAATACGCAGCCCGAGGTGTGACAGGGAAGCCCAGTCCCTGCCTGGGGTGCTGAATGTTTGGAAGGGGACCGCCCGCGTGGCCCCCCTGGAGGTCTAGAACTCCTCCAAGCGAGCCCTGTTGCCTGCACCAGCATCAGAGGAAGAAGGAGGCAGAGGCGCCGGGGACTGTGCTGCCAGAGGTGGGGGAAGCATAGCGGGTAAGGGGGAGAGCCTGTGCCAGCCCCTGCCCCGGCCAGCGTGGGTCTCCCTGGGGAGAGGGGTCCACGGAGGTGCCAGCCACGCAGGGGCTATACTCCTGCGCGAGGCGGAGGCCAGGGGCACCGTGCAACTCCAGCTGTTCTGACTGCGCAGCAGTGCTTGACAAGCGTCCTCGCTCTGCCTCGACCTGTAGCAAAGGGACACGCTGGCGAGAAGACGCGGCTTGGTTTATTGGCTGCAGTGAGGGTCCCCACTGGGTCCCCTGGGGTCCGGTCCCGGGCAGTGGGTGGGATGGGCCAGACACCTGCTGCAGCCGACGGGGCTCGCAAGTCCAGGCTGCTGGGGAGCTGCTGGCCGGCTGTGGGCTTTGCAGCGGGGAAGTGCTCGGCATCGGTTTTCCCTGGGCCGGGCTGTTTGCCGGGCTTGCGGAGTATCGTGTCCCACCCTGCGCGAGGGAGCAATGAGAGACGGCTGGGGAGGCAGCCCGTGGGGCTCTCGGAACGGCCCCGTAGGCATCCCGTAGGCAAGATGGGCTTGGGATGCATCCAGCCTGCCCTGTCTCCCATCCCTCTTGTGCCCCACAGGACACTCGGCCTGCTCTTGGTCGGCGGCTTCGCTCTGGCTGCTGCGGTGCTCTACGCCTCCTGCTACGACCCCAAACTCTTCTGCCGCCTGCTGTTGCATGTGCTGCCTGGGGAGACCTACCGCAACCTGGCATATGCCCTGGGAAAGATGGTGCTCAGGGAGGGGCTGCTGCCTTTTTGGCAGCCTGCCCCTCCCCCCAATAAAACCTTTTCTACCTCACCTCCACGGGCTCAGGCGTGTTTGCTGGGGCACAGGGAGAGGGTCTTGCCCCGCGTGCCGGTCCCCGCAGCCCCTCGAGGGCAGGCCCAGCCCCGGCTGCTAGGCACTGGGTGCCGCCACTCTGCCCGTCGCAAGCCAGCTCCCCGCGTGCCAGCCTCACCTGCCCTCCCTCCCTCCCTCCGTCCCCGGAGTATTTATGGCGCTGAATAATCGGGTGGATCCACCGTCTTCTCAGGCCACGGTAGTTTTTTCACTCCGCCATTGGAGCCTGGCAACCATTGAGCAACGTGCAGGCCAACTCCTGTAAGCGTGGCTGAGGCTACTCAGGCTCCAGCAGCCGGGGCCACGTTTACAGGGAGGCCGGCAAACGTTATCACCCACAGCCCCCTAGAGCCCCCAAGCCCCTTCCTTTCCTCCCCACAGCTCCCCATGACGCCACAGCTGCCACCTGCCTTCCCACTCCGCAGCCCCTGTGGCCCCCACGCCCCTCCTTTCATGCCACAGCCCCCCAGCCCATGCCCTTCTCCCTCCCCACGGTCCCCACGACCCCGGTCTGCCCCTCCTCCCCATGCTTCCATCCCTGGTAGCCCCACAGCCGCCTGGCCCCATCCGCAGCGCTGCTGGCCCCACGGACCCGTTGCCGGTTGCACCCCATCCCTTACGGCCCATTCTAGCAATCTCTTAGCCGGTGGCCCTGTCCCCAGTGCCCATGGCCCTGCTGACCCCACAGCCACCGGCCGGCACAGCCCCGGCTGCGCCCTGCCACCTTCTCCAGCCGCTCGCAGCTTTCGCTGCCGAGGGGAAAGGCCCTGTCGGATGGAGGCCGGAGCGACCTGGCCTGCCCACTCCTGAACGCAGCGCTGCTGCACGCAGCCGCTCAAAGGGCCAGAGCTGAAGCACGTGGGGCGCTGCCTGCCTGCCGCATGCCCCTGCTGTCCCAAAAGCGGATTCTTTGTCCGGCGTGCAATAGGCCGAGCATCACACCCTCGGGAGAGACGCCGAGCATTTAGTTCAGGTTTGCGCAAAGCTGGGTGCTCGGTGGTTTCCCACAAATCAAGCACGCCCTCATACAAAACTGCAGCGTATTTATCAGGTGACATGATTAGTATCAACCCGCCCAAATTTACACTTAGTGGTTAGTGATTAACATTTCGACACTATTGCTTTACTGGATTGAAATGAGCCTCGCTTGCTATGGAAATTAGCACGCGTGCTCCTTTCGGGTGGGGGGTGGGGGGGCAGCAAATCTCTTTGGTCCGGAATTGAGTCGGCGGTCGCGATCTCCCCTCGCCACATTTCCCTTTCACCCAGGTTCTGCAGTTTTATCAAACTGCACGCTTCTCTGGCCACCGGCCCGTCTTTGGCGCCAAGATGGTCCCTTTTATCGCTCCCTTTGCTCTTCTTCAAGGCTAGAGCCCTTCATTTCCCACAGTTGCTTACTTCTCCAAACGCTTTCGTATCTTTTAGCTCCCTCCCCAATTCCTTTCCCGAGGCACGAGTGGTTAGCACTTTTGCTAATTGGAAAATGGCTCTTTCTGCAAGACATCCCCCCCACCCCTTCCTCCTGGTGGCTCTAGAGAACTGCTAGCGCAAGACAACGCCATGTCTCCAACAGCCTTGGTGCTCAATGGTTGCTAAAACCACAAGGGAGAGCAGCGGTCGCTAAGACCGCAGGACCAGAGAGTACCAGGAGCGGGGGGGAGGGAGGAAGTCTTTCGAAGGCGGGACGCTCTTGCCTCCCCACACACATGGCCCGGGGGGCGGGACCTGGTAGCACTTCTCTGCGTTTGACTGGTCACCCGTCTGGATTCGACTGCTCTCTCAGCCACTGGCGGAACTGGGACGAGAGAAGGTTCCGGAGGGCCAGAGCCTGAAATCTCTCGAAAGGGACTCTCGCGCTGCCTTGGGCTCGCTCTCTCCACCAACTCCCCGTGTTGGCAGGTGTAGCGCTGGATCCAGGACTGGTGGTTCTCCTCTTCATTCCTCTTTCTCTCTCTCTCTCCCTCTCTTTCGCTTCTCCTAAGGCTCTTGGGAGGCTGCAAGCACGGTGTCTAGCCGGGCTAGAGCAGAGGGCTAGTCTTTCTTTTTCCCCTTTCTGGGCTGTCGTTCCCCCCGGAGCTGGACGCCGGGTCCAAATGGGGGCTGGATGCTTGAGCCCTGGAGCTCTGGAGGTCATCTTGTCTCGTGCAACCGCCCGGCTCGAGGAGGGTCACCTAGCGCTGGTTGCCCAGCGTCCGCGGGCAGCAGCGTAACTGAGGAGGACGTTTTCCCCAGGATCTGGGGGCATCCGTCACTTCCCTGTGCCTGGCCTCGTGAGTCGCCCAGTCTCCCCTTGACGTGGAGTAGCGGGGTAGCGAGTGGGCATGGCCCCGGGGCTGGAGAGGGGTGAGGGTGCCCAGGTGCCAGCCCAGCTGCCCGCATGATGCGCCCGTTGTTTTGCGGGGGGAAAAGCACTATGCCCAGCTGGTGGCCTGGCTGCGGGAGGATAAGCAGGAGAATGAGGTAGGGCCGAAAGGGCTGGGGGAGAGCGGGTGAGTGCCCACGGGCCCTGGGGCGGGGGGGTGGGAGGAGGGCGGCAGCGGGCTCAGGGACTCGGACCCTTCCTTCTCCCAGGTGCTGCGTCAAGAAATGAAGAAACTTGAAGAGGCACTGGAGGAGGAGGAGGAGGCGTGGTGAGTTGGGCCCCTGGCCCCACACGGCTGTCTCTGCAGCACCGGGAGCGAGGGGGCTGCCAGTGGTGGTGCTAGGCAATGGGGTGGGGGGAATACGCAGCCCGAGGTGTGACAGGGAAGCCCAGTCCCTGCCTGGGGTGCTGAATGTTTGGAAGGGGACCGCCCGCGTGGCCCCCCTGGAGGTCTAGAACTCCTCCAAGCGAGCCCTGTTGCCTGCACCAGCATCAGAGGAAGAAGGAGGCAGAGGCGCCGGGGACTGTGCTGCCAGAGGTGGGGGAAGCATAGCGGGTAAGGGGGAGAGCCTGTGCCAGCCCCTGCCCCGGCCAGCGTGGGTCTCCCTGGGGAGAGGGGTCCACGGAGGTGCCAGCCACGCAGGGGCTATACTCCTGCGCGAGGCGGAGGCCAGGGGCACCGTGCAACTCCAGCTGTTCTGACTGCGCAGCAGTGCTTGACAAGCGTCCTCGCTCTGCCTCGACCTGTAGCAAAGGGACACGCTGGCGAGAAGACGCGGCTTGGTTTATTGGCTGCAGTGAGGGTCCCCACTGGGTCCCCTGGGGTCCGGTCCCGGGCAGTGGGTGGGATGGGCCAGACACCTGCTGCAGCCGACGGGGCTCGCAAGTCCAGGCTGCTGGGGAGCTGCTGGCCGGCTGTGGGCTTTGCAGCGGGGAAGTGCTCGGCATCGGTTTTCCCTGGGCCGGGCTGTTTGCCGGGCTTGCGGAGTATCGTGTCCCACCCTGCGCGAGGGAGCAATGAGAGACGGCTGGGGAGGCAGCCCGTGGGGCTCTCGCAACGGCCCCGTAGGCATCCCGTAGGCAAGATGGGCTTGGGATGCATCCAGCCTGCCCTGTCTCCCATCCCTCTTGTGCCCCACAGGACACTCGGCCTGCTCTTGGTCGGCGGCTTCGCTCTGGCTGCTGCGGTGCTCTACGCCTCCTGCTACGACCCCAAACTCTTCTGCCGCCTGCTGTTGCATGTGCTGCCTGGGGAGACCTACCGCAACCTGGCATATGCCCTGGGAAAGATGGTGCTCAGGGAGGGGCTGCTGCCTTTTTGGCAGCCTGCCCCTCCCCCCAATAAAACCTTTTCTACCTCACCTCCACGGGCTCAGGCGTGTTTGCTGGGGCACAGGGAGAGGGTCTTGCCCCGCGTGCCGGTCCCCGCAGCCCCTCGAGGGCAGGCCCAGCCCCGGCTGCTAGGCACTGGGTGCCGCCACTCTGCCCGTCGCAAGCCAGCTCCCCGCGTGCCAGCCTCACCTGCCCTCCCTCCCTCCCTCCGTCCCCGGAGTATTTATGGCGCTGAATAATCGGGTGGATCCACCGTCTTCTCAGGCCACGGTAGTTTTTTCACTCCGCCATTGGAGCCTGGCAACCATTGAGCAACGTGCAGGCCAACTCCTGTAAGCGTGGCTGAGGCTACTCAGGCTCCAGCAGCCGGGGCCACGTTTACAGGGAGGCCGGCAAACGTTATCACCCACAGCCCCCTAGAGCCCCCAAGCCCCTTCCTTTCCTCCCCACAGCTCCCCATGACGCCACAGCTGCCACCTGCCTTCCCACTCCGCAGCCCCTGTGGCCCCCACGCCCCTCCTTTCATGCCACAGCCCCCCAGCCCATGCCCTTCTCCCTCCCCACGGTCCCCACGACCCCGGTCTGCCCCTCCTCCCCATGCTTCCATCCCTGGTAGCCCCACAGCCGCCTGGCCCCATCCGCAGCGCTGCTGGCCCCACGGACCCGTTGCCGGTTGCACCCCATCCCTTACGGCCCATTCTAGCAATCTCTTAGCCGGTGGCCCTGTCCCCAGTGCCCATGGCCCTGCTGACCCCACAGCCACCGGCCGGCACAGCCCCGGCTGCGCCCTGCCACCTTCTCCAGCCGCTCGCAGCTTTCGCTGCCGAGGGGAAAGGCCCTGTCGGATGGAGGCCGGAGCGACCTGGCCTGCCCACTCCTGAACGCAGCGCTGCTGCACGCAGCCGCTCAAAGGGCCAGAGCTGAAGCACGTGGGGCGCTGCCTGCCTGCCGCATGCCCCTGCTGTCCCAAAAGCGGATTCTTTGTCCGGCGTGCAATAGGCCGAGCATCACACCCTCGGGAGAGACGCCGAGCATTTAGTTCAGGTTTGCGCAAAGCTGGGTGCTCGGTGGTTTCCCACAAATCAAGCACGCCCTCATACAAAACTGCAGCGTATTTATCAGGTGACATGATTAGTATCAACCCGCCCAAATTTACACTTAGTGGTTAGTGATTAACATTTCGACACTATTGCTTTACTGGATTGAAATGAGCCTCGCTTGCTATGGAAATTAGCACGCGTGCTCCTTTCGGGTGGGGGGTGGGGGGGCAGCAAATCTCTTTGGTCCGGAATTGAGTCGGCGGTCGCGATCTCCCCTCGCCACATTTCCCTTTCACCCAGGTTCTGCAGTTTTATCAAACTGCACGCTTCTCTGGCCACCGGCCCGTCTTTGGCGCCAAGATGGTCCCTTTTATCGCTCCCTTTGCTCTTCTTCAAGGCTAGAGCCCTTCATTTCCCACAGTTGCTTACTTCTCCAAACGCTTTCGTATCTTTTAGCTCCCTCCCCAATTCCTTTCCCGAGGCACGAGTGGTTAGCACTTTTGCTAATTGGAAAATGGCTCTTTCTGCAAGACATCCCCCCCACCCCTTCCTCCTGGTGGCTCTAGAGAACTGCTAGCGCAAGACAACGCCATGTCTCCAACAGCCTTGGTGCTCAATGGTTGCTAAAACCACAAGGGAGAGCAGCGGTCGCTAAGACCGCAGGACCAGAGAGTACCAGGAGCGGGGGGGAGGGAGGAAGTCTTTCGAAGGCGGGACGCTCTTGCCTCCCCACACACATGGCCCGGGGGGCGGGACCTGGTAGCACTTCTCTGCGTTTGACTGGTCACCCGTCTGGATTCGACTGCTCTCTCAGCCACTGGCGGAACTGGGACGAGAGAAGGTTCCGGAGGGCCAGAGCCTGAAATCTCTCGAAAGGGACTCTCGCGCTGCCTTGGGCTCGCTCTCTCCACCAACTCCCCGTGTTGGCAGGTGTAGCGCTGGATCCAGGACTGGTGGTTCTCCTCTTCATTCCTCTTTCTCTCTCTCTCTCCCTCTCTTTCGCTTCTCCTAAGGCTCTTGGGAGGCTGCAAGCACGGTGTCTAGCCGGGCTAGAGCAGAGGGCTAGTCTTTCTTTTTCCCCTTTCTGGGCTGTCGTTCCCCCCGGAGCTGGACGCCGGGTCCAAATGGGGGCTGGATGCTTGAGCCCTGGAGCTCTGGAGGTCATCTTGTCTCGTGCAACTGCCCGGCTCGAGGAGGGTCACCTAGCGCTGGTTGCCCAGCGTCCGCGGGCAGCAGCGTAACTGAGGAGGACGTTTTCCCCAGGATCTGGGGGCATCCGTCACTTCCCTGTGCCTGGCCTCATGAGTCGCCCAGTCTCCCCTTGCCGTGGAGCAGCGGGGTAGCGAGTGGGCATGGCCCCGGGGCTGGAGAGGGGTGAGGGTGCCCAGGTGCCAGCCCAGCTGCCCGCATGATGCGCCCGTTGTTTTGCAGGGGGAAAAGCACTATGCCCAGCTGGTGGCCTGGCTGCGGGAGGATAAGCAGGAGAATGAGGTAGGGCCGAAAGGGCTGGGGGAGAGCGGGTGAGTGCCCACGGGCCCTGGGGCGGGGGGGTGGGAGGAGGGCGGCAGCGGGCTCAGGGACTCGGACCCTTCCTTCTCCCAGGTGCTGCGTCAAGAAATGAAGAAACTTGAAGAGGCACTGGAGGAGGAGGAGGAGGCGTGGTGAGTTGGGCCCCTGGCCCCACACGGCTGTCTCTGCAGCACCGGGAGCGAGGGGGCTGCCAGTGGTGGTGCTAGGCAATGGGGTGGGGGGAATACGCAGCCCGAGGTGTGACAGGGAAGCCCAGTCCCTGCCTGGGGTGCTGAATGTTTGGAAGGGGACCGCCCGCGTGGCCCCCCTGGAGGTCTAGAACTCCTCCAAGCGAGCCCTGTTGCCTGCACCAGCATCAGAGGAAGAAGGAGGCAGAGGCGCCGGGGACTGTGCTGCCAGAGGTGGGGGAAGCATAGCGGGTAAGGGGGAGAGCCTGTGCCAGCCCCTGCCCCGGCCAGCGTGGGTCTCCCTGGGGAGAGGGGTCCACGGAGGTGCCAGCCACGCAGGGGCTATACTCCTGCGCGAGGCGGAGGCCAGGGGCACCGTGCAACTCCAGCTGTCCTGACTGCGCAGCAGTGCTTGACAAGCGTCCTCGCTCTGCCTCGACCTGTAGCAAAGGGACACGCTGGCGAGAAGACGCGGCTTGGTTTATTGGCTGCAGTGAGGGTCCCCACTGGGTCCCCTGGGGTCCGGTCCCGGGCAGTGGGTGGGATGGGCCAGACACCTGCTGCAGCCGACGGGGCTCGCAAGTCCAGGCTGCTGGGGAGCTGCTGGCCGGCTGTGGGCTTTGCAGCGGGGAAGTGCTCGGCATCGGTTTTCCCTGGGCCGGGCTGTTTGCCGGGCTTGCGGAGTATCGTGTGCCACCCTGCGCGAGGGAGCAATGAGAGACGGCTGGGGAGGCAGCCCGTGGGGCTCTCGCAACGGCCCCGTAGGCATCCCGTAGGCAAGACGGGCTTGGGATGCATCCAGCCTGCCCTGTCTCCCATCCCTCTTGTGCCCCACAGGACACTCGGCCTGCTCTTGGTCGGCGGCTTCGCTCTGGCTGCTGCGGTGCTCTACGCCTCCTGCTACGACCCCAAACTCTTCTGCCGCCTGCTGTTGCATGTGCTGCCTGGGGAGACCTACCGCAACCTGGCATATGCCCTGGGAAAGATGGTGCTCAGGGAGGGGCTGCTGCCTTTTTGGCAGCCTGCCCCTCCCCCCAATAAAACCTTTTCTACCTCACCTCCACGGGCTCAGGCGTGTTTGCTGGGGCACAGGGAGAGGGTCTTGCCCCGCGTGCCGGTCCCCGCAGCCCCTCGAGGGCAGGCCCAGCCCCGGCTGCTAGGCACTGGGTGCCGCCACTCTGCCCGTCGCAAGCCAGCTCCCCGCGTGCCAGCCTCACCTGCCCTCCCTCCCTCCCTCCGTCCCCGGAGTATTTATGGCGCTGAATAATCGGGTGGATCCACCGTCTTCTCAGGCCACGGTAGTTTTTTCACTCCGCCATTGGAGCCTGGCAACCCTTGAGCAACGTGCAGGCCAACTCCTGTAAGCGTGGCTGAGGCTACTCAGGCTCCAGCAGCCGGGGCCACGTTTACAGGGAGGCCGGCAAACGTTATCACCCACAGCCCCCTAGAGCCCCCAAGCCCCTTCCTTTCCTCCCCACAGCTCCCCATGACGCCACAGCTGCCACCTGCCTTCCCACTCCGCAGCCCCTGTGGCCCCCACGCCCCTCCTTTCATGCCACAGCCCCCCAGCCCATGCCCTTCTCCCTCCCCACGGTCCCCACGACCCCGGTCTCCCCCTCCTCCCCATGCTTCCATCCCTGGTAGCCCCACAGCCGCCTGGCCCCATCCGCAGCGCTGCTGGCCCCACGGACCCGTTGCCGGTTGCACCCCATCCCTTACGGCCCATTCTAGCAATCTCTTAGCCGGTGGCCCTGTCCCCAGTGCCCATGGCCCTGCTGACCCCACAGCCACCGGCCGGCACAGCCCCGGCTGCGCCCTGCCACCTTCTCCAGCCGCTCGCAGCTTTCGCTGCCGAGGGGAAAGGCCCTGTCGGATGGAGGCCGGAGCGACCTGGCCTGCCCACTCCTGAACGCAGCGCTGCTGCACGCAGCCGCTCAAAGGGCCAGAGCTGAAGCACGTGGGGCGCTGCCTGCCTGTTGCGTGCCCCTGCTGTCCCAAAAGCGGATTCTTTGCCCGGCGTGCAATAGGCCGAGCATCACACCCTCGGGAGAGACGCTGAGTATTTAGTTCAGGTTTGCGCAAAGCTGGGTGCTCGGTGGTTTCCCACAAATCAAGCACACCCTCATACAAAACTGCAGCGTATTTATCAGGTGACATGATTAGTATCAACCCGCCCAAATTTACACTTAGTGGTTAGTGATTAACATTTCGACACTATTGCTTTACTGGATTGAAACGAGCCTCGCTTGCTATGGAAATTAGCACGCGTGCTCCTTTCGGGTGGGGGGTGGGGGGGCAGCAAATCTCTTTGGTCCGGAATTGAGTCGGCGGTCGCGATCTCCCCTCGCCACATTTCCCTTTCACCCAGGTTCTGCAGTTTTATCAAACTGCATGCTTCTCTGGCCACCGGCCCGTCTTTGGCGCCAAGATGGTCCCTTTTATCGCTCCCTTTGCTCTTCTTCAAGGCTAGAGCCCTTCATTTCCCACAGTTGCTTACTTCTCCAAACGCTTTCGTATCTTTTAGCTCCCTCCCCAATTCCTTTCCCGAGGCACGAGTGGTTAGCACTTTTGCTAATTGGAAAATGGCTCTTTCTGCAAGACATCCCCCCCACCCCTTCCTCCTGGTGGCTCTAGAGAACTGCTAGCGCAAGACAACGCCATGTCTCCAACAGCCTTGGTGCTCAATGGTTGCTAAAACCACAAGGGAGAGCAGCGGTCGCTAAGACCGCAGGACCAGAGAGTACCAGGAGCGGGGGGGAGGGAGGAAGTCTTTCGAAGGCGAGACGCTCTTGCCTCCCCACACACATGGCCCGGGGGGCGGGACCTGGTAGCACTTCTCTGCGTTTGACTGGTCACCCGTCTGGATTCGACTGCTCTCTCAGCCACTGGCGGAACTGGGACGAGAGAAGGTTCCGGAGGGCCAGAGCCTGAAATCTCTCGAAAGGGACTCTCGCGCTGCCTTGGGCTCGCTCTCTCCACCAACTCCCCGTGTTGGCAGGTGTAGCGCTGGATCCAGGACTGGTGGTTCTCCTCTTCATTCCTCTTTCTCTCTCTCTCTCCCTCTCTTTCGCTTCTCCTAAGGCTCTTGGGAGGCTGCAAGCACGGTGTCTAGCCGGGCTAGAGCAGAGGGCTAGTCTTTCTTTTTCCCCTTTCTGGGCTGTCGTTCCCCCCGGAGCTGGACGCCGGGTCCAAATGGGGGCTGGATGCTTGAGCCCTGGAGCTCTGGAGGTCATCTTGTCTCGTGCAACTGCCCGGCTCGAGGAGGGTCACCTAGCGCTGGTTGCCCAGCGTCCGCGGGCAGCAGCGTAACTGAGGAGGACGTTTTCCCCAGGATCTGGGGGCATCCGTCACTTCCCTGTGCCTGGCCTCGTGAGTCGCCCAGTCTCCCCTTGCCGTGGAGCAGCGGGGTAGCGAGTGGGCATGGCCCCGGGGCTGGAGAGGGGGGAGGGTGCCCAGGTGCCAGCCCAGCTGCCCGCATGATGCGCCCGTTGTTTTGCGGGGGGAAAAGCACTATGCCCAGCTGGTGGCCTGGCTGCGGGAGGATAAGCAGGAGAATGAGGTAGGGCCGAAAGGGCTGGGGGAGAGCGGGTGAGTGCCCACGGGCCCTGGGGCGGGGGGGTGGGAGGAGGGCGGCAGCGGGCTCAGGGACTCGGACCCTTCCTTCTCCCAGGTGCTGCGTCAAGAAATGAAGAAACTTGAAGAGGCACTGGAGGAGGAGGAGGCGTGGTGAGTTGGGCCCCTGGCCCCACACGGCTGTCTCTGCAGCACCGGGAGCGAGGGGGCTGCCAGTGCTGGTGCTAGGCAATGGGGTGGGGGGAATACGCAGCCCGAGGTGTGACAGGGAAGCCCAGTCCCTGCCTTGGGTGCTGAATGTTTGGAAGGGGACCGCCCGCGTGGCCCCCCTGGAGGTCTAGAACTCCTCCAAGCGAGCCCTGTTGCCTGCACCAGCATCAGAGGAAGAAGGAAGCAGAGGCGCCGGGGACTGTGCTGCCAGAGGTGGGGGAAGCATAGCGGGTAAGGGGGAGAGCCTGTGCCAGCCCCTGCCCCGGCCAGCGTGGGTCTCCCTGGGGAGAGGGGTCCACGGAGGTGCCAGCCACGCAGGGGCTATACTCCTGTGCGAGGCGGAGGCCAGGGGCACCGTGCAACTCCAGCTGTCCTGACTGCGCAGCAGTGCTTGACAAGCGTCCTCGCTCTGCCTCGACCTGTAGCAAAGGGACACGCTGGCGAGAAGACGCGGCTTGGTTTATTGGCTGCAGTGAGGGTCCCCACTGGGTCCCCTGGGGTCCGGTCCCGGGCAGTGGGTGGGATGGGCCAGACACCTGCTGCAGCCGACGGGGCTCGCAAGTCCAGGCTGCTGGGGAGCTGCTGGCCGGCTGTGGGCTTTGCAGCGGGGAAGTGCTCGGCATCGGTTTTCCCTGGGCCGGGCTGTTTGCCGGGCTTGCGGAGTATCGTGTGCCACCCTGCGCGAGGGAGCAATGAGAGGCGGCTGGGGAGGCAGCCCGTGGGGCTCTCGGAACGGCCCCGTAGGCATCCCGTAGGCAAGACGGGCTTGGGATGCATCCAGCCTGCCCTGTCTCCCATCCCTCTTGTGCCCCACAGGACACTCGGCCTGCTCTTGGTTGGCGGCTTCGCTCTGGCTGCTGCGGTGCTCTACGCCTCCTGCTACGACCCCAAACTCTTCTGCCGCCTGCTGTTGCATGTGCTGCCTGGGGAGACCTACCGCAACCTGGCATATGCCCTGGGAAAGATGGTGCTCAGGGAGGGGCTGCTGCCTTTTTGGCAGCCTGCCCCTCCCCCCAATAAAACCTTTTCTACCTCACCTCCACGGGCTCAGGCGTGTTTGCTGGGGCACAGGGAGAGGGTCTTGCCCCGCGTGCCGGTCCCCGCAGCCCCTCGAGGGCAGGCCCAGCCCCGGCTGCTAGGCACTGGGTGCCGCCACTCTGCCCGTCGCAAGCCAGCTCCCCGCGTGCCAGCCTCACCTGCCCTCCCTCCCTCCCTCCGTCCCCGGAGTATTTATGGCGCTGAATAATCGGGTGGATCCACCGTCTTCTCAGGCCACGGTAGTTTTTTCACTCCGCCATTGGAGCCTGGCAACCATTGAGCAACGTGCAGGCCAACTCCTGTAAGCGTGGCTGAGGCTACTCAGGCTCCAGCAGCCGGGGCCACGTTTACAGGGAGGCCGGCAAACGTTATCACCCACAGCCCCCTAGAGCCCCCAAGCCCCTTCCTTTCCTCCCCACAGCTCCCCATGACGCCACAGCTGCCACCTGCCTTCCCACTCCGCAGCCCCCGTGGCCCCCACGCCCCTCCTTTCATGCCACAGCCCCCCAGCCCATGCCCTTCTCCCTCCCCACGGTCCCCACGACCCCGGTCTGCCCCTCCTCCCCATGCTTCCATCCCTGGTAGCCCCACAGCCGCCTGGCCCCATCCGCAGCGCTGCTGGCCCCACGGACCCGTTGCCGGTTGCACCCCATCCCTTACGGCCCATTCGAGCAATCTCTTAGCCGGTGGCCCTGTCCCCAGTGCCCATGGCCCTGCTGACCCCACAGCCACCGGCCGGCACAGCCCCGGCTGCGCCCTGCCACCTTCTCCAGCCGCTCGCAGCTTTCGCTGCCGAGGGGAAAGGCCCTGTCGGATGGAGGCCGGAGCGACCTGGCCTGCCCACTCCTGAACGCAGCGCTGCTGCACGCAGCCGCTCAAAGGGCCAGAGCTGAAGCACGTGGGGCGCTGCCTGCCTGCCGCGTGCCCCTGCTGTCCCAAAAGTGGATTCTTTGCCCGGCGTGCAATAGGCCGAGCATCACACCCTCGGGAGAGACGCTGAGTATTTAGTTCAGGTTTGCGCAAAGCTGGGTGCTCGGTGGTTTCCCACAAATCAAGCACGCCCTCATACAAAACGGCAGTGTATTTATCAGGTGACATGATTAGTATCAACCCGCCCAAATTTACACTTAGTGGTTAGTGATTAACATTTCGACACTATTGCTTTACTGGATTGAAATGAGCCTCGCTTGCTATGGAAATTAGCACGCGTGCTCCTTTCGGGTGGGGGGTGGGGGGGCAGCAAATCTCTTTGGTCCGGAATTGAGTCGGCGGTCGCGATCTCCCCTCGCCACATTTCCCTTTCACCCAGGTTCTGCAGTTTTATCAAACTGCATGCTTCTCTGGCCACCGGCCCGTCTTTGGCGCCAAGATGGTCCCTTTTATCGCTCCCTTTGCTCTTCTTCAAGGCTAGAGCCCTTCATTTCCCACAGTTGCTTACTTCTCCAAACGCTTTCGTATCTTTTAGCTCCCTCCCCAATTCCTTTCCCGAGGCACAAGTGGTTAGCACTTTTGCTAATTGGAAAATGGCTCTTTCTGCAAGACATCCCCCCCACCCCTTCCTCCTGGTGGCTCTAGAGAACTGCTAGCGCAAGACAACGCCATGTCTCCAACAGCCTTGGTGCTCAATGGTTGCTAAAACCACAAGGGAGAGCAGCGGTCGCTAAGACCGCAGGACCAGAGAGTACCAGGAGCGGGGGGGAGGGAGGAAGTCTTTCGAAGGCGGGACGCTCTTGCCTCCCCACACACATGGCCCGGGGGGCGGGACCTGGTAGCACTTCTCTGCGTTTGACTGGTCACCCGTCTGGATTCGACTGCTCTCTCAGCCACTGGCGGAACTGGGACGAGAGAAGGTTCCGGAGGGCCAGAGCCTGAAATCTCTCGAAAGGGACTCTCGCGCTGCCTTGGGCTCGCTCTCTCCACCAACTCCCCGTGTTGGCAGGTGTAGCGCTGCATCCAGGACTGGTGGTTCTCCTCTTCATTCCTCTTTCTCTCTCTCTCTCCCTCTCTTTCGCTTCTCCTAAGGCTCTTGGGAGGCTGCAAGCACGGTGTCTAGCCGGGCTAGAGCAGAGGGCTAGTCTTTCTTTTTCCCCTTTCTGGGCTGTCGTTCCCCCCGGAGCTGGACGCCGGGTCCAAATGGGGGCTGGATGCTTGAGCCCTGGAGCTCTGGAGGTCATCTTGTCTCGTGCAACTGCCCGGCTCGAGGAGGGTCACCTAGCGCTGGTTGCCCAGCGTCCGCGGGCAGCAGCGTAACTGAGGAGGACGTTTTCCCCAGGATCTGGGGGCATCCGTCACTTCCCTGTGCCTGGCCTCGTGAGTCGCCCAGTCTCCCCTTGCCGTGGAGCAGCGGGGTAGCGAGTGGGCATGGCCCCGGGGCTGGAGAGGGGGGAGGGTGCCCAGGTGCCAGCCCAGCTGCCCGCATGATGCGCCCGTTGTTTTGCGGGGGGAAAAGCACTATGCCCAGCTGGTGGCCTGGCTGCGGGAGGATAAGCAGGAGAATGAGGTAGGGCCGAAAGGGCTGGGGGAGAGCGGGTGAGTGCCCACGGGCCCTGGGGCGGGGGGGTGGGAGGAGGGCGGCAGCGGGCTCAGGGACTCGGACCCTTCCTTCTCCCAGGTGCTGCGTCAAGAAATGAAGAAACTTGAAGAGGCACTGGAGGAGGAGGAGGCGTGGTGAGTTGGGCCCCTGGCCCCACACGGCTGTCTCTGCAGCACCGGGAGCGAGGGGGCTGCCAGTGCTGGTGCTAGGCAATGGGGTGGGGGGAATACGCAGCCCGAGGTGTGACAGGGAAGCCCAGTCCCTGCCTTGGGTGCTGAATGTTTGGAAGGGGACCGCCCGCGTGGCCCCCCTGGAGGTCTAGAACTCCTCCAAGCGAGCCCTGTTGCCTGCACCAGCATCAGAGGAAGAAGGAAGCAGAGGCGCCGGGGACTGTGCTGCCAGAGGTGGGGGAAGCATAGCGGGTAAGGGGGAGAGCCTGTGCCAGCCCCTGCCCCGGCCAGCGTGGGTCTCCCTGGGGAGAGGGGTCCACGGAGGTCCCAGCCACGCAGGGGCTATACTCCTGCGCGAGGCGGAGGCCAGGGGCACCGTGCAACTCCAGCTGTCCTGACTGCGCAGCAGTGCTTGACAAGCGTCCTCGCTCTGCCTCGACCTGTAGCAAAGGGACACGCTGGCGAGAAGACGCGGCTTGGTTTATTGGCTGCAGTGAGGGTCCCCACTGGGTCCCCTGGGGTCCGGTCCTGGGCAGTGGGTGGGATGGGCCAGACACCTGCTGCAGCCGACGGGGCTCGCAAGTCCAGGCTGCTGGGGAGCTGCTGGCCGGCTGTGGGCTTTGCAGCGGGGAAGTGCTCGGCATCGGTTTTCCCTGGGCCGGGCTGTTTGCCGGGCTTGCGGAGTATCGTGTGCCACCCTGCGCGAGGGAGCAATGAGAGACGGCTGGGGAGGCAGCCCGTGGGGCTCTCGGAACGGCCCCGTAGGCATCCCGTAGGCAAGACGGGCTTGGGATGCATCCAGCCTGCCCTGTCTCCCATCCCTCTTGTGCCCCACAGGACACTCGGCCTGCTCTTGGTCGGCGGCTTCGCTCTGGCTGCTGCGGTGCTCTACGCCTCCTGCTACGACCCCAAACTCTTCTGCCGCCTGCTGTTGCATGTGCTGCCTGGGGAGACCTACCGCAACCTGGCATATGCCCTGGGAAAGATGGTGCTCAGGGAGGGGCTGCTGCCTTTTTGGCAGCCTGCCCCTCCCCCCAATAAAACCTTTTCTACCTCACCTCCACGGGCTCAGGCGTGTTTGCTGGGGCACAGGGAGAGGGTCTTGCCCCGCGTGCCGGTCCCCGCAGCCCCTCGAGGGCAGGCCCAGCCCCGGCTGCTAGGCACTGGGTGCCGCCACTCTGCCCGTCGCAAGCCAGCTCCCCGCGTGCCAGCCTCACCTGCCCTCCCTCCCTCCCTCCGTCCCCGGAGTATTTATGGCGCTGAATAATCGGGTGGATCCACCGTCTTCTCAGGCCACGGTAGTTTTTTCACTCCGCCATTGGAGCCTGGCAACCATTGAGCAACGTGCAGGCCAACTCCTGTAAGCGTGGCTGAGGCTACTCAGGCTCCAGCAGCCGGGGCCACGTTTACAGGGAGGCCGGCAAACGTTATCACCCACAGCCCCCTAGAGCCCCCAAGCCCCTTCCTTTCCTCCCCACAGCTCCCCATGACGCCACAGCTGCCACCTGCCTTCCCACTCCGCAGCCCCCGTGGCCCCCACGCCCCTCCTTTCATGCCACAGCCCCCCAGCCCATGCCCTTCTCCCTCCCCACGGTCCCCACGACCCCGGTCTCCCCCTCCTCCCCATGCTTCCATCCCTGGTAGCCCCACAGCCGCCTGGCCCCATCCGCAGCGCTGCTGGCCCCACGGACCCGTTGCCGGTTGCACCCCATCCCTTACGGCCCATTCTAGCAATCTCTTAGCCGGTGGCCCTGTCCCCAGTGCCCATGGCCCTGCTGACCCCACAGCCACCGGCCGGCACAGCCCCGGCTGCGCCCTGCCACCTTCTCCAGCCGCTCGCAGCTTTCGCTGCCGAGGGGAAAGGCCCTGTCGGATGGAGGCCGGAGCGACCTGGCCTGCCCACTCCTGAACGCAGCGCTGCTGCACGCAGCCGCTCAAAGGGCCAGAGCTGAAGCACGTGGGGCGCTGCCTGCCTGCCGCATGCCACTGCTGTCCCAAAAGCGGATTCTTTGTCCGGCGTGCAATAGGCCGAGCATCACACCCTCGGGAGAGACGCTGAGTATTTAGTTCAGGTTTGCGCAAAGCTGGGTGCTCGGTGGTTTCCCACAAATCAAGCACGCCCTCATACAAAACGGCAGTGTATTTATCAGGTGACATGATTAGTATCAACCCGCCCAAATTTACACTTAGTGGTTAGTGATTAACATTTCGACACTATTGCTTTACTGGATTGAAATGAGCCTCGCTTGCTATGGAAATTAGCACGCGTGCTCCTTTCGGGTGGGGGGTGGGGGGGCAGCAAATCTCTTTGGTCCGGAATTGAGTCGGCGGTCGCGATCTCCCCTCGCCACATTTCCCTTTCACCCAGGTTCTGCAGTTTTATCAAACTGCACGCTTCTCTGGCCACCGGCCCGTCTTTGGCGCCAAGATGGTCCCTTTTATCGCTCCCTTTGCTCTTCTTCAAGCCTAGAGCCCTTCATTTCCCACAGTTGCTTACTTCTCCAAACGCTTTCGTATCTTTTAGCTCCCTCCCCAATTCCTTTCCCGAGGCACAAGTGGTTAGCACTTTTGCTAATTGGAAAATGGCTCTTTCTGCAAGACATCCCCCCCACCCCTTCCTCCTGGTGGCTCTAGAGAACTGCTAGCGCAAGACAACGCCATGTCTCCAACAGCCTTGGTGCTCAATGGTTGCTAAAACCACAAGGGAGAGCAGCGGTCGCTAAGACCGCAGGACCAGAGAGTACCAGGAGCGGGGGGGAGGGAGGAAGTCTTTCGAAGGCGGGACGCTCTTGCCTCCCCACACACATGGCCCGGGGGGCGGGACCTGGTAGCACTTCTCTGCGTTTGACTGGTCACCCGTCTGGATTCGACTGCTCTCTCAGCCACTGGCGGAACTGGGACGAGAGAAGGTTCCGGAGGGCCAGAGCCTGAAATCTCTCGAAAGGGACTCTCGCGCTGCCTTGGGCTCGCTCTCTCCACCAACTCCCCGTGTTGGCAGGTGTAGCGCTGGATCCAGGACTGGTGGTTCTCCTCTTCATTCCTCTTTCTCTCTCTCTCTCCCTCTCTTTCGCTTCTCCTAAGGCTCTTGGGAGGCTGCAAGCACGGTGTCTAGCCGGGCTAGAGCAGAGGGCTAGTCTTTCTTTTTCCCCTTTCTGGGCTGTCGTTCCCCCCGGAGCTGGACGCCGGGTCCAAATGGGGGCTGGATGCTTGAGCCCTGGAGCTCTGGAGGTCATCTTGTCTCGTGCAACCGCCCGGCTCGAGGAGGGTCACCTAGCGCTGGTTGCCCAGCGTCCGCGGGCAGCAGCGTAACTGAGGAGGACGTTTTCCCCAGGATCTGGGGGCATCCGTCACTTCCCTGTGCCTGGCCTCGTGAGTCGCCCAGTCTCCCCTTGCCGTGGAGCAGCGGGGTAGCGAGTGGGCATGGCCCCGGGGCTGGAGAGGGGGGAGGGTGCCCAGGTGCCAGCCCAGCTGCCCGCATGATGCGCCCGTTGTTTTGCGGGGGGAAAAGCACTATGCCCAGCTGGTGGCCTGGCTGCGGGAGGATAAGCAGGAGAATGAGGTAGGGCCGAAAGGGCTGGGGGAGAGCGGGTGAGTGCCCACGGGCCCTGGGGCGGGGGGGTGGGAGGAGGGCGGCAGCGGGCTCAGGGACTCGGACCCTTCCTTCTCCCAGGTGCTGCGTCAAGAAATGAAGAAACTTGAAGAGGCACTGGAGGAGGAGGAGGAGGCGTGGTGAGTTGGGCCCCTGGCCCCACACGGCTGTCTCTGCAGCACCGGGAGCGAGGGGGCTGCCAGTGGTGGTGCTAGGCAATGGGGTGGGGGGAATACGCAGCCCGAGGTGTGACAGGGAAGCCCAGTCCCTGCCTGGGGTGCTGAATGTTTGGAAGGGGACCGCCCGCGTGGCCCCCCTGGAGGTCTAGAACTCCTCCAAGCGAGCCCTGTTGCCTGCACCAGCATCAGAGGAAGAAGGAAGCAGAGGCGCCGGGGACTGTGCTGCCAGAGGTGGGGGAAGCATAGCGGGTAAGGGGGAGAGCCTGTGCCAGCCCCTGCCCCGGCCAGCGTGGGTCTCCCTGGGGAGAGGGGTCCACGGAGGTCCCAGCCACGCAGGGGCTATACTCCTGCGCGAGGCGGAGGCCAGGGGCACCGTGCAACTCCAGCTGTCCTGACTGCGCAGCAGTGCTTGACAAGCGTCCTCGCTCTGCCTCGACCTGTAGCAAAGGGACACGCTGGCGAGAAGACGCGGCTTGGTTTATTGGCTGCAGTGAGGGTCCCCACTGGGTCCCCTGGGGTCCGGTCCCGGGCAGTGGGTGGGATGGGCCAGACACCTGCTGCAGCCGACGGGGCTCGCAAGTCCAGGCTGCTGGGGAGCTGCTGGCCGGCTGTGGGCTTTGCAGCGGGGAAGTGCTCGGCATCGGTTTTCCCTGGGCCGGGCTGTTTGCCGGGCTTGCGGAGTATCGTGTGCCACCCTGCGCGAGGGAGCAATGAGAGACGGCTGGGGAGGCAGCCCGTGGGGCTCTCGCAACGGCCCCGTAGGCATCCCGTAGGCAAGACGGGCTTGGGATGCATCCAGCCTGCCCTGTCTCCCATCCCTCTTGTGCCCCACAGGACACTCGGCCTGCTCTTGGTCGGCGGCTTCGCTCTGGCTGCTGCGGTGCTCTACGCCTCCTGCTACGACCCCAAACTCTTCTGCCGCCTGCTGTTGCATGTGCTGCCTGGGGAGACCTACCGCAACCTGGCATATGCCCTGGGAAAGATGGTGCTCAGGGAGGGGCTGCTGCCTTTTTGGCAGCCTGCCCCTCCCCCCAATAAAACCTTTTCTACCTCACCTCCACGGGCTCAGGCGTGTTTGCTGGGGCACAGGGAGAGGGTCTTGCCCCGCGTGCCGGTCCCCGCAGCCCCTCGAGGGCAGGCCCAGCCCCGGCTGCTAGGCACTGGGTGCCGCCACTCTGCCCGTCGCAAGCCAGCTCCCCGCGTGCCAGCCTCACCTGCCCTCCCTCCCTCCCTCCGTCCCCGGAGTATTTATGGCGCTGAATAATCGGGTGGATCCACCGTCTTCTCAGGCCACGGTAGTTTTTTCACTCCGCCATTGGAGCCTGGCAACCATTGAGCAACGTGCAGGCCAACTCCTGTAAGCGTGGCTGAGGCTACTCAGGCTCCAGCAGCCGGGGCCACGTTTACAGGGAGGCCGGCAAACGTTATCACCCACAGCCCCCTAGAGCCCCCAAGCCCCTTCCTTTCCTCCCCACAGCTCCCCATGACGCCACAGCTGCCACCTGCCTTCCCACTCCGCAGCCCCCGTGGCCCCCACGCCCCTCCTTTCATGCCACAGCCCCCCAGCCCATGCCCTTCTCCCTCCCCACGGTCCCCACGACCCCGGTCTCCCCCTCCTCCCCATGCTCCCATCCCTGGTAGCCCCACAGCCGCCTGGCCCCATCCGCAGCGCTGCTGGCCCCACGGCCCCCTTGCCGGTTGCACCCCATCCCTTACGGCCCATTCTAGCAATCTCTTAGCCGGTGGCCCTGTCCCCAGTGCCCATGGCCCTGCTGACCCCACAGCCACCGGCCGGCACAGCCCCGGCTGCGCCCTGCCACCTTCTCCAGCCGCTCGCAGCTTTCGCTGCCGAGGGGAAAGGCCCTGTCGGATGGAGGCCGGAGCGACCTGGCCTGCCCACTCCTGAACGCAGCGCTGCTGCACGCAGCCGCTCAAAGGGCCAGAGCTGAAGCACGTGGGGCGCTGCCTGCCTGCCGCGTGCCCCTGCTGTCCCAAAAGTGGATTCTTTGCCCGGCGTGCAATAGGCCGAGCATCACACCCTCGGGAGAGACGCTGAGTATTTAGTTCAGGTTTGCGCAAAGCTGGGTGCTCGGTGGTTTCCCACAAATCAAGCACGCCCTCATACAAAACGGCAGTGTATTTATCAGGTGACATGATTAGTATCAACCCGCCCAAATTTACACTTAGTGGTTAGTGATTAACATTTCGACACTATTGCTTTACTGGATTGAAATGAGCCTCGCTTGCTATGGAAATTAGCACGCGTGCTCCTTTCGGGTGGGGGGTGGGGGGGCAGCAAATCTCTTTGGTCCGGAATTGAGTCGGCGGTCGCGATCTCCCCTCGCCACATTTCCCTTTCACCCAGGTTCTGCAGTTTTATCAAACTGCACGCTTCTCTGGCCACCGGCCCGTCTTTGGCGCCAAGATGGTCCCTTTTATCGCTCCCTTTGCTCTTCTTCAAGCCTAGAGCCCTTCATTTCCCACAGTTGCTTACTTCTCCAAACGCTTTCGTATCTTTTAGCTCCCTCCCCAATTCCTTTCCCGAGGCACAAGTGGTTAGCACTTTTGCTAATTGGAAAATGGCTCTTTCTGCAAGACATCCCCCCCACCCCTTCCTCCTGGTGGCTCTAGAGAACTGCTAGCGCAAGACAACGCCATGTCTCCAACAGCCTTGGTGCTCAATGGTTGCTAAAACCACAAGGGAGAGCAGCGGTCGCTAAGACCGCAGGACCAGAGAGTACCAGGAGCGGGGGGGAGGGAGGAAGTCTTTCGAAGGCGGGACGCTCTTGCCTCCCCACACACATGGCCCGGGGGGCGGGACCTGGTAGCACTTCTCTGCGTTTGACTGGTCACCCGTCTGGATTCGACTGCTCTCTCAGCCACTGGCGGAACTGGGACGAGAGAAGGTTCCGGAGGGCCAGAGCCTGAAATCTCTCGAAAGGGACTCTCGCGCTGCCTTGGGCTCGCTCTCTCCACCAACTCCCCGTGTTGGCAGGTGTAGCGCTGCATCCAGGACTGGTGGTTCTCCTCTTCATTCCTCTTTCTCTCTCTCTCCCTCTCTTTCACTTCTCCTAAGGCTCTTGGGAGGCTGCAAGCACGGTGTCTAGCCGGGCTAGAGCAGAGGGCTAGTCTTTCTTTTTCCCCTTTCTGGGCTGTCGTTCCCCCCGGAGCTGGACGCCGGGTCCAAATGGGGGCTGGATGCTTGAGCCCTGGAGCTCTGGAGGTCATCTTGTCTCGTGCAACCGCCCGGCTCGAGGAGGGTCACCTAGCGCTGGTTGCCCAGCGTCCGCGGGCAGCAGCGTAACTGAGGAGGACGTTTTCCCCAGGATCTGGGGGCATCCGTCACTTCCCTGTGCCTGGCCTCGTGAGTCGCCCAGTCTCCCCTTGCCGTGGAGCAGCGGGGTAGCGAGTGGGCATGGCCCCGGGGCTGGAGAGGGGGGAGGGTGCCCAGGTGCCAGCCCAGCTGCCCGCATGATGCGCCCGTTGTTTTGCGGGGGGAAAAGCACTATGCCCAGCTGGTGGCCTGGCTGCGGGAGGATAAGCAGGAGAATGAGGTAGGGCCGAAAGGGCTGGGGGAGAGCGGGTGAGTGCCCACGGGCCCTGGGGCGGGGGGGTGGGAGGAGGGCGGCAGCGGGCCCAGGGACTCGGACCCTTCCTTCTCCCAGGTGCTGCGTCAAGAAATGAAGAAACTTGAAGAGGCACTGGAGGAGGAGGAGGAGGCGTGGTGAGTTGGGCCCCTGGCCCCACACGGCTGTCTCTGCAGCACCGGGAGCGAGGGGGCTGCCAGTGGTGGTGCTAGGCAATGGGGTGGGGGGAATACGCAGCCCGAGGTGTGACAGGGAAGCCCAGTCCCTGCCTGGGGTGCTGAATGTTTGGAAGGGGACCGCCCGCGTGGCCCCCCTGGAGGTCTAGAACTCCTCCAAGCGAGCCCTGTTGCCTGCACCAGCATCAGAGGAAGAAGGAAGCAGAGGCGCCGGGGACTGTGCTGCCAGAGGTGGGGGAAGCATAGCGGGTAAGGGGGAGAGCCTGTGCCAGCCCCTGCCCCGGCCAGCGTGGGTCTCCCTGGGGAGAGGGGTCCACGGAGGTGCCAGCCACGCAGGGGCTATACTCCTGTGCGAGGCGGAGGCCAGGGGCACCGTGCAACTCCAGCTGTCCTGACTGCGCAGCAGTGCTTGACAAGCGTCCTCGCTCTGCCTCGACCTGTAGCAAAGGGACACGCTGGCGAGAAGACGCGGCTTGGTTTATTGGCTGCAGTGAGGGTCCCCACTGGGTCCCCTGGGGTCCGGTCCCGGGCAGTGGGTGGGATGGGCCAGACACCTGCTGCAGCCGACGGGGCTCGCAAGTCCAGGCTGCTGGGGAGCTGCTGGCCGGCTGTGGGCTTTGCAGCGGGGAAGTGCTCGGCATCGGTTTTCCCTGGGCCGGGCTGTTTGCCGGGCTTGCGGAGTATCGTGTGCCACCCTGCGCGAGGGAGCAATGAGAGACGGCTGGGGAGGCAGCCCGTGGGGCTCTCGGAACGGCCCCGTAGGCATCCCGTAGGCAAGACGGGCTTGGGATGCATCCAGCCTGCCCTGTCTCCCATCCCTCTTGTGCCCCACAGGACACTCGGCCTGCTCTTGGTCGGCGGCTTCGCTCTGGCTGCTGCGGTGCTCTACGCCTCCTGCTACGACCCCAAACTCTTCTGCCGCCTGCTGTTGCATGTGCTGCCTGGGGAGACCTACCGCAACCTGGCATATGCCCTGGGAAAGATGGTGCTCAGGGAGGGGCTGCTGCCTTTTTGGCAGCCTGCCCCTCCCCCCAATAAAACCTTTTCTACCTCACCTCCACGGGCTCAGGCGTGTTTGCTGGGGCACAGGGAGAGGGTCTTGCCCCGCGTGCCGGTCCCCGCAGCCCCTCGAGGGCAGGCCCAGCCCCGGCTGCTAGGCACTGGGTGCCGCCACTCTGCCCGTCGCAAGCCAGCTCCCCGCGTGCCAGCCTCACCTGCCCTCCCTCCCTCCCTCCGTCCCCGGAGTATTTATGGCGCTGAATAATCGGGTGGATCCACCGTCTTCTCAGGCCACGGTAGTTTTTTCACTCCGCCATTGGAGCCTGGCAACCATTGAGCAACGTGCAGGCCAACTCCTGTAAGCGTGGCTGAGGCTACTCAGGCTCCAGCAGCCGGGGCCACGTTTACAGGGAGGCCGGCAAACGTTATCACCCACAGCCCCCTAGAGCCCCCAAGCCCCTTCCTTTCCTCCCCACAGCTCCCCATGACGCCACAGCTGCCACCTGCCTTCCCACTCCGCAGCCCCCGTGGCCCCCACGCCCCTCCTTTCATGCCACAGCCCCCCAGCCCATGCCCTTCTCCCTCCCCACGGTCCCCACGACCCCGGTCTCCCCCTCCTCCCCATGCTCCCATCCCTGGTAGCCCCACAGCCGCCTGGCCCCATCCGCAGCGCTGCTGGCCCCACGGCCCCCTTGCCGGTTGCACCCCATCCCTTACGGCCCATTCTAGCAATCTCTTAGCCGGTGGCCCTGTCCCCAGTGCCCATGGCCCTGCTGACCCCACAGCCACCGGCCGGCACAGCCCCGGCTGCGCCCTGCCACCTTCTCCAGCCGCTCGCAGCTTTCGCTGCCGAGGGGAAAGGCCCTGTCGGATGGAGGCCGGAGCGACCTGGCCTGCCCACTCCTGAACGCAGCGCTGCTGCACGCAGCCGCTCAAAGGGCCAGAGCTGAAGCACGTGGGGCGCTGCCTGCCTGCCGCGTGCCCCTGCTGTCCCAAAAGTGGATTCTTTGCCCGGCGTGCAATAGGCCGAGCATCACACCCTCGGGAGAGACGCTGAGTATTTAGTTCAGGTTTGCGCAAAGCTGGGTGCTCGGTGGTTTCCCACAAATCAAGCACGCCCTCATACAAAACGGCAGTGTATTTATCAGGTGACATGATTAGTATCAACCCGCCCAAATTTACACTTAGTGGTTAGTGATTAACATTTCGACACTATTGCTTTACTGGATTGAAATGAGCCTCGCTTGCTATGGAAATTAGCACGCGTGCTCCTTTCGGGTGGGGGGTGGGGGGGCAGCAAATCTCTTTGGTCCGGAATTGAGTCGGCGGTCGCGATCTCCCCTCGCCACATTTCCCTTTCACCCGGGTTCTGCAGTTTTATCAAACTGCACGCTTCTCTGGCCACCGGCCCGTCTTTGGCGCCAAGATGGTCCCTTTTATCGCTCCCTTTGCTCTTCTTCAAGGCTAGAGCCCTTCATTTCCCACAGTTGCTTACTTCTCCAAACGCTTTCGTATCTTTTAGCTCCCTCCCCAATTCCTTTCCCGAGGCACAAGTGGTTAGCACTTTTGCTAATTGGAAAATGGCTCTTTCTGCAAGACATCCCCCCCACCCCTTCCTCCTGGTGGCTCTAGAGAACTGCTAGCGCAAGACAACGCCATGTCTCCAACAGCCTTGGTGCTCAATGGTTGCTAAAACCACAAGGGAGAGCAGCGGTCGCTAAGACCGCAGGACCAGAGAGTACCAGGAGCGGGGGGGAGGGAGGAAGTCTTTCGAAGGCGGGACGCTCTTGCCTCCCCACACACATGGCCCGGGGGGCGGGACCTGGTAGCACTTCTCTGCGTTTGACTGGTCACCCGTCTGGATTCGACTGCTCTCTCAGCCACTGGCGGAACTGGGACGAGAGAAGGTTCCGGAGGGCCAGAGCCTGAAATCTCTCGAAAGGGACTCTCGCGCTGCCTTGGGCTCGCTCTCTCCACCAACTCCCCGTGTTGGCAGGTGTAGCGCTGGATCCAGGACTGGTGGTTCTCCTCTTCATTCCTCTTTCTCTCTCTCTCCCTCTCTTTCACTTCTCCTAAGGCTCTTGGGAGGCTGCAAGCACGGTGTCTAGCCGGGCTAGAGCAGAGGGCTAGTCTTTCTTTTTCCCCTTTCTGGGCTGTCGTTCCCCCCGGAGCTGGACGCCGGGTCCAAATGGGGGCTGGATGCTTGAGCCCTGGAGCTCTGGAGGTCATCTTGTCTCGTGCAACCGCCCGGCTCGAGGAGGGTCACCTAGCGCTGGTTGCCCAGCGTCCGCGGGCAGCAGCGTAACTGAGGAGGACGTTTTCCCCAGGATCTGGGGGCATCCGTCACTTCCCTGTGCCTGGCCTCGTGAGTCGCCCAGTCTCCCCTTGCCGTGGAGCAGCGGGGTAGCGAGTGGGCATGGCCCCGGGGCTGGAGAGGGGGGAGGGTGCCCAGGTGCCAGCCCAGCTGCCCGCATGATGCGCCCGTTGTTTTGCGGGGGGAAAAGCACTATGCCCAGCTGGTGGCCTGGCTGCGGGAGGATAAGCAGGAGAATGAGGTAGGGCCGAAAGGGCTGGGGGAGAGCGGGTGAGTGCCCACGGGCCCTGGGGCGGGGGGGTGGGAGGAGGGCGGCAGCGGGCTCAGGGACTCGGACCCTTCCTTCTCCCAGGTGCTGCGTCAAGAAATGAAGAAACTTGAAGAGGCACTGGAGGAGGAGGAGGAGGCGTGGTGAGTTGGGCCCCTGGCCCCACACGGCTGTCTCTGCAGCACCGGGAGCGAGGGGGCTGCCAGTGGTGGTGCTAGGCAATGGGGTGGGGGGAATACGCAGCCCGAGGTGTGACAGGGAAGCCCAGTCCCTGCCTGGGGTGCTGAATGTTTGGAAGGGGACCGCCCGCGTGGCCCCCCTGGAGGTCTAGAACTCCTCCAAGCGAGCCCTGTTGCCTGCACCAGCATCAGAGGAAGAAGGAAGCAGAGGCGCCGGGGACTGTGCTGCCAGAGGTGGGGGAAGCATAGCGGGTAAGGGGGAGAGCCTGTGCCAGCCCCTGCCCCGGCCAGCGTGGGTCTCCCTGGGGAGAGGGGTCCACGGAGGTGCCAGCCACGCAGGGGCTATACTCCTGTGCGAGGCGGAGGCCAGGGGCACCGTGCAACTCCAGCTGTCCTGACTGCGCAGCAGTGCTTGACAAGCGTCCTCGCTCTGCCTCGACCTGTAGCAAAGGGACACGCTGGCGAGAAGACGCGGCTTGGTTTATTGGCTGCAGTGAGGGTCCCCACTGGGTCCCCTGGGGTCCGGTCCCGGGCAGTGGGTGGGATGGGCCAGACACCTGCTGCAGCCGACGGGGCTCGCAAGTCCAGGCTGCTGGGGAGCTGCTGGCCGGCTGTGGGCTTTGCAGCGGGGAAGTGCTCGGCATCGGTTTTCCCTGGGCCGGGCTGTTTGCCGGGCTTGCGGAGTATCGTGTGCCACCCTGCGCGAGGGAGCAATGAGAGACGGCTGGGGAGGCAGCCCGTGGGGCTCTCGCAACGGCCCCGTAGGCATCCCGTAGGCAAGACGGGCTTGGGATGCATCCAGCCTGCCCTGTCTCCCATCCCTCTTGTGCCCCACAGGACACTCGGCCTGCTCTTGGTCGGCGGCTTCGCTCTGGCTGCTGCGGTGCTCTACGCCTCCTGCTACGACCCCAAACTCTTCTGCCGCCTGCTGTTGCATGTGCTGCCTGGGGAGACCTACCGCAACCTGGCATATGCCCTGGGAAAGATGGTGCTCAGGGAGGGGCTGCTGCCTTTTTGGCAGCCTGCCCCTCCCCCCAATAAAACCTTTTCTACCTCACCTCCACGGGCTCAGGCGTGTTTGCTGGGGCACAGGGAGAGGGTCTTGCCCCGCGTGCCGGTCCCCGCAGCCCCTCGAGGGCAGGCCCAGCCCCGGCTGCTAGGCACTGGGTGCCGCCACTCTGCCCGTCGCAAGCCAGCTCCCCGCGTGCCAGCCTCACCTGCCCTCCCTCCCTCCCTCCGTCCCCGGAGTATTTATGGCGCTGAATAATCGGGTGGATCCACCGTCTTCTCAGGCCACGGTAGTTTTTTCACTCCGCCATTGGAGCCTGGCAACCCTTGAGCAACGTGCAGGCCAACTCCTGTAAGCGTGGCTGAGGCTACTCAGGCTCCAGCAGCCGGGGCCACGTTTACAGGGAGGCCGGCAAACGTTATCACCCACAGCCCCCTAGAGCCCCCAAGCCCCTTCCTTTCCTCCCCACAGCTCCCCATGACGCCACAGCTGCCACCTGCCTTCCCACTCCGCAGCCCCCGTGGCCCCCACGCCCCTCCTTTCATGCCACAGCCCCCCAGCCCATGCCCTTCTCCCTCCCCACGGTCCCCACGACCCCGGTCTCCCCCTCCTCCCCATGCTTCCATCCCTGGTAGCCCCACAGCCGCCTGGCCCCATCCGCAGCGCTGCTGGCCCCACGGACCCGTTGCCGGTTGCACCCCATCCCTTACGGCCCATTCGAGCAATCTCTTAGCCGGTGGCCCTGTCCCCAGTGCCCATGGCCCTGCTGACCCCACAGCCACCGGCCGGCACAGCCCCGGCTGCGCCCTGCCACCTTCTCCAGCCGCTCGCAGCTTTCGCTGCCGAGGGGAAAGGCCCTGTCGGATGGAGGCCGGAGCGACCTGGCCTGCCCACTCCTGAACGCAGCGCTGCTGCACGCAGCCGCTCAAAGGGCCAGAGCTGAAGCACGTGGGGCACTGCCTGCCTGCCGCGTGCCCCTGCTGTCCCAAAAGCGGATTCTTTGCCCGGCGTGCAATAGGCCGAGCATCACACCCTCGGGAGAGACACCGAGTATTTAGTTCAGGTTTGCGCAAAGCTGGGTGCTCGGTGGTTTCCCACAAATCAAGCACGCCCTCATACAAAACGGCAGTGTATTTATCAGGTGACATGATTAGTATCAACCCGCCCAAATTTACACTTAGTGGTTAGTGATTAACATTTCGACACTATTGCTTTACTGGATTGAAACGAGCCTCGCTTGCTATGGAAATTAGCACGCGTGCTCCTTTCGGGTGGGGGGTGGGGGGGCAGCAAATCTCTTTGGTCCGGAATTGAGTCGGCGGTCGCGATCTCCCCTCGCCACATTTCCCTTTCACCCAGGTTCTGCAGTTTTATCAAACTGCACGCTTCTCTGGCCACCGGCCCGTCTTTGGCGCCAAGATGGTCCCTTTTATCGCTCCCTTTGCTCTTCTTCAAGCCTAGAGCCCTTCATTTCCCACAGTTGCTTACTTCTCCAAACGCTTTCGTATCTTTTAGCTCCCTCCCCAATTCCTTTCCCGAGGCACGAGTGGTTAGCACTTTTGCTAATTGGAAAATGGCTCTTTCTGCAAGACATCCCCCCCACCCCTTCCTCCTGGTGTCTCTAGAGAACTGCTAGCGCAAGACAACGCCATGTCTCCAACAGCCTTGGTGCTCAATGGTTGCTAAAACCACAAGGGAGAGCAGCGGTCGCTAAGACCGCGGGACCAGAGAGTACCAGGAGCGGGGGGGAGGGAGGAAGTCTTTCGAAGGCGGGACGCTCTTGCCTCCCCACACACATGGCCCGGGGGGCGGGACCTGGTAGCACTTCTCTGCGTTTGACTGGTCACCCGTCTGGATTCGACTGCTCTCTCAGCCACTGGCGGAACTGGGACGAGAGAAGGTTCCGGAGGGCCAGAGCCTGAAATCTCTCGAAAGGGACTCTCGCGCTGCCTTGGGCTCGCTCTCTCCACCAACTCCCCGTGTTGGCAGGTGTAGCGCTGGATCCAGGACTGGTGGTTCTCCTCTTCATTCCTCTTTCTCTCTCTCTCTCCCTCTCTTTCGCTTCTCCTAAGGCTCTTGGGAGGCTGCAAGCACGGTGTCTAGCCGGGCTAGAGCAGAGGGCTAGTCTTTCTTTTTCCCCTTTCTGGGCTGTCGTTCCCCCCGGAGCTGGACGCCGGGTCCAAATGGGGGCTGGATGCTTGAGCCCTGGAGCTCTGGAGGTCATCTTGTCTCGTGCAACCGCCCGGCTCGAGGAGGGTCACCTAGCGCTGGTTGCCCAGCGTCCGCGGGCAGCAGCGTAACTGAGGAGGACGTTTTCCCCAGGATCTGGGGGCATCCGTCACTTCCCTGTGCCTGGCCTCGTGAGTCGCCCAGTCTCCCCTTGCCGTGGAGCAGCGGGGTAGCGAGTGGGCATGGCCCCGGGGCTGGAGAGGGGGGAGGGTGCCCAGGTGCCAGCCCAGCTGCCCGCATGATGCGCCCGTTGTTTTGCAGGGGGAAAAGCACTATGCCCAGCTGGTGGCCTGGCTGTGGGAGGATAAGCAGGAGAATGAGGTAGGGCCGAAAGGGCTGGGGGAGAGCGGGTGAGTGCCCACGGGCCCTGGGGCGGGGGGGTGGGAGGAGGGCGGCAGCGGGCCCAGGGACTCGGACCCTTCCTTCTCCCAGGTGCTGCGTCAAGAAATGAAGAAACTTGAAGAGGCACTGGAGGAGGAGGAGGAGGCATGGTGAGTTGGGCCCCTGGCCCCACACGGCTGTCTCTGCAGCACCGGGAGCGAGGGGGCTGCCAGTGCTGGTGCTAGGCAATGGGGTGGGGGGAATACGCAGCCCGAGGTGTGACAGGGAAGCCCAGTCCCTGCCTGGGGTGCTGAATGTTTGGAAGGGGACCGACCGCGTGGCCCCCCTGGAGGTCTAGAACTCCTCCAAGCGAGCCCTGTTGCCTGCACCAGCATCAGAGGAAGAAGGAAGCAGAGGCGCCGGGGACTGTGCTGCCAGAGGTGGGGGAAGCATAGCGGGTAAGGGGGAGAGCCTGTGCCAGCCCCTGCCCCGGCCAGCGTGGGTCTCCCTGGGGAGAGGGGTCCACGGAGGTGCCAGCCACGCAGGGGCTATACTCCTGCGCGAGGCGGAGGCCAGGGGCACCGTGCAACTCCAGCTGTCCTGACTGCGCAGCAGTGCTTGACAAGCGTCCTCGCTCTGCCTCGACCTGTAGCAAAGGGACACGCTGGCGAGAAGACGCGGCTTGGTTTATTGGCTGCAGTGAGGGTCCCCACTGGGGCCCCTGGGGTCCGGTCCCGGGCAGTGGGTGGGATGGGCCAGACACCTGCTGCAGCCGACGGGGCTCGCAAGTCCAGGCTGCTGGGGAGCTGCTGGCCGGCTGTGGGCTTTGCAGCGGGGAAGTGCTCGGCATCGGTTTTCCCTGGGCCGGGCTGTTTGCCGGGCTTGCGGAGTATCGTGTCCCACCCTGTGCGAGGGAGCAATGAGAGACGGCTGGGGAGGCAGCCCGTGGGGCTCTCGGAACGGCCCCGTAGGCATCCCGTAGGCAAGACGGGCTTGGGATGCATCCAGCCTGCCCTGTCTCCCATCCCTCTTGTGCCCCACAGGACACTCGGCCTGCTCTTGGTCGGCGGCTTCGCTCTGGCTGCTGCGGTGCTCTACGCCTCCTGCTACGACCCCAAACTCTTCTGCCGCCTGCTGTTGCATGTGCTGCCTGGGGAGACCTACCGCAACCTGGCATATGCCCTGGGAAAGATGGTGCTCAGGGAGGGGCTGCTGCCTTTTTGGCAGCCTGCCCCTCCCCCCAATAAAACCTTTTCTACCTCACCTCCACGGGCTCAGGCGTGTTTGCTGGGGCACAGGGAGAGGGTCTTGCCCCGCGTGCCGGTCCCCGCAGTCCCTCGAGGGCAGGCCCAGCCCCGGCTGCTAGGCACTGGGTGCCGCCACTCTGCCTGTCGCAAGCCAGCTCCCCGCGTGCCAGCCTCACCTGCCCTCCCTCCCTCCCTCCGTCCCCGGAGTATTTATGGCGCTGAATAATCGGGTGGATCCACCGTCTTCTCAGGCCACGGTAGTTTTTTCACTCCGCCATTGGAGCCTGGCAACCATTGAGCAACGTGCAGGCCAACTCCTGTAAGCGTGGCTGAGGCTACTCAGGCTCCAGCAGCCGGGGCCACGTTTACAGGGAGGCCGGCAAACGTTATCACCCACAGCCCCCTAGAGCCCCCAAGCCCCTTCCTTTCCTCCCCACAGCTCCCCATGACGCCACAGCTGCCACCTGCCTTCCCACTCCGCAGCCCCCGTGGCCCCCACGCCCCTCCTTTCATGCCACAGCCCCCCAGCCCATGCCCTTCTCCCTCCCCACGGTCCCCACGACCCCGGTCTGCCCCTCTTCCCCATGCTTCCATCCCTGGTAGCCCCACAGCCGCCTGGCCCCATCCGCAGCGCTGCTGGCCCCACGGCCCCCTTGCCGGTTGCACCCCATCCCTTACGGCCCATTCGAGCAATCTCTTAGCCGGTGGCCCTGTCCCCAGTGCCCATGGCCCTGCTGACCCCACAGCCACCGGCCGGCACAGCCCCGGCTGCGCCCTGCCACCTTCTCCAGCCGCTCGCAGCTTTCGCTGCCGAGGGGAAAGGCCCTGTCGGATGGAGGCCGGAGCGACCTGGCCTGCCCACTCCTGAACGCAGCGCTGCTGCACGCAGCCGCTCAAAGGGCCAGAGCTGAAGCACGTGGGGCGCTGCCTGCCTGCCGCGTGCCCCTGCTGTCCCAAAAGCGGATTCTTTGCCCGGCGTGCAATAGGCCGAGCATCACACCCTCGGGAGAGACGCCGAGTATTTAGTTCAGGTTTGCGCAAAGCTGGGTGCTCGGTGGTTTCCCACAAATCAAGCACGCCCTCATACAAAACTGCAGCGTATTTATCAGGTGACATGATTAGTATCAACCCGCCCAAATTTACACTTAGTGGTTAGTGATTAACATTTCGACACTATTGCTTTACTGGATTGAAATGAGCCTCGCTTGCTATGGAAATTAGCACGCGTGCTCCTTTCGGGTGGGGGGTGGGGGGGCAGCAAATCTCTTTGGTCCGGAATTGAGTCGGCGGTCGCGATCTCCCCTCGCCACATTTCCCTTTCACCCAGGTTCTGCAGTTTTATCAAACTGCATGCTTCTCTGGCCACCGGCCCGTCTTTGGCGCCAAGATGGTCCCTTTTATCGCTCCCTTTGCTCTTCTTCAAGCCTAGAGCCCTTCATTTCCCACAGTTGCTTACTTCTCCAAACGCTTTCGTATCTTTTAGCTCCCTCCCCAATTCCTTTCCTGAGGCACAAGTGGTTAGCACTTTTGCTAATTGGAAAATGGCTCTTTCTGCAAGACATCCCCCCCACCCCTTCCTCCTGGTGGCTCTAGAGAACTGCTAGCGCAAGACAACGCCATGTCTCCAACAGCCTTGGTGCTCAATGGTTGCTAAAACCACAAGGGAGAGCAGCGGTCGCTAAGACCGCAGGACCAGAGAGTACCAGGAGCGGGGGGGAGGGAGGAAGTCTTTCGAAGGCGGGACGCTCTTGCCTCCCCACACACATGGCCCGGGGGGCGGGACCTGGTAGCACTTCTCTGCGTTTGACTGGTCACCCGTCTGGATTCGACTGCTCTCTCAGCCACTGGCGGAACTGGGACGAGAGAAGGTTCCGGAGGGCCAGAGCCTGAAATCTCTAAACAGGGACTCTCGCGCTGCCTTGGGCTCGCTCTCTCCACCAACTCCCCGTGTTGGCAGGTGTAGCGCTGGATCCAGGACTGGTGGTTCTCCTCTTTATTCCTCTTTCTCTCTCTCTCTCCCTCTCTTTCGCTTCTCCTAAGGCTCTTGGGAGGCTGCAAGCACGGTGTCTAGCCGGGCTAGAGCAGAGGGCTAGTCTTTCTTTTTCCCCTTTCTGGGCTGTCGTTCCCCCCGGAGCTGGACGCCGGGTCCAAATGGGGGCTGGATGCTTGAGCCCTGGAGCTCTGGAGGTCATCTTGTCTCGTGCAACCGCCCGGCTCGAGGAGGGTCACCTAGCGCTGGTTGCCCAGCGTCCGCGGGCAGCAGCGTAACTGAGGAGGAGGTTTTCCCCAGGATCTGGGGGCATCCGTCACTTCCCTGTGCCTGGCCTCGTGAGTCGCCCAGTCTCCCCTTGCCGTGGAGCAGCGGGGTAGCGAGTGGGCATGGCCCCGGGGCTGGAGAGGGGGGAGGGTGCCCAGGTGCCAGCCCAGCTGCCCGCATGATGCGCCCGTTGTTTTGCAGGGGGAAAAGCACTATGCCCAGCTGGTGGCCTGGCTGCGGGAGGATAAGCAGGAGAATGAGGTAGGGCCGAAAGGGCTGGGGGAGAGCGGGTGAGTGCCCACGGGCCCTGGGGCGGGGGGGTGGGAGGAGGGCGGCAGCGGGCCCAGGGACTCGGACCCTTCCTTCTCCCAGGTGCTGCGTCAAGAAATGAAGAAACTTGAAGAGGCACTGGAGGAGGAGGAGGAGGCATGGTGAGTTGGGCCCCTGGCCCCACACGGCCGTCTCTGCAGCACCGGGAGCGAGGGGGCTGCCAGTGCTGGTGCTAGGCAATGGGGTGGGGGGAATACGCAGCCCGAGGTGTGACAGGGAAGCCCAGTCCCTGCCTGGGGTGCTGAATGTTTGGAAGGGGACCGACCGCGTGGCCCCCCTGGAGGTCTAGAACTCCTCCAAGCACGCCCTGTTGCCTGCACCAGCATCAGAGGAAGAAGGAAGCAGAGGCGCCGGGGACTGTGCTGCCAGAGGTGGGGGAAGCATAGCGGGTAAGGGGGAGAGCCTGTGCCAGCCCCTGCCCCGGCCAGCGTGGGTCTCCCTGGGGAGAGGGGTCCACGGAGGTGCCAGCCACGCAGGGGCTATACTCCTGCGCGAGGCGGAGGCCAGGGGCACCGTGCAACTCCAGCTGTCCTGACTGCGCAGCAGTGCTTGACAAGCGTCCTCGCTCTGCCTCGACCTGTAGCAAAGGGACACGCTGGCGAGAAGACGCGGCTTGGTTTATTGGCTGCAGTGAGGGTCCCCACTGGGTCCCCTGGGGTCCGGTCCCGGGCAGTGGGTGGGATGGGCCAGACACCTGCTGCAGCCGACGGGGCTCGCAAGTCCAGGCTGCTGGGGAGCTGCTGGCCGGCTGTGGGCTTTGCAGCGGGGAAGTGCTCGGCATCGGTTTTCCCTGGGCCGGGCTGTTTGCCGGGCTTGCGGAGTATCGTGTGCCACCCTGCGCGAGGGAGCAATGAGAGACGGCTGGGGAGGCAGCCCGTGGGGCTCTCGGAACGGCCCCGTAGGCATCCCGTAGGCAAGACGGGCTTGGGATGCATCCAGCCTGCCCTGTCTCCCATCCCTCTTGTGCCCCACAGGACACTCGGCCTGCTCTTGGTCGGCGGCTTCGCTCTGGCTGCTGCGGTGCTCTACGCCTCCTGCTACGACCCCAAACTCTTCTGCCGCCTGCTGTTGCATGTGCTGCCTGGGGAGACCTACCGCAACCTGGCATATGCCCTGGGAAAGATGGTGCTCAGGGAGGGGCTGCTGCCTTTTTGGCAGCCTGCCCCTCCCCCCAATAAAACCTTTTCTACCTCACCTCCACGGGCTCAGGCGTGTTTGCTGGGGCACAGGGAGAGGGTCTTGCCCCGCGTGCCGGTCCCCGCAGCCCCTCGAGGGCAGGCCCAGCCCCGGCTGCTAGGCACTGGGTGCCGCCACTCTGCCCGTCGCAAGCCAGCTCCCCGTGTGCCAGCCTCACCTGCCCTCCCTCCCTCCCTCCGTCCCCGGAGTATTTATGGCGCTGAATAATCGGGTGGATCCACCGTCTTCTCAGGCCACGGTAGTTTTTTCACTCCGCCATTGGAGCCTGGCAACCATTGAGCAACGTGCAGGCCAACTCCTGTAAGCGTGGCTGAGGCTACTCAGGCTCCAGCAGCCGGGGCCACGTTTACAGGGAGGCCGGCAAACGTTATCACCCACAGCCCCCTAGAGCCCCCAAGCCCCTTCCTTTCCTCCCCACAGCTCCCCATGACGCCACAGCTGCCACCTGCCTTCCCACTCCGCAGCCCCCGTGGCCCCCACGCCCCTCCTTTCATGCCACAGCCCCCCAGCCCATGCCCTTCTCCCTCCCCACGGTCCCCACGACCCCGGTCTCCCCCTCCTCCCCATGCTCCCATCCCTGGTAGCCCCACAGCCGCCTGGCCCCATCCGCAGCGCTGCTGGCCCCACGGCCCCCTTGCCGGTTGCACCCCATCCCTTACGGCCCATTCGAGCAATCTCTTAGCCGGTGGCCCTGTCCCCAGTGCCCATGGCCCTGCTGACCCCACAGCCACCGGCCGGCACAGCCCCGGCTGCGCCCTGCCACCTTCTCCAGCCGCTCGCAGCTTTCGCTGCCGAGGGGAAAGGCCCTGTCGGATGGAGGCCGGAGCGACCTGGCCTGCCCACTCCTGAACGCAGCGCTGCTGCACGCAGCCGCTCAAAGGGCCAGAGCTGAAGCACGTGGGGCGCTGCCTGCCTGCCGCGTGCCCCTGCTGTCCCAAAAGCGGATTCTTTGCCCGGCGTGCAATAGGCCGAGCATCACACCCTCGGGAGAGACGCTGAGTATTTAGTTCAGGTTTGCGCAAAGCTGGGTGCTCGGTGGTTTCCCACAAATCAAGCACGCCCTCATACAAAACTGCAGTGTATTTATCAGGTGACGTGATTAGTATCAACCCGCCCAAATTTACACTTAGTGGTTAGTGATTAACATTTCGACACTATTGCTTTACTGGATTGAAATGAGCCTCGCTTGCTATGGAAATTAGCACGCGTGCTCCTTTCGGGTGGGGGGTGGGGGGGCAGCAAATCTCTTTGGTCTGGAATTGAGTCGGCGGTCGCGATCTCCCCTCGCCACATTTCCCTTTCACCCAGGTTCTGCAGTTTTATCAAACTGCACGCTTCTCTGGCCACCGGCCCGTCTTTGGCGCCAAGATGGTCCCTTTTATCGCTCCCTTTGCTCTTCTTCAAGCCTAGAGCCCTTCATTTCCCACAGTTGCTTACTTCTCCAAACGCTTTCGTATCTTTTAGCTCCCTCCCCAATTCCTTTCCCGAGGCACGAGTGGTTAGCACTTTTGCTAATTGGAAAATGGCTCTTTCTGCAAGACATCCCCCCCACCCCTTCCTCCTGGTGGCTCTAGAGAACTGCTAGCGCAAGACAACGCCATGTCTCCAACAGCCTTGGTGCTCAATGGTTGCTAAAACCACAAGGGAGAGCAGCGGTCGCTAAGACCGCAGGACCAGAGAGTACCAGGAGCGGGGGGGAGGGAGGAAGTCTTTCGAAGGCGGGATGCTCTTGCCTCCCCACACACATGGCCCGGGGGGCGGGACCTGGTAGCACTTCTCTGCGTTTGACTGGTCACCCGTCTGGATTCGACTGCTCTCTCAGCCACTGGCGGAACTGGGACGAGAGAAGGTTCCGGAGGGCCAGAGCCTGAAATCTCTCGAAAGGGACTCTCGCGCTGCCTTGGGCTCGCTCTCTCCACCAACTCCCCGTGTTGGCAGGTGTAGCGCTGGATCCAGGACTGGTGGTTCTCCTCTTCATTCCTCTTTCTCTCTCTCTCTCCCTCTCTTTCGCTTCTCCTAAGGCTCTTGGGAGGCTGCAAGCACGGTGTCTAGCCGGGCTAGAGCAGAGGGCTAGTCTTTCTTTTTCCCCTTTCTGGGCTGTCGTTCCCCCCGGAGCTGGACGCCGGGTCCAAATGGGGGCTGGATGCTTGAGCCCTGGAGCTCTGGAGGTCATCTTGTCTCGTGCAACCGCCCGGCTCGAGGAGGGTCACCTAGCGCTGGTTGCCCAGCGTCCGCGGGCAGCAGCGTAACTGAGGAGGACGTTTTCCCCAGGATCTGGGGGCATCCGTCACTTCCCTGTGCCTGGCCTCGTGAGTCGCCCAGTCTCCCCTTGCCGTGGAGCAGCGGGGTAGCGAGTGGGCATGGCCCCGGGGCTGGAGAGGGGTGAGGGTGCCCAGGTGCCAGCCCAGCTGCCCGCATGATGCGCCCGTTGTTTTGCAGGGGGAAAAGCACTATGCCCAGCTGGTGGCCTGGCTGTGGGAGGATAAGCAGGAGAATGAGGTAGGGCCGAAAGGGCTGGGGGAGAGCGGGTGAGTGCCCACGGGCCCTGGGGCGGGGGGGTGGGAGGAGGGCGGCAGCGGGCCCAGGGACTCGGACCCTTCCTTCTCCCAGGTGCTGCGTCAAGAAATGAAGAAACTTGAAGAGGCACTGGAGGAGGAGGAGGAGGCATGGTGAGTTGGGCCCCTGGCCCCACACGGCCGTCTCTGCAGCACCGGGAGCGAGGGGGCTGCCAGTGGTGGTGCTAGGCAATGGGGTGGGGGGAATACGCAGCCCGAGGTGTGACAGGGAAGCCCAGTCCCTGCCTGGGGTGCTGAATGTTTGGAAGGGGACCGACCGCGTGGCCCCCCTGGAGGTCTAGAACTCCTCCAAGCACGCCCTGTTGCCTGCACCAGCATCAGAGGAAGAAGGAGGCAGAGGCGCCGGGGACTGTGCTGCCAGAGGTGGGGGAAGCATAGCGGGTAAGGGGGAGAGCCTGTGCCAGCCCCTGCCCCGGCCAGCGTGGGTCTCCCTGGGGAGAGGGGTCCACGGAGGTGCCAGCCACGCAGGGGCTATACTCCTGCGCGAGGCGGAGGCCAGGGGCACCGTGCAACTCCAGCTGTCCTGACTGCGCAGCAGTGCTTGACAAGCGTCCTCGCTCTGCCTCGACCTGTAGCAAAGGGACACGCTGGCGAGAAGACGCGGCTTGGTTTATTGGCTGCAGTGAGGGTCCCCACTGGGGCCCCTGGGGTCCGGTCCCGGGCAGTGGGTGGGATGGGCCAGACACCTGCTGCAGCCGACGGGGCTCGCAAGTCCAGGCTGCTGGGGAGCTGCTGGCCGGCTGTGGGCTTTGCAGCGGGGAAGTGCTCGGCATCGGTTTTCCCTGGGCCGGGCTGTTTGCCGGGCTTGCGGAGTATCGTGTCCCACCCTGCGCGAGGGAGCAATGAGAGACGGCTGGGGAGGCAGCCCGTGGGGCTCTCGGAACGGCCCCGTAGGCATCCCGTAGGCAAGACGGGCTTGGGATGCATCCAGCCTGCCCTGTCTCCCATCCCTCTTGTGCCCCACAGGACACTCGGCCTGCTCTTGGTCGGCGGCTTCGCTCTGGCTGCTGCGGTGCTCTACGCCTCCTGCTACGACCCCAAACTCTTCTGCCGCCTGCTGTTGCATGTGCTGCCTGGGGAGACCTACCGCAACCTGGCATATGCCCTGGGAAAGATGGTGCTCAGGGAGGGGCTGCTGCCTTTTTGGCAGCCTGCCCCTCCCCCCAATAAAACCTTTTCTACCTCACCTCCACGGGCTCAGGCGTGTTTGCTGGGGCACAGGGAGAGGGTCTTGCCCCGCGTGCCGGTCCCCGCAGCCCCTCGAGGGCAGGCCCAGCCCCGGCTGCTAGGCACTGGGTGCCGCCACTCTGCCCGTCGCAAGCCAGCTCCCCGCGTGCCAGCCTCACCTGCCCTCCCTCCCTCCCTCCGTCCCCGGAGTATTTATGGCGCTGAATAATCGGGTGGATCCACCGTCTTCTCAGGCCACGGTAGTTTTTTCACTCCGCCATTGGAGCCTGGCAACCATTGAGCAACGTGCAGGCCAACTCCTGTAAGCGTGGCTGAGGCTACTCAGGCTCCAGCAGCCGGGGCCACGTTTACAGGGAGGCTGGCAAACGTTATCACCCACAGCCCCCTAGAGCCCCCAAGCCCCTTCCTTTCCTCCCCACAGCTCCCCATGACGCCACAGCTGCCACCTGCCTTCCCACTCCGCAGCCCCCGTGGCCCCCACGCCCCTCCTTTCATGCCACAGCCCCCCAGCCCATGCCCTTCTCCCTCCCCACGGTCCCCACGACCCCGGTCTCCCCCTCCTCCCCATGCTTCCATCCCTGGTAGCCCCACAGCCGCCTGGCCCCATCCGCAGCGCTGCTGGCCCCACGGACCCGTTGCCGGTTGCACCCCATCCCTTACGGCCCATTCTAGCAATCTCTTAGCCGGTGGCCCTGTCCCCAGTGCCCATGGCCCTGCTGACCCCACAGCCACCGGCCGGCACAGCCCCGGCTGCGCCCTGCCACCTTCTCCAGCTGCTCGCAGCTTTCGCTGCCGAGGGGAAAGGCCCTGTCGGATGGAGGCCGGAGCGACCTGGCCTGCCCACTCCTGAACGCAGCGCTGCTGCACGCAGCCGCTCAAAGGGCCAGAGCTGAAGCACGTGGGGCGCTGCCTGCCTGCCGCGTGCCCCTGCTGTCCCAAAAGCGGATTCTTTGCCCGGCGTGCAATAGGCCGAGCATCACACCCTCGGGAGAGACACCGAGTATTTAGTTCAGGTTTGCGCAAAGCTGGGTGCTCGGTGGTTTCCCACAAATCAAGCACGCCCTCATACAAAACTGCAGCGTATTTATCAGGTGACATGATTAGTATCAACCCGCCCAAATTTACACTTAGTGGTTAGTGATTAACATTTCGACACTATTGCTTTACTGGATTGAAATGAGCCTCGCTTGCTATGGAAATTAGCACGCGTGCTCCTTTCGGGTGGGGGGTGGGGGGGCAGCAAATCTCTTTGGTCCGGAATTGAGTCGGCGGTCGCGATCTCCCCTCGCCACATTTCCCTTTCACCCAGGTTCTGCAGTTTTATCAAACTGCACGCTTCTCTGGCCACCGGCCCGTCTTTGGCGCCAAGATGGTCCCTTTTATCGCTCCCTTTGCTCTTCTTCAAGCCTAGAGCCCTTCATTTCCCACAGTTGCTTACTTCTCCAAACGCTTTCGTATCTTTTAGCTCCCTCCCCAATTCCTTTCCCGAGGCACGAGTGGTTAGCACTTTTGCTAATTGGAAAATGGCTCTTTCTGCAAGACATCCCCCCCACCCCTTCCTCCTGGTGGCTCTAGAGAACTGCTAGCGCAAGACAACGCCATGTCTCCAACAGCCTTGGTGCTCAATGGTTGCTAAAACCACAAGGGAGAGCAGCGGTCGCTAAGACCGCAGGACCAGAGAGTACCAGGAGCGGGGGGGAGGGAGGAAGTCTTTCGAAGGCGGGACGCTCTTGCCTCCCCACACACATGGCCCGGGGGGCGGGACCTGGTAGCACTTCTCTGCGTTTGACTGGTCACCCGTCTGGATTCGACTGCTCTCTCAGCCACTGGCGGAACTGGGACGAGAGAAGGTTCCGGAGGGCCAGAGCCTGAAATCTCTCGAAAGGGACTCTCGCGCTGCCTTGGGCTCGCTCTCTCCACCAACTCCCCGTGTTGGCAGGTGTAGCGCTGGATCCGGGACTGGTGGTTCTCCTCTTCATTCCTCTTTCTCTCTCTCTCTCCCTCTCTTTCGCTTCTCCTAAGGCTCTTGGGAGGCTGCAAGCACGGTGTCTAGCCGGGCTAGAGCAGAGGGCTAGTCTTTCTTTTTCCCCTTTCTGGGCTGTCGTTCCCCCCGGAGCTGGACGCCGGGTCCAAATGGGGGCTGGATGCTTGAGCCCTGGAGCTCTGGAGGTCATCTTGTCTCGTGCAACCGCCCGGCTCGAGGAGGGTCACCTAGCGCTGGTTGCCCAGCGTCCGCGGGCAGCAGCGTAACTGAGGAGGACGTTTTCCCCAGGATCTGGGGGCATCCGTCACTTCCCTGTGCCTGGCCTCGTGAGTCGCCCAGTCTCCCCTTGCCGTGGAGCAGCGGGGTAGCGAGTGGGCATGGCCCCGGGGCTGGAGAGGGGGGAGGGTGCCCAGGTGCCAGCCCAGCTGCCCGCATGATGCGCCCGTTGTTTTGCAGGGGGGAAAGCACTATGCCCAGCTGGTGGCCTGGCTGCGGGAGGATAAGCAGGAGAATGAGGTAGGGCTGAAAGGGCTGGGGGAGAGCGGGTGAGTGCCCACGGGCCCTGGGGCGGGGGGGTGGGAGGAGGGCGGCAGCGGGCTCAGGGACTCGGACCCTTCCTTCTCCCAGGTGCTGCGTCAAGAAATGAAGAAACTTGAAGAGGCACTGGAGGAGGAGGAGGAGGAGGCATGGTGAGTTGGGCCCCTGGCCCCACACGGCCGTCTCTGCAGCACCGGGAGCGAGGGGGCTGCCAGTGGTGGTGCTAGGCAATGGGGTGGGGGGAATACGCAGCCCGAGGTGTGACAGGGAAGCCCAGTCCCTGCCTGGGGTGCTGAATGTTTGGAAGGGGACCGCCCGCGTGGCCCCCCTGGAGGTCTAGAACTCCTCCAAGCGAGCCCTGTTGCCTGCACCAGCATCAGAGGAAGAAGGAGGCAGAGGCGCCGGGGACTGTGCTGCCAGAGGTGGGGGAAGCATAGCGGGTAAGGGGGAGAGCCTGTGCCAGCCCCTGCCCCGGCCAGCGTGGGTCTCCCTGGGGAGAGGGGTCCACGGAGGTGCCAGCCACGCAGGGGCTATACTCCTGCGCGAGGCGGAGGCCAGGGGCACCGTGCAACTCCAGCTGTCCTGACTGCGCAGCAGTGCTTGACAAGCGTCCTCGCTCTGCCTCGACCTGTAGCAAAGGGACACGCTGGCGAGAAGACGCGGCTTGGTTTATTGACTGCAGTGAGGGTCCCCACTGGGGCCCCTGGGGTCCGGTCCCGGGCAGTGGGTGGGATGGGCCAGACACCTGCTGCAGCCGACGGGGCTCGCAAGTCCAGGCTGCTGGGGAGCTGCTGGCCGGCTGTGGGCTTTGCAGCGGGGAAGTGCTCGGCATCGGTTTTCCCTGGGCCGGGCTGTTTGCCGGGCTTGCGGAGTATCGTGTGCCACCCTGCGCGAGGGAGCAATGAGAGACGGCTGGGGAGGCAGCCCGTGGGGCTCTCGGAACGGCCCCGTAGGCATCCCGTAGGCAAGACGGGCTTGGGATGCATCCAGCCTGCCCTGTCTCCCATCCCTCTTGTGCCCCACAGGACACTCGGCCTGCTCTTGGTCGGCGGCTTCGCTCTGGCTGCTGCGGTGCTCTACGCCTCCTGCTACGACCCCAAACTCTTCTGCCGCCTGCTGTTGCATGTGCTGCCTGGGGAGACCTACCGCAACCTGGCATATGCCCTGGGAAAGATGGTGCTCAGGGAGGGGCTGCTGCCTTTTTGGCAGCCTGCCCCTCCCCCCAATAAAACCTTTTCTACCTCACCTCCACGGGCTCAGGCGTGTTTGCTGGGGCACAGGGAGAGGGTCTTGCCCCGCGTGCCGGTCCCCGCAGCCCCTCGAGGGCAGGCCCAGCCCCGGCTGCTAGGCACTGGGTGCCGCCACTCTGCCCGTCGCAAGCCAACTCCCCGCGTGCCAGCCTCACCTGCCCTCCCTCCCTCCCTCCGTCCCTGGAGTATTTATGGCGCTGAATAATCGGGTGGATCCACCGTCTTCTCAGGCCACGGTAGTTTTTTCACTCCGCCATTGGAGCCTGGCAACCATTGAGCAACGTGCAGGCCAACTCCTGTAAGCGTGGCTGAGGCTACTCAGGCTCCAGCAGCCGGGGCCACGTTTACAGGGAGGCCGGCAAACGTTATCACCCACAGCCCCCTAGAGCCCCCAAGCCCCTTCCTTTCCTCCCCACAGCTCCCCATGACGCCACAGCTGCCACCTGCCTTCCCACTCCGCAGCCCCCGTGGCCCCCACGCCCCTCCTTTCATGCCACAGCCCCCCAGCCCATGCCCTTCTCCCTCCCCACGGTCCCCACGACCCCGGTCTCCCCCTCCTCCCCATGCTCCCATCCCTGGTAGCCCCACAGCCGCCTGGCCCCATCCGCAGCGCTGCTGGCCCCACGGCCCCCTTGCCGGTTGCACCCCATCCCTTACGGCCCATTCGAGCAATCTCTTAGCCGGTGGCCCTGTCCCCAGTGCCCATGGCCCTGCTGACCCCACAGCCACCGGCCGGCACAGCCCCGGCTGCGCCCTGCCACCTTCTCCAGCCGCTCGCAGCTTTCGCTGCCGAGGGGAAAGGCCCTGTCGGATGGAGGCCGGAGCGACCTGGCCTGCCCACTCCTGAACGCAGCGCTGCTGCACGCAGCCGCTCAAAGGGCCAGAGCTGAAGCACGTGGGGCGCTGCCTGCCTGCCGCGTGCCCCTGCTGTCCCAAAAGCGGATTCTTTGCCCGGCGTGCAATAGGCCGAGCATCACACCCTCGGGAGAGACGCTGAGTATTTAGTTCAGGTTTGCGCAAAGCTGGGTGCTCGGTGGTTTCCCACAAATCAAGCACGCCCTCATACAAAACTGCAGCGTATTTATCAGGTGACATGATTAGTATCAACCCGCCCAAATTTACACTTAGTGGTTAGTGATTAACATTTCGACACTATTGCTTTACTGGATTGAAATGAGCCTCGCTTGCTATGGAAATTAGCACGCGTGCTCCTTTCGGGTGGGGGGTGGGGGGGCAGCAAATCTCTTTGGTCCGGAATTGAGTCGGCGGTCGCGATCTCCCCTCGCCACATTTCCCTTTCACCCAGGTTCTGCAGTTTTATCAAACTGCACGCTTCTCTGGCCACCGGCCCGTCTTTGGCGCCAAGATGGTCCCTTTTATCGCTCCCTTTGCTCTTCTTCAAGCCTAGAGCCCTTCATTTCCCACAGTTGCTTACTTCTCCAAACGCTTTCGTATCTTTTAGCTCCCTCCCCAATTCCTTTCCCGAGGCATGAGTGGTTAGCACTTTTGCTAATTGGAAAATGGCTCTTTCTGCAAGACATCCCCCCCACCCCTTCCTCCTGGTGGCTCTAGAGAACTGCTAGCGCAAGACAACGCCATGTCTCCAACAGCCTTGGTGCTCAATGGTTGCTAAAACCACAAGGGAGAGCAGCGGTCGCTAAGACCGCAGGACCAGAGAGTACCAGGAGCGGGGGGGAGGGAGGAAGTCTTTCGAAGGCGGGACGCTCTTGCCTCCCCACACACATGGCCCGGGGGGCGGGACCTGGTAGCACTTCTCTGCGTTTGACTGGTCACCCGTCTGGATTCGACTGCTCTCTCAGCCACTGGCGGAACTGGGACGAGAGAAGGTTCCGGAGGGCCAGAGCCTGAAATCTCTCGAAAGGGACTCTCGCGCTGCCTTGGGCTCGCTCTCTCCACCAACTCCCCGTGTTGGCAGGTGTAGCGCTGGATCCGGGACTGGTGGTTCTCCTCTTCATTCCTCTTTCTCTCTCTCTCTCCCTCTCTTTCGCTTCTCCTAAGGCTCTTGGGAGGCTGCAAGCACGGTGTCTAGCCGGGCTAGAGCAGAGGGCTAGTCTTTCTTTTTCCCCTTTCTGGGCTGTCGTTCCCCCCGGAGCTGGACGCCGGGTCCAAATGGGGGCTGGATGCTTGAGCCCTGGAGCTCTGGAGGTCATCTTGTCTCGTGCAACCGCCCGGCTCGAGGAGGGTCACCTAGCGCTGGTTGCCCAGCGTCCGCGGGCAGCAGCGTAACTGAGGAGGACGTTTTCCCCAGGATCTGGGGGCATCCGTCACTTCCCTGTGCCTGGCCTCGTGAGTCGCCCAGTCTCCCCTTGCCGTGGAGCAGCGGGGTAGCGAGTGGGCATGGCCCCGGGGCTGGAGAGGGGGGAGGGTGCCCAGGTGCCAGCCCAGCTGCCCGCATGATGCGCCCGTTGTTTTGCAGGGGGGAAAGCACTATGCCCAGCTGGTGGCCTGGCTGCGGGAGGATAAGCAGGAGAATGAGGTAGGGCTGAAAGGGCTGGGGGAGAGCGGGTGAGTGCCCACGGGCCCTGGGGCGGGGGGGTGGGAGGAGGGCGGCAGCGGGCTCAGGGACTCGGACCCTTCCTTCTCCCAGGTGCTGCGTCAAGAAATGAAGAAACTTGAAGAGGCACTGGAGGAGGAGGAGGAGGAGGCATGGTGAGTTGGGCCCCTGGCCCCACACGGCCGTCTCTGCAGCACCGGGAGCGAGGGGGCTGCCAGTGGTGGTGCTAGGCAATGGGGTGGGGGGAATACGCAGCCCGAGGTGTGACAGGGAAGCCCAGTCCCTGCCTGGGGTGCTGAATGTTTGGAAGGGGACCGCCCGCGTGGCCCCCCTGGAGGTCTAGAACTCCTCCAAGCGAGCCCTGTTGCCTGCACCAGCATCAGAGGAAGAAGGAGGCAGAGGCGCCGGGGACTGTGCTGCCAGAGGTGGGGGAAGCATAGCGGGTAAGGGGGAGAGCCTGTGCCAGCCCCTGCCCCGGCCAGCGTGGGTCTCCCTGGGGAGAGGGGTCCACGGAGGTGCCAGCCACGCAGGGGCTATACTCCTGCGCGAGGCGGAGGCCAGGGGCACCGTGCAACTCCAGCTGTCCTGACTGCGCAGCAGTGCTTGACAAGCGTCCTCGCTCTGCCTCGACCTGTAGCAAAGGGACACGCTGGCGAGAAGACGCGGCTTGGTTTATTGACTGCAGTGAGGGTCCCCACTGGGGCCCCTGGGGTCCGGTCCCGGGCAGTGGGTGGGATGGGCCAGACACCTGCTGCAGCCGACGGGGCTCGCAAGTCCAGGCTGCTGGGGAGCTGCTGGCCGGCTGTGGGCTTTGCAGCGGGGAAGTGCTCGGCATCGGTTTTCCCTGGGCCGGGCTGTTTGCCGGGCTTGCGGAGTATCGTGTGCCACCCTGCGCGAGGGAGCAATGAGAGACGGCTGGGGAGGCAGCCCGTGGGGCTCTCGGAACGGCCCCGTAGGCATCCCGTAGGCAAGACGGGCTTGGGATGCATCCAGCCTGCCCTGTCTCCCATCCCTCTTGTGCCCCACAGGACACTCGGCCTGCTCTTGGTCGGCGGCTTCGCTCTGGCTGCTGCGGTGCTCTACGCCTCCTGCTACGACCCCAAACTCTTCTGCCGCCTGCTGTTGCATGTGCTGCCTGGGGAGACCTACCGCAACCTGGCATATGCCCTGGGAAAGATGGTGCTCAGGGAGGGGCTGCTGCCTTTTTGGCAGCCTGCCCCTCCCCCCAATAAAACCTTTTCTACCTCACCTCCACGGGCTCAGGCGTGTTTGCTGGGGCACAGGGAGAGGGTCTTGCCCCGCGTGCCGGTCCCCGCAGCCCCTCGAGGGCAGGCCCAGCCCCGGCTGCTAGGCACTGGGTGCCGCCACTCTGCCCGTCGCAAGCCAGCTCCCCGCGTGCCAGCCTCACCTGCCCTCCCTCCCTCCCTCCGTCCCCGGAGTATTTATGGCGCTGAATAATCGGGTGGATCCACCGTCTTCTCAGGCCACGGTAGTTTTTTCACTCCGCCATTGGAGCCTGGCAACCATTGAGCAACGTGCAGGCCAACTCCTGTAAGCGTGGCTGAGGCTACTCAGGCTCCAGCAGCCGGGGCCACGTTTACAGGGAGGCCGGCAAACGTTATCACCCACAGCCCCCTAGAGCCCCCAAGCCCCTTCCTTTCCTCCCCACAGCTCCCCATGACGCCACAGCTGCCACCTGCCTTCCCACTCCGCAGCCCCCGTGGCCCCCACGCCCCTCCTTTCATGCCACAGCCCCCCAGCCCATGCCCTTCTCCCTCCCCACGGTCCCCACGACCCCGGTCTCCCCCTCCTCCCCATGCTCCCATCCCTGGTAGCCCCACAGCCGCCTGGCCCCATCCGCAGCGCTGCTGGCCCCACGGCCCCCTTGCCGGTTCCACCCCATCCCTTACGGCCCATTCTAGCAATCTCTTAGCCGGTGGCCCTGTCCCCAGTGCCCATGGCCCTGCTGACCCCACAGCCACCGGCCGGCACAGCCCCGGCTGCGCCCTGCCACCTTCTCCAGCCGCTCGCAGCTTTCGCTGCCGAGGGGAAAGGCCCTGTCGGATGGAGGCCGGAGCGACCTGGCCTGCCCACTCCTGAACGCAGCGCTGCTGCACGCAGCCGCTCAAAGGGCCAGAGCTGAAGCACGTGGGGCGCTGCCTGCCTGCCGCGTGCCCCTGCTGTCCCAAAAGCGGATTCTTTGCCCGGCGTGCAATAGGCCGAGCATCACACCCTCGGGAGAGACGCTGAGTATTTAGTTCAGGTTTGCGCAAAGCTGGGTGCTCGGTGGTTTCCCACAAATCAAGCACGCCCTCATACAAAACTGCAGTGTATTTATCAGGTGACGTGATTAGTATCAACCCGCCCAAATTTACACTTAGTGGTTAGTGATTAACATTTCGACACTATTGCTTTACTGGATTGAAATGAGCCTCGCTTGCTATGGAAATTAGCACGCGTGCTCCTTTCGGGTGGGGGGTGGGGGGGCAGCAAATCTCTTTGGTCCGGAATTGAGTCGGCGGTCGCGATCTCCCCTCGCCACATTTCCCTTTCACCCAGGTTCTGCAGTTTTATCAAACTGCACGCTTCTCTGGCCACCGGCCCGTCTTTGGCGCCAAGATGGTCCCTTTTATCGCTCCCTTTGCTCTTCTTCAAGCCTAGAGCCCTTCATTTCCCACAGTTGCTTACTTCTCCAAACGCTTTCGTATCTTTTAGCTCCCTCCCCAATTCCTTTCCCGAGGCACGAGTGGTTAGCACTTTTGCTAATTGGAAAATGGCTCTTTCTGCAAGACATCCCCCCCACCCCTTCCTCCTGGTGGCTCTAGAGAACTGCTAGCGCAAGACAACGCCATGTCTCCAACAGCCTTGGTGCTCAATGGTTGCTAAAACCACAAGGGAGAGCAGCGGTCGCTAAGACCGCGGGACCAGAGAGTACCAGGAGCGGGGGGGAGGGAGGAAGTCTTTCGAAGGCGGGACGCTCTTGCCTCCCCACACACATGGCCCGGGGGGCGGGACCTGGTAGCACTTCTCTGCGTTTGACTGGTCACCCGTCTGGATTCGACTGCTCTCTCAGCCACTGGCGGAACTGGGACGAGAGAAGGTTCCGGAGGGCCAGAGCCTGAAATCTCTCGAAAGGGACTCTCGCGCTGCCTTGGGCTCGCTCTCTCCACCAACTCCCCGTGTTGGCAGGTGTAGCGCTGGATCCAGGACTGGTGGTTCTCCTCTTCATTCCTCTTTCTCTCTCTCTCTCCCTCTCTTTCGCTTCTCCTAAGGCTCTTGGGAGGCTGCAAGCACGGTGTCTAGCCGGGCTAGAGCAGAGGGCTAGTCTTTCTTTTTCCCCTTTCTGGGCTGTCGTTCCCCCCGGAGCTGGACGCCGGGTCCAAATGGGGGCTGGATGCTTGAGCCCTGGAGCTCTGGAGGTCATCTTGTCTCGTGCAACCGCCCGGCTCGAGGAGGGTCACCTAGCGCTGGTTGCCCAGCGTCCGCGGGCAGCAGCGTAACTGAGGAGGACGTTTTCCCCAGGATCTGGGGGCATCCGTCACTTCCCTGTGCCTGGCCTCGTGAGTCGCCCAGTCTCCCCTTGCCGTGGAGCAGCGGGGTAGCGAGTGGGCATGGCCCCGGGGCTGGAGAGGGGGGAGGGTGCCCAGGTGCCAGCCCAGCTGCCCGCATGATGCGCCCGTTGTTTTGCAGGGGGGAAAGCACTATGCCCAGCTGGTGGCCTGGCTGCGGGAGGATAAGCAGGAGAATGAGGTAGGGCCGAAAGGGCTGGGGGAGAGCGGGTGAGTGCCCACGGGCCCTGGGGCGGGGGGGTGGGAGGAGGGCGGCAGCGGGCCCAGGGACTCGGACCCTTCCTTCTCCCAGGTGCTGCGTCAAGAAATGAAGAAACTTGAAGAGGCACTGGAGGAGGAGGAGGAGGCGTGGTGAGTTGGGCCCCTGGCCCCACACGGCCGTCTCTGCAGCACCGGGAGCGAGGGGGCTGCCAGTGGTGGTGCTAGGCAATGGGGTGGGGGGAATACGCAGCCCGAGGTGTGACAGGGAAGCCCAGTCCCTGCCTGGGGTGCTGAATGTTTGGAAGGGGACCGACCGCGTGGCCCCCCTGGAGGTCTAGAACTCCTCCAAGCGAGCCCTGTTGCCTGCACCAGCATCAGAGGAAGAAGGAAGCAGAGGCGCCGGGGACTGTGCTGCCAGAGGTGGGGGAAGCATAGCGGGTAAGGGGGAGAGCCTGTGCCAGCCCCTGCCCCGGCCAGCGTGGGTCTCCCTGGGGAGAGGGGTCCACGGAGGTGCCAGCCACGCAGGGGCTATACTCCTGCGCGAGGCGGAGGCCAGGGGCACCGTGCAACTCCAGCTGTCCTGACTGCGCAGCAGTGCTTGACAAGCGTCCTCGCTCTGCCTCGACCTGTAGCAAAGGGACACGCTGGCGAGAAGACGCGGCTTGGTTTATTGGCTGCAGTGAGGGTCCCCACTGGGGCCCCTGGGGTCCGGTCCCGGGCAGTGGGTGGGATGGGCCAGACACCTGCTGCAGCCGACGGGGCTCGCAAGTCCAGGCTGCTGGGGAGCTGCTGGCCGGCTGTGGGCTTTGCAGCGGGGAAGTGCTCGGCATCGGTTTTCCCTGGGCCGGGCTGTTTGCCGGGCTTGCGGAGTATCGTGTGCCACCCTGCGCGAGGGAGCAATGAGAGACGGCTGGGGAGGCAGCCCGTGGGGCTCTCGCAACGGCCCCGTAGGCATCCCGTAGGCAAGACGGGCTTGGGATGCATCCAGCCTGCCCTGTCTCCCATCCCTCTTGTGCCCCACAGGACACTCGGCCTGCTCTTGGTCGGCGGCTTCGCTCTGGCTGCTGCGGTGCTCTACGCCTCCTGCTACGACCCCAAACTCTTCTGCCGCCTGCTGTTGCATGTGCTGCCTGGGGAGACCTACCGCAACCTGGCATATGCCCTGGGAAAGATGGTGCTCAGGGAGGGGCTGCTGCCTTTTTGGCAGCCTGCCCCTCCCCCCAATAAAACCTTTTCTACCTCACCTCCACGGGCTCAGGCGTGTTTGCTGGGGCACAGGGAGAGGGTCTGGCCCCGCGTGCCGGTCCCCGCAGCCCCTCGAGGGCAGGCCCAGCCCCGGCTGCTAGGCACTGGGTGCCGCCACTCTGCCCGTCGCAAGCCAGCTCCCCGCGTGCCAGCCTCACCTGCCCTCCCTCCCTCCCTCCGTCCCCGGAGTATTTATGGCGCTGAATAATCGGGTGGATCCACCGTCTTCTCAGGCCACGGTAGTTTTTTCACTCCGCCATTGGAGCCTGGCAACCATTGAGCAACGTGCAGGCCAACTCCTGTAAGCGTGGCTGAGGCTACTCAGGCTCCAGCAGCCGGGGCCACGTTTACAGGGAGGCCGGCAAACGTTATCACCCACAGCCCCCTAGAGCCCCCAAGCCCCTTCCTTTCCTCCCCACAGCTCCCCATGACGCCACAGCTGCCACCTGCCTTCCCACTCCGCAGCCCCTGTGGCCCCCACGCCCCTCCTTTCATGCCACAGCCCCCCAGCCCATGCCCTTCTCCCTCCCCACGGTCCCCACGACCCCGGTCTCCCCCTCCTCCCCATGCTTCCATCCCTGGTAGCCCCACAGCCGCCTGGCCCCATCCGCAGCGCTGCTGGCCCCACGGACCCGTTGCCGGTTGCACCCCATCCCTTACGGCCCATTCTAGCAATCTCTTAGCCGGTGGCCCTGTCCCCAGTGCCCATGGCCCTGCTGACCCCACAGCCACCGGCCGGCACAGCCCCGGCTGCGCCCTGCCACCTTCTCCAGCCGCTCGCAGCTTTCGCTGCCGAGGGGAAAGGCCCTGTCGGATGGAGGCCGGAGCGACCTGGCCTGCCCACTCCTGAACGCAGCGCTGCTGCACGCAGCCGCTCAAAGGGCCAGAGCTGAAGCACGTGGGGCGCTGCCTGCCTGCCGCGTGCCCCTGCTGTCCCAAAAGCGGATTCTTTGCCCGGCGTGCAATAGGCCGAGCATCACACCCTCGGGAGAGACGCTGAGTATTTAGTTCAGGTTTGCGCAAAGCTGGGTGCTCGGTGGTTTCCCACAAATCAAGCACACCCTCATACAAAACTGCAGCGTATTTATCAGGTGACATGATTAGTATCAACCCGCCCAAATTTACACTTAGTGGTTAGTGATTAACATTTCGACACTATTGCTTTACTGGATTGAAACGAGCCTCGCTTGCTATGGAAATTAGCACGCGTGCTCCTTTCGGGTGGGGGGTGGGGGGGCAGCAAATCTCTTTGGTCCGGAATTGAGTCGGCGGTCGCGATCTCCCCTCGCCACATTTCCCTTTCACCCAGGTTCTGCAGTTTTATCAAACTGCACGCTTCTCTGGCCACCGGCCCGTCTTTGGCGCCAAGATGGTCCCTTTTATCGCTCCCTTTGCTCTTCTTCAAGGCTAGAGCCCTTCATTTCCCACAGTTGCTTACTTCTCCAAACGCTTTCGTATCTTTTAGCTCCCTCCCCAATTCCTTTCCCGAGGCACGAGTGGTTAGCACTTTTGCTAATTGGAAAATGGCTCTTTCTGCAAGACATCCCCCCCACCCCTTCCTCCTGGTGGCTCTAGAGAACTGCTAGCGCAAGACAACGCCATGTCTCCAACAGCCTTGGTGCTCAATGGTTGCTAAAACCACAAGGGAGAGCAGCGGTCGCTAAGACCGCAGGACCAGAGAGTACCAGGAGCGGGGGGGAGGGAGGAAGTCTTTCGAAGGCGAGACGCTCTTGCCTCCCCACACACATGGCCCGGGGGGCGGGACCTGGTAGCACTTCTCTGCGTTTGACTGGTCACCCGTCTGGATTCGACTGCTCTCTCAGCCACTGGCGGAACTGGGACGAGAGAAGGTTCCGGAGGGCCAGAGCCTGAAATCTCTCGAAAGGGACTCTCGCGCTGCCTTGGGCTCGCTCTCTCCACCAACTCCCCGTGTTGGCAGGTGTAGCGCTGGATCCAGGACTGGTGGTTCTCCTCTTCATTCCTCTTTCTCTCTCTCTCTCCCTCTCTTTCGCTTCTCCTAAGGCTCTTGGGAGGCTGCAAGCACGGTGTCTAGCCGGGCTAGAGCAGAGGGCTAGTCTTTCTTTTTCCCCTTTCTGGGCTGTCGTTCCCCCCGGAGCTGGACGCCGGGTCCAAATGGGGGCTGGATGCTTGAGCCCTGGAGCTCTGGAGGTCATCTTGTCTCGTGCAACCGCCCGGCTCGAGGAGGGTCACCTAGCGCTGGTTGCCCAGCGTCCGCGGGCAGCAGCGTAACTGAGGAGGACGTTTTCCCCAGGATCTGGGGGCATCCGTCACTTCCCTGTGCCTGGCCTCGTGAGTCGCCCAGTCTCCCCTTGCCGTGGAGCAGCGGGGTAGCGAGTGGGCATGGCCCCGGGGCTGGAGAGGGGGGAGGGTGCCCAGGTGCCAGCCCAGCTGCCCGCATGATGCGCCCGTTGTTTTGCGGGGGGAAAGCACTATGCCCAGCTGGTGGCCTGGCTGCGGGAGGATAAGCAGGAGAATGAGGTAGGGCCGAAAGGGCTGGGGGAGAGCGGGTGAGTGCCCACGGGCCCTGGGGCGGGGGGGTGGGAGGAGGGCGGCAGCGGGCCCAGGGACTCGGACCCTTCCTTCTCCCAGGTGCTGTGTCAAGAAATGAAGAAACTTGAAGAGGCACTGGAGGAGGAGGAGGAGGCGTGGTGAGTTGGGCCCCTGGCCCCACACGGCTGTCTCTGCAGCACCGGGAGCGAGGGGGCTGCCAGTGGTGGTGCTAGGCAATGGGGTGGGGGGAATACGCAGCCCGAGGTGTGACAGGGAAGCCCAGTCCCTGCCTGGGGTGCTGAATGTTTGGAAGGGGACCGACCGCGTGGCCCCCCTGGAGGTCTAGAACTCCTCCAAGCGAGCCCTGTTGCCTGCACCAGCATCAGAGGAAGAAGGAAGCAGAGGCGCCGGGGACTGTGCTGCCAGAGGTGGGGGAAGCATAGCGGGTAAGGGGGAGAGCCTGTGCCAGCCCCTGCCCCGGCCAGCGTGGGTCTCCCTGGGGAGAGGGGTCCACGGAGGTGCCAGCCACGCAGGGGCTATACTCCTGCGCGAGGCGGAGGCCAGGGGCACCGTGCAACTCCAGCTGTCCTGACTGCGCAGCAGTGCTTGACAAGCGTCCTCGCTCTGCCTCGACCTGTAGCAAAGGGACACGCTGGCGAGAAGACGCGGCTTGGTTTATTGGCTGCAGTGAGGGTCCCCACTGGGGCCCCTGGGGTCCGGTCCCGGGCAGTGGGTGGGATGGGCCAGACACCTGCTGCAGCCGACGGGGCTCGCAAGTCCAGGCTGCTGGGGAGCTGCTGGCCGGCTGTGGGCTTTGCAGCGGGGAAGTGCTCGGCATCGGTTTTCCCTGGGCCGGGCTGTTTGCCGGGCTTGCGGAGTATCGTGTGCCACCCTGCGCGAGGGAGCAATGAGAGACGGCTGGGGAGGCAGCCCGTGGGGCTCTCGCAACGGCCCCGTAGGCATCCCGTAGGCAAGACGGGCTTGGGATGCATCCAGCCTGCCCTGTCTCCCATCCCTCTTGTGCCCCACAGGACACTCGGCCTGCTCTTGGTCGGCGGCTTCGCTCTGGCTGCTGCGGTGCTCTACGCCTCCTGCTACGACCCCAAACTCTTCTGCCGCCTGCTGTTGCATGTGCTGCCTGGGGAGACCTACCGCAACCTGGCATATGCCCTGGGAAAGATGGTGCTCAGGGAGGGGCTGCTGCCTTTTTGGCAGCCTGCCCCTCCCCCCAATAAAACCTTTTCTACCTCACCTCCACGGGCTCAGGCGTGTTTGCTGGGGCACAGGGAGAGGGTCTGGCCCCGCGTGCCGGTCCCCGCAGCCCCTCGAGGGCAGGCCCAGCCCCGGCTGCTAGGCACTGGGTGCCGCCACTCTGCCCGTCGCAAGCCAGCTCCCCGCGTGCCAGCCTCACCTGCCCTCCCTCCCTCCCTCCGTCCCCGGAGTATTTATGGCGCTGAATAATCGGGTGGATCCACCGTCTTCTCAGGCCACGGTAGTTTTTTCACTCCGCCATTGGAGCCTGGCAACCATTGAGCAACGTGCAGGCCAACTCCTGTAAGCGTGGCTGAGGCTACTCAGGCTCCAGCAGCCGGGGCCACGTTTACAGGGAGGCCGGCAAACGTTATCACCCACAGCCCCCTAGAGCCCCCAAGCCCCTTCCTTTCCTCCCCACAGCTCCCCATGACGCCACAGCTGCCACCTGCCTTCCCACTCCGCAGCCCCCGTGGCCCCCACGCCCCTCCTTTCATGCCACAGCCCCCCAGCCCATGCCCTTCTCCCTCCCCACGGTCCCCACGACCCCGGTCTCCCCCTCCTCCCCATGCTTCCATCCCTGGTAGCCCCACAGCCGCCTGGCCCCATCCGCAGCGCTGCTGGCCCCACGGACCCGTTGCCGGTTGCACCCCATCCCTTACGGCCCATTCTAGCAATCTCTTAGCCGGTGGCCCTGTCCCCAGTGCCCATGGCCCTGCTGACCCCACAGCCACCGGCCGGCACAGCCCCGGCTGCGCCCTGCCACCTTCTCCAGCCGCTCGCAGCTTTCGCTGCCGAGGGGAAAGGCCCTGTCGGATGGAGGCCGGAGCGACCTGGCCTGCCCACTCCTGAACGCAGCGCTGCTGCACGCAGCCGCTCAAAGGGCCAGAGCTGAAGCACGTGGGGCGCTGCCTGCCTGCCGCGTGCCCCTGCTGTCCCAAAAGCGGATTCTTTGCCCGGCGTGCAATAGGCCGAGCATCACACCCTCGGGAGAGACGCTGAGTATTTAGTTCAGGTTTGCGCAAAGCTGGGTGCTCGGTGGTTTCCCACAAATCAAGCACGCCCTCATACAAAACTGCAGTGTATTTATCAGGTGACATGATTAGTATCAACCCGCCCAAATTTACACTTAGTGGTTAGTGATTAACATTTCGACACTATTGCTTTACTGGATTGAAATGAGCCTCGCTTGCTATGGAAATTAGCACGCGTGCTCCTTTCGGGTGGGGGGTGGGGGGGCAGCAAATCTCTTTGGTCCGGAATTGAGTCGGCGGTCGCGATCTCCCCTCGCCACATTTCCCTTTCACCCAGGTTCTGCAGTTTTATCAAACTGCACGCTTCTCTGGCCACCGGCCCGTCTTTGGCGCCAAGATGGTCCCTTTTATCGCTCCCTTTGCTCTTCTTCAAGGCTAGAGCCCTTCATTTCCCACAGTTGCTTACTTCTCCAAACGCTTTCGTATCTTTTAGCTCCCTCCCCAATTCCTTTCCCGAGGCACGAGTGGTTAGCACTTTTGCTAATTGGAAAATGGCTCTTTCTGCAAGACATCCCCCCCACCCCTTCCTCCTGGTGGCTCTAGAGAACTGCTAGCGCAAGACAACGCCATGTCTCCAACAGCCTTGGTGCTCAATGGTTGCTAAAACCACAAGGGAGAGCAGCGGTCGCTAAGACCGCAGGACCAGAGAGTACCAGGAGCGGGGGGGAGGGAGGAAGTCTTTCGAAGGCGGGATGCTCTTGCCTCCCCACACACATGGCCCGGGGGGCGGGACCTGGTAGCACTTCTCTGCGTTTGACTGGTCACCCGTCTGGATTCGACTGCTCTCTCAGCCACTGGCGGAACTGGGACGAGAGAAGGTTCCGGAGGGCCAGAGCCTGAAATCTCTCGAAAGGGACTCTCGCGCTGCCTTGGGCTCGCTCTCTCCACCAACTCCCCGTGTTGGCAGGTGTAGCGCTGGATCCAGGACTGGTGGTTCTCCTCTTCATTCCTCTTTCTCTCTCTCTCTCCCTCTCTTTCGCTTCTCCTAAGGCTCTTGGGAGGCTGCAAGCACGGTGTCTAGCCGGGCTAGAGCAGAGGGCTAGTCTTTCTTTTTCCCCTTTCTGGGCTGTCGTTCCCCCCGGAGCTGGACGCCGGGTCCAAATGGGGGCTGGATGCTTGAGCCCTGGAGCTCTGGAGGTCATCTTGTCTCGTGCAACCGCCCGGCTCGAGGAGGGTCACCTAGCGCTGGTTGCCCAGCGTCCGCGGGCAGCAGCGTAACTGAGGAGGACGTTTTCCCCAGGATCTGGGGGCATCCGTCACTTCCCTGTGCCTGGCCTCGTGAGTCGCCCAGTCTCCCCTTGCCGTGGAGCAGCGGGGTAGCGAGTGGGCATGGCCCCGGGGCTGGAGAGGGGGGAGGGTGCCCAGGTGCCAGCCCAGCTGCCCGCATGATGCGCCCGTTGTTTTGCGGGGGGGAAAGCACTATGCCCAGCTGGTGGCCTGGCTGCGGGAGGATAAGCAGGAGAATGAGGTAGGGCCGAAAGGGCTGGGGGAGAGCGGGTGAGTGCCCACGGGCCCTGGGGCGGGGGGGTGGGAGGAGGGCGGCAGCGGGCCCAGGGACTCGGACCCTTCCTTCTCCCAGGTGCTGCGTCAAGAAATGAAGAAACTTGAAGAGGCACTGGAGGAGGAGGAGGAGGCATGGTGAGTTGGGCCCCTGGCCCCACACGGCCGTCTCTGCAGCACCGGGAGCGAGGGGGCTGCCAGTGGTGGTGCTAGGCAATGGGGTGGGGGGAATACGCAGCCCGAGGTGTGACAGGGAAGCCCAGTCCCTGCCTGGGGTGCTGAATGTTTGGAAGGGGACCGACCGCGTGGCCCCCCTGGAGGTCTAGAACTCCTCCAAGCGAGCCCTGTTGCCTGCACCAGCATCAGAGGAAGAAGGAAGCAGAGGCGCCGGGGACTGTGCTGCCAGAGGTGGGGGAAGCATAGCGGGTAAGGGGGAGAGCCTGTGCCAGCCCCTGCCCCGGCCAGCGTGGGTCTCCCTGGGGAGAGGGGTCCACGGAGGTGCCAGCCACGCAGGGGCTATACTCCTGCGCGAGGCGGAGGCCAGGGGCACCGTGCAACTCCAGCTGTCCTGACTGCGCAGCAGTGCTTGACAAGCGTCCTCGCTCTGCCTCGACCTGTAGCAAAGGGACACGCTGGCGAGAAGACGCGGCTTGGTTTATTGGCTGCAGTGAGGGTCCCCACTGGGGCCCCTGGGGTCCGGTCCCGGGCAGTGGGTGGGATGGGCCAGACACCTGCTGCAGCCGACGGGGCTCGCAAGTCCAGGCTGCTGGGGAGCTGCTGGCCGGCTGTGGGCTTTGCAGCGGGGAAGTGCTCGGCATCGGTTTTCCCTGGGCCGGGCTGTTTGCCGGGCTTGCGGAGTATCGTGTGCCACCCTGCGCGAGGGAGCAATGAGAGACGGCTGGGGAGGCAGCCCGTGGGGCTCTCGGAACGGCCCCGTAGGCATCCCGTAGGCAAGACGGGCTTGGGATGCATCCAGCCTGCCCTGTCTCCCATCCCTCTTGTGCCCCACAGGACACTCGGCCTGCTCTTGGTCGGCGGCTTCGCTCTGGCTGCTGCGGTGCTCTACGCCTCCTGCTACGACCCCAAACTCTTCTGCCGCCTGCTGTTGCATGTGCTGCCTGGGGAGACCTACCGCAACCTGGCATATGCCCTGGGAAAGATGGTGCTCAGGGAGGGGCTGCTGCCTTTTTGGCAGCCTGCCCCTCCCCCCAATAAAACCTTTTCTACCTCACCTCCACGGGCTCAGGCGTGTTTGCTGGGGCACAGGGAGAGGGTCTTGCCCCGCGTGCCGGTCCCCGCAGCCCCTCGAGGGCAGGCCCAGCCCCGGCTGCTAGGCACTGGGTGCCGCCACTCTGCCCGTCGCAAGCCAGCTCCCCGCGTGCCAGCCTCACCTGCCCTCCCTCCCTCCCTCCGTCCCCGGAGTATTTATGGCGCTGAATAATCGGGTGGATCCACCGTCTTCTCAGGCCACGGTAGTTTTTTCACTCCGCCATTGGAGCCTGGCAACCATTGAGCAACGTGCAGGCCAACTCCTGTAAGCGTGGCTGAGGCTACTCAGGCTCCAGCAGCCGGGGCCACGTTTACAGGGAGGCCGGCAAACGTTATCACCCACAGCCCCCTAGAGCCCCCAAGCCCCTTCCTTTCCTCCCCACAGCTCCCCATGACGCCACAGCTGCCACCTGCCTTCCCACTCCGCAGCCCCCGTGGCCCCCACGCCCCTCCTTTCATGCCACAGCCCCCCAGCCCATGCCCTTCTCCCTCCCCACGGTCCCCACGACCCCGGTCTCCCCCTCCTCCCCATGCTTCCATCCCTGGTAGCCCCACAGCCGCCTGGCCCCATCCGCAGCGCTGCTGGCCCCACGGACCCGTTGCCGGTTGCACCCCATCCCTTACGGCCCATTCTAGCAATCTCTTAGCCGGTGGCCCTGTCCCCAGTGCCCATGGCCCTGCTGACCCCACAGCCACCGGCCGGCACAGCCCCGGCTGCGCCCTGCCACCTTCTCCAGCCGCTCGCAGCTTTCGCTGCCGAGGGGAAAGGCCCTGTCGGATGGAGGCCGGAGCGACCTGGCCTGCCCACTCCTGAACGCAGCGCTGCTGCACGCAGCCGCTCAAAGGGCCAGAGCTGAAGCACGTGGGGCGCTGCCTGCCTGCCGCATGCCACTGCTGTCCCAAAAGCGGATTCTTTGTCCGGCGTGCAATAGGCCGAGCATCACACCCTCGGGAGAGACGCTGAGTATTTAGTTCAGGTTTGCGCAAAGCTGGGTGCTCGGTGGTTTCCCACAAATCAAGCACGCCCTCATACAAAACGGCAGTGTATTTATCAGGTGACATGATTAGTATCAACCCGCCCAAATTTACACTTAGTGGTTAGTGATTAACATTTCGACACTATTGCTTTACTGGATTGAAATGAGCCTCGCTTGCTATGGAAATTAGCACGCGTGCTCCTTTCGGGTGGGGGGTGGGGGGGCAGCAAATCTCTTTGGTCCGGAATTGAGTCGGCGGTCGCGATCTCCCCTCGCCACATTTCCCTTTCACCCAGGTTCTGCAGTTTTATCAAACTGCACGCTTCTCTGGCCACCGGCCCGTCTTTGGCGCCAAGATGGTCCCTTTTATCGCTCCCTTTGCTCTTCTTCAAGCCTAGAGCCCTTCATTTCCCACAGTTGCTTACTTCTCCAAACGCTTTCGTATCTTTTAGCTCCCTCCCCAATTCCTTTCCCGAGGCACAAGTGGTTAGCACTTTTGCTAATTGGAAAATGGCTCTTTCTGCAAGACATCCCCCCCACCCCTTCCTCCTGGTGGCTCTAGAGAACTGCTAGCGCAAGACAACGCCATGTCTCCAACAGCCTTGGTGCTCAATGGTTGCTAAAACCACAAGGGAGAGCAGCGGTCGCTAAGACCGCAGGACCAGAGAGTACCAGGAGCGGGGGGGAGGGAGGAAGTCTTTCGAAGGCGGGACGCTCTTGCCTCCCCACACACATGGCCCGGGGGGCGGGACCTGGTAGCACTTCTCTGCGTTTGACTGGTCACCCGTCTGGATTCGACTGCTCTCTCAGCCACTGGCGGAACTGGGACGAGAGAAGGTTCCGGAGGGCCAGAGCCTGAAATCTCTCGAAAGGGACTCTCGCGCTGCCTTGGGCTCGCTCTCTCCACCAACTCCCCGTGTTGGCAGGTGTAGCGCTGGATCCAGGACTGGTGGTTCTCCTCTTCATTCCTCTTTCTCTCTCTCTCTCCCTCTCTTTCGCTTCTCCTAAGGCTCTTGGGAGGCTGCAAGCACGGTGTCTAGCCGGGCTAGAGCAGAGGGCTAGTCTTTCTTTTTCCCCTTTCTGGGCTGTCGTTCCCCCCGGAGCTGGACGCCGGGTCCAAATGGGGGCTGGATGCTTGAGCCCTGGAGCTCTGGAGGTCATCTTGTCTCGTGCAACCGCCCGGCTCGAGGAGGGTCACCTAGCGCTGGTTGCCCAGCGTCCGCGGGCAGCAGCGTAACTGAGGAGGACGTTTTCCCCAGGATCTGGGGGCATCCGTCACTTCCCTGTGCCTGGCCTCGCCCAGTCTCCCCTTGCCGTGGAGCAGCGGGGTAGCGAGTGGGCATGGCCCCGGGGCTGGAGAGGGGGGAGGGTGCCCAGGTGCCAGCCCAGCTGCCCGCATGATGCGCCCGTTGTTTTGCAGGGGGGAAAGCACTATGCCCAGCTGGTGGCCTGGCTGCGGGAGGATAAGCAGGAGAATGAGGTAGGGCCGAAAGGGCTGGGGGAGAGCGGGTGAGTGCCCACGGGCCCTGGGGCGGGGGGGTGGGAGGAGGGCGGCAGCGGGCCCAGGGACTCGGACCCTTCCTTCTCCCAGGTGCTGCGTCAAGAAATGAAGAAACTTGAAGAGGCACTGGAGGAGGAGGAGGAGGCATGGTGAGTTGGGCCCCTGGCCCCACACGGCCGTCTCTGCAGCACCGGGAGCGAGGGGGCTGCCAGTGGTGGTGCTAGGCAATGGGGTGGGGGGAATACGCAGCCCGAGGTGTGACAGGGAAGCCCAGTCCCTGCCTGGGGTGCTGAATGTTTGGAAGGGGACCGACCGCGTGGCCCCCCTGGAGGTCTAGAACTCCTCCAAGCGAGCCCTGTTGCCTGCACCAGCATCAGAGGAAGAAGGAAGCAGAGGCGCCGGGGACTGTGCTGCCAGAGGTGGGGGAAGCATAGCGGGTAAGGGGGAGAGCCTGTGCCAGCCCCTGCCCCGGCCAGCGTGGGTCTCCCTGGGGAGAGGGGTCCACGGAGGTGCCAGCCACGCAGGGGCTATACTCCTGCGCGAGGCGGAGGCCAGGGGCACCGTGCAACTCCAGCTGTCCTGACTGCGCAGCAGTGCTTGACAAGCGTCCTCGCTCTGCCTCGACCTGTAGCAAAGGGACACGCTGGCGAGAAGACGCGGCTTGGTTTATTGGCTGCAGTGAGGGTCCCCACTGGGTCCCCTGGGGTCCGGTCCCGGGCAGTGGGTGGGATGGGCCAGACACCTGCTGCAGCCGACGGGGCTCGCAAGTCCAGGCTGCTGGGGAGCTGCTGGCCGGCTGTGGGCTTTGCAGCGGGGAAGTGCTCGGCATCGGTTTTCCCTGGGCCGGGCTGTTTGCCGGGCTTGCGGAGTATCGTGTGCCACCCTGCGCGAGGGAGCAATGAGAGACGGCTGGGGAGGCAGCCCGTGGGGCTCTCGCAACGGCCCCGTAGGCATCCCGTAGGCAAGACGGGCTTGGGATGCATCCAGCCTGCCCTGTCTCCCATCCCTCTTGTGCCCCACAGGACACTCGGCCTGCTCTTGGTCGGCGGCTTCGCTCTGGCTGCTGCGGTGCTCTACGCCTCCTGCTACGACCCCAAACTCTTCTGCCGCCTGCTGTTGCATGTGCTGCCTGGGGAGACCTACCGCAACCTGGCATATGCCCTGGGAAAGATGGTGCTCAGGGAGGGGCTGCTGCCTTTTTGGCAGCCTGCCCCTCCCCCCAATAAAACCTTTTCTACCTCACCTCCACGGGCTCAGGCGTGTTTGCTGGGGCACAGGGAGAGGGTCTGGCCCCGCGTGCCGGTCCCCGCAGCCCCTCGAGGGCAGGCCCAGCCCCGGCTGCTAGGCACTGGGTGCCGCCACTCTGCCCGTCGCAAGCCAGCTCCCCGCGTGCCAGCCTCACCTGCCCTCCCTCCCTCCCTCCGTCCCCGGAGTATTTATGGCGCTGAATAATCGGGTGGATCCACCGTCTTCTCAGGCCACGGTAGTTTTTTCACTCCGCCATTGGAGCCTGGCAACCATTGAGCAACGTGCAGGCCAACTCCTGTAAGCGTGGCTGAGGCTACTCAGGCTCCAGCAGCCGGGGCCACGTTTACAGGGAGGCCGGCAAACGTTATCACCCACAGCCCCCTAGAGCCCCCAAGCCCCTTCCTTTCCTCCCCACAGCTCCCCATGACGCCACAGCTGCCACCTGCCTTCCCACTCCGCAGCCCCCGTGGCCCCCACGCCCCTCCTTTCATGCCACAGCCCCCCAGCCCATGCCCTTCTCCCTCCCCACGGTCCCCACAACCCCGGTCTCCCCCTCCTCCCCATGCTTCCATCCCTGGTAGCCCCACAGCCGCCTGGCCCCATCCGCAGCGCTGCTGGCCCCACGGACCCGTTGCCGGTTGCACCCCATCCCTTACGGCCCATTCTAGCAATCTCTTAGCCGGTGGCCCTGTCCCCAGTGCCCATGGCCCTGCTGACCCCACAGCCACCGGCCGGCACAGCCCCGGCTGCGCCCTGCCACCTTCTCCAGCCGCTCGCAGCTTTCGCTGCCGAGGGGAAAGGCCCTGTCGGATGGAGGCCGGAGCGACCTGGCCTGCCCACTCCTGAACGCAGCGCTGCTGCACGCAGCCGCTCAAAGGGCCAGAGCTGAAGCACGTGGGGCACTGCCTGCCTGCCGCGTGCCCCTGCTGTCCCAAAAGCGGATTCTTTGCCCGGCGTGCAATAGGCCGAGCATCACACCCTCGGGAGAGACGCTGAGTATTTAGTTCAGGTTTGCGCAAAGCTGGGTGCTCGGTGGTTTCCCACAAATCAAGCACGCCCTCATACAAAACTGCAGTGTATTTATCAGGTGACACGATTAGTATCAACCCGCCCAAATTTACACTTAGTGGTTAGTGATTAACATTTCGACACTATTGCTTTACTGGATTGAAATGAGCCTCGCTTGCTATGGAAATTAGCACGCGTGCTCCTTTCGGGTGGGGGGTGGGGGGGCAGCAAATCTCTTTGGTCCGGAATTGAGTCGGCGGTCGCGATCTCCCCTCGCCACATTTCCCTTTCACCCAGGTTCTGCAGTTTTATCAAACTGCACGCTTCTCTGGCCACCGGCCCGTCTTTGGCGCCAAGATGGTCCCTTTTATCGCTCCCTTTGCTCTTCTTCAAGGCTAGAGCCCTTCATTTCCCACAGTTGCTTACTTCTCCAAACGCTTTCGTATCTTTTAGCTCCCTCCCCAATTCCTTTCCCGAGGCACGAGTGGTTAGCACTTTTGCTAATTGGAAAATGGCTCTTTCTGCAAGACATCCCCCCCACCCCTTCCTCCTGGTGGCTCTAGAGAACTGCTAGCGCAAGACAACGCCATGTCTCCAACAGCCTTGGTGCTCAATGGTTGCTAAAACCACAAGGGAGAGCAGCGGTCGCTAAGACCGCAGGACCAGAGAGTACCAGGAGCGGGGGGGAGGGAGGAAGTCTTTCGAAGGCGGGATGCTCTTGCCTCCCCACACACATGGCCCGGGGGGCGGGACCTGGTAGCACTTCTCTGCGTTTGACTGGTCACCCGTCTGGATTCGACTGCTCTCTCAGCCACTGGCGGAACTGGGACGAGAGAAGGTTCCGGAGGGCCAGAGCCTGAAATCTCTCGAAAGGGACTCTCGCGCTGCCTTGGGCTCGCTCTCTCCACCAACTCCCCGTGTTGGCAGGTGTAGCGCTGGATCCAGGACTGGTGGTTCTCCTCTTCATTCCTCTTTCTCTCTCTCTCTCCCTCTCTTTCGCTTCTCCTAAGGCTCTTGGGAGGCTGCAAGCACGGTGTCTAGCCGGGCTAGAGCAGAGGGCTAGTCTTTCTTTTTCCCCTTTCTGGGCTGTCGTTCCCCCCGGAGCTGGACGCCGGGTCCAAATGGGGGCTGGATGCTTGAGCCCTGGAGCTCTGGAGGTCATCTTGTCTCGTGCAACCGCCCGGCTCGAGGAGGGTCACCTAGCGCTGGTTGCCCAGCGTCCGCGGGCAGCAGCGTAACTGAGGAGGACGTTTTCCCCAGGATCTGGGGGCATCCGTCACTTCCCTGTGCCTGGCCTCGTGAGTCGCCCAGTCTCCCCTTGCCGTGGAGCAGCGGGGTAGCGAGTGGGCATGGCCCCGGGGCTGGAGAGGGGGGAGGGTGCCCAGGTGCCAGCCCAGCTGCCCGCATGATGCGCCCGTTGTTTTGCAGGGGGGAAAGCACTATGCCCAGCTGGTGGCCTGGCTGCGGGAGGATAAGCAGGAGAATGAGGTAGGGCTGAAAGGGCTGGGGGAGAGCGGGTGAGTGCCCACGGGCCCTGGGGCGGGGGGGTGGGAGGAGGGCGGCAGCGGGCCCAGGGACTCGGACCCTTCCTTCTCCCAGGTGCTGTGTCAAGAAATGAAGAAACTTGAAGAGGCACTGGAGGAGGAGGAGGAGGCATGGTGAGTTGGGCCCCTGGCCCCACACGGCCGTCTCTGCAGCACCGGGAGCGAGGGGGCTGCCAGTGGTGGTGCTAGGCAATGGGGTGGGGGGAATACGCAGCCCGAGGTGTGACAGGGAAGCCCAGTCCCTGCCTGGGGTGCTGAATGTTTGGAAGGGGACCGACCGCGTGGCCCCCCTGGAGGTCTAGAACTCCTCCAAGCGAGCCCTGTTGCCTGCACCAGCATCAGAGGAAGAAGGAAGCAGAGGCGCCGGGGACTGTGCTGCCAGAGGTGGGGGAAGCATAGCGGGTAAGGGGGAGAGCCTGTGCCAGCCCCTGCCCCGGCCAGCGTGGGTCTCCCTGGGGAGAGGGGTCCACGGAGGTGCCAGCCACGCAGGGGCTATACTCCTGCGCGAGGCGGAGGCCAGGGGCACCGTGCAACTCCAGCTGTCCTGACTGCGCAGCAGTGCTTGACAAGCGTCCTCGCTCTGCCTCGACCTGTAGCAAAGGGACACGCTGGCGAGAAGACGCGGCTTGGTTTATTGGCTGCAGTGAGGGTCCCCACTGGGTCCCCTGGGGTCCGGTCCCGGGCAGTGGGTGGGATGGGCCAGACACCTGCTGCAGCCGACGGGGCTCGCAAGTCCAGGCTGCTGGGGAGCTGCTGGCCGGCTGTGGGCTTTGCAGCGGGGAAGTGCTCGGCATCGGTTTTCCCTGGGCCGGGCTGTTTGCCGGGCTTGCGGAGTATCGTGTGCCACCCTGCGCGAGGGAGCAATGAGAGACGGCTGGGGAGGCAGCCCGTGGGGCTCTCGCAACGGCCCCGTAGGCATCCCGTAGGCAAGACGGGCTTGGGATGCATCCAGCCTGCCCTGTCTCCCATCCCTCTTGTGCCCCACAGGACACTCGGCCTGCTCTTGGTCGGCGGCTTCGCTCTGGCTGCTGCGGTGCTCTACGCCTCCTGCTACGACCCCAAACTCTTCTGCCGCCTGCTGTTGCATGTGCTGCCTGGGGAGACCTACCGCAACCTGGCATATGCCCTGGGAAAGATGGTGCTCAGGGAGGGGCTGCTGCCTTTTTGGCAGCCTGCCCCTCCCCCCAATAAAACCTTTTCTACCTCACCTCCACGGGCTCAGGCGTGTTTGCTGGGGCACAGGGAGAGGGTCTTGCCCCGCGTGCCGGTCCCCGCAGCCCCTCGAGGGCAGGCCCAGCCCCGGCTGCTAGGCACTGGGTGCCGCCACTCTGCCCGTCGCAAGCCAGCTCCCCGCGTGCCAGCCTCACCTGCCCTCCCTCCCTCCCTCCGTCCCCGGAGTATTTATGGCGCTGAATAATCGGGTGGATCCACCGTCTTCTCAGGCCACGGTAGTTTTTTCACTCCGCCATTGGAGCCTGGCAACCATTGAGCAACGTGCAGGCCAACTCCTGTAAGCGTGGCTGAGGCTACTCAGGCTCCAGCAGCCGGGGCCACGTTTACAGGGAGGCCGGCAAACGTTATCACCCACAGCCCCCTAGAGCCCCCAAGCCCCTTCCTTTCCTCCCCACAGCTCCCCATGACGCCACAGCTGCCACCTGCCTTCCCACTCCGCAGCCCCCGTGGCCCCCACGCCCCTCCTTTCATGCCACAGCCCCCCAGCCCATGCCCTTCTCCCTCCCCACGGTCCCCACGACCCCGGTCTCCCCCTCCTCCCCATGCTTCCATCCCTGGTAGCCCCACAGCCGCCTGGCCCCATCCGCAGCGCTGCTGGCCCCACGGACCCGTTGCCGGTTGCACCCCATCCCTTACGGCCCATTCTAGCAATCTCTTAGCCGGTGGCCCTGTCCCCAGTGCCCATGGCCCTGCTGACCCCACAGCCACCGGCCGGCACAGCCCCGGCTGCGCCCTGCCACCTTCTCCAGCCGCTCGCAGCTTTCGCTGCCGAGGGGAAAGGCCCTGTCGGATGGAGGCCGGAGCGACCTGGCCTGCCCACTCCTGAACGCAGCGCTGCTGCACGCAGCCGCTCAAAGGGCCAGAGCTGAAGCACGTGGGGCACTGCCTGCCTGCCGCGTGCCCCTGCTGTCCCAAAAGCGGATTCTTTGCCCGGCGTGCAATAGGCCGAGCATCACACCCTCGGGAGAGAGGCCGAGTATTTAGTTCAGGTTTGCGCAAAGCTGGGTGCTCGGTGGTTTCCCACAAATCAAGCACGCCCTCATACAAAACTGCAGTGTATTTATCAGGTGACACGATTAGTATCAACCCGCCCAAATTTACACTTAGTGGTTAGTGATTAACATTTCGACACTATTGCTTTACTGGATTGAAATGAGCCTCGCTTGCTATGGAAATTAGCACGCGTGCTCCTTTCAAGGGGGCGGGGGTGGGGGGGCAGCAAATCTCTTTGGTCCGGAATTGAGTCGGCGGTCGCGATCTCCCCTCGCCACATTTCCCTTTCACCCAGGTTCTGCAGTTTTATCAAACTGCACGCTTCTCTGGCCACCGGCCCGTCTTTGGCGCCAAGATGGTCCCTTTTATCGCTCCCTTTGCTCTTCTTCAAGGCTAGAGCCCTTCATTTCCCACAGTTGCTTACTTCTCCAAACGCTTTCGTATCTTTTAGCTCCCTCCCCAATTCCTTTCCCGAGGCACAAGTGGTTAGCACTTTTGCTAATTGGAAAATGGCTCTTTCTGCAAGACATCCCCCCCACCCCTTCCTCCTGGTGGCTCTAGAGAACTGCTAGCGCAAGACAACGCCATGTCTCCAACAGCCTTGGTGCTCAATGGTTGCTAAAACCACAAGGGAGAGCAGCGGTCGCTAAGACCGCGGGACCAGAGAGTACCAGGAGCGGGGGGGAGGGAGGAAGTCTTTCGAAGGCGGGACGCTCTTGCCTCCCCACACACATGGCCCGGGGGGCGGGACCTGGTAGCACTTCTCTGCGTTTGACTGGTCACCCGTCTGGATTCGACTGCTCTCTCAGCCACTGGCGGAACTGGGACGAGAGAAGGTTCCGGAGGGCCAGAGCCTGAAATCTCTCGAAAGGGACTCTCGCGCTGTCTTGGGCTCTCTCTCTCCACCAACTCCCCGTGTTGGCAGGTGTAGCGCTGGATCCGGGACTGGTGATTCTCCTCTTCATTCCTCTTCCTCTCTCTCTCTCCCTCTCTTTCACTTCTCCTAAGGCTCTTGGGAGGCTGCAAGCACGGTGTCTAGCCGGGCTAGAGCAGAGGGCTAGTCTTTCTTTTTCCCCTTTCTGGGCTGTCGTTCCCCCCGGAGCTGGACGCTGGGTCCAAATGGGGGCTGGATGCTTGAGCCCTGGAGCTCTGGAGGTCATCTTGTCTCGTGCAACCGCCCGGCTCGAGGAGGGTCACCTAGCGCTGGTTGCCCAGCGTCCGCGGGCAGCAGCGTAACTGAGGAGGACGTTTTCCCCAGGATCTGGGGGCATCCGTCACTTCCCTGTGCCTGGCCTCGTGAGTCGCCCAGTCTCCCCTTGCCGTGGAGCAGCGGGGTAGCGAGTGGGCATGGCCCCGGGGCTGGAGAGGGGGGAGGGTGCCCAGGTGCCAGCCCAGCTGCCCGCATGATGCGCCCGTTGTTTTGCGGGGGGAAAAGCACTATGCCCAGCTGGTGGCCTGGCTGCGGGAGGATAAGCAGGAGAATGAGGTAGGGCCGAAAGGGCTGGGGGAGAGCGGGTGAGTGCCCACGGGCCCTGGGGCGGGGGGGTGGGAGGAGGGCGGCAGCGGGCTCAGGGACTCGGACCCTTCCTTCTCCCAGGTGCTGCGTCAAGAAATGAAGAAACTTGGAAGAGGCACTGGAGGAGGAGGAGGCGTGGTGAGTTGGGCCCCTGGCCCCACACGGCTGTCTCTGCAGCACCGGGAGCGAGGGGGCTGCCAGTGGTGGTGCTAGGCAATGGGGTGGGGGGAATACGCAGCCCGAGGTGTGACAGGGAAGCCCAGTCCCTGCCTGGGGTGCTGAATGTTTGGAAGGGGACCGCCCGCGTGGCCCCCCGGAGGTCTAGAACTCCTCCAAGCAAGCCCTGTTGCCTGCACCAGCATCAGAGGAAGAAGGAAGCAGAGGCGCCGGGGACTGTGCTGCCAGAGGTGGGGGAAGCATAGCGGGTAAGGGGGAGAGCCTGTGCCAGCCCCTGCCCCGGCCAGCGTGGGTCTCCCTGGGGAGAGGGGTCCACGGAGGTGCCAGCCACGCAGGGGCTATACTCCTGCGCGAGGCGGAGGCCAGGGGCACCGTGCAACTCCAGCTGTCCTGACTGCGCAGCAGTGCTTGACAAGCGTCCTCGCTCTGCCTCGACCTGTAGCAAAGGGACACGCTGGCGAGAAGACGCGGCTTGGTTTATTGGCTGCAGTGAGGGTCCCCACTGGGTCCCCTGGGGTCCGGTCCCGGGCAGTGGGTGGGATGGGCCAGACACCTGCTGCAGCCGACGGGGCTCGCAAGTCCAGGCTGCTGGGGAGCTGCTGGCCGGCTGTGGGCTTTGCAGCGGGGAAGTGCTCGGCATTGGTTTTCCCTGGGCCGGGCTGTTTGCCGGGCTTGCGGAGTATCGTGTCCCACCCTGCGCGAGGGAGCAATGAGAGACGGCTGGGGAGGCAGCCCGTGGGGCTCTCGGAATGGCCCCGTAGGCATCCCGTAGGCAAGATGGGCTTGGGATGCATCCAGCCTGCCCTGTCTCCCATCCCTCTTGTGCCCCACAGGACACTCGGCCTGCTCTTGGTCGGCGGCTTCGCTCTGGCTGCTGCGGTGCTCTACGCCTCCTGCTACGACCCCAAACTCTTCTGCCGCCTGCTGTTGCATGTGCTGCCTGGGGAGACCTACCGCAACCTGGCATATGCCCTGGGAAAGATGGTGCTCAGGGAGGGGCTGCTGCCTTTTTGGCAGCCTGCCCCTCCCCCCAATAAAACCTTTTCTACCTCACCTCCACGGGCTCAGGCGTGTTTGCTGGGGCACAGGGAGAGGGTCTGGCCCCGCGTGCCGGTCCCCGCAGCCCCTCGAGGGCAGGCCCAGCCCCGGCTGCTAGGCACTGGGTGCCGCCACTCTGCCCGTCGCAAGCCAGCTCCCCGCGTGCCAGCCTCACCTGCCCTCCCTCCCTCCCTCCGTCCCCGGAGTATTTATGGCGCTGAATAATCGGGTGGATCCACCGTCTTCTCAGGCCACGGTAGTTTTTTCACTCCGCCATTGGAGCCTGGAACCATTGAGCAACGTGCAGGCCAACTCCTGTAAGCGTGGCTGAGGCTACTCGGGCTCCAGCAGCCGGGGCCACGTTTACAGGGAGGCCGGCAAACGTTATCACCCACAGCCCCCTAGAGCCCCCAAGCCCCTTCCTTTCCTCCCCACAGCTCCCCGTGACGCCACAGCAGCTGCCTTCCCACTCCGCAGCCCCCGTGGCCCCCCGCCCCTCCTTTCATGCCACAGCCCCCCAGCCCATGCCCTTCTCCCTCCCCACGGTCCCCACGACCCCGGTCTCCCCCTCCTCCCCATGCTCCCATCCCTGGTAGCCCCACAGCCGCCTGGCCCCATCCGCAGCGCTGCTGGCCCCACGGCCCCCTTGCCGGTTCCACCCCATCCCTTACAGCCCATTCTAGCAATCTCTTAGCCGGTGGCCCTGTCCCCAGTGCCCATGGCCCTGCTGACCCCACAGCCACCGGCCGGCACAGCCCCGGCTGCGCCCTGCCACCTTCTCCAGCCGCTCGCAGCTTTCGCTGCCGAGGGGAAAGGCCCTGTCGGATGGAGGCCGGAGCGACCTGGCCTGCCCACTCCTGAACGCAGCGCTGCTGCACGCAGCCGCTCAAAGGGCCAGAGCTGAAGCACGTGAGGCACTGCCTGCCTGCCGCGTGCCCCTGCTGTCCCAAAAGCGGATTCTTTGCCCGGCGTGCAATAGGCCGAGCATCACACCCTCGGGAGAGAGGCCGAGTATTTAGTTCAGGTTTGCGCAAAGCTGGGTGCTCGGTGGTTTCCCACAAATCAAGCACGCCCTCATACAAAACTGCAGTGTATTTATCAGGTGACACGATTAGTATCAACCCGCCCAAATTTACACTTAGTGGTTAGTGATTAACATTTCGACACTATTGCTTTACTGGATTGAAATGAGCCTCGCTTGCTATGGAAATTAGCACGCGTGCTCCTTTCAAGGGGGCGGGGGTGGGGGGGCAGCAAATCTCTTTGGTCCGGAATTGAGTCGGCGGTCGCGATCTCCCCTCGCCACATTTCCCTTTCACCCAGGTTCTGCAGTTTTATCAAACTGCACGCTTCTCTGGCCACCGGCCTGTCTTTGGCGCCAAGATGGTCCCTTTTATCGCTCCCTTTGCTCTTCTTCAAGGCTAGAGCCCTTCATTTCCCACAGTTGCTTACTTCTCCAAACGCTTTCGTATCTTTTAGCTCCCTCCCCAATTCCTTTCCCGAGGCACAAGTGGTTAGCACTTTTGCTAATTGGAAAATGGCTCTTTCTGCAAGACATCCCCCCCACCCCTTCCTCCTGGTGGCTCTAGAGAACTGCTAGCGCAAGACAACGCCATGTCTCCAACAGCCTTGGTGCTCAATGGTTGCTAAAACCACAAGGGAGAGCAGCGGTCGCTAAGACCGCGGGACCAGAGAGTACCAGGAGCAGGGGGGAGGGAGGAAGTCTTTCGAAGGCGGGACGCTCTTGCCTCCCCACACACATGGCCCGGGGGGCGGGACCTGGTAGCACTTCTCTGCGTTTGACTGGTCACCCGTCTGGATTCGACTGCTCTCTCAGCCACTGGCGGAACTGGGACGAGAGAAGGTTCCGGAGGGCCAGAGCCTGAAATCTCTCGAAAGGGACTCTCGCGCTGTCTTGGGCTCTCTCTCTCCACCAACTCCCCGTGTTGGCAGGTGTAGCGCTGGATCCGGGACTGGTGGTTCTCCTCTTCATTCCTCTCTCTCTCTCTCTCTCTCCCTCTCTTTCGCTTCTCCTAAGGCTCTTGGGAGGCTGCAAGCACGGTGTCTAGCCGGGCTAGAGCAGAGGGCTAGTCTTTCTTTTTCCCCTTTCTGGGCTGTCGTTCCCCCCGGAGCTGGACGCCGGGTCCAAATGGGGGCTGGATGCTTGAGCCCTGGAGCTCTGGAGGTCATCTTGTCTCGTGCAACCGCCCGGCTCGAGGAGGGTCACCTAGCGCTGGTTGCCCAGCGTCCGCGGGCAGCAGCATAACTGAGGAGGACGTTTTCCCCAGGATCTGGGGGCATCCGTCACTTCCCTGTGCCTGGCCTCGTGAGTCGCCCAGTCTCCCAGTGCCGTGGAGCAGCGGGGTAGCGAGTGGGCATGGCCCCGGGGCTGGAGAGGGGTGAGGGTGCCCAGGTGCCAGCCCAGCTGCCCGCATGATGCGCCCGTTGTTTTGCGGGGGGAAAAGCACTATGCCCAGCTGGTGGCCTGGCTGCGGGAGGATAAGCAGGAGAATGAGGTAGGGCCGAAAGGGCTGGGGGAGAGCGGGTGAGTGCCCACGGGCCCTGGGGCGGGGGGGTGGGAGGAGGGCGGCAGCGGGCTCAGGGACTCGGACCCTTCCTTCTCCCAGGTGCTGCGTCAAGAAATGAAGAAACTTGGAAGAGGCACTGGAGGAGGAGGAGGAGGCGTGGTGAGTTGGGCCCCTGGCCCCACACGGCTGTCTCTGCAGCACCGGGAGCGAGGGGGCTGCCAGTGCCGGTGCTAGGCAATGGGGTGGGGGGAATACGCAGCCCGAGGTGTGACAGGGAAGCCCAGTCCCTGCCTGGGGTGCTGAATGTTTGGAAGGGGACCGCCCGCGTGGCCCCCCTGGAGGTCTAGAACTCCTCCAAGCAAGCCCTGTTGCCTGCACCAGCATCAGAGGAAGAAGGAAGCAGAGGCGCCGGGGACTGTGCTGCCAGAGGTGGGGGAAGCATAGCGGGTAAGGGGGAGAGCCTGTGCCAGCCCCTGCCCCGGCCAGCGTGGGTCTCCCTGGGGAGAGGGGTCCACGGAGGTGCCAGCCACGCAGGGGCTATACTCCTGCGCGAGGCGGAGGCCAGGGGCACCGTGCAACTCCAGCTGTCCTGACTGCGCAGCAGTGCTTGACAAGCGTCCTCGCTCTGCCTCGACCTGTAGCAAAGGGACACGCTGGCGAGAAGACGCGGCTTGGTTTATTGGCTGCAGTGAGGGTCCCCACTGGGTCCCCTGGGGTCCGGTCCCGGGCAGTGGGTGGGATGGGCCAGACACCTGCTGCAGCCGACGGGGCTCGCAAGTCCAGGCTGCTGGGGAGCTGCTGGCCGGCTGTGGGCTTTGCAGCGGGGAAGTGCTCGGCATCGGTTTTCCCTGGGCCGGGCTGTTTGCCGGGCTTGCGGAGTATCGTGTGCCACCCTGCGCGAGGGAGCAATGAGAGACGGCTGGGGAGGCAGCCCGTGGGGCTCTCGGAACGGCCCCGTAGGCATCCCGTAGGCAAGACGGGCTTGGGATGCATCCAGCCTGCCCTGTCTCCCATCCCTCTTGTGCCCCACAGGACACTCGGCCTGCTCTTGGTCGGCGGCTTCGCTCTGGCTGCTGCGGTGCTCTACGCCTCCTGCTACGACCCCAAACTCTTCTGCCGCCTGCTGTTGCATGTGCTGCCTGGGGAGACCTACCGCAACCTGGCATATGCCCTGGGAAAGATGGTGCTCAGGGAGGGGCTGCTGCCTTTTTGGCAGCCTGCCCCTCCCCCCAATAAAACCTTTTCTACCTCACCTCCACGGGCTCAGGCGTGTTTGCTGGGGCACAGGGAGAGGGTCATGCCCCGCGTGCCGGTCCCCGCAGCCCCTCGAGGGCAGGCCCAGCCCCGGCTGCTGGGCACTGGGTGCCGCCACTCTGCCTGTCGCAAGCCAGCTCCCCGCGTGCCAGCCTCACCTGCCCTCCCTCCCTCCCTCCGTCCCCGGAGTATTTATGGCGCTGAATAATCGGGTGGATCCACCGTCTTCTCAGGCCACGGTAGTTTTTTCACTCCGCCATTGGAGCCTGGCAACCATTGAGCAACGTGCAGGCCAACTCCTGTAAGCGTGGCTGAGGCTACTCAGGCTCCAGCAGCCGGGGCCACGTTTACAGGGAGGCCGGCAAACGTTATCACCCACAGCCCCCTAGAGCCCCCAAGCCCCTTCCTTTCCTCCCCACAGCTCCCCATGACGCCACAGCTGCCACCTGCCTTCCCACTCCGCAGCCCCCGTGGCCCCCACGCCCCTCCTTTCATGCCACAGCCCCCCAGCCCATGCCCTTCTCCCTCCCCACGGTCCCCACGACCCCGGTCTCCCCCTCCTCCCCGTGCTCCCATCCCTGGTAGCCCCACAGCCGCCTGGCCCCATCCGCAGCGCTGCTGGCCCCACGGCCCCCTTGCCGGTTGCACCCCATCCCTTACGGCCCATTCTAGCAATCTCTTAGCCGGTGGCCCTGTCCCCAGTGCCCATGGCCCTGCTGACCCCACAGCCACCGGCCGGCACAGCCCCGGCTGCGCCCTGCCACCTTCTCCAGCCGCTCACAGCTTTCGCTGCCGAGGGGAAAGGCCCTGTCGGATGGAGGCCGGAGCGACCTGGCCTGCCCACTCCTGAACGCAGCGCTGCTGCACGCAGCCGCTCAAAGGGCCAGAGCTGAAGCACGTGGGGCACTGCCTGCCTGCCGCGTGCCCCTGCTGTCCCAAAAGCGGATTCTTTGCCCGGCGTGCAATAGGCCGAGCATCACACCCTCGGGAGAGACGCCGAGTATTTAGTTCAGGTTTGCGCAAAGCTGGGTGCTCGGTGGTTTCCCACAAATCAAGCACGCCCTCATACAAAACGGCAGTGTATTTATCAGGTGACGTGATTAGTATCAACCCGCCCAAATTTACACTTAGTGGTTAGTGATTAACATTTCGACACTATTGCTTTACTGGATTGAAATGAGCCTCGCTTGCTATGGAAATTAGCACGCGTGCTCCTTTCGGGGGGGGGGGGTGGGGGGGCAGCAAATCTCTTTGGTCCGGAATTGAGTCGGCGGTCGCGATCTCCCCTCGCCACATTTCCCTTTCACCCAGGTTCTGCAGTTTTATCAAACTGCACGCTTCTCTGGCCACCGGCCCGTCTTTGGCGCCAAGATGGTCCCTTTTATCGCTCCCTTTGCTCTTCTTCAAGGCTAGAGCCCTTCATTTCCCACAGTTGCTTACTTCTCCAAACGCTTTCGTATCTTTTAGCTCCCTCCCCAATTCCTTTCCCGAGGCACGAGTGGTTAGCACTTTTGCTAATTGGAAAATGGCTCTTTCTGCAAGACATCCCCCCCACCCCTTCCTCCTGGTGGCTCTAGAGAACTGCTAGCGCAAGACAACGCCATGTCTCCAACAGCCTTGGTGCTCAATGGTTGCTAAAACCACAAGGGAGAGCAGCGGTCGCTAAGACCGCAGGACCAGAGAGTACCAGGAGCGGGGGGGAGGGAGGAAGTCTTTCGAAGGCGGGATGCTCTTGCCTCCCCACACACATGGCCCGGGGGGCGGGACCTGGTAGCACTTCTCTGCGTTTGACTGGTCACCCGTCTGGATTCGACTGCTCTCTCAGCCACTGGCGGAACTGGGACGAGAGAAGGTTCCGGAGGGCCAGAGCCTGAAATCTCTCGAAAGGGACTCTCGCGCTGCCTTGGGCTCGCTCTCTCCACCAACTCCCCGTGTTGGCAGGTGTAGCGCTGGATCCAGGACTGGTGGTTCTCCTCTTCATTCCTCTTTCTCTCTCTCTCTCCCTCTCTTTCGCTTCTCCTAAGGCTCTTGGGAGGCTGCAAGCACGGTGTCTAGCCGGGCTAGAGCAGAGGGCTAGTCTTTCTTTTTCCCCTTTCTGGGCTGTCGTTCCCCCCGGAGCTGGACGCCGGGTCCAAATGGGGGCTGGATGCTTGAGCCCTGGAGCTCTGGAGGTCATCTTGTCTCGTGCAACCGCCCGGCTCGAGGAGGGTCACCTAGCGCTGGTTGCCCAGCGTCCGCGGGCAGCAGCGTAACTGAGGAGGACGTTTTCCCCAGGATCTGGGGGCATCCGTCACTTCCCTGTGCCTGGCCTCGTGAGTCGCCCAGTCTCCCCTTGCCGTGGAGCAGCGGGGTAGCGAGTGGGCATGGCCCCGGGGCTGGAGAGGGGGGAGGGTGCCCAGGTGCCAGCCCAGCTGCCCGCATGATGCGCCCGTTGTTTTGCAGGGGGGAAAGCACTATGCCCAGCTGGTGGCCTGGCTGCGGGAGGATAAGCAGGAGAATGAGGTAGGGCCGAAAGGGCTGGGGGAGAGCGGGTGAGTGCCCACGGGCCCTGGGGCGGGGGGGTGGGAGGAGGGCGGCAGCGGGCCCAGGGACTCGGACCCTTCCTTCTCCCAGGTGCTGTGTCAAGAAATGAAGAAACTTGAAGAGGCACTGGAGGAGGAGGAGGAGGCATGGTGAGTTGGGCCCCTGGCCCCACACGGCCGTCTCTGCAGCACCGGGAGCGAGGGGGCTGCCAGTGGTGGTGCTAGGCAATGGGGTGGGGGGAATACGCAGCCCGAGGTGTGACAGGGAAGCCCAGTCCCTGCCTGGGGTGCTGAATGTTTGGAAGGGGACCGACCGCGTGGCCCCCCTGGAGGTCTAGAACTCCTCCAAGCGAGCCCTGTTGCCTGCACCAGCATCAGAGGAAGAAGGAAGCAGAGGCGCCGGGGACTGTGCTGCCAGAGGTGGGGGAAGCATAGCGGGTAAGGGGGAGAGCCTGTGCCAGCCCCTGCCCCGGCCAGCGTGGGTCTCCCTGGGGAGAGGGGTCCACGGAGGTGCCAGCCACGCAGGGGCTATACTCCTGCGCGAGGCGGAGGCCAGGGGCACCGTGCAACTCCAGCTGTCCTGACTGCGCAGCAGTGCTTGACAAGCGTCCTCGCTCTGCCTCGACCTGTAGCAAAGGGACACGCTGGCGAGAAGACGCGGCTTGGTTTATTGGCTGCAGTGAGGGTCCCCACTGGGTCCCCTGGGGTCCGGTCCCGGGCAGTGGGTGGGATGGGCCAGACACCTGCTGCAGCCGACGGGGCTCGCAAGTCCAGGCTGCTGGGGAGCTGCTGGCCGGCTGTGGGCTTTGCAGCGGGGAAGTGCTCGGCATCGGTTTTCCCTGGGCCGGGCTGTTTGCCGGGCTTGCGGAGTATCGTGTGCCACCCTGCGCGAGGGAGCAATGAGAGACGGCTGGGGAGGCAGCCCGTGGGGCTCTCGCAACGGCCCCGTAGGCATCCCGTAGGCAAGACGGGCTTGGGATGCATCCAGCCTGCCCTGTCTCCCATCCCTCTTGTGCCCCACAGGACACTCGGCCTGCTCTTGGTCGGCGGCTTCGCTCTGGCTGCTGCGGTGCTCTACGCCTCCTGCTACGACCCCAAACTCTTCTGCCGCCTGCTGTTGCATGTGCTGCCTGGGGAGACCTACCGCAACCTGGCATATGCCCTGGGAAAGATGGTGCTCAGGGAGGGGCTGCTGCCTTTTTGGCAGCCTGCCCCTCCCCCCAATAAAACCTTTTCTACCACAACCTCCACGGGCTCAGGCGTGTTTGCTGGGGCACAGGGAGAGGGTCTTGCCCCGCGTGCCGGTCCCCGCAGCCCCTCGAGGGCAGGCCCAGCCCCGGCTGCTAGGCACTGGGTGCCGCCACTCTGCCCGTCGCAAGCCAGCTCCCCGCGTGCCAGCCTCACCTGCCCTCCCTCCCTCCCTCCGTCCCCGGAGTATTTATGGCGCTGAATAATCGGGTGGATCCACCGTCTTCTCAGGCCACGGTAGTTTTTTCACTCCGCCATTGGAGCCTGGCAACCATTGAGCAACGTGCAGGCCAACTCCTGTAAGCGTGGCTGAGGCTACTCAGGCTCCAGCAGCCGGGGCCACGTTTACAGGGAGGCCGGCAAACGTTATCACCCACAGCCCCCTAGAGCCCCCAAGCCCCTTCCTTTCCTCCCCACAGCTCCCCATGACGCCACAGCTGCCACCTGCCTTCCCACTCCGCAGCCCCCGTGGCCCCCACGCCCCTCCTTTCATGCCACAGCCCCCCAGCCCATGCCCTTCTCCCTCCCCACGGTCCCCACGACCCCGGTCTCCCCCTCCTCCCCATGCTTCCATCCCTGGTAGCCCCACAGCCGCCTGGCCCCATCCGCAGCGCTGCTGGCCCCACGGACCCGTTGCCGGTTGCACCCCATCCCTTACGGCCCATTCTAGCAATCTCTTAGCCGGTGGCCCTGTCCCCAGTGCCCATGGCCCTGCTGACCCCACAGCCACCGGCCGGCACAGCCCCGGCTGCGCCCTGCCACCTTCTCCAGCCGCTCGCAGCTTTCGCTGCCGAGGGGAAAGGCCCTGTCGGATGGAGGCCGGAGCGACCTGGCCTGCCCACTCCTGAACGCAGCGCTGCTGCACGCAGCCGCTCAAAGGGCCAGAGCTGAAGCACGTGGGGCACTGCCTGCCTGCCGCGTGCCCCTGCTGTCCCAAAAGCGGATTCTTTGCCCGGCGTGCAATAGGCCGAGCATCACACCCTCGGGAGAGAGGCCGAGTATTTAGTTCAGGTTTGCGCAAAGCTGGGTGCTCGGTGGTTTCCCACAAATCAAGCACGCCCTCATACAAAACTGCAGTGTATTTATCAGGTGACACGATTAGTATCAACCCGCCCAAATTTACACTTAGTGGTTAGTGATTAACATTTCGACACTATTGCTTTACTGGATTGAAATGAGCCTCGCTTGCTATGGAAATTAGCACGCGTGCTCCTTTCGGGGGGGGGGGGTGGGGGGGGCAGCAAATCTCTTTGGTCCGGAATTGAGTCGGCGGTCGCGATCTCCCCTCGCCACATTTCCCTTTCACCCAGGTTCTGCAGTTTTATCAAACTGCACGCTTCTCTGGCCACCGGCCCGTCTTTGGCGCCAAGATGGTCCCTTTTATCGCTCCCTTTGCTCTTCTTCAAGGCTAGAGCCCTTCATTTCCCACAGTTGCTTACTTCTCCAAACGCTTTCGTATCTTTTAGCTCCCTCCCCAATTCCTTTCCCGAGGCACAAGTGGTTAGCACTTTTGCTAATTGGAAAATGGCTCTTTCTGCAAGACATCCCCCCCACCCCTTCCTCCTGGTGGCTCTAGAGAACTGCTAGCGCAAGACAACGCCATGTCTCCAACAGCCTTGGTGCTCAATGGTTGCTAAAACCACAAGGGAGAGCAGCGGTCGCTAAGACCGCGGGACCAGAGAGTACCAGGAGCGGGGGGGAGGGAGGAAGTCTTTCGAAGGCGGGACGCTCTTGCCTCCCCACACACATGGCCCGGGGGGCGGGACCTGGTAGCACTTCTCTGCGTTTGACTGGTCACCCGTCTGGATTCGACTGCTCTCTCAGCCACTGGCGGAACTGGGACAAGAGAAGGTTCCGGAGGGCCAGAGCCTGAAATCTCTCGAAAGGGACTCTCGCGCTGTCTTGGGCTCTCTCTCTCCACCAACTCCCCGTGTTGGCAGGTGTAGCGCTGGATCCGGGACTGGTGATTCTCCTCTTCATTCCTCTTCCTCTCTCTCTCTCCCTCTCTTTCACTTCTCCTAAGGCTCTTGGGAGGCTGCAAGCACGGTGTCTAGCCGGGCTAGAGCAGAGGGCTAGTCTTTCTTTTTCCCCTTTCTGGGCTGTCGTTCCCCCCGGAGCTGGACGCTGGGTCCAAATGGGGGCTGGATGCTTGAGCCCTGGAGCTCTGGAGGTCATCTTGTCTCGTGCAACCGCCCGGCTCGAGGAGGGTCACCTAGCGCTGGTTGCCCAGCGTCCGCGGGCAGCAGCGTAACTGAGGAGGACGTTTTCCCCAGGATCTGGGGGCATCCGTCACTTCCCTGTGCCTGGCCTCGTGAGTCGCCCAGTCTCCCCTTGCCGTGGAGCAGCGGGGTAGCGAGTGGGCATGGCCCCGGGGCTGGAGAGGGGTGAGGGTGCCCAGGTGCCAGCCCAGCTGCCCGCATGATGCGCCCGTTGTTTTGCGGGGGGAAAAGCACTATGCCCAGCTGGTGGCCTGGCTGCGGGAGGATAAGCAGGAGAATGAGGTAGGGCCGAAAGGGCTGGGGGAGAGCGGGTGAGTGCCCACGGGCCCTGGGGCGGGGGGGTGGGAGGAGGGCGGCAGCGGGCTCAGGGACTCGGACCCTTCCTTCTCCCAGGTGCTGCGTCAAGAAATGAAGAAACTTGGAAGAGGCACTGGAGGAGGAGGAGGCGTGGTGAGTTGGGCCCCTGGCCCCACACGGCTGTCTCTGCAGCACCGGGAGCGAGGGGGCTGCCAGTGGTGGTGCTAGGCAATGGGGTGGGGGGAATACGCAGCCCGAGGTGTGACAGGGAAGCCCAGTCCCTGCCTGGGGTGCTGAATGTTTGGAAGGGGACCGCCCGCGTGGCCCCCCGGAGGTCTAGAACTCCTCCAAGCAAGCCCTGTTGCCTGCACCAGCATCAGAGGAAGAAGGAAGCAGAGGCGCCGGGGACTGTGCTGCCAGAGGTGGGGGAAGCATAGCGGGTAAGGGGGAGAGCCTGTGCCAGCCCCTGCCCCGGCCAGCGTGGGTCTCCCTGGGGAGAGGGGTCCACGGAGGTGCCAGCCACGCAGGGGCTATACTCCTGCGCGAGGCGGAGGCCAGGGGCACCGTGCAACTCCAGCTGTCCTGACTGCGCAGCAGTGCTTGACAAGCGTCCTCGCTCTGCCTCGACCTGTAGCAAAGGGACACGCTGGCGAGAAGACGCGGCTTGGTTTATTGGCTGCAGTGAGGGTCCCCACTGGGGCCCCTGGGGTCCGGTCCCGGGCAGTGGGTGGGATGGGCCAGACACCTGCTGCAGCCGACGGGGCTCGCAAGTCCAGGCTGCTGGGGAGCTGCTGGCCGGCTGTGGGCTTTGCAGCGGGGAAGTGCTCGGCATTGGTTTTCCCTGGGCCGGGCTGTTTGCCGGGCTTGCGGAGTATCGTGTCCCACCCTGCGCGAGGGAGCAATGAGAGACGGCTGGGGAGGCAGCCCGTGGGGCTCTCGGAATGGCCCCGTAGGCATCCCGTAGGCAAGATGGGCTTGGGATGCATCCAGCCTGCCCTGTCTCCCATCCCTCTTGTGCCCCACAGGACACTCGGCCTGCTCTTGGTCGGCGGCTTCGCTCTGGCTGCTGCGGTGCTCTACGCCTCCTGCTACGACCCCAAACTCTTCTGCCGCCTGCTGTTGCATGTGCTGCCTGGGGAGACCTACCGCAACCTGGCATATGCCCTGGGAAAGATGGTGCTCAGGGAGGGGCTGCTGCCTTTTTGGCAGCCTGCCCCTCCCCCCAATAAAACCTTTTCTACCTCACCTCCACGGGCTCAGGCGTGTTTGCTGGGGCACAGGGAGAGGGTCTGGCCCCGCGTGCCGGTCCCCGCAGCCCCTCGAGGGCAGGCCCAGCCCCGGCTGCTAGGCACTGGGTGCCGCCACTCTGCCCGTCGCAAGCCAGCTCCCCGCGTGCCAGCCTCACCTGCCCTCCCTCCCTCCCTCCGTCCCCGGAGTATTTATGGCGCTGAATAATCGGGTGGATCCACCGTCTTCTCAGGCCACGGTAGTTTTTTCACTCCGCCATTGGAGCCTGGCAACCATTGAGCAACGTGCAGGCCAACTCCTGTAAGCGTGGCTGAGGCTACTCGGGCTCCAGCAGCCGGGGCCACGTTTACAGGGAGGCCGGCAAACGTTATCACCCACAGCCCCCTAGAGCCCCCAAGCCCCTTCCTTTCCTCCCCACAGCTCCCCGTGACACCACAGCTGCCACCTGCCTTCCCACTCCGCAGCCCCCGTGGCCCCCACGCCCCTCCTTTCATGCCACAGCCCCCCAGCCCATGCCCTTCTCCCTCCCCACGGTCCCCACGACCCCGGTCTCCCCCTCCTCCCCATGCTCCCATCCCTGGTAGCCCCACAGCCGCCTGGCCCCATCCGCAGCGCTGCTGGCCCCACGGCCCCCTTGCCGGTTGCACCCCATCCCTTACAGCCCATTCTAGCAATCTCTTAGCCGGTGGCCCTGTCCCCAGTGCCCATGGCCCTGCTGACCCCACAGCCACCGGCCGGCACAGCCCCGGCTGCGCCCTGCCACCTTCTCCAGCCGCTCGCAGCTTTCGCTGCCGAGGGGAAAGGCCCTGTCGGATGGAGGCCGGAGCGACCTGGCCTGCCCACTCCTGAACGCAGCGCTGCTGCACGCAGCCGCTCAAAGGGCCAGAGCTGAAGCACGTGAGGCACTGCCTGCCTGCCGCGTGCCCCTGCTGTCCCAAAAGCGGATTCTTTGCCCGGCGTGCAATAGGCCGAGCATCACACCCTCGGGAGAGAGGCCGAGTATTTAGTTCAGGTTTGCGCAAAGCTGGGTGCTCGGTGGTTTCCCACAAATCAAGCACGCCCTCATACAAAACTGCAGTGTATTTATCAGGTGACACGATTAGTATCAACCCGCCCAAATTTACACTTAGTGGTTAGTGATTAACATTTCGACACTATTGCTTTACTGGATTGAAATGAGCCTCGCTTGCTATGGAAATTAGCACGCGTGCTCCTTTCAAGGGGGCGGGGGGGGTGGGGCAGCAAATCTCTTTGGTCCGGAATTGAGTCGGCGGTCGCGATCTCCCCTCGCCACATTTCCCTTTCACCCAGGTTCTGCAGTTTTATCAAACTGCACGCTTCTCTGGCCACCGGCCTGTCTTTGGCGCCAAGATGGTCCCTTTTATCGCTCCCTTTGCTCTTCTTCAAGGCTAGAGCCCTTCATTTCCCACAGTTGCTTACTTCTCCAAACGCTTTCGTATCTTTTAGCTCCCTCCCCAATTCCTTTCCCGAGGCACAAGTGGTTAGCACTTTTGCTAATTGGAAAATGGCTCTTTCTGCAAGACATCCCCCCCACCCCTTCCTCCTGGTGTCTCTAGAGAACTGCTAGCGCAAGACAACGCCATGTCTCCAACAGCCTTGGTGCTCAATGGTTGCTAAAACCACAAGGGAGAGCAGCGGTCGCTAAGACCGCGGGACCAGAGAGTACCAGGAGCAGGGGGGAGGGAGGAAGTCTTTCGAAGGCGGGACGCTCTTGCCTCCCCACACACATGGCCCGGGGGGCGGGACCTGGTAGCACTTCTCTGCGTTTGACTGGTCACCCGTCTGGATTCGACTGCTCTCTCAGCCACTGGCGGAACTGGGACGAGAGAAGGTTCCGGAGGGCCAGAGCCTGAAATCTCTCGAAAGGGACTCTCGCGCTGTCTTGGGCTCTCTCTCTCCACCAACTCCCCGTGTTGGCAGGTGTAGCGCTGGATCCGGGACTGGTGATTCTCCTCTTCATTCCTCTTCCTCTCTCTCTCTCCCTCTCTTTCACTTCTCCTAAGGCTCTTGGGAGGCTGCAAGCACGGTGTCTAGCCGGGCTAGAGCAGAGGGCTAGTCTTTCTTTTTCCCCTTTCTGGGCTGTCGTTCCCCCCGGAGCTGGACGCTGGGTCCAAATGGGGGCTGGATGCTTGAGCCCTGGAGCTCTGGAGGTCATCTTGTCTCGTGCAACCGCCCGGCTCGAGGAGGGTCACCTAGCGCTGGTTGCCCAGCGTCCGCGGGCAGCAGCGTAACTGAGGAGGACGTTTTCCCCAGGATCTGGGGGCATCCGTCACTTCCCTGTGCCTGGCCTCGTGAGTCGCCCAGTCTCCCCTTGCCGTGGAGCAGCGGGGTAGCGAGTGGGCATGGCCCCGGGGCTGGAGAGGGGTGAGGGTGCCCAGGTGCCAGCCCAGCTGCCCGCATGATGCGCCCGTTGTTTTGCGGGGGGAAAAGCACTATGCCCAGCTGGTGGCCTGGCTGCGGGAGGATAAGCAGGAGAATGAGGTAGGGCCGAAAGGGCTGGGGGAGAGCGGGTGAGTGCCCACGGGCCCTGGGGCAGGGGGGTGGGAGGAGGGCGGCAGCGGGCTCAGGGACTCGGACCCTTCCTTCTCCCAGGTGCTGCGTCAAGAAATGAAGAAACTTGGAAGAGGCACTGGAGGAGGAGGAGGAGGCGTGGTGAGTTGGGCCCCTGGCCCCACACGGCTGTCTCTGCAGCACCGGGAGCGAGGGGGCTGCCAGTGCCGGTGCTAGGCAATGGGGTGGGGGGAATACGCAGCCCGAGGTGTGACAGGGAAGCCCAGTCCCTGCCTGGGGTGCTGAATGTTTGGAAGGGGACCGCCCGCGTGGCCCCCCTGGAGGTCTAGAACTCCTCCAAGCAAGCCCTGTTGCCTGCACCAGCATCAGAGGAAGAAGGAAGCAGAGGCGCCGGGGACTGTGCTGCCAGAGGTGGGGGAAGCATAGCGGGTAAGGGGGAGAGCCTGTGCCAGCCCCTGCCCCGGCCAGCGTGGGTCTCCCTGGGGAGAGGGGTCCACGGAGGTGCCAGCCACGCAGGGGCTATACTCCTGCGCGAGGCGGAGGCCAGGGGCACCGTGCAACTCCAGCTGTCCTGACTGCGCAGCAGTGCTTGACAAGCGTCCTCGCTCTGCCTCGACCTGTAGCAAAGGGACACGCTGGCGAGAAGACGCGGCTTGGTTTATTGGCTGCAGTGAGGGTCCCCACTGGGGCCCCTGGGGTCCGGTCCCGGGCAGTGGGTGGGATGGGCCAGACACCTGCTGCAGCCGACGGGGCTCGCAAGTCCAGGCTGCTGGGGAGCTGCTGGCCGGCTGTGGGCTTTGCAGCGGGGAAGTGCTCGGCATCGGTTTTCCCTGGGCCGGGCTGTTTGCCGGGCTTGCGGAGTATCGTGTCCCACCCTGCGTGAGGGAGCAATGAGAGACGGCTGGGGAGGCAGCCCGTGGGGCTCTCGGAACGGCCCCGTAGGCATCCCGTAGGCAAGACGGGCTTGGGATGCATCCAGCCTGCCCTGTCTCCCATCCCTCTTGTGCCCCACAGGACACTCGGCCTGCTCTTGGTCGGCGGCTTCGCTCTGGCTGCTGCGGTGCTCTACGCCTCCTGCTACGACCCCAAACTCTTCTGCCGCCTGCTGTTGCATGTGCTGCCTGGGGAGACCTACCGCAACCTGGCATATGCCCTGGGAAAGATGGTGCTCAGGGAGGGGCTGCTGCCTTTTTGGCAGCCTGCCCCTCCCCCCAATAAAACCTTTTCTACCTCACCTCCACGGGCTCAGGCGTGTTTGCTGGGGCACAGGGAGAGGGTCATGCCCCGCGTGCCGGTCCCCGCAGCCCCTCGAGGGCAGGCCCAGCCCCGGCTGCTGGGCACTGGGTGCCGCCACTCTGCCTGTCGCAAGCCAGCTCCCCGCGTGCCAGCCTCACCTGCCCTCCCTCCCTCCCTCCGTCCCCGGAGTATTTATGGCGCTGAATAATCGGGTGGATCCACCGTCTTCTCAGGCCACGGTAGTTTTTTCACTCCGCCATTGGAGCCTGGCAACCATTGAGCAACGTGCAGGCCAACTCCTGTAAGCGTGGCTGAGGCTACTCAGGCTCCAGCAGCCGGGGCCACGTTTACAGGGAGGCCGGCAAACGTTATCACCCACAGCCCCCTAGAGCCCCCAAGCCCCTTCCTTTCCTCCCCACAGCTCCCCATGACGCCACAGCTGCCACCTGCCTTCCCACTCCGCAGCCCCCGTGGCCCCCACGCCCCTCCTTTCATGCCACAGCCCCCCAGCCCATGCCCTTCTCCCTCCCCACGGTCCCCACGACCCCGGTCTCCCCCTCCTCCCCGTGCTCCCATCCCTGGTAGCCCCACAGCCGCCTGGCCCCATCCGCAGCGCTGCTGGCCCCACGGCCCCCTTGCCGGTTGCACCCCATCCCTTACGGCCCATTCTAGCAATCTCTTAGCCGGTGGCCCTGTCCCCAGTGCCCATGGCCCTGCTGACCCCACAGCCACCGGCCGGCACAGCCCCGGCTGCGCCCTGCCACCTTCTCCAGCCGCTCACAGCTTTCGCTGCCGAGGGGAAAGGCCCTGTCGGATGGAGGCCGGAGCGACCTGGCCTGCCCACTCCTGAACGCAGCGCTGCTGCACGCAGCCGCTCAAAGGGCCAGAGCTGAAGCACGTGGGGCACTGCCTGCCTGCCGCGTGCCCCTGCTGTCCCAAAAGCGGATTCTTTGCCCGGCGTGCAATAGGCCGAGCATCACACCCTCGGGAGAGACGCCGAGTATTTAGTTCAGGTTTGCGCAAAGCTGGGTGCTCGGTGGTTTCCCACAAATCAAGCACGCCCTCATACAAAACGGCAGTGTATTTATCAGGTGACGTGATTAGTATCAACCCGCCCAAATTTACACTTAGTGGTTAGTGATTAACATTTCGACACTATTGCTTTACTGGATTGAAATGAGCCTCGCTTGCTATGGAAATTAGCACGCGTGCTCCTTTCGGGGGGGGGGGGTGGGGGGGCAGCAAATCTCTTTGGTCCGGAATTGAGTCGGCGGTCGCGATCTCCCCTCGCCACATTTCCCTTTCACCCAGGTTCTGCAGTTTTATCAAACTGCACGCTTCTCTGGCCACCGGCCCGTCTTTGGCGCCAAGATGGTCCCTTTTATCGCTCCCTTTGCTCTTCTTCAAGGCTAGAGCCCTTCATTTCCCACAGTTGCTTACTTCTCCAAACGCTTTCGTATCTTTTAGCTCCCTCCCCAATTCCTTTCCCGAGGCACAAGTGGTTAGCACTTTTGCTAATTGGAAAATGGCTCTTTCTGCAAGACATCCCCCCCACCCCTTCCTCCTGGTGGCTCTAGAGAACTGCTAGCGCAAGACAACGCCATGTCTCCAACAGCCTTGGTGCTCAATGGTTGCTAAAACCACAAGGGAGAGCAGCGGTCGCTAAGACCGCGGGACCAGAGAGTACCAGGAGCGGGGGGGAGGGAGGAAGTCTTTCGAAGGCGGGACGCTCTTGCCTCCCCACACACATGGCCCGGGGGGCGGGACCTGGTAGCACTTCTCTGCGTTTGACTGGTCACCCGTCTGGATTCGACTGCTCTCTCAGCCACTGGCGGAACTGGGACGAGAGAAGGTTCCGGAGGGCCAGAGCCTGAAATCTCTCGAAAGGGACTCTCGCGCTGTCTTGGGCTCGCTCTCTCCACCAACTCCCCGTGTTGGCAGGTGTAGCGCTGGATCCGGGACTGGTGATTCTCCTCTTCATTCCTCTTCCTCTCTCTCTCTCCCTCTCTTTCACTTCTCCTAAGGCTCTTGGGAGGCTGCAAGCACGGTGTCTAGCCGGGCTAGAGCAGAGGGCTAGTCTTTCTTTTTCCCCTTTCTGGGCTGTCGTTCCCCCCGGAGCTGGACGCTGGGTCCAAATGGGGGCTGGATGCTTGAGCCCTGGAGCTCTGGAGGTCATCTTGTCTCGTGCAACCGCCCGGCTCGAGGAGGGTCACCTAGCGCTGGTTGCCCAGCGTCCGCGGGCAGCAGCGTAACTGAGGAGGACGTTTTCCCCAGGATCTGGGGGCATCCGTCACTTCCCTGTGCCTGGCCTCGTGAGTCGCCCAGTCTCCCCTTGCCGTGGAGCAGCGGGGTAGCGAGTGGGCATGGCCCCGGGGCTGGAGAGGGGTGAGGGTGCCCAGGTGCCAGCCCAGCTGCCCGCATGATGCGCCCGTTGTTTTGCGGGGGGAAAAGCACTATGCCCAGCTGGTGGCCTGGCTGCGGGAGGATAAGCAGGAGAATGAGGTAGGGCCGAAAGGGCTGGGGGAGAGCGGGTGAGTGCCCACGGGCCCTGGGGCGGGGGGGTGGGAGGAGGGCGGCAGCGGGCTCAGGGACTCGGACCCTTCCTTCTCCCAGGTGCTGCGTCAAGAAATGAAGAAACTTGGAAGAGGCACTGGAGGAGGAGGAGGCGTGGTGAGTTGGGCCCCTGGCCCCACACGGCTGTCTCTGCAGCACCGGGAGCGAGGGGGCTGCCAGTGGTGGTGCTAGGCAATGGGGTGGGGGGAATACGCAGCCCGAGGTGTGACAGGGAAGCCCAGTCCCTGCCTGGGGTGCTGAATGTTTGGAAGGGGACCGCCCGCGTGGCCCCCCTGGAGGTCTAGAACTCCTCCAAGCAAGCCCTGTTGCCTGCACCAGCATCAGAGGAAGAAGGAAGCAGAGGCGCCGGGGACTGTGCTGCCAGAGGTGGGGGAAGCATAGCGGGTAAGGGGGAGAGCCTGTGCCAGCCCCTGCCCCGGCCAGCGTGGGTCTCCCTGGGGAGAGGGGTCCACGGAGGTGCCAGCCACGCAGGGGCTATACTCCTGCGCGAGGCGGAGGCCAGGGGCACCGTGCAACTCCAGCTGTCCTGACTGCGCAGCAGTGCTTGACAAGCGTCCTCGCTCTGCCTCGACCTGTAGCAAAGGGACACGCTGGCGAGAAGACGCGGCTTGGTTTATTGGCTGCAGTGAGGGTCCCCACTGGGGCCCCTGGGGTCCGGTCCCGGGCAGTGGGTGGGATGGGCCAGACACCTGCTGCAGCCGACGGGGCTCGCAAGTCCAGGCTGCTGGGGAGCTGCTGGCCGGCTGTGGGCTTTGCAGCGGGGAAGTGCTCGGCATCGGTTTTCCCTGGGCCGGGCTGTTTGCCGGGCTTGCGGAGTATCGTGTGCCACCCTGCGCGAGGGAGCAATGAGAGACGGCTGGGGAGGCAGCCCGTGGGGCTCTCGGAACGGCCCCGTAGGCATCCCGTAGGCAAGATGGGCTTGGGATGCATCCAGCCTGCCCTGTCTCCCATCCCTCTTGTGCCCCACAGGACACTCGGCCTGCTCTTGGTCGGCGGCTTCGCTCTGGCTGCTGCGGTGCTCTACGCCTCCTGCTACGACCCCAAACTCTTCTGCCGCCTGCTGTTGCATGTGCTGCCTGGGGAGACCTACCGCAACCTGGCATATGCCCTGGGAAAGATGGTGCTCAGGGAGGGGCTGCTGCCTTTTTGGCAGCCTGCCCCTCCCCCCAATAAAACCTTTTCTACCTCACCTCCACGGGCTCAGGCGTGTTTGCTGGGGCACAGGGAGAGGGTCTTGCCCCGCGTGCCGGTCCCCGCAGCCCCTCGAGGGCAGGCCCAGCCCCGGCTGCTAGGCACTGGGTGCCGCCACTCTGCCCGTCGCAAGCCAGCTCCCCGCGTGCCAGCCTCACCTGCCCTCCCTCCCTCCCTCCGTCCTCGGAGTATTTATGGCGCTGAATAATCGGGTGGATCCACCGTCTTCTCAGGCCACGGTAGTTTTTTCACTCCGCCATTGGAGCCTGGCAACCATTGAGCAACGTGCAGGCCAACTCCTGTAAGCGTGGCTGAGGCTACTCGGGCTCCAGCAGCCGGGGCCACGTTTACAGGGAGGCCGGCAAACGTTATCACCCACAGCCCCCTAGAGCCCCCAAGCCCCTTCCTTTCCTCCCCACAGCTCCCCATGACACCACAGCTGCCACCTGCCTTCCCACTCCGCAGCCCCCGTGGCCCCCACGCCCCTCCTTTCATGCCACAGCCCCCCAGCCCATGCCCTTCTCCCTCCCCACGGTCCCCACGACCCCGGTCTCCCCCTCCTCCCCATGCTCCCATCCCTGGTAGCCCCACAGCCGCCTGGCCCCATCCGCAGCGCTGCTGGCCCCACGGCCCCCTTGCCGGTTGCACCCCATCCCTTACGGCCCATTCGAGCAATCTCTTAGCCGGTGGCCCTGTCCCCAGTGCCCATGGCCCTGCTGACCCCACAGCCACCGGCCGGCACAGCCCCGGCTGCGCCCTGCCACCTTCTCCAGCCGCTCGCAGCTTTCGCTGCCGAGGGGAAAGGCCCTGTCGGATGGAGGCCGGAGCGACCTGGCCTGCCCACTCCTGAACGCAGCGCTGCTGCATGCAGCCGCTCAAAGGGCCAGAGCTGAAGCACGTGGGGCACTGCCTGCCTGCCGCGTGCCCCTGCTGTCCCAAAAGCGGATTCTTTGCCCGGCGTGCAATAGGCCGAGCATCACACCCTCGGGAGAGACGCCGAGTATTTAGTTCAGGTTTGCGCAAAGCTGGGTGCTCGGTGGTTTCCCACAAATCAAGCACGCCCTCATACAAAACTGCAGTGTATTTATCAGGTGACACGATTAGTATCAACCCGCCCAAATTTACACTTAGTGGTTAGTGATTAACATTTCGACACTATTGCTTTACTGGATTGAAATGAGCCTCGCTTGCTATGGAAATTAGCACGCGTGCTCCTTTCAAGGGGGCGGGGGGGGTGGGGCAGCAAATCTCTTTGGTCCGGAATTGAGTCGGCGGTCGCGATCTCCCCTCGCCACATTTCCCTTTCACCCAGGTTCTGCAGTTTTATCAAACTGCACGCTTCTCTGGCCACCGGCCCGTCTTTGGCGCCAAGATGGTCCCTTTTATCGCTCCCTTTGCTCTTCTTCAAGGCTAGAGCCCTTCATTTCCCACAGTTGCTTACTTCTCCAAACGCTTTCGTATCTTTTAGCTCCCTCCCCAATTCCTTTCCCGAGGCACAAGTGGTTAGCACTTTTGCTAATTGGAAAATGGCTCTTTCTGCAAGACATCCCCCCCACCCCTTCCTCCTGGTGTCTCTAGAGAACTGCTAGTGCAAGACAACGCCATGTCTCCAACAGCCTTGGTGCTCAATGGTTGCTAAAACCACAAGGGAGAGCAGCGGTCGCTAAGACCGCGGGACCAGAGAGTACCAGGAGCGGGGGGGAGGGAGGAAGTCTTTCGAAGGCGGGACGCTCTTGCCTCCCCACACACATGGCCCGGGGGGCGGGACCTGGTAGCACTTCTCTGCGTTTGACTGGTCACCCGTCTGGATTCGACTGCTCTCTCAGCCACTGGCGGAACTGGGACGAGAGAAGGTTCCGGAGGGCCAGAGCCTGAAATCTCTCGAAACGGACTCTCGCGCTGTCTTGGGCTCTCTCTCTCCACCAACTCCCCGTGTTGGCAGGTGTAGCGCTGGATCCGGGACTGGTGATTCTCCTCTTCATTCCTCTTCCTCTCTCTCTCTCCCTCTCTTTCACTTCTCCTAAGGCTCTTGGGAGGCTGCAAGCACGGTGTCTAGCCGGGCTAGAGCAGAGGGCTAGTCTTTCTTTTTCCCCTTTCTGGGCTGTCGTTCCCCCCGGAGCTGGACGCTGGGTCCAAATGGGGGCTGGATGCTTGAGCCCTGGAGCTCTGGAGGTCATCTTGTCTCGTGCAACCGCCCGGCTCGAGGAGGGTCACCTAGCGCTGGTTGCCCAGCGTCCGCGGGCAGCAGCGTAACTGAGGAGGACGTTTTCCCCAGGATCTGGGGGCATCCGTCACTTCCCTGTGCCTGGCCTCGTGAGTCGCCCAGTCTCCCCGTGCCGTGGAGCAGCGGGGTAGCGAGTGGGCATGGCCCCGGGGCTGGAGAGGGGGGAGGGTGCCCAGGTGCCAGCCCAGCTGCCCGCATGATGCGCCCGTTGTTTTGCGGGGGGAAAAGCACTATGCCCAGCTGGTGGCCTGGCTGCGGGAGGATAAGCAGGAGAATGAGGTAGGGCCGAAAGGGCTGGGGGAGAGCGGGTGAGTGCCCACGGGCCCTGGGGCGGGGGGGTGGGAGGAGGGCGGCAGCGGGCTCAGGGACTCGGACCCTTCCTTCTCCCAGGTGCTGCGTCAAGAAATGAAGAAACTTGGAAGAGGCACTGGAGGAGGAGGAGGAGGTGTGGTGAGTTGGGCCCCTGGCCCCACACGGCTGTCTCTGCAGCACCGGGAGCGAGGGGGCTGCCAGTGCCGGTGCTAGGCAATGGGGTGGGGGGAATACGCAGCCCGAGGTGTGACAGGGAAGCCCAGTCCCTGCCTGGGGTGCTGAATGTTTGGAAGGGGACCGCCCGCGTGGCCCCCCGGAGGTCTAGAACTCCTCCAAGCAAGCTCTGTTGCCTGCACCAGCATCAGAGGAAGAAGGAAGCAGAGGCGCCGGGGACTGTGCTGCCAGAGGTGGGGGAAGCATAGCGGGTAAGGGGGAGAGCCTGTGCCAGCCCCTGCCCCGGCCAGCGTGGGTCTCCCTGGGGAGAGGGGTCCACGGAGGTGCCAGCCACGCAGGGGCTATACTCCTGCGCGAGGCGGAGGCCAGGGGCACCGTGCAACTCCAGCTGTCCTGACTGCGCAGCAGTGCTTGACAAGCGTCCTCGCTCTGCCTCGACCTGTAGCAAAGGGACACGCTGGCGAGAAGACGCGGCTTGGTTTATTGGCTGCAGTGAGGGTCCCCACTGGGGCCCCTGGGGTCCGGTCCCGGGCAGTGGGTGGGATGGGCCAGACACCTGCTGCAGCCGACGGGGCTCGCAAGTCCAGGCTGCTGGGGAGCTGCTGGCCGGCTGTGGGCTTTGCAGCGGGGAAGTGCTCGGCATTGGTTTTCCCTGGGCCGGGCTGTTTGCCGGGCTTGCGGAGTATCGTGTCCCACCCTGCGCGAGGGAGCAATGAGAGACGGCTGGGGAGGCAGCCCGTGGGGCTCTCGGAACGGCCCCGTAGGCATCCCGTAGGCAAGATGGGCTTGGGATGCATCCAGCCTGCCCTGTCTCCCATCCCTCTTGTGCCCCACAGGACACTCGGCCTGCTCTTGGTCGGCGGCTTCGCTCTGGCTGCTGCGGTGCTCTACGCCTCCTGCTACGACCCCAAACTCTTCTGCCGCCTGCTGTTGCATGTGCTGCCTGGGGAGACCTACCGCAACCTGGCATATGCCCTGGGAAAGATGGTGCTCAGGGAGGGGCTGCTGCCTTTTTGGCAGCCTGCCCCTCCCCCCAATAAAACCTTTTCTACCTCACCTCCACGGGCTCAGGCGTGTTTGCTGGGGCACAGGGAGAGGGTCTTGCCCCGCGTGCCGGTCCCCGCAGCCCCTCGAGGGCAGGCCCAGCCCCGGCTGCTAGGCACTGGGTGCCGCCACTCTGCCCGTCGCAAGCCAGCTCCCCGCGTGCCAGCCTCACCTGCCCTCCCTCCCTCCCTCCGTCCCCGGAGTATTTATGGCGCTGAATAATCGGGTGGATCCACCGTCTTCTCAGGCCACGGTAGTTTTTTCACTCCGCCATTGGAGCCTGGCAACCATTGAGCAACGTGCAGGCCAACTCCTGTAAGCGTGGCTGAGGCTACTCGGGCTCCAGCAGCCGGGGCCACGTTTACAGGGAGGCCGGCAAACGTTATCACCCACAGCCCCCTAGAGCCCCCAAGCCCCTTCCTTTCCTCCCCACAGCTCCCCATGACACCACAGCTGCCACCTGCCTTCCCACTCCGCAGCCCCCGTGGCCCCCACGCCCCTCCTTTCATGCCACAGCCCCCCAGCCCATGCCCTTCTCCCTCCCCACGGTCCCCACGACCCCGGTCTCCCCCTCCTCCCCATGCTCCCATCCCTGGTAGCCCCACAGCCGCCTGGCCCCATCCGCAGCGCTGCTGGCCCCACGGCCCCCTTGCCGGTTGCACCCCATCCCTTACGGCCCATTCGAGCAATCTCTTAGCCGGTGGCCCTGTCCCCAGTGCCCATGGCCCTGCTGACCCCACAGCCACCGGCCGGCACAGCCCCGGCTGCGCCCTGCCACCTTCTCCAGCCGCTCGCAGCTTTCGCTGCCGAGGGGAAAGGCCCTGTCGGATGGAGGCCGGAGCGACCTGGCCTGCCCACTCCTGAACGCAGCGCTGCTGCACGCAGCCGCTCAAAGGGCCAGAGCTGAAGCACGTGAGGCACTGCCTGCCTGCCGCGTGCCCCTGCTGTCCCAAAAGCAGATTCTTTGCCCGGCGTGCAATAGGCCGAGCATCACACCCTCGGGAGAGAGGCCGAGTATTTAGTTCAGGTTTGCGCAAAGCTGGGTGCTCGGTGGTTTCCCACAAATCAAGCACGCCCTCATACAAAACTGCAGTGTATTTATCAGGTGACACGATTAGTATCAACCCGCCCAAATTTACACTTAGTGGTTAGTGATTAACATTTCGACACTATTGCTTTACTGGATTGAAATGAGCCTCGCTTGCTATGGAAATTAGCACGCGTGCTCCTTTCGGGGGGGGGGGTGGGGGGGCAGCAAATCTCTTTGGTCCGGAATTGAGTCGGCGGTCGCGATCTCCCCTCGCCACATTTCCCTTTCACCCAGGTTCTGCAGTTTTATCAAACTGCACGCTTCTCTGGCCACCGGCCCGTCTTTGGCGCCAAGATGGTCCCTTTTATCGCTCCCTTTGCTCTTCTTCAAGGCTAGAGCCCTTCATTTCCCACAGTTGCTTACTTCTCCAAACGCTTTCGTATCTTTTAGCTCCCTCCCCAATTCCTTTCCCGAGGCACAAGTGGTTAGCACTTTTGCTAATTGGAAAATGGCTCTTTCTGCAAGACATCCCCCCCACCCCTTCCTCCTGGTGTCTCTAGAGAACTGCTAGCGCAAGACAACGCCATGTCTCCAACAGCCTTGGTGCTCAATGGTTGCTAAAACCACAAGGGAGAGCAGCGGTCGCTAAGACCGCGGGACCAGAGAGTACCAGGAGCGGGGGGGAGGGAGGAAGTCTTTCGAAGGCGGGACGCTCTTGCCTCCCCACACACATGGCCCGGGGGGCGGGACCTGGTAGCACTTCTCTGCGTTTGACTGGTCACCCGTCTGGATTCGACTGCTCTCTCAGCCACTGGCGGAACTGGGACGAGAGAAGGTTCCGGAGGGCCAGAGCCTGAAATCTCTCGAAAGGGACTCTCGCGCTGTCTTGGGCTCTCTCTCTCCACCAACTCCCCGTGTTGGCAGGTGTAGCGCTGGATCCGGGACTGGTGATTCTCCTCTTCATTCCTCTCTCTCTCTCTCTCTCCCTCTCTTTCACTTCTCCTAAGGCTCTTGGGAGGCTGCAAGCACGGTGTCTAGCCGGGCTAGAGCAGAGGGCTAGTCTTTCTTTTTCCCCTTTCTGGGCTGTCGTTCCCCCCGGAGCTGGACGCTGGGTCCAAATGGGGGCTGGATGCTTGAGCCCTGGAGCTCTGGAGGTCATCTTGTCTCGTGCAACCGCCCGGCTCGAGGAGGGTCACCTAGCGCTGGTTGCCCAGCGTCCGCGGGCAGCAGCGTAACTGAGGAGGACGTTTTCCCCAGGATCTGGGGGCATCCGTCACTTCCCTGTGCCTGGCCTCGTGAGTCGCCCAGTCTCCCCGTGCCGTGGAGCAGCGGGGTAGCGAGTGGGCATGGCCCCGGGGCTGGAGAGGGGTGAGGGTGCCCAGGTGCCAGCCCAGCTGCCCGCATGATGCGCCCGTTGTTTTGCGGGGGGAAAAGCACTATGCCCAGCTGGTGGCCTGGCTGGGGGAGGATAAGCAGGAGAATGAGGTAGGGCCGAAAGGGCTGGGGGAGAGCGGGTGAGTGCCCACGGGCCCTGGGGCGGGGGGGTGGGAGGAGGGCGGCAGCGGGCTCAGGGACTCGGACCCTTCCTTCTCCCAGGTGCTGCGTCAAGAAATGAAGAAACTTGGAAGAGGCACTGGAGGAGGAGGAGGAGGCGTGGTGAGTTGGGCCCCTGGCCCCACACGGCTGTCTCTGCAGCACCGGGAGCGAGGGGGCTGCCAGTGCCGGTGCTAGGCAATGGGGTGGGGGGAATACGCAGCCCGAGGTGTGACAGGGAAGCCCAGTCCCTGCCTGGGGTGCTGAATGTTTGGAAGGGGACCGCCCGCATGGCCCCCCGGAGGTCTAGAACTCCTCCAAGCAAGCTCTGTTGCCTGCACCAGCATCAGAGGAAGAAGGAAGCAGAGGCGCCGGGGACTGTGCTGCCAGAGGTGGGGGAAGCATAGCGGGTAAGGGGGAGAGCCTGTGCCAGCCCCTGCCCCGGCCAGCGTGGGTCTCCCTGGGGAGAGGGGTCCACGGAGGTGCCAGCCACGCAGGGGCTATACTCCTGCGCGAGGCGGAGGCCAGGGGCACCGTGCAACTCCAGCTGTCCTGACTGCGCAGCAGTGCTTGACAAGCGTCCTCGCTCTGCCTCGACCTGTAGCAAAGGGACACGCTGGCGAGAAGACGCGGCTTGGTTTATTGGCTGCAGTGAGGGTCCCCACTGGGGCCCCTGGGGTCCGGTCCCGGGCAGTGGGTGGGATGGGCCAGACACCTGCTGCAGCCGACGGGGCTCGCAAGTCCAGGCTGCTGGGGAGCTGCTGGCCGGCTGTGGGCTTTGCAGCGGGGAAGTGCTCGGCATCGGTTTTCCCTGGGCCGGGCTGTTTGCCGGGCTTGCGGAGTATCGTGTCCCACCCTGCGCGAGGGAGCAATGAGAGACGGCTGGGGAGGCAGCCCGTGGGGCTCTCGGAACGGCCCCATAGGCATCCCGTAGGCAAGATGGGCTTGGGATGCATCCAGCCTGCCCTGTCTCCCATCCCCCTTGTGCCCCACAGGACACTCGGCCTGCTCTTGGTCGGCGGCTTCGCTCTGGCTGCTGCGGTGCTCTACGCCTCCTGCTACGACCCCAAACTCTTCTGCCGCCTGCTGTTGCATGTGCTGCCTGGGGAGACCTACCGCAACCTGGCATATGCCCTGGGAAAGATGGTGCTCAGGGAGGGGCTGCTGCCTTTTTGGCAGCCTGCCCCTCCCCCCAATAAAACCTTTTCTACCTCACCTCCACGGGCTCAGGCGTGTTTGCTGGGGCACAGGGAGAGGGTCTTGCCCCGCGTGCCGGTCCCCGCAGCCCCTCGAGGGCAGGCCCAGCCCCGGCTGCTAGGCACTGGGTGCCGCCACTCTGCCCGTCGCAAGCCAGCTCCCCGCGTGCCAGCCTCACCTGCCCTCCCTCCCTCCCTCCGTCCCCGGAGTATTTATGGCGCTGAATAATCGGGTGGATCCACCGTCTTCTCAGGCCACGGTAGTTTTTTCACTCCGCCATTGGAGCCTGGCAACCATTGAGCAACGTGCAGGCCAACTCCTGTAAGCGTGGCTGAGGCTACTCGGGCTCCAGCAGCCGGGGCCACGTTTACAGGGAGGCCGGCAAACGTTATCACCCACAGCCCCCTAGAGCCCCCAAGCCCCTTCCTTTCCTCCCCACAGCTCCCCATGACACCACAGCTGCCACCTGCCTTCCCACTCCGCAGCCCCCGTGGCCCCCACGCCCCTCCTTTCATGCCACAGCCCCCCAGCCCATGCCCTTCTCCCTCCCCACGGTCCCCACGACCCCGGTCTCCCCCTCCTCCCCATGCTCCCATCCCTGGTAGCCCCACAGCCGCCTGGCCCCATCCGCAGCGCTGCTGGCCCCACGGCCCCCTTGCCGGTTGCACCCCATCCCTTACGGCCCATTCGAGCAATCTCTTAGCCGGTGGCCCTGTCCCCAGTGCCCATGGCCCTGCTGACCCCACAGCCACCGGCCGGCACAGCCCCGGCTGCGCCCTGCCACCTTCTCCAGCCGCTCGCAGCTTTCGCTGCCGAGGGGAAAGGCCCTGTCGGATGGAGGCCGGAGCGACCTGGCCTGCCCACTCCTGAACGCAGCGCTGCTGCATGCAGCCGCTCAAAGGGCCAGAGCTGAAGCACGTGGGGCACTGCCTGCCTGCCGCGTGCCCCTGCTGTCCCAAAAGCGGATTCTTTGCCCGGCGTGCAATAGGCCGAGCATCACACCCTCGGGAGAGACGCCGAGTATTTAGTTCAGGTTTGCGCAAAGCTGGGTGCTCGGTGGTTTCCCACAAATCAAGCACGCCCTCATACAAAACTGCAGTGTATTTATCAGGTGACACGATTAGTATCAACCCGCCCAAATTTACACTTAGTGGTTAGTGATTAACATTTCGACACTATTGCTTTACTGGATTGAAATGAGCCTCGCTTGCTATGGAAATTAGCACGCGTGCTCCTTTCGGGGGGGGGGGTGGGGGGGCGGCAAATCTCTTTGGTCCGGAATTGAGTCGGCGGTCGCGATCTCCCCTCGCCACATTTCCCTTTCACCCAGGTTCTGCAGTTTTATCAAACTGCACGCTTCTCTGGCCACCGGCCCGTCTTTGGCGCCAAGATGGTCCCTTTTATCGCTCCCTTTGCTCTTCTTCAAGGCTAGAGCCCTTCATTTCCCACAGTTGCTTACTTCTCCAAACGCTTTCGTATCTTTTAGCTCCCTCCCCAATTCCTTTCCCGAGGCACGAGTGGTTAGCACTTTTGCTAATTGGAAAATGGCTCTTTCTGCAAGACATCCCCCCCACCCCTTCCTCCTGGTGTCTCTAGAGAACTGCTAGCGCAAGACAACGCCATGTCTCCAACAGCCTTGGTGCTCAATGGTTGCTAAAACCACAAGGGAGAGCAGCGGTCGCTAAGACCGCGGGACCAGAGAGTACCAGGAGCGGGGGGGAGGGAGGAAGTCTTTCGAAGGCGGGACGCTCTTGCCTCCCCACACACATGGCCCGGGGGGCGGGACCTGGTAGCACTTCTCTGCGTTTGACTGGTCACCCGTCTGGATTCGACTGCTCTCTCAGCCACTGGCGGAACTGGGACGAGAGAAGGTTCCGGAGGGCCAGAGCCTGAAATCTCTCGAAAGGGACTCTCGCGCTGTCTTGGGCTCTCTCTCTCCACCAACTCCCCGTGTTGGCAGGTGTAGCGCTGGATCCGGGACTGGTGATTCTCCTCTTCATTCCTCTTCCTCTCTCTCTCTCCCTCTCTTTCACTTCTCCTAAGGCTCTTGGGAGGCTGCAAGCACGGTGTCTAGCCGGGCTAGAGCAGAGGGCTAGTCTTTCTTTTTCCCCTTTCTGGGCTGTCGTTCCCCCCGGAGCTGGACGCCGGGTCCAAATGGGGGCTGGATGCTTGAGCCCTGGAGCTCTGGAGGTCATCTTGTCTCGTGCAACCGCCCGGCTCGAGGAGGGTCACCTAGCGCTGGTTGCCCAGCGTCCGCGGGCAGCAGCGTAACTGAGGAGGACGTTTTCCCCAGGATCTGGGGGCATCCGTCACTTCCCTGTGCCTGGCCTCGTGAGTCGCCCAGTCTCCCAGTGCCGTGGAGCAGCGGGGTAGCGAGTGGGCATGGCCCCGGGGCTGGAGAGGGGTGAGGGTGCCCAGGTGCCAGCCCAGCTGCCCGCATGATGCGCCCGTTGTTTTGCGGGGGGAAAAGCACTATGCCCAGCTGGTGGCCTGGCTGCGGGAGGATAAGCAGGAGAATGAGGTAGGGCCGAAAGGGCTGGGGGAGAGCGGGTGAGTGCCCACGGGCCCTGGGGCGGGGGGGTGGGAGGAGGGCGGCAGCGGGCTCAGGGACTCGGACCCTTCCTTCTCCCAGGTGCTGCGTCAAGAAATGAAGAAACTTGGAAGAGGCACTGGAGGAGGAGGAGGAGGCGTGGTGAGTTGGGCCCCTGGCCCCACACGGCTGTCTCTGCAGCACCGGGAGCGAGGGGGCTGCCAGTGCCGGTGCTAGGCAATGGGGTGGGGGGAATACGCAGCCCGAGGTGTGACAGGGAAGGCCAGTCCCTGCCTGGGGTGCTGAATGTTTGGAAGGGGACCGCCCGCGTGGCCCCCCGGAGGTCTAGAACTCCTCCAAGCAAGCTCTGTTGCCTGCACCAGCATCAGAGGAAGAAGGAAGCAGAGGCGCCGGGGACTGTGCTGCCAGAGGTGGGGGAAGCATAGCGGGTAAGGGGGAGAGCCTGTGCCAGCCCCTGCCCCGGCCAGCGTGGGTCTCCCTGGGGAGAGGGGTCCACGGAGGTGCCAGCCACGCAGGGGCTATACTCCTGCGCGAGGCGGAGGCCAGGGGCACCGTGCAACTCCAGCTGTCCTGACTGCGCAGCAGTGCTTGACAAGCGTCCTCGCTCTGCCTCGACCTGTAGCAAAGGGACACGCTGGCGAGAAGACGCGGCTTGGTTTATTGGCTGCAGTGAGGGTCCCCACTGGGGCCCCTGGGGTCCGGTCCCGGGCAGTGGGTGGGATGGGCCAGACACCTGCTGCAGCCGACGGGGCTCGCAAGTCCAGGCTGCTGGGGAGCTGCTGGCCGGCTGTGGGCTTTGCAGCGGGGAAGTGCTCGGCATCGGTTTTCCCTGGGCCGGGCTGTTTGCCGGGCTTGCGGAGTATCGTGTCCCACCCTGCGCGAGGGAGCAATGAGAGACGGCTGGGGAGGCAGCCCGTGGGGCTCTCGGAACGGCCCTGTAGGCATCCCGTAGGCAAGATGGGCTTGGGATGCATCCAGCCTGCCCTGTCTCCCATCCCTCTTGTGCCCCACAGGACACTCGGCCTGCTCTTGGTCGGCGGCTTCGCTCTGGCTGCTGCGGTGCTCTACGCCTCCTGCTACGACCCCAAACTCTTCTGCCGCCTGCTGTTGCATGTGCTGCCTGGGGAGACCTACCGCAACCTGGCATATGCCCTGGGAAAGATGGTGCTCAGGGAGGGGCTGCTGCCTTTTTGGCAGCCTGCCCCTCCCCCCAATAAAACCTTTTCTACCTCACCTCCACGGGCTCAGGCGTGTTTGCTGGGGCACAGGGAGAGGGTCTTGCCCCGCGTGCCGGTCCCCGCAGCCCCTCGAGGGCAGGCCCAGCCCCGGCTGCTAGGCACTGGGTGCCGCCACTCTGCCCGTCGCAAGCCAGCTCCCCGCGTGCCAGCCTCACCTGCCCTCCCTCCCTCCCTCCGTCCCCGGAGTATTTATGGCGCTGAATAATCGGGTGGATCCACCGTCTTCTCAGGCCACGGTAGTTTTTTCACTCCGCCATTGGAGCCTGGCAACCATTGAGCAACGTGCAGGCCAACTCCTGTAAGCGTGGCTGAGGCTACTCAGGCTCCAGCAGCCGGGGCCACGTTTACAGGGAGGCCGGCAAACGTTATCACCCACAGCCCCCTAGAGCCCCCAAGCCCCTTCCTTTCCTCCCCACAGCTCCCCATGACGCCACAGCTGCCACCTGCCTTCCCACTCCGCAGCCCCCGTGGCCCCCACGCCCCTCCTTTCATGCCACAGCCCCCCAGCCCATGCCCTTCTCCCTCCCCACGGTCCCCACGACCCCGGTCTCCCCCTCCTCCCCATGCTCCCATCCCTGGTAGCCCCACAGCCGCCTGGCCCCATCCGCAGCGCTGCTGGCCCCACGGCCCCCTTGCCGGTTGCACCCCATCCCTTACGGCCCATTCGAGCAATCTCTTAGCCGGTGGCCCTGTCCCCAGTGCCCATGGCCCTGCTGACCCCACAGCCACCGGCCGGCACAGCCCCGGCTGCGCCCTGCCACCTTCTCCAGCCGCTCGCAGCTTTCGCTGCTGAGGGGAAAGGCCCTGTCGGATGGAGGCCGGAGCGACCTGGCCTGCCCACTCCTGAACGCAGCGCTGCTGCATGCAGCCGCTCAAAGGGCCAGAGCTGAAGCACGTGGGGCACTGCCTGCCTGCCGCGTGCCCCTGCTGTCCCAAAAGCGGATTCTTTGCCCGGCGTGCAATAGGCCGAGCATCACACCCTCGGGAGAGAGGCCGAGTATTTAGTTCAGGTTTGCGCAAAGCTGGGTGCTCGGTGGTTTCCCACAAATCAAGCACGCCCTCATACAAAACTGCAGTGTATTTATCAGGTGACACGATTAGTATCAACCCGCCCAAATTTACACTTAGTGGTTAGTGATTAACATTTCGACACTATTGCTTTACTGGATTGAAATGAGCCTCGCTTGCTATGGAAATTAGCACGCGTGCTCCTTTCGGGTGGGGGGTGGGGGGGCAGCAAATCTCTTTGGTCCGGAATTGAGTCGGCGGTCGCGATCTCCCCTCGCCACATTTCCCTTTCACCCAGGTTCTGCAGTTTTATCAAACTGCACGCTTCTCTGGCCACCGGCCCGTCTTTGGCGCCAAGATGGTCCCTTTTATCGCTCCCTTTGCTCTTCTTCAAGGCTAGAGCCCTTCATTTCCCACAGTTGCTTACTTCTCCAAACGCTTTCGTATCTTTTAGCTCCCTCCCCAATTCCTTTCCCGAGGCACAAGTGGTTAGCACTTTTGCTAATTGGAAAATGGCTCTTTCTGCAAGACATCCCCCCCACCCCTTCCTCCTGGTGGCTCTAGAGAACTGCTAGCGCAAGACAACGCCACATCTCCAACAGCCTTGGTGCTCAATGGTTGCTAAAACCACAAGGGAGAGCAGCGGTCGCTAAGACCGCGGGACCAGAGAGTACCAGGAGCAGGGGGGAGGGAGGAAGTCTTTCGAAGGCGGGACGCTCTTGCCTCCCCACACACATGGCCCGGGGGGCGGGACCTGGTAGCACTTCTCTGCGTTTGACTGGTCACCCGTCTGGATTCGACTGCTCTCTCAGCCACTGGCGGAACTGGGACGAGAGAAGGTTCCGGAGGGCCAGAGCCTGAAATCTCTCGAAAGGGACTCTCGCGCTGTCTTGGGCTCTCTCTCTCCACCAACTCCCCGTGTTGGCAGGTGTAGCGCTGGATCCGGGACTGGTGATTCTCCTCTTCATTCCTCTCTCTCTCTCTCTCTCCCTCTCTTTCGCTTCTCCTAAGGCTCTTGGGAGGCTGCAAGCACGGTGTCTAGCCGGGCTAGAGCAGAGGGCTGGTCTTTCTTTTTCCCCTTTCTGGGCTGTCGTTCCCCCCGGAGCTGGACGCTGGGTCCAAATGGGGGCTGGATGCTTGAGCCCTGGAGCTCTGGAGGTCATCTTGTCTCGTGCAACCGCCCGGCTCGAGGAGGGTCACCTAGCGCTGGTTGCCCAGCGTCCGCGGGCAGCAGCGTAACTGAGGAGGACGTTTTCCCCAGGATCTGGGGGCATCCGTCACTTCCCTGTGCCTGGCCTCGTGAGTCGCCCAGTCTCCCCTTGCCATGGAGCAGCGGGGTAGCGAGTGGGCATGGCCCCGGGGCTGGAGAGGGGTGAGGGTGCCCAGGTGCCAGCCCAGCTGCCCGCATGATGCGCCCGTTGTTTTGCGGGGGGAAAAGCACTATGCCCAGCTGGTGGCCTGGCTGGGGGAGGATAAGCAGGAGAATGAGGTAGGGCCGAAAGGGCTGGGGGAGAGCGGGTGAGTGCCCACGGGCCCTGGGGCGGGGGGGTGGGAGGAGGGCGGCAGCGGGCTCAGGGACTCGGACCCTTCCTTCTCCCAGGTGCTGCGTCAAGAAATGAAGAAACTTGGAAGAGGCACTGGAGGAGGAGGAGGAGGTGTGGTGAGTTGGGCCCCTGGCCCCACACGGCTGTCTCTGCAGCACCGGGAGCGAGGGGGCTGCCAGTGGTGGTGCTAGGCAATGGGGTGGGGGGAATACGCAGCCCGAGGTGTGACAGGGAAGCCCAGTCCCTGCCTGGGGTGCTGAATGTTTGGAAGGGGACCGCCCGCGTGGCCCCCCGGAGGTCTAGAACTCCTCCAAGCAAGCCCTGTTGCCTGCACCAGCATCAGAGGAAGAAGGAAGCAGAGGCGCCGGGGACTGTGCTGCCAGAGCTGGGGGAAGCATAGCGGGTAAGGGGGAGAGCCTGTGCCAGCCCCTGCCCCGGCCAGCGTGGGTCTCCCTGGGGAGAGGGGTCCACGGAGGTGCCAGCCACGCAGGGGCTATACTCCTGCGCGAGGCGGAGGCCAGGGGCACCGTGCAACTCCAGCTGTCCTGACTGCGCAGCAGTGCTTGACAAGCGTCCTCGCTCTGCCTCGACCTGTAGCAAAGGGACACGCTGGCGAGAAGATGCGGCTTGGTTTATTGGCTGCAGTGAGGGTCCCCACTGGGGCCCCTGGGGTCCGGTCCCGGGCAGTGGGTGGGATGGGCCAGACACCTGCTGCAGCCGACGGGGCTCGCAAGTCCAGGCTGCTGGGGAGCTGCTGGCCGGCTGTGGGCTTTGCAGCGGGGAAGTGCTCGGCATTGGTTTTCCCTGGGCCGGGCTGTTTGCCGGGCTTGCGGAGTATCGTGTCCCACCCTGCGCGAGGGAGCAATGAGAGACGGCTGGGGAGGCAGCCCGTGGGGCTCTCGGAACGGCCCCGTAGGCATCCCGTAGGCAAGATGGGCTTGGGATGCATCCAGCCTGCCCTGTCTCCCATCCCTCTTGTGCCCCACAGGACACTCGGCCTGCTCTTGGTCGGCGGCTTCGCTCTGGCTGCTGCGGTGCTCTACGCCTCCTGCTACGACCCCAAACTCTTCTGCCGCCTGCTGTTGCATGTGCTGCCTGGGGAGACCTACCGCAACCTGGCATATGCCCTGGGAAAGATGGTGCTCAGGGAGGGGCTGCTGCCTTTTTGGCAGCCTGCCCCTCCCCCCAATAAAACCTTTTCTACCTCACCTCCACGGGCTCAGGCGTGTTTGCTGGGGCACAGGGAGAGGGTCTTGCCCCGCGTGCCGGTCCCCGCAGCCCCTCGAGGGCAGGCCCAGCCCCGGCTGCTAGGCACTGGGTGCCGCCACTCTGCCCGTCGCAAGCCAGCTCCCCGCGTGCCAGCCTCACCTGCCCTCCCTCCCTCCCTCCGTCCCCGGAGTATTTATGGCGCTGAATAATCGGGTGGATCCACCGTCTTCTCAGGCCACGGTAGTTTTTTCACTCCGCCATTGGAGCCTGGCAACCATTGAGCAACGTGCAGGCCAACTCCTGTAAGCGTGGCTGAGGCTACTCGGGCTCCAGCAGCCGGGGCCACGTTTACAGGGAGGCCGGCAAACGTTATCACCCACAGCCCCCTAGAGCCCCCAAGCCCCTTCCTTTCCTCCCCACAGCTCCCCGTGACGCCACAGCAGCTGCCTTCCCACTCCGCAGCCCCCGTGGCCCCCACGCCCCTCCTTTCATGCCACAGCCCCCCAGCCCATGCCCTTCTCCCTCCCCACGGTCCCCACGACCCCGGTCTCCCCCTCCTCCCCATGCTCCCATCCCTGGTAGCCCCACAGCCGCCTGGCCCCATCCGCAGCGCTGCTGGCCCCACGGCCCCCTTGCCGGTTGCACCCCATCCCTCACGGCCCATTCGAGCAATCTCTTAGCCGGTGGCCCTGTCCCCAGTGCCCATGGCCCTGCTGACCCCACAGCCACCGGCCGGCACAGCCCCGGCTGCGCCCTGCCACCTTCTCCAGCCGCTCGCAGCTTTCGCTGCCGAGGGGAAAGGCCCTGTCGGATGGAGGCCGGAGCGACCTGGCCTGCCCACTCCTGAACGCAGCGCTGCTGCATGCAGCCGCTCAAAGGGCCAGAGCTGAAGCACGTGGGGCACTGCCTGCCTGCCGCGTGCCCCTGCTGTCCCAAAAGCGGATTCTTTGCCCGGCGTGCAATAGGCCGAGCATCACACCCTCGGGAGAGACACCGAGTATTTAGTTCAGGTTTGCGCAAAGCTGGGTGCTCAGTGGTTTCCCACAAATCAAGCACGCCCTCATACAAAACTGCAGTGTATTTATCAGGTGACACGATTAGTATCAACCCGCCCAAATTTACACTTAGTGGTTAGTGATTAACATTTCGACACTATTGCTTTACTGGATTGAAATGAGCCTCGCTTGCTATGGAAATTAGCACGCGTGCTCCTTTCGGGGGGGGGGGGTGGGGGGGCAGCAAATCTCTTTGGTCCGGAATTGAGTCGGCGGTCGCGATCTCCCCTCGCCACATTTCCCTTTCACCCAGGTTCTGCAGTTTTATCAAACTGCACGCTTCTCTGGCCACCGGCCCGTCTTTGGCGCCAAGATGGTCCCTTTTATCGCTCCCTTTGCTCTTCTTCAAGGCTAGAGCCCTTCATTTCCCACAGTTGCTTACTTCTCCAAACGCTTTCGTATCTTTTAGCTCCCTCCCCAATTCCTTTCCCGAGGCACAAGTGGTTAGCACTTTTGCTAATTGGAAAATGGCTCTTTCTGCAAGACATCCCCCCCACCCCTTCCTCCTGGTGGCTCTAGAGAACTGCTAGCGCAAGACAACGCCATGTCTCCAACAGCCTTGGTGCTCAATGGTTGCTAAAACCACAAGGGAGAGCAGCGGTCGCTAAGACCGCAGGACCAGAGAGTACCAGGAGCGGGGGGGAGGGAGGAAGTCTTTCGAAGGCGGGACGCTCTTGCCTCCCCACACACATGGCCCGGGGGGCGGGACCTGGTAGCACTTCTCTGCGTTTGACTGGTCACCCGTCTGGATTCGACTGCTCTCTCAGCCACTGGCGGAACTGGGACGAGAGAAGGTTCCGGAGGGCCAGAGCCTGAAATCTCTCGAAAGGGACTCTCGCGCTGTCTTGGGCTCTCTCTCTCCACCAGCTCCCCGTGTTGGCAGGTGTAGCGCTGGATCCGGGACTGGTGATTCTCCTCTTCATTCCTCTTCCTCTCTCTCTCTCCCTCTCTTTCACTTCTCCTAAGGCTCTTGGGAGGCTGCAAGCACGGTGTCTAGCCGGGCTAGAGCAGAGGGCTGGTCTTTCTTTTTCCCCTTTCTGGGCTGTCGTTCCCCCCGGAGCTGGACGCTGGGTCCAAATGGGGGCTGGATGCTTGAGCCCTGGAGCTCTGGAGGTCATCTTGTCTCGTGCAACCGCCCGGCTCGAGGAGGGTCACCTAGCGCTGGTTGCCCAGCGTCCGCGGGCAGCAGCGTAACTGAGGAGGACGTTTTCCCCAGGATCTGGGGGCATCCGTCACTTCCCTGTGCCTGGCCTCGTGAGTCGCCCAGTCTCCCCTTGCCGTGGAGCAGCGGGGTAGCGAGTGGGCATGGCCCCGGGGCTGGAGAGGGGTGAGGGTGCCCAGGTGCCAGCCCAGCTGCCCGCATGATGCGCCCGTTGTTTTGCGGGGGGAAAAGCACTATGCCCAGCTGGTGGCCTGGCTGCGGGAGGATAAGCAGGAGAATGAGGTAGGGCCGAAAGGGCTGGGGGAGAGCGGGTGAGTGCCCACGGGCCCTGGGGCGGGGGGGTGGGAGGAGGGCGGCAGCGGGCTCAGGGACTCGGACCCTTCCTTCTCCCAGGTGCTGCGTCAAGAAATGAAGAAACTTGGAAGAGGCACTGGAGGAGGAGGAGGAGGCGTGGTGAGTTGGGCCCCTGGCCCCACACGGCTGTCTCTGCAGCACCGGGAGCGAGGGGGCTGCCAGTGCCGGTGCTAGGCAATGGGGTGGGGGGAATACGCAGCCCGAGGTGTGACAGGGAAGCCCAGTCCCTGCCTGGGGTGCTGAATGTTTGGAAGGGGACCGCCCGCGTGGCCCCCCGGAGGTCTAGAACTCCTCCAAGCAAGCCCTGTTGCCTGCACCAGCATCAGAGGAAGAAGGAAGCAGAGGCGCCGGGGACTGTGCTGCCAGAGGTGGGGGAAGCATAGCGGGTAAGGGGGAGAGCCTGTGCCAGCCCCTGCCCCGGCCAGCGTGGGTCTCCCTGGGGAGAGGGGTCCACGGAGGTGCCAGCCACGCAGGGGCTATACTCCTGCGCGAGGCGGAGGCCAGGGGCACCGTGCAACTCCAGCTGTCCTGACTGCGCAGCAGTGCTTGACAAGCGTCCTCGCTCTGCCTCGACCTGTAGCAAAGGGACACGCTGGCGAGAAGACGCGGCTTGGTTTATTGGCTGCAGTGAGGGTCACCACGGGGTCCCCTGGGGTCCGGTCCCGGGCAGTGGGTGGGATGGGCCAGACACCTGCTGCAGCCGACGGGGCTCGCAAGTCCAGGCTGCTGGGGAGCTGCTGGCCGGCTGTGGGCTTTGCAGCGGGGAAGTGCTCGGCATCGGTTTTCCCTGGGCCGGGCTGTTTGCCGGGCTTGCGGAGTATCGTGTCCCACCCTGCGCGAGGGAGCAATGAGAGACGGCTGGGGAGGCAGCCCGTGGGGCTCTCGGAACGGCCCCGTAGGCATCCCGTAGGCAAGATGGGCTTGGGATGCATCCAGCCTGCCCTGTCTCCCATCCCTCTTGTGCCCCACAGGACACTCGGCCTGCTCTTGGTCGGCGGCTTCGCTCTGGCTGCTGCGGTGCTCTACGCCTCCTGCTACGACCCCAAACTCTTCTGCCGCCTGCTGTTGCATGTGCTGCCTGGGGAGACCTACCGCAACCTGGCATATGCCCTGGGAAAGATGGTGCTCAGGGAGGGGCTGCTGCCTTTTTGGCAGCCTGCCCCTCCCCCCAATAAAACCTTTTCTACCTCACCTCCACGGGCTCAGGCGTGTTTGCTGGGGCACAGGGAGAGGGTCTTGCCCCGCGTGCCGGTCCCCGCAGCCCCTCGAGGGCAGGCCCAGCCCCGGCTGCTAGGCACTGGGTGCCGCCACTCTGCCCGTCGCAAGCCAGCTCCCCGCGTGCCAGCCTCACCTGCCCTCCCTCCCTCCCTCCGTCCCCGGAGTATTTATGGCGCTGAATAATCGGGTGGATCCACCGTCTTCTCAGGCCACGGTAGTTTTTTCACTCCGCCATTGGAGCCTGGCAACCATTGAGCAACGTGCAGGCCAACTCCTGTAAGCGTGGCTGAGGCTACTCGGGCTCCAGCAGCCGGGGCCACGTTTACAGGGAGGCCGGCAAACGTTATCACCCACAGCCCCCTAGAGCCCCCAAGCCCCTTCCTTTCCTCCCCACAGCTCCCCGTGACGCCACAGCAGCTGCCTTCCCACTCCGCAGCCCCCGTGGCCCCCACGCCCCTCCTTTCATGCCACAGCCCCCCAGCCCATGCCCTTCTCCCTCCCCACGGTCCCCACGACCCCGGTCTCCCCCTCCTCCCCATGCTCCCATCCCTGGTAGCCCCACAGCCGCCTGGCCCCATCCGCAGCGCTGCTGGCCCCACGGCCCCCTTGCCGGTTGCACCCCATCCCTTACGGCCCATTCGAGCAATCTCTTAGCCGGTGGCCCTGTCCCCAGTGCCCATGGCCCTGCTGACCCCACAGCCACCGGCCGGCACAGCCCCGGCTGCGCCCTGCCACCTTCTCCAGCCGCTCGCAGCTTTCGCTGCCGAGGGGAAAGGCCCTGTCGGATGGAGGCCGGAGCGACCTGGCCTGCCCACTCCTGAACGCAGCGCTGCTGCATGCAGCCGCTCAAAGGGCCAGAGCTGAAGCACGTGGGGCACTGCCTGCCTGCCGCGTGCCCCTGCTGTCCCAAAAGCGGATTCTTTGCCCGGCGTGCAATAGGCCGAGCATCACACCCTCGGGAGAGAGGCCGAGTATTTAGTTCAGGTTTGCGCAAAGCTGGGTGCTCGGTGGTTTCCCACAAATCAAGCACGCCCTCATACAAAACTGCAGTGTATTTATCAGGTGACACGATTAGTATCAACCCGCCCAAATTTACACTTAGTGGTTAGTGATTAACATTTCGACACTATTGCTTTACTGGATTGAAATGAGCCTCGCTTGCTATGGAAATTAGCACGCGTGCTCCTTTCAAGGGGGCGGGGGGGGTGGGGCAGCAAATCTCTTTGGTCCGGAATTGAGTCGGCGGTCGCGATCTCCCCTCGCCACATTTCCCTTTCACCCAGGTTCTGCAGTTTTATCAAACTGCACGCTTCTCTGGCCACCGGCCCGTCTTTGGCGCCAAGATGGTCCCTTTTATCGCTCCCTTTGCTCTTCTTCAAGGCTAGAGCCCTTCATTTCCCACAGTTGCTTACTTCTCCAAACGCTTTCGTATCTTTTAGCTCCCTCCCCAATTCCTTTCCCGAGGCACAAGTGGTTAGCACTTTTGCTAATTGGAAAATGGCTCTTTCTGCAAGACATCCCCCCCACCCCTTCCTCCTGGTGTCTCTAGAGAACTGCTAGCGCAAGACAACGCCATGTCTCCAACAGCCTTGGTGCTCAATGGTTGCTAAAACCACAAGGGAGAGCAGCGGTCGCTAAGACCGCGGGACCAGAGAGTACCAGGAGCGGGGGGGAGGGAGGAAGTCTTTCGAAGGCGGGACGCTCTTGCCTCCCCACACACATGGCCCGGGGGGCGGGACCTGGTAGCACTTCTCTGCGTTTGACTGGTCACCCGTCTGGATTCGACTGCTCTCTCAGCCACTGGCGGAACTGGGACGAGAGAAGGTTCCGGAGGGCCAGAGCCTGAAATCTCTCAAAAGGGACTCTCGCGCTGTCTTGGGCTCTCTCTCTCCACCAACTCCCCGTGTTGGCAGGTGTAGCGCTGGATCCGGGACTGGTGATTCTCCTCTTCATTCCTCTTCCTCTCTCTCTCTCCCTCTCTTTCACTTCTCCTAAGGCTCTTGGGAGGCTGCAAGCACGGTGTCTAGCCGGGCTAGAGCAGAGGGCTAGTCTTTCTTTTTCCCCTTTCTGGGCTGTCGTTCCCCCCGGAGCTGGACGCTGGGTCCAAATGGGGGCTGGATGCTTGAGCCCTGGAGCTCTGGAGGTCATCTTGTCTCGTGCAACCGCCCGGCTCGAGGAGGGTCACCTAGCGCTGGTTGCCCAGCGTCCGCGGGCAGCAGCGTAACTGAGGAGGACGTTTTCCCCAGGATCTGGGGGCATCCGTCACTTCCCTGTGCCTGGCCTCGTGAGTCGCCCAGTCTCCCCTTGCCGTGGAGCAGCGGGGTAGCGAGTGGGCATGGCCCCGGGGCTGGAGAGGGGTGAGGGTGCCCAGGTGCCAGCCCAGCTGCCCGCATGATGCGCCCGTTGTTTTGCGGGGGGAAAAGCACTATGCCCAGCTGGTGGCCTGGCTGCGGGAGGATAAGCAGGAGAATGAGGTAGGGCCGAAAGGGCTGGGGGAGAGCGGGTGAGTGCCCACGGGCCCTGGGGCGGGGGGGTGGGAGGAGGGCGGCAGCGGGCTCAGGGACTCGGACCCTTCCTTCTCCCAGGTGCTGCGTCAAGAAATGAAGAAACTTGGAAGAGGCACTGGAGGAGGAGGAGGAGGCGTGGTGAGTTGGGCCCCTGGCCCCACACGGCTGTCTCTGCAGCACCGGGAGCGAGGGGGCTGCCAGTGCCGGTGCTAGGCAATGGGGTGGGGGGAATACGCAGCCCGAGGTGTGACAGGGAAGCCCAGTCCCTGCCTGGGGTGCTGAATGTTTGGAAGGGGACCGCCCGCGTGGCCCCCCGGAGGTCTAGAACTCCTCCAAGCGAGCCCTGTTGCCTGCACCAGCATCAGAGGAAGAAGGAGGCAGAGGCGCCGGGGACTGTGCTGCCAGAGGTGGGGGAAGCATAGCGGGTAAGGGGGAGAGCCTGTGCCAGCCCCTGCCCCGGCCAGCGTGGGTCTCCCTGGGGAGAGGGGTCCACGGAGGTGCCAGCCACGCAGGGGCTATACTCCTGCGTGAGGCGGAGGCCAGGGGCACCGTGCAACTCCAGCTGTCCTGACTGCGCAGCAGTGCTTGACAAGCGTCCTCGCTCTGCCTCGACCTGTAGCAAAGGGACACGCTGGCGAGAAGACGCGGCTTGGTTTATTGGCTGCAGTGAGGGTCCCCACTGGGGCCCCTGGGGTCCGGTCCCGGGCAGTGGGTGGGATGGGCCAGACACCTGCTGCAGCCGACGGGGCTCGCAAGTCCAGGCTGCTGGGGAGCTGCTGGCCGGCTGTGGGCTTTGCAGCGGGGAAGTGCTCGGCATCGGTTTTCCCTGGGCCGGGCTGTTTGCCGGGCTTGCGGAGTATCGTGTCCCACCCTGCGCGAGGGAGCAATGAGAGACGGCTGGGGAGGCAGCCCGTGGGGCTCTCGGAACGGCCCCGTAGGCATCCCGTAGGCAAGATGGGCTTGGGATGCATCCAGCCTGCCCTGTCTCCCATCCCTCTTGTGCCCCACAGGACACTCGGCCTGCTCTTGGTCGGCGGCTTCGCTCTGGCTGCTGCGGTGCTCTACGCCTCCTGCTACGACCCCAAACTCTTCTGCCGCCTGCTGTTGCATGTGCTGCCTGGGGAGACCTACCGCAACCTGGCATATGCCCTGGGAAAGATGGTGCTCAGGGAGGGGCTGCTGCCTTTTTGGCAGCCTGCCCCTCCCCCCAATAAAACCTTTTCTACCTCACCTCCACGGGCTCAGGCGTGTTTGCTGGGGCACAGGGAGAGGGTCTTGCCCCGCGTGCCGGTCCCCGCAGCCCCTCGAGGGCAGGCCCAGCCCCGGCTGCTAGGCACTGGGTGCCGCCACTCTGCCCGTCGCAAGCCAGCTCCCCGCGTGCCAGCCTCACCTGCCCTCCCTCCCTCCCTCCGTCCCCGGAGTATTTATGGCGCTGAATAATCGGGTGGATCCACCGTCTTCTCAGGCCACGGTAGTTTTTTCACTCCGCCATTGGAGCCTGGCAACCATTGAGCAACGTGCAGGCCAACTCCTGTAAGCGTGGCTGAGGCTACTCGGGCTCCAGCAGCCGGGGCCACGTTTACAGGGAGGCCGGCAAACGTTATCACCCACAGCCCCCTAGAGCCCCCAAGCCCCTTCCTTTCCTCCCCACAGCTCCCCGTGACACCACAGCTGCCACCTGCCTTCCCACTCCGCAGCCCCCGTGGCCCCCACGCCCCTCCTTTCATGCCACAGCCCCCCAGCCCATGCCCTTCTCCCTCCCCACGGTCCCCACGACCCCGGTCTCCCCCTCCTCCCCATGCTCCCATCCCTGGTAGCCCCACAGCCGCCTGGCCCCATCCGCAGCGCTGCTGGCCCCACGGCCCCCTTGCCGGTTGCACCCCATCCCTTACGGCCCATTCGAGCAATCTCTTAGCCGGTGGCCCTGTCCCCAGTGCCCATGGCCCTGCTGACCCCACAGCCACCGGCCGGCACAGCCCCGGCTGCGCCCTGCCACCTTCTCCAGCCGCTCGCAGCTTTCGCTGCCGAGGGGAAAGGCCCTGTCGGATGGAGGCCGGAGCGACCTGGCCTGCCCACTCCTGCACGCAGCGCTGCTGCACGCAGCCGCTCAAAGGGCCAGAGCTGAAGCACGTGGGGCACTGCCTGCCTGCCGCGTGCCCCTGCTGTCCCAAAAGCGGATTCTTTGCCCGGCGTGCAATAGGCCGAGCATCACACCCTCGGGAGAGACGCCGAGTATTTAGTTCAGGTTTGCGCAAAGCTGGGTGCTCGGTGGTTTCCCACAAATCAAGCACGCCCTCATACAAAACTGCAGTGTATTTATCAGGTGACACGATTAGTATCAACCCGCCCAAATTTACACTTAGTGGTTAGTGATTAACATTTCGACACTATTGCTTTACTGGATTGAAATGAGCCTCGCTTGCTATGGAAATTAGCACGCGTGCTCCTTTCAAGGGGGCGGGGGGGGTGGGGCAGCAAATCTCTTTGGTCCGGAATTGAGTCGGCGGTCGCGATCTCCCCTCGCCACATTTCCCTTTCACCCAGGTTCTGCAGTTTTATCAAACTGCACGCTTCTCTGGCCACCGGCCCGTCTTTGGCGCCAAGATGGTCCCTTTTATCGCTCCCTTTGCTCTTCTTCAAGGCTAGAGCCCTTCATTTCCCACAGTTGCTTACTTCTCCAAACGCTTTCGTATCTTTTAGCTCCCTCCCCAATTCCTTTCCCGAGGCACAAGTGGTTAGCACTTTTGCTAATTGGAAAATGGCTCTTTCTGCAAGACATCCCCCCCACCCCTTCCTCCTGGTGTCTCTAGAGAACTGCTAGCGCAAGACAATGCCATGTCTCCAACAGCCTTGGTGCTCAATGGTTGCTAAAACCACAAGGGAGAGCAGCGGTCGCTAAGACCGCGGGACCAGAGAGTACCAGGAGCGGGGGGGAGGGAGGAAGTCTTTCGAAGGCGGGACGCTCTTGCCTCCCCACACACATGGCCCGGGGGGCGGGACCTGGTAGCACTTCTCTGCGTTTGACTGGTCACCCGTCTGGATTCGACTGCTCTCTCAGCCACTGGCGGAACTGGGACGAGAGAAGGTTCCGGAGGGCCAGAGCCTGAAATCTCTCAAAAGGGACTCTCGCGCTGTCTTGGGCTCTCTCTCTCCACCAACTCCCCGTGTTGGCAGGTGTAGCGCTGGATCCGGGACTGGTGATTCTCCTCTTCATTCCTCTTCCTCTCTCTCTCTCCCTCTCTTTCACTTCTCCTAAGGCTCTTGGGAGGCTGCAAGCACGGTGTCTAGCCGGGCTAGAGCAGAGGGCTAGTCTTTCTTTTTCCCCTTTCTGGGCTGTCGTTCCCCCCGGAGCTGGACGCTGGGTCCAAATGGGGGCTGGATGCTTGAGCCCTGGAGCTCTGGAGGTCATCTTGTCTCGTGCAACCGCCCGGCTCGAGGAGGGTCACCTAGCGCTGGTTGCCCAGCGTCCGCGGGCAGCAGCGTAACTGAGGAGGACGTTTTCCCCAGGATCTGGGGGCATCCGTCACTTCCCTGTGCCTGGCCTCGTGAGTCGCCCAGTCTCCCCTTGCCGTGGAGCAGCGGGGTAGCGAGTGGGCATGGCCCCGGGGCTGGAGAGGGGTGAGGGTGCCCAGGTGCCAGCCCAGCTGCCCGCATGATGCGCCCGTTGTTTTGCGGGGGGAAAAGCACTATGCCCAGCTGGTGGCCTGGCTGCGGGAGGATAAGCAGGAGAATGAGGTAGGGCCGAAAGGGCTGGGGGAGAGCGGGTGAGTGCCCACGGGCCCTGGGGCGGGGGGGTGGGAGGAGGGCGGCAGCGGGCTCAGGGACTCGGACCCTTCCTTCTCCCAGGTGCTGCGTCAAGAAATGAAGAAACTTGGAAGAGGCACTGGAGGAGGAGGAGGAGGCGTGGTGAGTTGGGCCCCTGGCCCCACACGGCTGTCTCTGCAGCACCGGGAGCGAGGGGGCTGCCAGTGCCGGTGCTAGGCAATGGGGTGGGGGGAATACGCAGCCCGAGGTGTGACAGGGAAGGCCAGTCCCTGCCTGGGGTGCTGAATGTTTGGAAGGGGACCGCCCGCGTGGCCCCCCGGAGGTCTAGAACTCCTCCAAGCAAGCCCTGTTGCCTGCACCAGCATCAGAGGAAGAAGGAAGCAGAGGCGCCGGGGACTGTGCTGCCAGAGGTGGGGGAAGCATAGCGGGTAAGGGGGAGAGCCTGTGCCAGCCCCTGCCCCGGCCAGCGTGGGTCTCCCTGGGGAGAGGGGTCCACGGAGGTGCCAGCCACGCAGGGGCTATACTCCTGCGCGAGGCGGAGGCCAGGGGCACCGTGCAACTCCAGCTGTCCTGACTGCGCAGCAGTGCTTGACAAGCGTCCTCGCTCTGCCTCGACCTGTAGCAAAGGGACACGCTGGCGAGAAGACGCGGCTTGGTTTATTGGCTGCAGTGAGGGTCCCCACTGGGGCCCCTGGGGTCCGGTCCCGGGCAGTGGGTGGGATGGGCCAGACACCTGCTGCAGCCGACGGGGCTCGCAAGTCCAGGCTGCTGGGGAGCTGCTGGCCGGCTGTGGGCTTTGCAGCGGGGAAGTGCTCGGCATCGGTTTTCCCTGGGCCGGGCTGTTTGCCGGGCTTGCGGAGTATCGTGTCCCACCCTGCGCGAGGGAGCAATGAGAGACGGCTGGGGAGGCAGCCCGTGGGGCTCTCGGAACGGCCCCGTAGGCATCCCGTAGGCAAGATGGGCTTGGGATGCATCCAGCCTGCCCTGTCTCCCATCCCTCTTGTGCCCCACAGGACACTCGGCCTGCTCTTGGTCGGCGGCTTCGCTCTGGCTGCTGCGGTGCTCTACGCCTCCTGCTACGACCCCAAACTCTTCTGCCGCCTGCTGTTGCATGTGCTGCCTGGGGAGACCTACCGCAACCTGGCATATGCCCTGGGAAAGATGGTGCTCAGGGAGGGGCTGCTGCCTTTTTGGCAGCCTGCCCCTCCCCCCAATAAAACCTTTTCTACCTCACCTCCACGGGCTCAGGCGTGTTTGCTGGGGCACAGGGAGAGGGTCTTGCCCCGCGTGCCGGTCCCCGCAGCCCCTCGACGGCAGGCCCAGCCCCGGCTGCTAGGCACTGGGTGCCGCCACTCTGCCCGTCGCAAGCCAGCTCCCCGCGTGCCAGCCTCACCTGCCCTCCCTCCCTCCCTCCGTCCCCGGAGTATTTATGGCGCTGAATAATCGGGTGGATCCACCGTCTTCTCAGGCCACGGTAGTTTTTTCACTCCGCCATTGGAGCCTGGCAACCATTGAGCAACGTGCAGGCCAACTCCTGTAAGCGTGGCTGAGGCTACTCGGGCTCCAGCAGCCGGGGCCACGTTTACAGGGAGGCCGGCAAACGTTATCACCCACAGCCCCCTAGAGCCCCCAAGCCCCTTCCTTTCCTCCCCACAGCTCCCCGTGACGCCACAGCAGCTGCCTTCCCACTCCGCAGCCCCCGTGGCCCCCACGCCCCTCCTTTCATGCCACAGCCCCCCAGCCCATGCCCTTCTCCCTCCCCACGGTCCCCACGACCCCGGTCTCCCCCTCCTCCCCATGCTCCCATCCCTGGTAGCCCCACAGCCGCCTGGCCCCATCCGCAGCGCTGCTGGCCCCACGGACCCCTTGCCGGTTGCACCCCATCCCTTACGGCCCATTCGAGCAATCTCTTAGCCGGTGGCCCTGTCCCCAGTGCCCATGGCCCTGCTGACCCCACAGCCACCGGCCGGCACAGCCCCGGCTGCGCCCTGCCACCTTCTCCAGCCGCTCGCAGCTTTCGCTGCCGAGGGGAAAGGCCCTGTCGGATGGAGGCCGGAGCGACCTGGCCTGCCCACTCCTGAACGCAGCGCTGCTGCATGCAGCCGCTCAAAGGGCCAGAGCTGAAGCACGTGGGGCACTGCCTGCCTGCCGCGTGCCCCTGCTGTCCCAAAAGCGGATTCTTTGCCCGGCGTGCAATAGGCCGAGCATCACACCCTCGGGAGAGACACCGAGTATTTAGTTCAGGTTTGCGCAAAGCTGGGTGCTCAGTGGTTTCCCACAAATCAAGCACGCCCTCATACAAAACTGCAGTGTATTTATCAGGTGACACGATTAGTATCAACCCGCCCAAATTTACACTTAGTGGTTAGTGATTAACATTTCGACACTATTGCTTTACTGGATTGAAATGAGCCTCGCTTGCTATGGAAATTAGCACGCGTGCTCCTTTCGGGGGGGGGGGGGTGGGGGGGCAGCAAATCTCTTTGGTCCGGAATTGAGTCGGCGGTCGCGATCTCCCCTCGCCACATTTCCCTTTCACCCAGGTTCTGCAGTTTTATCAAACTGCACGCTTCTCTGGCCACCGGCCCGTCTTTGGCGCCAAGATGGTCCCTTTTATCGCTCCCTTTGCTCTTCTTCAAGGCTAGAGCCCTTCATTTCCCACAGTTGCTTACTTCTCCAAACGCTTTCGTATCTTTTAGCTCCCTCCCCAATTCCTTTCCCGAGGCACAAGTGGTTAGCACTTTTGCTAATTGGAAAATGGCTCTTTCTGCAAGACATCCCCCCCACCCCTTCCTCCTGGTGGCTCTAGAGAACTGCTAGCGCAAGACAACGCCATGTCTCCAACAGCCTTGGTGCTCAATGGTTGCTAAAACCACAAGGGAGAGCAGCGGTCGCTAAGACCGCAGGACCAGAGAGTACCAGGAGCGGGGGGGAGGGAGGAAGTCTTTCGAAGGCGGGACGCTCTTGCCTCCCCACACACATGGCCCGGGGGGCGGGACCTGGTAGCACTTCTCTGCGTTTGACTGGTCACCCGTCTGGATTCGACTGCTCTCTCAGCCACTGGCGGAACTGGGACGAGAGAAGGTTCCGGAGGGCCAGAGCCTGAAATCTCTCGAAAGGGACTCTCGCGCTGTCTTGGGCTCTCTCTCTCCACCAACTCCCCGTGTTGGCAGGTGTAGCGCTGGATCCGGGACTGGTGATTCTCCTCTTCATTCCTCTTCCTCTCTCTCTCTCCCTCTCTTTCACTTCTCCTAAGGCTCTTGGGAGGCTGCAAGCACGGTGTCTAGCCGGGCTAGAGCAGAGGGCTGGTCTTTCTTTTTCCCCTTTCTGGGCTGTCGTTCCCCCCGGAGCTGGACGCTGGGTCCAAATGGGGGCTGGATGCTTGAGCCCTGGAGCTCTGGAGGTCATCTTGTCTCGTGCAACCGCCCGGCTCGAGGAGGGTCACCTAGCGCTGGTTGCCCAGCGTCCGCGGGCAGCAGCGTAACTGAGGAGGACGTTTTCCCCAGGATCTGGGGGCATCCGTCACTTCCCTGTGCCTGGCCTCGTGAGTCGCCCAGTCTCCCCTTGCCGTGGAGCAGCGGGGTAGCGAGTGGGCATGGCCCCGGGGCTGGAGAGGGGTGAGGGTGCCCAGGTGCCAGCCCAGCTGCCCGCATGATGCGCCCGTTGTTTTGCGGGGGGAAAAGCACTATGCCCAGCTGGTGGCCTGGCTGCGGGAGGATAAGCAGGAGAATGAGGTAGGGCCGAAAGGGCTGGGGGAGAGCGGGTGAGTGCCCACGGGCCCTGGGGCGGGGGGGTGGGAGGAGGGCGGCAGCGGGCTCAGGGACTCGGACCCTTCCTTCTCCCAGGTGCTGCGTCAAGAAATGAAGAAACTTGGAAGAGGCACTGGAGGAGGAGGAGGAGGCGTGGTGAGTTGGGCCCCTGGCCCCACACGGCTGTCTCTGCAGCACCGGGAGCGAGGGGGCTGCCAGTGCCGGTGCTAGGCAATGGGGTGGGGGGAATACGCAGCCCGAGGTGTGACAGGGAAGGCCAGTCCCTGCCTGGGGTGCTGAATGTTTGGAAGGGGACCGCCCGCGTGGCCCCCCGGAGGTCTAGAACTCCTCCAAGCAAGCCCTGTTGCCTGCACCAGCATCAGAGGAAGAAGGAAGCAGAGGCGCCGGGGACTGTGCTGCCAGAGGTGGGGGAAGCATAGCGGGTAAGGGGGAGAGCCTGTGCCAGCCCCTGCCCCGGCCAGCGTGGGTCTCCCTGGGGAGAGGGGTCCACGGAGGTGCCAGCCACGCAGGGGCTATACTCCTGCGCGAGGCGGAGGCCAGGGGCACCGTGCAACTCCAGCTGTCCTGACTGCGCAGCAGTGCTTGACAAGCGTCCTCGCTCTGCCTCGACCTGTAGCAAAGGGACACGCTGGCGAGAAGACGCGGCTTGGTTTATTGGCTGCAGTGAGGGTCCCCACTGGGGCCCCTGGGGTCCGGTCCCGGGCAGTGGGTGGGATGGGCCAGACACCTGCTGCAGCCGACGGGGCTCGCAAGTCCAGGCTGCTGGGGAGCTGCTGGCCGGCTGTGGGCTTTGCAGCGGGGAAGTGCTCGGCATCGGTTTTCCCTGGGCCGGGCTGTTTGCCGGGCTTGCGGAGTATCGTGTCCCACCCTGCGCGAGGGAGCAATGAGAGACGGCTGGGGAGGCAGCCCGTGGGGCTCTCGGAACGGCCCCGTAGGCATCCCGTAGGCAAGATGGGCTTGGGATGCATCCAGCCTGCCCTGTCTCCCATCCCTCTTGTGCCCCACAGGACACTCGGCCTGCTCTTGGTCGGCGGCTTCGCTCTGGCTGCTGCGGTGCTCTACGCCTCCTGCTACGACCCCAAACTCTTCTGCCGCCTGCTGTTGCATGTGCTGCCTGGGGAGACCTACCGCAACCTGGCATATGCCCTGGGAAAGATGGTGCTCAGGGAGGGGCTGCTGCCTTTTTGGCAGCCTGCCCCTCCCCCCAATAAAACCTTTTCTACCTCACCTCCACGGGCTCAGGCGTGTTTGCTGGGGCACAGGGAGAGGGTCTTGCCCCGCATGCCGGTCCCCGCAGCCCCTCGAGGGCAGGCCCAGCCCCGGCTGCTAGGCACTGGGTGCTGCCACTCTGCCCGTCGCAAGCCAGCTCCCCGCGTGCCAGCCTCACCTGCCCTCCCTCCCTCCCTCCGTCCCCGGAGTATTTATGGCGCTGAATAATCGGGTGGATCCACCGTCTTCTCAGGCCACGGTAGTTTTTTCACTCCGCCATTGGAGCCTGGCAACCATTGAGCAACGTGCAGGCCAACTCCTGTAAGCGTGGCTGAGGCTACTCGGGCTCCAGCAGCCGGGGCCACGTTTACAGGGAGGCCGGCAAACGTTATCACCCACAGCCCCCTAGAGCCCCCAAGCCCCTTCCTTTCCTCCCCACAGCTCCCCGTGACACCACAGCTGCCACCTGCCTTCCCACTCCGCAGCCCCCGTGGCCCCCACGCCCCTCCTTTCATGCCACAGCCCCCCAGCCCATGCCCTTCTCCCTCCCCACGGTCCCCACGACCCCGGTCTCCCCCTCCTCCCCATGCTCCCATCCCTGGTAGCCCCACAGCCGCCTGGCCCCATCCGCAGCGCTGCTGGCCCCACGGCCCCCTTGCCGGTTGCACCCCATCCCTTACGGCCCATTCGAGCAATCTCTTAGCCGGTGGCCCTGTCCCCAGTGCCCATGGCCCTGCTGACCCCACAGCCACCGGCCGGCACAGCCCCGGCTGCGCCCTGCCACCTTCTCCAGCCGCTCGCAGCTTTCGCTGCCGAGGGGAAAGGCCCTGTCGGATGGAGGCCGGAGCGACCTGGCCTGCCCACTCCTGAACGCAGCGCTGCTGCATGCAGCCGCTCAAAGGGCCAGAGCTGAAGCACGTGGGGCACTGCCTGCCTGCCGCGTGCCCCTGCTGTCCCAAAAGCGGATTCTTTGCCCGGCGTGCAATAGGCCGAGCATCACACCCTCGGGAGAGACGCCGAGTATTTAGTTCAGGTTTGTGCAAAGCTGGGTGCTCGGTGGTTTCCCACAAATCAAGCACGCCCTCATACAAAACTGCAGTGTATTTATCAGGTGACACGATTAGTATCAACCCGCCCAAATTTACACTTAGTGGTTAGTGATTAACATTTCGACACTATTGCTTTACTGGATTGAAATGAGCCTCGCTTGCTATGGAAATTAGCACGCGTGCTCCTTTCGGGGGGGCGGGGGGCGTGGGGCAAATCTCTTTGGTCCGGAATTGAGTCGGCGGTCGCGATCTCCCCTCGCCACATTTCCCTTTCACCCAGGTTCTGCAGTTTTATCAAACTGCACGCTTCTCTGGCCACCGGCCCGTCTTTGGCGCCAAGATGGTCCCTTTTATCGCTCCCTTTGCTCTTCTTCAAGGCTAGAGCCCTTCATTTCCCACAGTTGCTTACTTCTCCAAACGCTTTCGTATCTTTTAGCTCCCTCCCCAATTCCTTTCCCGAGGCACAAGTGGTTAGCACTTTTGCTAATTGGAAAATGGCTCTTTCTGCAAGACATCCCCCCCACCCCTTCCTCCTGGTGTCTCTAGAGAACTGCTAGCGCAAGACAACGCCATGTCTCCAACAGCCTTGGTGCTCAATGGTTGCTAAAACCACAAGGGAGAGCAGCGGTCGCTAAGACCGCGGGACCAGAGAGTACCAGGAGCGGGGGGGAGGGAGGAAGTCTTTCGAAGGCGGGACGCTCTTGCCTCCCCACACACATGGCCCGGGGGGCGGGACCTGGTAGCACTTCTCTGCGTTTGACTGGTCACCCGTCTGGATTCGACTGCTCTCTCAGCCACTGGCGGAACTGGGACGAGAGAAGGTTCCGGAGGGCCAGAGCCTGAAATCTCTCGAAAGGGACTCTCGCGCTGTCTTGGGCTCTCTCTCTCCACCAACTCCCCGTGTTGGCAGGTGTAGCGCTGGATCCGGGACTGGTGATTCTCCTCTTCATTCCTCTTCCTCTCTCTCTCTCCCTCTCTTTCACTTCTCCTAAGGCTCTTGGGAGGCTGCAAGCACGGTGTCTAGCCGGGCTAGAGCAGAGGGCTAGTCTTTCTTTTTCCCCTTTCTGGGCTGTCGTTCCCCCCGGAGCTGGACGCTGGGTCCAAATGGGGGCTGGATGCTTGAGCCCTGGAGCTCTGGAGGTCATCTTGTCTCGTGCAACCGCCCGGCTCGAGGAGGGTCACCTAGCGCTGGTTGCCCAGCGTCCGCGGGCAGCAGCGTAACTGAGGAGGACGTTTTCCCCAGGATCTGGGGGCATCCGTCACTTCCCTGTGCCTGGCCTCGTGAGTCGCCCAGTCTCCCCTTGCCGTGGAGCAGCGGGGTAGCGAGTGGGCATGGCCCCGGGGCTGGAGAGGGGTGAGGGTGCCCAGGTGCCAGCCCAGCTGCCCGCATGATGCGCCCGTTGTTTTGCGGGGGGAAAAGCACTATGCCCAGCTGGTGGCCTGGCTGCGGGAGGATAAGCAGGAGAATGAGGTAGGGCCGAAAGGGCTGGGGGAGAGCGGGTGAGTGCCCACGGGCCCTGGGGCGGGGGGGTGGGAGGAGGGCGGCAGCGGGCTCAGGGACTCGGACCCTTCCTTCTCCCAGGTGCTGCGTCAAGAAATGAAGAAACTTGGAAGAGGCACTGGAGGAGGAGGAGGAGGCGTGGTGAGTTGGGCCCCTGGCCCCACACGGCTGTCTCTGCAGCACCGGGAGCGAGGGGGCTGCCAGTGCCGGTGCTAGGCAATGGGGTGGGGGGAATACGCAGCCCGAGGTGTGACAGGGAAGCCCAGTCCCTGCCTGGGGTGCTGAATGTTTGGAAGGGGACCGCCCGCGTGGCCCCCCGGAGGTCTAGAACTCCTCCAAGCAAGCCCTGTTGCCTGCACCAGCATCAGAGGAAGAAGGAAGCAGAGGCGCCGGGGACTGTGCTGCCAGAGGTGGGGGAAGCATAGCGGGTAAGGGGGAGAGCCTGTGCCAGCCCCTGCCCCGGCCAGCGTGGGTCTCCCTGGGGAGAGGGGTCCACGGAGGTGCCAGCCACGCAGGGGCTATACTCCTGCGCGAGGCGGAGGCCAGGGGCACCGTGCAACTCCAGCTGTCCTGACTGCGCAGCAGTGCTTGACAAGCGTCCTCGCTCTGCCTCGACCTGTAGCAAAGGGACACGCTGGCGAGAAGACGCGGCTTGGTTTATTGGCTGCAGTGAGGGTCCCCACTGGGGCCCCTGGGGTCCGGTCCCGGGCAGTGGGTGGGATGGGCCAGACACCTGCTGCAGCCGACGGGGCTCGCAAGTCCAGGCTGCTGGGGAGCTGCTGGCCGGCTGTGGGCTTTGCAGCGGGGAAGTGCTCGGCATCGGTTTTCCCTGGGCCGGGCTGTTTGCCGGGCTTGCGGAGTATCGTGTCCCACCCTGCGCGAGGGAGCAATGAGAGACGGCTGGGGAGGCAGCCCGTGGGGCTCTCGGAACGGCCCCGTAGGCATCCCGTAGGCAAGACGGGCTTGGGATGCATCCAGCCTGCCCTGTCTCCCATCCCTCTTGTGCCCCACAGGACACTCGGCCTGCTCTTGGTCGGCGGCTTCGCTCTGGCTGCTGCGGTGCTCTACGCCTCCTGCTACGACCCCAAACTCTTCTGCCGCCTGCTGTTGCATGTGCTGCCTGGGGAGACCTACCGCAACCTGGCATATGCCCTGGGAAAGATGGTGCTCAGGGAGGGGCTGCTGCCTTTTTGGCAGCCTGCCCCTCCCCCCAATAAAACCTTTTCTACCTCACCTCCACGGGCTCAGGCGTGTTTGCTGGGGCACAGGGAGAGGGTCTTGCCCCGCGTGCCGGTCCCCGCAGCCCCTCGAGGGCAGGCCCAGCCCCGGCTGCTAGGCACTGGGTGCCGCCACTCTGCCCGTCGCAAGCCAGCTCCCCGCGTGCCAGCCTCACCTGCCCTCCCTCCCTCCCTCCGTCCCCGGAGTATTTATGGCGCTGAATAATCGGGTGGATCCACCGTCTTCTCAGGCCACGGTAGTTTTTTCACTCCGCCATTGGAGCCTGGCAACCATTGAGCAACGTGCAGGCCAACTCCTGTAAGCGTGGCTGAGGCTACTCGGGCTCCAGCAGCCGGGGCCACGTTTACAGGGAGGCCGGCAAACGTTATCACCCACAGCCCCCTAGAGCCCCCAAGCCCCTTCCTTTCCTCCCCACAGCTCCCCGTGACACCACAGCTGCCACCTGCCTTCCCACTCCGCAGCCCCCGTGGCCCCCACGCCCCTCCTTTCATGCCACAGCCCCCCAGCCCATGCCCTTCTCCCTCCCCACGGTCCCCACGACCCCGGTCTCCCCCTCCTCCCCATGCTCCCATCCCTGGTAGCCCCACAGCCGCCTGGCCCCATCCGCAGCGCTGCTGGCCCCACGGCCCCCTTGCCGGTTGCACCCCATCCCTTACGGCCCATTCGAGCAATCTCTTAGCCGGTGGCCCTGTCCCCAGTGCCCATGGCCCTGCTGACCCCACAGCCACCGGCCGGCACAGCCCCGGCTGCGCCCTGCCACCTTCTCCAGCCGCTCGCAGCTTTCGCTGCCGAGGGGAAAGGCCCTGTCGGATGGAGGCCGGAGCGACCTGGCCTGCCCACTCCTGAACGCAGCGCTGCTGCATGCAGCCGCTCAAAGGGCCAGAGCTGAAGCACGTGGGGCACTGCCTGCCTGCCGCGTGCCCCTGCTGTCCCAAAAGCGGATTCTTTGCCCGGCGTGCAATAGGCCGAGCATCACACCCTCGGGAGAGACGCCGAGTATTTAGTTCAGGTTTGCGCAAAGCTGGGTGCTCGGTGGTTTCCCACAAATCAAGCACGCCCTCATACAAAACTGCAGTGTATTTATCAGGTGACACGATTAGTATCAACCCGCCCAAATTTACACTTAGTGGTTAGTGATTAACATTTCGACACTATTGCTTTACTGGATTGAAATGAGCCTCGCTTGCTATGGAAATTAGCACGCGTGCTCCTTTCGGGGGCGCGGGGGGCGTGGGGCAAATCTCTTTGGTCCGGAATTGAGTCGGCGGTCGCGATCTCCCCTCGCCACATTTCCCTTTCACCCGGGTTCTGCAGTTTTATCAAACTGCACGCTTCTCTGGCCACCGGCCCGTCTTTGGCGCCAAGATGGTCCCTTTTATCGCTCCCTTTGCTCTTCTTCAAGGCTAGAGCCCTTCATTTCCCACAGTTGCTTACTTCTCCAAACGCTTTCGTATCTTTTAGCTCCCTCCCCAATTCCTTTCCCGAGGCACAAGTGGTTAGCACTTTTGCTAATTGGAAAATGGCTCTTTCTGCAAGACATCCCCCCCACCCCTTCCTCCTGGTGGCTCTAGAGAACTGCTAGCGCAAGACAACGCCATGTCTCCAACAGCCTTGGTGCTCAATGGTTGCTAAAACCACAAGGGAGAGCAGCGGTCGCTAAGACCGCGGGACCAGAGAGTACCAGGAGCGGGGGGGAGGGAGGAAGTCTTTCGAAGGCGGGACGCTCTTGCCTCCCCACACACATGGCCCGGGGGGCGGGACCTGGTAGCACTTCTCTGCGTTTGACTGGTCACCCGTCTGGATTCGACTGCTCTCTCAGCCACTGGCGGAACTGGGACGAGAGAAGGTTCCGGAGGGCCAGAGCCTGAAATCTCTCGAAAGGGACTCTCGCGCTGTCTTGGGCTCTCTCTCTCCACCAACTCCCCGTGTTGGCAGGTGTAGCGCTGGATCCGGGACTGGTGATTCTCCTCTTCATTCCTCTTCCTCTCTCTCTCTCCCTCTCTTTCACTTCTCCTAAGGCTCTTGGGAGGCTGCAAGCACGGTGTCTAGCCGGGCTAGAGCAGAGGGCTAGTCTTTCTTTTTCCCCTTTCTGGGCTGTCGTTCCCCCCGGAGCTGGACGCTGGGTCCAAATGGGGGCTGGATGCTTGAGCCCTGGAGCTCTGGAGGTCATCTTGTCTCGTGCAACCGCCCGGCTCGAGGAGGGTCACCTAGCGCTGGTTGCCCAGCGTCCGCGGGCAGCAGCGTAACTGAGGAGGACGTTTTCCCCAGGATCTGGGGGCATCCGTCACTTCCCTGTGCCTGGCCTCGTGAGTCGCCCAGTCTCCCCTTGCCGTGGAGCAGCGGGGTAGCGAGTGGGCATGGCCCCGGGGCTGGAGAGGGGTGAGGGTGCCCAGGTGCCAGCCCAGCTGCCCGCATGATGCGCCCGTTGTTTTGCGGGGGGAAAAGCACTATGCCCAGCTGGTGGCCTGGCTGCGGGAGGATAAGCAGGAGAATGAGGTAGGGCCGAAAGGGCTGGGGGAGAGCGGGTGAGTGCCCACGGGCCCTGGGGCGGGGGGGTGGGAGGAGGGCGGCAGCGGGCTCAGGGACTCGGACCCTTCCTTCTCCCAGGTGCTGCGTCAAGAAATGAAGAAACTTGGAAGAGGCACTGGAGGAGGAGGAGGAGGTGTGGTGAGTTGGGCCCCTGGCCCCACACGGCTGTCTCTGCAGCACCGGGAGCGAGGGGGCTGCCAGTGCCGGTGCTAGGCAATGGGGTGGGGGGAATACGCAGCCCGAGGTGTGACAGGGAAGGCCAGTCCCTGCCTGGGGTGCTGAATGTTTGGAAGGGGACCGCCCGCGTGGCCCCCCGGAGGTCTAGAACTCCTCCAAGCAAGCCCTGTTGCCTGCACCAGCATCAGAGGAAGAAGGAAGCAGAGGCGCCGGGGACTGTGCTGCCAGAGGTGGGGGAAGCATAGCGGGTAAGGGGGAGAGCCTGTGCCAGCCCCTGCCCCGGCCAGCGTGGGTCTCCCTGGGGAGAGGGGTCCACGGAGGTGCCAGCCACGCAGGGGCTATACTCCTGCGCGAGGCGGAGGCCAGGGGCACCGTGCAACTCCAGCTGTCCTGACTGCGCAGCAGTGCTTGACAAGCGTCCTCGCTCTGCCTCGACCTGTAGCAAAGGGACACGCTGGCGAGAAGACGCGGCTTGGTTTATTGGCTGCAGTGAGGGTCCCCACTGGGGCCCCTGGGGTCCGGTCCCGGGCAGTGGGTGGGATGGGCCAGACACCTGCTGCAGCCGACGGGGCTCGCAAGTCCAGGCTGCTGGGGAGCTGCTGGCCGGCTGTGGGCTTTGCAGCGGGGAAGTGCTCGGCATCGGTTTTCCCTGGGCCGGGCTGTTTGCCGGGCTTGCGGAGTATCGTGTCCCACCCTGCGCGAGGGAGCAATGAGAGACGGCTGGGGAGGCAGCCCGTGGGGCTCTCGGAACGGCCCCGTAGGCATCCCGTAGGCAAGATGGGCTTGGGATGCATCCAGCCTGCCCTGTCTCCCATCCCTCTTGTGCCCCACAGGACACTCGGCCTGCTCTTGGTCGGCGGCTTCGCTCTGGCTGCTGCGGTGCTCTACGCCTCCTGCTACGACCCCAAACTCTTCTGCCGCCTGCTGTTGCATGTGCTGCCTGGGGAGACCTACCGCAACCTGGCATATGCCCTGGGAAAGATGGTGCTCAGGGAGGGGCTGCTGCCTTTTTGGCAGCCTGCCCCTCCCCCCAATAAAACCTTTTCTACCTCACCTCCACGGGCTCAGGCGTGTTTGCTGGGGCACAGGGAGAGGGTCTTGCCCCGCGTGCCGGTCCCCGCAGCCCCTCGACGGCAGGCCCAGCCCCGGCTGCTAGGCACTGGGTGCCGCCACTCTGCCCGTCGCAAGCCAGCTCCCCGCGTGCCAGCCTCACCTGCCCTCCCTCCCTCCCTCCGTCCCCGGAGTATTTATGGCGCTGAATAATCGGGTGGATCCACCGTCTTCTCAGGCCACGGTAGTTTTTTCACTCCGCCATTGGAGCCTGGCAACCATTGAGCAACGTGCAGGCCAACTCCTGTAAGCGTGGCTGAGGCTACTCGGGCTCCAGCAGCCGGGGCCACGTTTACAGGGAGGCCGGCAAACGTTATCACCCACAGCCCCCTAGAGCCCCCAAGCCCCTTCCTTTCCTCCCCACAGCTCCCCGTGACGCCACAGCAGCTGCCTTCCCACTCCGCAGCCCCCGTGGCCCCCACGCCCCTCCTTTCATGCCACAGCCCCCCAGCCCATGCCCTTCTCCCTCCCCACGGTCCCCACGACCCCGGTCTCCCCCTCCTCCCCATGCTCCCATCCCTGGTAGCCCCACAGCCGCCTGGCCCCATCCGCAGCGCTGCTGGCCCCACGGCCCCCTTGCCGGTTGCACCCCATCCCTTACGGCCCATTCGAGCAATCTCTTAGCCGGTGGCCCTGTCCCCAGTGCCCATGGCCCTGCTGACCCCACAGCCACCGGCCGGCACAGCCCCGGCTGCGCCCTGCCACCTTCTCCAGCCGCTCGCAGCTTTCGCTGCCGAGGGGAAAGGCCCTGTCGGATGGAGGCCGGAGCGACCTGGCCTGCCCACTCCTGAACGCAGCGCTGCTGCATGCAGCCGCTCAAAGGGCCAGAGCTGAAGCACGTGGGGCACTGCCTGCCTGCCGCGTGCCCCTGCTGTCCCAAAAGCGGATTCTTTGCCCGGCGTGCAATAGGCCGAGCATCACACCCTCGGGAGAGAGGCCGAGTATTTAGTTCAGGTTTGCGCAAAGCTGGGTGCTCGGTGGTTTCCCACAAATCAAGCACGCCCTCATACAAAACTGCAGTGTATTTATCAGGTGACACGATTAGTATCAACCCGCCCAAATTTACACTTAGTGGTTAGTGATTAACATTTCGACACTATTGCTTTACTGGATTGAAATGAGCCTCGCTTGCTATGGAAATTAGCACGCGTGCTCCTTTCAAGGGGGCGGGGGGGGTGGGGCAGCAAATCTCTTTGGTCCGGAATTGAGTCGGCGGTCGCGATCTCCCCTCGCCACATTTCCCTTTCACCCAGGTTCTGCAGTTTTATCAAACTGCACGCTTCTCTGGCCACCGGCCCGTCTTTGGCGCCAAGATGGTCCCTTTTATCGCTCCCTTTGCTCTTCTTCAAGGCTAGAGCCCTTCATTTCCCACAGTTGCTTACTTCTCCAAACGCTTTCGTATCTTTTAGCTCCCTCCCCAATTCCTTTCCCGAGGCACAAGTGGTTAGCACTTTTGCTAATTGGAAAATGGCTCTTTCTGCAAGACATCCCCCCCACCCCTTCCTCCTGGTGTCTCTAGAGAACTGCTAGCGCAAGACAACGCCATGTCTCCAACAGCCTTGGTGCTCAATGGTTGCTAAAACCACAAGGGAGAGCAGCGGTCGCTAAGACCGCGGGACCAGAGAGTACCAGGAGCGGGGGGGAGGGAGGAAGTCTTTCGAAGGCGGGACGCTCTTGCCTCCCCACACACATGGCCCGGGGGGCGGGACCTGGTAGCACTTCTCTGCGTTTGACTGGTCACCCGTCTGGATTCGACTGCTCTCTCAGCCACTGGCGGAACTGGGACGAGAGAAGGTTCCGGAGGGCCAGAGCCTGAAATCTCTCAAAAGGGACTCTCGCGCTGTCTTGGGCTCTCTCTCTCCACCAACTCCCCGTGTTGGCAGGTGTAGCGCTGGATCCGGGACTGGTGATTCTCCTCTTCATTCCTCTTCCTCTCTCTCTCTCCCTCTCTTTCACTTCTCCTAAGGCTCTTGGGAGGCTGCAAGCACGGTGTCTAGCCGGGCTAGAGCAGAGGGCTAGTCTTTCTTTTTCCCCTTTCTGGGCTGTCGTTCCCCCCGGAGCTGGACGCTGGGTCCAAATGGGGGCTGGATGCTTGAGCCCTGGAGCTCTGGAGGTCATCTTGTCTCGTGCAACCGCCCGGCTCGAGGAGGGTCACCTAGCGCTGGTTGCCCAGCGTCCGCGGGCAGCAGCGTAACTGAGGAGGACGTTTTCCCCAGGATCTGGGGGCATCCGTCACTTCCCTGTGCCTGGCCTCGTGAGTCGCCCAGTCTCCCCTTGCCGTGGAGCAGCGGGGTAGCGAGTGGGCATGGCCCCGGGGCTGGAGAGGGGTGAGGGTGCCCAGGTGCCAGCCCAGCTGCCCGCATGATGCGCCCGTTGTTTTGCGGGGGGAAAAGCACTATGCCCAGCTGGTGGCCTGGCTGCGGGAGGATAAGCAGGAGAATGAGGTAGGGCCGAAAGGGCTGGGGGAGAGCGGGTGAGTGCCCACGGGCCCTGGGGCGGGGGGGTGGGAGGAGGGCGGCAGCGGGCTCAGGGACTCGGACCCTTCCTTCTCCCAGGTGCTGCGTCAAGAAATGAAGAAACTTGGAAGAGGCACTGGAGGAGGAGGAGGAGGCGTGGTGAGTTGGGCCCCTGGCCCCACACGGCTGTCTCTGCAGCACCGGGAGCGAGGGGGCTGCCAGTGCCGGTGCTAGGCAATGGGGTGGGGGGAATACGCAGCCCGAGGTGTGACAGGGAAGCCCAGTCCCTGCCTGGGGTGCTGAATGTTTGGAAGGGGACCGCCCGCGTGGCCCCCCGGAGGTCTAGAACTCCTCCAAGCGAGCCCTGTTGCCTGCACCAGCATCAGAGGAAGAAGGAGGCAGAGGCGCCGGGGACTGTGCTGCCAGAGGTGGGGGAAGCATAGCGGGTAAGGGGGAGAGCCTGTGCCAGCCCCTGCCCCGGCCAGCGTGGGTCTCCCTGGGGAGAGGGGTCCACGGAGGTGCCAGCCACGCAGGGGCTATACTCCTGCGTGAGGCGGAGGCCAGGGGCACCGTGCAACTCCAGCTGTCCTGACTGCGCAGCAGTGCTTGACAAGCGTCCTCGCTCTGCCTCGACCTGTAGCAAAGGGACACGCTGGCGAGAAGACGCGGCTTGGTTTATTGGCTGCAGTGAGGGTCCCCACTGGGGCCCCTGGGGTCCGGTCCCGGGCAGTGGGTGGGATGGGCCAGACACCTGCTGCAGCCGACGGGGCTCGCAAGTCCAGGCTGCTGGGGAGCTGCTGGCCGGCTGTGGGCTTTGCAGCGGGGAAGTGCTCGGCATCGGTTTTCCCTGGGCCGGGCTGTTTGCCGGGCTTGCGGAGTATCGTGTCCCACCCTGCGCGAGGGAGCAATGAGAGACGGCTGGGGAGGCAGCCCGTGGGGCTCTCGGAACGGCCCCGTAGGCATCCCGTAGGCAAGATGGGCTTGGGATGCATCCAGCCTGCCCTGTCTCCCATCCCTCTTGTGCCCCACAGGACACTCGGCCTGCTCTTGGTCGGCGGCTTCGCTCTGGCTGCTGCGGTGCTCTACGCCTCCTGCTACGACCCCAAACTCTTCTGCCGCCTGCTGTTGCATGTGCTGCCTGGGGAGACCTACCGCAACCTGGCATATGCCCTGGGAAAGATGGTGCTCAGGGAGGGGCTGCTGCCTTTTTGGCAGCCTGCCCCTCCCCCCAATAAAACCTTTTCTACCTCACCTCCACGGGCTCAGGCGTGTTTGCTGGGGCACAGGGAGAGGGTCTTGCCCCGCGTGCCGGTCCCCGCAGCCCCTCGAGGGCAGGCCCAGCCCCGGCTGCTAGGCACTGGGTGCCGCCACTCTGCCCGTCGCAAGCCAGCTCCCCGCGTGCCAGCCTCACCTGCCCTCCCTCCCTCCCTCCGTCCCCGGAGTATTTATGGCGCTGAATAATCGGGTGGATCCACCGTCTTCTCAGGCCACGGTAGTTTTTTCACTCCGCCATTGGAGCCTGGCAACCATTGAGCAACGTGCAGGCCAACTCCTGTAAGCGTGGCTGAGGCTACTCGGGCTCCAGCAGCCGGGGCCACGTTTACAGGGAGGCCGGCAAACGTTATCACCCACAGCCCCCTAGAGCCCCCAAGCCCCTTCCTTTCCTCCCCACAGCTCCCCGTGACACCACAGCTGCCACCTGCCTTCCCACTCCGCAGCCCCCGTGGCCCCCACGCCCCTCCTTTCATGCCACAGCCCCCCAGCCCATGCCCTTCTCCCTCCCCACGGTCCCCACGACCCCGGTCTCCCCCTCCTCCCCATGCTCCCATCCCTGGTAGCCCCACAGCCGCCTGGCCCCATCCGCAGCGCTGCTGGCCCCACGGCCCCCTTGCCGGTTGCACCCCATCCCTTACGGCCCATTCGAGCAATCTCTTAGCCGGTGGCCCTGTCCCCAGTGCCCATGGCCCTGCTGACCCCACAGCCACCGGCCGGCACAGCCCCGGCTGCGCCCTGCCACCTTCTCCAGCCGCTCGCAGCTTTCGCTGCCGAGGGGAAAGGCCCTGTCGGATGGAGGCCGGAGCGACCTGGCCTGCCCACTCCTGCACGCAGCGCTGCTGCACGCAGCCGCTCAAAGGGCCAGAGCTGAAGCACGTGGGGCACTGCCTGCCTGCCGCGTGCCCCTGCTGTCCCAAAAGCGGATTCTTTGCCCGGCGTGCAATAGGCCGAGCATCACACCCTCGGGAGAGACGCCGAGTATTTAGTTCAGGTTTGCGCAAAGCTGGGTGCTCGGTGGTTTCCCACAAATCAAGCACGCCCTCATACAAAACTGCAGTGTATTTATCAGGTGACACGATTAGTATCAACCCGCCCAAATTTACACTTAGTGGTTAGTGATTAACATTTCGACACTATTGCTTTACTGGATTGAAATGAGCCTCGCTTGCTATGGAAATTAGCACGCGTGCTCCTTTCAAGGGGGCGGGGGGGGTGGGGCAGCAAATCTCTTTGGTCCGGAATTGAGTCGGCGGTCGCGATCTCCCCTCGCCACATTTCCCTTTCACCCAGGTTCTGCAGTTTTATCAAACTGCACGCTTCTCTGGCCACCGGCCCGTCTTTGGCGCCAAGATGGTCCCTTTTATCGCTCCCTTTGCTCTTCTTCAAGGCTAGAGCCCTTCATTTCCCACAGTTGCTTACTTCTCCAAACGCTTTCGTATCTTTTAGCTCCCTCCCCAATTCCTTTCCCGAGGCACAAGTGGTTAGCACTTTTGCTAATTGGAAAATGGCTCTTTCTGCAAGACATCCCCCCCACCCCTTCCTCCTGGTGTCTCTAGAGAACTGCTAGCGCAAGACAATGCCATGTCTCCAACAGCCTTGGTGCTCAATGGTTGCTAAAACCACAAGGGAGAGCAGCGGTCGCTAAGACCGCGGGACCAGAGAGTACCAGGAGCGGGGGGGAGGGAGGAAGTCTTTCGAAGGCGGGACGCTCTTGCCTCCCCACACACATGGCCCGGGGGGCGGGACCTGGTAGCACTTCTCTGCGTTTGACTGGTCACCCGTCTGGATTCGACTGCTCTCTCAGCCACTGGCGGAACTGGGACGAGAGAAGGTTCCGGAGGGCCAGAGCCTGAAATCTCTCAAAAGGGACTCTCGCGCTGTCTTGGGCTCTCTCTCTCCACCAACTCCCCGTGTTGGCAGGTGTAGCGCTGGATCCGGGACTGGTGATTCTCCTCTTCATTCCTCTTCCTCTCTCTCTCTCCCTCTCTTTCACTTCTCCTAAGGCTCTTGGGAGGCTGCAAGCACGGTGTCTAGCCGGGCTAGAGCAGAGGGCTAGTCTTTCTTTTTCCCCTTTCTGGGCTGTCGTTCCCCCCGGAGCTGGACGCTGGGTCCAAATGGGGGCTGGATGCTTGAGCCCTGGAGCTCTGGAGGTCATCTTGTCTCGTGCAACCGCCCGGCTCGAGGAGGGTCACCTAGCGCTGGTTGCCCAGCGTCCGCGGGCAGCAGCGTAACTGAGGAGGACGTTTTCCCCAGGATCTGGGGGCATCCGTCACTTCCCTGTGCCTGGCCTCGTGAGTCGCCCAGTCTCCCCTTGCCGTGGAGCAGCGGGGTAGCGAGTGGGCATGGCCCCGGGGCTGGAGAGGGGTGAGGGTGCCCAGGTGCCAGCCCAGCTGCCCGCATGATGCGCCCGTTGTTTTGCGGGGGGAAAAGCACTATGCCCAGCTGGTGGCCTGGCTGCGGGAGGATAAGCAGGAGAATGAGGTAGGGCCGAAAGGGCTGGGGGAGAGCGGGTGAGTGCCCACGGGCCCTGGGGCGGGGGGGTGGGAGGAGGGCGGCAGCGGGCTCAGGGACTCGGACCCTTCCTTCTCCCAGGTGCTGCGTCAAGAAATGAAGAAACTTGGAAGAGGCACTGGAGGAGGAGGAGGAGGCGTGGTGAGTTGGGCCCCTGGCCCCACACGGCTGTCTCTGCAGCACCGGGAGCGAGGGGGCTGCCAGTGCCGGTGCTAGGCAATGGGGTGGGGGGAATACGCAGCCCGAGGTGTGACAGGGAAGGCCAGTCCCTGCCTGGGGTGCTGAATGTTTGGAAGGGGACCGCCCGCGTGGCCCCCCGGAGGTCTAGAACTCCTCCAAGCAAGCCCTGTTGCCTGCACCAGCATCAGAGGAAGAAGGAAGCAGAGGCGCCGGGGACTGTGCTGCCAGAGGTGGGGGAAGCATAGCGGGTAAGGGGGAGAGCCTGTGCCAGCCCCTGCCCCGGCCAGCGTGGGTCTCCCTGGGGAGAGGGGTCCACGGAGGTGCCAGCCACGCAGGGGCTATACTCCTGCGCGAGGCGGAGGCCAGGGGCACCGTGCAACTCCAGCTGTCCTGACTGCGCAGCAGTGCTTGACAAGCGTCCTCGCTCTGCCTCGACCTGTAGCAAAGGGACACGCTGGCGAGAAGACGCGGCTTGGTTTATTGGCTGCAGTGAGGGTCCCCACTGGGGCCCCTGGGGTCCGGTCCCGGGCAGTGGGTGGGATGGGCCAGACACCTGCTGCAGCCGACGGGGCTCGCAAGTCCAGGCTGCTGGGGAGCTGCTGGCCGGCTGTGGGCTTTGCAGCGGGGAAGTGCTCGGCATCGGTTTTCCCTGGGCCGGGCTGTTTGCCGGGCTTGCGGAGTATCGTGTCCCACCCTGCGCGAGGGAGCAATGAGAGACGGCTGGGGAGGCAGCCCGTGGGGCTCTCGGAACGGCCCCGTAGGCATCCCGTAGGCAAGATGGGCTTGGGATGCATCCAGCCTGCCCTGTCTCCCATCCCTCTTGTGCCCCACAGGACACTCGGCCTGCTCTTGGTCGGCGGCTTCGCTCTGGCTGCTGCGGTGCTCTACGCCTCCTGCTACGACCCCAAACTCTTCTGCCGCCTGCTGTTGCATGTGCTGCCTGGGGAGACCTACCGCAACCTGGCATATGCCCTGGGAAAGATGGTGCTCAGGGAGGGGCTGCTGCCTTTTTGGCAGCCTGCCCCTCCCCCCAATAAAACCTTTTCTACCTCACCTCCACGGGCTCAGGCGTGTTTGCTGGGGCACAGGGAGAGGGTCTTGCCCCGCGTGCCGGTCCCCGCAGCCCCTCGACGGCAGGCCCAGCCCCGGCTGCTAGGCACTGGGTGCCGCCACTCTGCCCGTCGCAAGCCAGCTCCCCGCGTGCCAGCCTCACCTGCCCTCCCTCCCTCCCTCCGTCCCCGGAGTATTTATGGCGCTGAATAATCGGGTGGATCCACCGTCTTCTCAGGCCACGGTAGTTTTTTCACTCCGCCATTGGAGCCTGGCAACCATTGAGCAACGTGCAGGCCAACTCCTGTAAGCGTGGCTGAGGCTACTCGGGCTCCAGCAGCCGGGGCCACGTTTACAGGGAGGCCGGCAAACGTTATCACCCACAGCCCCCTAGAGCCCCCAAGCCCCTTCCTTTCCTCCCCACAGCTCCCCGTGACGCCACAGCAGCTGCCTTCCCACTCCGCAGCCCCCGTGGCCCCCACGCCCCTCCTTTCATGCCACAGCCCCCCAGCCCATGCCCTTCTCCCTCCCCACGGTCCCCACGACCCCGGTCTCCCCCTCCTCCCCATGCTCCCATCCCTGGTAGCCCCACAGCCGCCTGGCCCCATCCGCAGCGCTGCTGGCCCCACGGACCCCTTGCCGGTTGCACCCCATCCCTTACGGCCCATTCGAGCAATCTCTTAGCCGGTGGCCCTGTCCCCAGTGCCCATGGCCCTGCTGACCCCACAGCCACCGGCCGGCACAGCCCCGGCTGCGCCCTGCCACCTTCTCCAGCCGCTCGCAGCTTTCGCTGCCGAGGGGAAAGGCCCTGTCGGATGGAGGCCGGAGCGACCTGGCCTGCCCACTCCTGAACGCAGCGCTGCTGCATGCAGCCGCTCAAAGGGCCAGAGCTGAAGCACGTGGGGCACTGCCTGCCTGCCGCGTGCCCCTGCTGTCCCAAAAGCGGATTCTTTGCCCGGCGTGCAATAGGCCGAGCATCACACCCTCGGGAGAGACACCGAGTATTTAGTTCAGGTTTGCGCAAAGCTGGGTGCTCAGTGGTTTCCCACAAATCAAGCACGCCCTCATACAAAACTGCAGTGTATTTATCAGGTGACACGATTAGTATCAACCCGCCCAAATTTACACTTAGTGGTTAGTGATTAACATTTCGACACTATTGCTTTACTGGATTGAAATGAGCCTCGCTTGCTATGGAAATTAGCACGCGTGCTCCTTTCGGGGGGGGGGGGGTGGGGGGGCAGCAAATCTCTTTGGTCCGGAATTGAGTCGGCGGTCGCGATCTCCCCTCGCCACATTTCCCTTTCACCCAGGTTCTGCAGTTTTATCAAACTGCACGCTTCTCTGGCCACCGGCCCGTCTTTGGCGCCAAGATGGTCCCTTTTATCGCTCCCTTTGCTCTTCTTCAAGGCTAGAGCCCTTCATTTCCCACAGTTGCTTACTTCTCCAAACGCTTTCGTATCTTTTAGCTCCCTCCCCAATTCCTTTCCCGAGGCACAAGTGGTTAGCACTTTTGCTAATTGGAAAATGGCTCTTTCTGCAAGACATCCCCCCCACCCCTTCCTCCTGGTGGCTCTAGAGAACTGCTAGCGCAAGACAACGCCATGTCTCCAACAGCCTTGGTGCTCAATGGTTGCTAAAACCACAAGGGAGAGCAGCGGTCGCTAAGACCGCAGGACCAGAGAGTACCAGGAGCGGGGGGGAGGGAGGAAGTCTTTCGAAGGCGGGACGCTCTTGCCTCCCCACACACATGGCCCGGGGGGCGGGACCTGGTAGCACTTCTCTGCGTTTGACTGGTCACCCGTCTGGATTCGACTGCTCTCTCAGCCACTGGCGGAACTGGGACGAGAGAAGGTTCCGGAGGGCCAGAGCCTGAAATCTCTCGAAAGGGACTCTCGCGCTGTCTTGGGCTCTCTCTCTCCACCAACTCCCCGTGTTGGCAGGTGTAGCGCTGGATCCGGGACTGGTGATTCTCCTCTTCATTCCTCTTCCTCTCTCTCTCTCCCTCTCTTTCACTTCTCCTAAGGCTCTTGGGAGGCTGCAAGCACGGTGTCTAGCCGGGCTAGAGCAGAGGGCTGGTCTTTCTTTTTCCCCTTTCTGGGCTGTCGTTCCCCCCGGAGCTGGACGCTGGGTCCAAATGGGGGCTGGATGCTTGAGCCCTGGAGCTCTGGAGGTCATCTTGTCTCGTGCAACCGCCCGGCTCGAGGAGGGTCACCTAGCGCTGGTTGCCCAGCGTCCGCGGGCAGCAGCGTAACTGAGGAGGACGTTTTCCCCAGGATCTGGGGGCATCCGTCACTTCCCTGTGCCTGGCCTCGTGAGTCGCCCAGTCTCCCCTTGCCGTGGAGCAGCGGGGTAGCGAGTGGGCATGGCCCCGGGGCTGGAGAGGGGTGAGGGTGCCCAGGTGCCAGCCCAGCTGCCCGCATGATGCGCCCGTTGTTTTGCGGGGGGAAAAGCACTATGCCCAGCTGGTGGCCTGGCTGCGGGAGGATAAGCAGGAGAATGAGGTAGGGCCGAAAGGGCTGGGGGAGAGCGGGTGAGTGCCCACGGGCCCTGGGGCGGGGGGGTGGGAGGAGGGCGGCAGCGGGCTCAGGGACTCGGACCCTTCCTTCTCCCAGGTGCTGCGTCAAGAAATGAAGAAACTTGGAAGAGGCACTGGAGGAGGAGGAGGAGGCGTGGTGAGTTGGGCCCCTGGCCCCACACGGCTGTCTCTGCAGCACCGGGAGCGAGGGGGCTGCCAGTGCCGGTGCTAGGCAATGGGGTGGGGGGAATACGCAGCCCGAGGTGTGACAGGGAAGGCCAGTCCCTGCCTGGGGTGCTGAATGTTTGGAAGGGGACCGCCCGCGTGGCCCCCCGGAGGTCTAGAACTCCTCCAAGCAAGCCCTGTTGCCTGCACCAGCATCAGAGGAAGAAGGAAGCAGAGGCGCCGGGGACTGTGCTGCCAGAGGTGGGGGAAGCATAGCGGGTAAGGGGGAGAGCCTGTGCCAGCCCCTGCCCCGGCCAGCGTGGGTCTCCCTGGGGAGAGGGGTCCACGGAGGTGCCAGCCACGCAGGGGCTATACTCCTGCGCGAGGCGGAGGCCAGGGGCACCGTGCAACTCCAGCTGTCCTGACTGCGCAGCAGTGCTTGACAAGCGTCCTCGCTCTGCCTCGACCTGTAGCAAAGGGACACGCTGGCGAGAAGACGCGGCTTGGTTTATTGGCTGCAGTGAGGGTCCCCACTGGGGCCCCTGGGGTCCGGTCCCGGGCAGTGGGTGGGATGGGCCAGACACCTGCTGCAGCCGACGGGGCTCGCAAGTCCAGGCTGCTGGGGAGCTGCTGGCCGGCTGTGGGCTTTGCAGCGGGGAAGTGCTCGGCATCGGTTTTCCCTGGGCCGGGCTGTTTGCCGGGCTTGCGGAGTATCGTGTCCCACCCTGCGCGAGGGAGCAATGAGAGACGGCTGGGGAGGCAGCCCGTGGGGCTCTCGGAACGGCCCCGTAGGCATCCCGTAGGCAAGATGGGCTTGGGATGCATCCAGCCTGCCCTGTCTCCCATCCCTCTTGTGCCCCACAGGACACTCGGCCTGCTCTTGGTCGGCGGCTTCGCTCTGGCTGCTGCGGTGCTCTACGCCTCCTGCTACGACCCCAAACTCTTCTGCCGCCTGCTGTTGCATGTGCTGCCTGGGGAGACCTACCGCAACCTGGCATATGCCCTGGGAAAGATGGTGCTCAGGGAGGGGCTGCTGCCTTTTTGGCAGCCTGCCCCTCCCCCCAATAAAACCTTTTCTACCTCACCTCCACGGGCTCAGGCGTGTTTGCTGGGGCACAGGGAGAGGGTCTTGCCCCGCATGCCGGTCCCCGCAGCCCCTCGAGGGCAGGCCCAGCCCCGGCTGCTAGGCACTGGGTGCTGCCACTCTGCCCGTCGCAAGCCAGCTCCCCGCGTGCCAGCCTCACCTGCCCTCCCTCCCTCCCTCCGTCCCCGGAGTATTTATGGCGCTGAATAATCGGGTGGATCCACCGTCTTCTCAGGCCACGGTAGTTTTTTCACTCCGCCATTGGAGCCTGGCAACCATTGAGCAACGTGCAGGCCAACTCCTGTAAGCGTGGCTGAGGCTACTCGGGCTCCAGCAGCCGGGGCCACGTTTACAGGGAGGCCGGCAAACGTTATCACCCACAGCCCCCTAGAGCCCCCAAGCCCCTTCCTTTCCTCCCCACAGCTCCCCGTGACACCACAGCTGCCACCTGCCTTCCCACTCCGCAGCCCCCGTGGCCCCCACGCCCCTCCTTTCATGCCACAGCCCCCCAGCCCATGCCCTTCTCCCTCCCCACGGTCCCCACGACCCCGGTCTCCCCCTCCTCCCCATGCTCCCATCCCTGGTAGCCCCACAGCCGCCTGGCCCCATCCGCAGCGCTGCTGGCCCCACGGCCCCCTTGCCGGTTGCACCCCATCCCTTACGGCCCATTCGAGCAATCTCTTAGCCGGTGGCCCTGTCCCCAGTGCCCATGGCCCTGCTGACCCCACAGCCACCGGCCGGCACAGCCCCGGCTGCGCCCTGCCACCTTCTCCAGCCGCTCGCAGCTTTCGCTGCCGAGGGGAAAGGCCCTGTCGGATGGAGGCCGGAGCGACCTGGCCTGCCCACTCCTGAACGCAGCGCTGCTGCATGCAGCCGCTCAAAGGGCCAGAGCTGAAGCACGTGGGGCACTGCCTGCCTGCCGCGTGCCCCTGCTGTCCCAAAAGCGGATTCTTTGCCCGGCGTGCAATAGGCCGAGCATCACACCCTCGGGAGAGACGCCGAGTATTTAGTTCAGGTTTGTGCAAAGCTGGGTGCTCGGTGGTTTCCCACAAATCAAGCACGCCCTCATACAAAACTGCAGTGTATTTATCAGGTGACACGATTAGTATCAACCCGCCCAAATTTACACTTAGTGGTTAGTGATTAACATTTCGACACTATTGCTTTACTGGATTGAAATGAGCCTCGCTTGCTATGGAAATTAGCACGCGTGCTCCTTTCGGGGGGGCGGGGGGCGTGGGGCAAATCTCTTTGGTCCGGAATTGAGTCGGCGGTCGCGATCTCCCCTCGCCACATTTCCCTTTCACCCAGGTTCTGCAGTTTTATCAAACTGCACGCTTCTCTGGCCACCGGCCCGTCTTTGGCGCCAAGATGGTCCCTTTTATCGCTCCCTTTGCTCTTCTTCAAGGCTAGAGCCCTTCATTTCCCACAGTTGCTTACTTCTCCAAACGCTTTCGTATCTTTTAGCTCCCTCCCCAATTCCTTTCCCGAGGCACAAGTGGTTAGCACTTTTGCTAATTGGAAAATGGCTCTTTCTGCAAGACATCCCCCCCACCCCTTCCTCCTGGTGTCTCTAGAGAACTGCTAGCGCAAGACAACGCCATGTCTCCAACAGCCTTGGTGCTCAATGGTTGCTAAAACCACAAGGGAGAGCAGCGGTCGCTAAGACCGCGGGACCAGAGAGTACCAGGAGCGGGGGGGAGGGAGGAAGTCTTTCGAAGGCGGGACGCTCTTGCCTCCCCACACACATGGCCCGGGGGGCGGGACCTGGTAGCACTTCTCTGCGTTTGACTGGTCACCCGTCTGGATTCGACTGCTCTCTCAGCCACTGGCGGAACTGGGACGAGAGAAGGTTCCGGAGGGCCAGAGCCTGAAATCTCTCGAAAGGGACTCTCGCGCTGTCTTGGGCTCTCTCTCTCCACCAACTCCCCGTGTTGGCAGGTGTAGCGCTGGATCCGGGACTGGTGATTCTCCTCTTCATTCCTCTCTCTCTCTCTCTCCCTCTCTTTCGCTTCTCCTAAGGCTCTTGGGAGGCTGCAAGCACGGTGTCTAGCCGGGCTAGAGCAGAGGGCTAGTCTTTCTTTTTCCCCTTTCTGGGCTGTCGTTCCCCCCGGAGCTGGACGCTGGGTCCAAATGGGGGCTGGATGCTTGAGCCCTGGAGCTCTGGAGGTCATCTTGTCTCGTGCAACCGCCCGGCTCGAGGAGGGTCACCTAGCGCTGGTTGCCCAGCGTCCGCGGGCAGCAGCGTAACTGAGGAGGACGTTTTCCCCAGGATCTGGGGGCATCCGTCACTTCCCTGTGCCTGGCCTCGTGAGTCGCCCAGTCTCCCCTTGCCGTGGAGCAGCGGGGTAGCGAGTGGGCATGGCCCCGGGGCTGGAGAGGGGTGAGGGTGCCCAGGTGCCAGCCCAGCTGCCCGCATGATGCGCCCGTTGTTTTGCGGGGGGAAAAGCACTATGCCCAGCTGGTGGCCTGGCTGCGGGAGGATAAGCAGGAGAATGAGGTAGGGCCGAAAGGGCTGGGGGAGAGCGGGTGAGTGCCCACGGGCCCTGGGGCGGGGGGGTGGGAGGAGGGCGGCAGCGGGCTCAGGGACTCGGACCCTTCCTTCTCCCAGGTGCTGCGTCAAGAAATGAAGAAACTTGGAAGAGGCACTGGAGGAGGAGGAGGAGGCGTGGTGAGTTGGGCCCCTGGCCCCACACGGCTGTCTCTGCAGCACCGGGAGCGAGGGGGCTGCCAGTGCCGGTGCTAGGCAATGGGGTGGGGGGAATACGCAGCCCGAGGTGTGACAGGGAAGCCCAGTCCCTGCCTGGGGTGCTGAATGTTTGGAAGGGGACCGCCCGCGTGGCCCCCCGGAGGTCTAGAACTCCTCCAAGCAAGCCCTGTTGCCTGCACCAGCATCAGAGGAAGAAGGAAGCAGAGGCGCCGGGGACTGTGCTGCCAGAGGTGGGGGAAGCATAGCGGGTAAGGGGGAGAGCCTGTGCCAGCCCCTGCCCCGGCCAGCGTGGGTCTCCCTGGGGAGAGGGGTCCACGGAGGTGCCAGCCACGCAGGGGCTATACTCCTGCGCGAGGCGGAGGCCAGGGGCACCGTGCAACTCCAGCTGTCCTGACTGCGCAGCAGTGCTTGACAAGCGTCCTCGCTCTGCCTCGACCTGTAGCAAAGGGACACGCTGGCGAGAAGACGCGGCTTGGTTTATTGGCTGCAGTGAGGGTCCCCACTGGGGCCCCTGGGGTCCGGTCCCGGGCAGTGGGTGGGATGGGCCAGACACCTGCTGCAGCCGACGGGGCTCGCAAGTCCAGGCTGCTGGGGAGCTGCTGGCCGGCTGTGGGCTTTGCAGCGGGGAAGTGCTCGGCATCGGTTTTCCCTGGGCCGGGCTGTTTGCCGGGCTTGCGGAGTATCGTGTCCCACCCTGCGCGAGGGAGCAATGAGAGACGGCTGGGGAGGCAGCCCGTGGGGCTCTCGGAACGGCCCCGTAGGCATCCCGTAGGCAAGACGGGCTTGGGATGCATCCAGCCTGCCCTGTCTCCCATCCCTCTTGTGCCCCACAGGACACTCGGCCTGCTCTTGGTCGGCGGCTTCGCTCTGGCTGCTGCGGTGCTCTACGCCTCCTGCTACGACCCCAAACTCTTCTGCCGCCTGCTGTTGCATGTGCTGCCTGGGGAGACCTACCGCAACCTGGCATATGCCCTGGGAAAGATGGTGCTCAGGGAGGGGCTGCTGCCTTTTTGGCAGCCTGCCCCTCCCCCCAATAAAACCTTTTCTACCTCACCTCCACGGGCTCAGGCGTGTTTGCTGGGGCACAGGGAGAGGGTCTTGCCCCGCGTGCCGGTCCCCGCAGCCCCTCGAGGGCAGGCCCAGCCCCGGCTGCTAGGCACTGGGTGCCGCCACTCTGCCCGTCGCAAGCCAGCTCCCCGCGTGCCAGCCTCACCTGCCCTCCCTCCCTCCCTCCGTCCCCGGAGTATTTATGGCGCTGAATAATCGGGTGGATCCACCGTCTTCTCAGGCCACGGTAGTTTTTTCACTCCGCCATTGGAGCCTGGCAACCATTGAGCAACGTGCAGGCCAACTCCTGTAAGCGTGGCTGAGGCTACTCGGGCTCCAGCAGCCGGGGCCACGTTTACAGGGAGGCCGGCAAACGTTATCACCCACAGCCCCCTAGAGCCCCCAAGCCCCTTCCTTTCCTCCCCACAGCTCCCCGTGACACCACAGCTGCCACCTGCCTTCCCACTCCGCAGCCCCCGTGGCCCCCACGCCCCTCCTTTCATGCCACAGCCCCCCAGCCCATGCCCTTCTCCCTCCCCACGGTCCCCACGACCCCGGTCTCCCCCTCCTCCCCATGCTCCCATCCCTGGTAGCCCCACAGCCGCCTGGCCCCATCCGCAGCGCTGCTGGCCCCACGGCCCCCTTGCCGGTTGCACCCCATCCCTTACGGCCCATTCGAGCAATCTCTTAGCCGGTGGCCCTGTCCCCAGTGCCCATGGCCCTGCTGACCCCACAGCCACCGGCCGGCACAGCCCCGGCTGCGCCCTGCCACCTTCTCCAGCCGCTCGCAGCTTTCGCTGCCGAGGGGAAAGGCCCTGTCGGATGGAGGCCGGAGCGACCTGGCCTGCCCACTCCTGAACGCAGCGCTGCTGCATGCAGCCGCTCAAAGGGCCAGAGCTGAAGCACGTGGGGCACTGCCTGCCTGCCGCGTGCCCCTGCTGTCCCAAAAGCGGATTCTTTGCCCGGCGTGCAATAGGCCGAGCATCACACCCTCGGGAGAGACGCCGAGTATTTAGTTCAGGTTTGCGCAAAGCTGGGTGCTCGGTGGTTTCCCACAAATCAAGCACGCCCTCATACAAAACTGCAGTGTATTTATCAGGTGACACGATTAGTATCAACCCGCCCAAATTTACACTTAGTGGTTAGTGATTAACATTTCGACACTATTGCTTTACTGGATTGAAATGAGCCTCGCTTGCTATGGAAATTAGCACGCGTGCTCCTTTCGGGGGCGCGGGGGGCGTGGGGCAAATCTCTTTGGTCCGGAATTGAGTCGGCGGTCGCGATCTCCCCTCGCCACATTTCCCTTTCACCCGGGTTCTGCAGTTTTATCAAACTGCACGCTTCTCTGGCCACCGGCCCGTCTTTGGCGCCAAGATGGTCCCTTTTATCGCTCCCTTTGCTCTTCTTCAAGGCTAGAGCCCTTCATTTCCCACAGTTGCTTACTTCTCCAAACGCTTTCGTATCTTTTAGCTCCCTCCCCAATTCCTTTCCCGAGGCACAAGTGGTTAGCACTTTTGCTAATTGGAAAATGGCTCTTTCTGCAAGACATCCCCCCCACCCCTTCCTCCTGGTGGCTCTAGAGAACTGCTAGCGCAAGACAACGCCATGTCTCCAACAGCCTTGGTGCTCAATGGTTGCTAAAACCACAAGGGAGAGCAGCGGTCGCTAAGACCGCGGGACCAGAGAGTACCAGGAGCGGGGGGGAGGGAGGAAGTCTTTCGAAGGCGGGACGCTCTTGCCTCCCCACACACATGGCCCGGGGGGCGGGACCTGGTAGCACTTCTCTGCGTTTGACTGGTCACCCGTCTGGATTCGACTGCTCTCTCAGCCACTGGCGGAACTGGGACGAGAGAAGGTTCCGGAGGGCCAGAGCCTGAAATCTCTCGAAAGGGACTCTCGCGCTGTCTTGGGCTCTCTCTCTCCACCAACTCCCCGTGTTGGCAGGTGTAGCGCTGGATCCGGGACTGGTGATTCTCCTCTTCATTCCTCTTCCTCTCTCTCTCTCCCTCTCTTTCACTTCTCCTAAGGCTCTTGGGAGGCTGCAAGCACGGTGTCTAGCCGGGCTAGAGCAGAGGGCTAGTCTTTCTTTTTCCCCTTTCTGGGCTGTCGTTCCCCCCGGAGCTGGACGCTGGGTCCAAATGGGGGCTGGATGCTTGAGCCCTGGAGCTCTGGAGGTCATCTTGTCTCGTGCAACCGCCCGGCTCGAGGAGGGTCACCTAGCGCTGGTTGCCCAGCGTCCGCGGGCAGCAGCGTAACTGAGGAGGACGTTTTCCCCAGGATCTGGGGGCATCCGTCACTTCCCTGTGCCTGGCCTCGTGAGTCGCCCAGTCTCCCCTTGCCGTGGAGCAGCGGGGTAGCGAGTGGGCATGGCCCCGGGGCTGGAGAGGGGTGAGGGTGCCCAGGTGCCAGCCCAGCTGCCCGCATGATGCGCCCGTTGTTTTGCGGGGGGAAAAGCACTATGCCCAGCTGGTGGCCTGGCTGCGGGAGGATAAGCAGGAGAATGAGGTAGGGCCGAAAGGGCTGGGGGAGAGCGGGTGAGTGCCCACGGGCCCTGGGGCGGGGGGGTGGGAGGAGGGCGGCAGCGGGCTCAGGGACTCGGACCCTTCCTTCTCCCAGGTGCTGCGTCAAGAAATGAAGAAACTTGAAGAGGCACTGGAGGAGGAGGAGGCGTGGTGAGTTGGGCCCCTGGCCCCACACGGCTGTCTCTGCAGCACCGGGAGCGAGGGGGCTGCCAGTGCCGGTGCTAGGCAATGGGGTGGGGGGAATACGCAGCCCGAGGTGTGACAGGGAAGGCCAGTCCCTGCCTGGGGTGCTGAATGTTTGGAAGGGGACCGCCCGCGTGGCCCCCCGGAGGTCTAGAACTCCTCCAAGCAAGCCCTGTTGCCTGCACCAGCATCAGAGGAAGAAGGAAGCAGAGGCGCCGGGGACTGTGCTGCCAGAGGTGGGGGAAGCATAGCGGGTAAGGGGGAGAGCCTGTGCCAGCCCCTGCCCCGGCCAGCGTGGGTCTCCCTGGGGAGAGGGGTCCACGGAGGTGCCAGCCACGCAGGGGCTATACTCCTGCGCGAGGCGGAGGCCAGGGGCACCGTGCAACTCCAGCTGTCCTGACTGCGCAGCAGTGCTTGACAAGCGTCCTCGCTCTGCCTCGACCTGTAGCAAAGGGACACGCTGGCGAGAAGACGCGGCTTGGTTTATTGGCTGCAGTGAGGGTCCCCACTGGGGCCCCTGGGGTCCGGTCCCGGGCAGTGGGTGGGATGGGCCAGACACCTGCTGCAGCCGACGGGGCTCGCAAGTCCAGGCTGCTGGGGAGCTGCTGGCCGGCTGTGGGCTTTGCAGCGGGGAAGTGCTCGGCATCGGTTTTCCCTGGGCCGGGCTGTTTGCCGGGCTTGCGGAGTATCGTGTCCCACCCTGCGCGAGGGAGCAATGAGAGACGGCTGGGGAGGCAGCCCGTGGGGCTCTCGGAACGGCCCCGTAGGCATCCCGTAGGCAAGATGGGCTTGGGATGCATCCAGCCTGCCCTGTCTCCCATCCCTCTTGTGCCCCACAGGACACTCGGCCTGCTCTTGGTCGGCGGCTTCGCTCTGGCTGCTGCGGTGCTCTACGCCTCCTGCTACGACCCCAAACTCTTCTGCCGCCTGCTGTTGCATGTGCTGCCTGGGGAGACCTACCGCAACCTGGCATATGCCCTGGGAAAGATGGTGCTCAGGGAGGGGCTGCTGCCTTTTTGGCAGCCTGCCCCTCCCCCCAATAAAACCTTTTCTACCTCACCTCCACGGGCTCAGGCGTGTTTGCTGGGGCACAGGGAGAGGGTCTTGCCCCGCGTGCCGGTCCCCGCAGCCCCTCGACGGCAGGCCCAGCCCCGGCTGCTAGGCACTGGGTGCCGCCACTCTGCCCGTCGCAAGCCAGCTCCCCGCGTGCCAGCCTCACCTGCCCTCCCTCCCTCCCTCCGTCCCCGGAGTATTTATGGCGCTGAATAATCGGGTGGATCCACCGTCTTCTCAGGCCACGGTAGTTTTTTCACTCCGCCATTGGAGCCTGGCAACCATTGAGCAACGTGCAGGCCAACTCCTGTAAGCGTGGCTGAGGCTACTCGGGCTCCAGCAGCCGGGGCCACGTTTACAGGGAGGCCGGCAAACGTTATCACCCACAGCCCCCTAGAGCCCCCAAGCCCCTTCCTTTCCTCCCCACAGCTCCCCGTGACACCACAGCTGCCACCTGCCTTCCCACTCCGCAGCCCCCGTGGCCCCCACGCCCCTCCTTTCATGCCACAGCCCCCCAGCCCATGCCCTTCTCCCTCCCCACGGTCCCCACGACCCCGGTCTCCCCCTCCTCCCCATGCTCCCATCCCTGGTAGCCCCACAGCCGCCTGGCCCCATCCGCAGCGCTGCTGGCCCCACGGCCCCCTTGCCGGTTGCACCCCATCCCTTACGGCCCATTCGAGCAATCTCTTAGCCGGTGGCCCTGTCCCCAGTGCCCATGGCCCTGCTGACCCCACAGCCACCGGCCGGCACAGCCCCGGCTGCGCCCTGCCACCTTCTCCAGCCGCTCGCAGCTTTCGCTGCCGAGGGGAAAGGCCCTGTCGGATGGAGGCCGGAGCGACCTGGCCTGCCCACTCCTGAACGCAGCGCTGCTGCACGCAGCCGCTCAAAGGGCCAGAGCTGAAGCACGTGGGGCACTGCCTGCCTGCCGCGTGCCCCTGCTGTCCCAAAAGCGGATTCTTTGCCCGGCGTGCAATAGGCCGAGCATCACACCCTCGGGAGAGACGCCGAGTATTTAGTTCAGGTTTGCGCAAAGCTGGGTGCTCGGTGGTTTCCCACAAATCAAGCACGCCCTCATACAAAACTGCAGCGTATTTATCAGGTGACACGATTAGTATCAACCCGCCCAAATTTACACTTAGTGGTTAGTGATTAACATTTCGACACTATTGCTTTACTGGATTGAAATGAGCCTCGCTTGCTATGGAAATTAGCACGCGTGCTCCTTTCAAGGGGGCGGGGGGGGTGGGGCAGCAAATCTCTTTGGTCCGGAATTGAGTCGGCGGTCGCGATCTCCCCTCGCCACATTTCCCTTTCACCCAGGTTCTGCAGTTTTATCAAACTGCACGCTTCTCTGGCCACCGGCCCGTCTTTGGCGCCAAGATGGTCCCTTTTATCGCTCCCTTTGCTCTTCTTCAAGGCTAGAGCCCTTCATTTCCCACAGTTGCTTACTTCTCCAAACGCTTTCGTATCTTTTAGCTCCCTCCCCAATTCCTTTCCCGAGGCACAAGTGGTTAGCACTTTTGCTAATTGGAAAATGGCTCTTTCTGCAAGACATCCCCCCCACCCCTTCCTCCTGGTGGCTCTAGAGAACTGCTAGCGCAAGACAACGCCATGTCTCCAACAGCCTTGGTGCTCAATGGTTGCTAAAACCACAAGGGAGAGCAGCGGTCGCTAAGACCGCGGGACCAGAGAGTACCAGGAGCGGGGGGGAGGGAGGAAGTCTTTCGAAGGCGGGACGCTCTTGCCTCCCCACACACATGGCCCGGGGGGCGGGACCTGGTAGCACTTCTCTGCGTTTGACTGGTCACCCGTCTGGATTCGACTGCTCTCTCAGCCACTGGCGGAACTGGGACGAGAGAAGGTTCCGGAGGGCCAGAGCCTGAAATCGCTAAACAGGGACTCTCGCGCTGTCTTGGGCTCTCTCTCTCCACCAACTCCCCGTGTTGGCAGGTGTAGCGCTGGATCCGGGACTGGTGATTCTCCTCTTCATTCCTCTCTCTCTCTCTCTCTCCCTCTCTTTCGCTTCTCCTAAGGCTCTTGGGAGGCTGCAAGCACGGTGTCTAGCCGGGCTAGAGCAGAGGGCTAGTCTTTCTTTTTCCCCTTTCTGGGCTGTCGTTCCCCCCGGAGCTGGACGCTGGGTCCAAATGGGGGCTGGATGCTTGAGCCCTGGAGCTCTGGAGGTCATCTTGTCTCGTGCAACCGCCCGGCTCGAGGAGGGTCACCTAGCGCTGGTTGCCCAGCGTCCGCGGGCAGCAGCGTAACTGAGGAGGACGTTTTCCCCAGGATCTGGGGGCATCCGTCACTTCCCTGTGCCTGGCCTCGTGAGTCGCCCAGTCTCCCCTTGCCGTGGAGCAGCGGGGTAGCGAGTGGGCATGGCCCCGGGGCTGGAGAGGGGTGAGGGTGCCCAGGTGCCAGCCCAGCTGCCCGCATGATGCGCCCGTTGTTTTGCGGGGGGAAAAGCACTATGCCCAGCTGGTGGCCTGGCTGCGGGAGGATAAGCAGGAGAATGAGGTAGGGCCGAAAGGGCTGGGGGAGAGCGGGTGAGTGCCCACGGGCCCTGGGGCGGGGGGGTGGGAGGAGGGCGGCAGCGGGCTCAGGGACTCGGACCCTTCCTTCTCCCAGGTGCTGCGTCAAGAAATGAAGAAACTTGAAGAGGCACTGGAGGAGGAGGAGGAGGCGTGGTGAGTTGGGCCCCTGGCCCCACACGGCTGTCTCTGCAGCACCGGGAGCGAGGGGGCTGCCAGTGCTGGTGCTAGGCAATGGGGTGGGGGGAATACGCAGCCCGAGGTGTGACAGGGAAGCCCAGTCCCTGCCTGGGGTGCTGAATGTTTGGAAGGGGACCGCCCGCGTGGCCCCCCTGGAGGTCTAGAACTCCTCCAAGCGAGCCCTGTTGCCTGCACCAGCATCAGAGGAAGAAGGAAGCAGAGGCGCCGGGGACTGTGCTGCCAGAGGTGGGGGAAGCATAGCGGGTAAGGGGGAGAGCCTGTGCCAGCCCCTGCCCCGGCCAGCGTGGGTCTCCCTGGGGAGAGGGGTCCACGGAGGTGCCAGCCACGCAGGGGCTATACTCCTGCGCGAGGCGGAGGCCAGGGGCACCGTGCAACTCCAGCTGTCCTGACTGCGCAGCAGTGCTTGACAAGCGTCCTCGCTCTGCCTCGACCTGTAGCAAAGGGACACGCTGGCGAGAAGACGCAGCTTGGTTTATTGGCTGCAGTGAGGGTCCCCACTGGGGCCCCTGGGGTCCGGTCCCGGGCAGTGGGTGGGATGGGCCAGACACCTGCTGCAGCCGACGGGGCTCGCAAGTCCAGGCTGCTGGGGAGCTGCTGGCCGGCTGTGGGCTTTGCAGCGGGGAAGTGCTCGGCATCGGTTTTCCCTGGGCCGGGCTGTTTGCCGGGCTTGCGGAGTATCGTGTGCCACCCTGCGCGAGGGAGCAATGAGAGACGGCTGGGGAGGCAGCCCGTGGGGCTCTCGGAACGGCCCCGTAGGCATCCCGTAGGCAAGATGGGCTTGGGATGCATCCAGCCTGCCCTGTCTCCCATCCCTCTTGTGCCCCACAGGACACTCGGCCTGCTCTTGGTCGGCGGCTTCGCTCTGGCTGCTGCGGTGCTCTACGCCTCCTGCTACGACCCCAAACTCTTCTGCCGCCTGCTGTTGCATGTGCTGCCTGGGGAGACCTACCGCAACCTGGCATATGCCCTGGGAAAGATGGTGCTCAGGGAGGGGCTGCTGCCTTTTTGGCAGCCTGCCCCTCCCCCCAATAAAACCTTTTCTACCTCACCTCCACGGGCTCAGGCGTGTTTGCTGGGGCACAGGGAGAGGGTCTTGCCCCGCGTGCCGGTCCCCGCAGCCCCTCGACGGCAGGCCCAGCCCCGGCTGCTGGGCACTGGGTGCCGCCACTCTGCCTGTCGCAAGCCAGCTCCCCGCGTGCCAGCCTCACCTGCCCTCCCTCCCTCCCTCCGTCCCCGGAGTATTTATGGCGCTGAATAATCGGGTGGATCCACCGTCTTCTCAGGCCACGGTAGTTTTTTCACTCCGCCATTGGAGCCTGGCAACCATTGAGCAACGTGCAGGCCAACTCCTGTAAGCGTGTCTGAGGCTACTCAGGCTCCAGCAGCCGGGGCCACGTTTACAGGGAGGCCGGCAAACGTTATCACCCACAGCCCCCTAGAGCCCCCAAGCCCCTTCCTTTCCTCCCCACAGCTCCCCATGACGCCACAGCTGCCACCTGCCTTCCCACTCCGCAGCCCCCGTGGCCCCCACGCCCCTCCTTTCATGCCACAGCCCCCCAGCCCATGCCCTTCTCCCTCCCCACGGTCCCCACGACCCCGGTCTCCCCCTCCTCCCTGTGCTCCCATCCCTGGTAGCCCCACAGCCGCCTGGCCCCATCCGCAGCGCTGCTGGCCCCACGGCCCCCTTGCCGGTTGCACCCCATCCCTTACGGCCCATTCGAGCAATCTCTTAGCCGGTGGCCCTGTCCCCAGTGCCCATGGCCCTGCTGACCCCACAGCCACCGGCCGGCACAGCCCCGGCTGCGCCCTGCCACCTTCTCCAGCCGCTCGCAGCTTTCGCTGCCGAGGGGAAAGGCCCTGTCGGATGGAGGCCGGAGCGACCTGGCCTGCCCACTCCTGAACGCAGCGCTGCTGCACGCAGCCGCTCAAAGGGCCAGAGCTGAAGCACGTGGGGCGCTGCCTGCCTGCCGCGTGCCCCTGCTGTCCCAAAAGCGGATTCTTTGCCCGGCGTGCAATAGGCCGAGCATCACACCCTCGGGAGAGACACCGAGTATTTAGTTCAGGTTTGCGCAAAGCTGGGTGCTCGGTGGTTTCCCACAAATCAAGCACGCCCTCATACAAAACTGCAGTGTATTTATCAGGTGACGTGATTAGTATCAACCCGCCCAAATTTACACTTAGTGGTTAGTGATTAACATTTCGACACTATTGCTTTACTGGATTGAAATGAGCCTCGCTTGCTATGGAAATTAGCACGCGTGCTCCTTTCGGGTGGGGGGTGGGGGGGCAGCAAATCTCTTTGGTCCGGAATTGAGTCGGCGGTCGCGATCTCCCCTCGCCACATTTCCCTTTCACCCAGGTTCTGCAGTTTTATCAAACTGCACGCTTCTCTGGCCACCGGCCCGTCTTTGGCGCCAAGATGGTCCCTTTTATCGCTCCCTTTGCTCTTCTTCAAGCCTAGAGCCCTTCATTTCCCACAGTTGCTTACTTCTCCAAACGCTTTCGTATCTTTTAGCTCCCTCCCCAATTCCTTTCCCGAGGCACGAGTGGTTAGCACTTTTGCTAATTGGAAAATGGCTCTTTCTGCAAGACATCCCCCCGACCCCTTCCTCCTGGTGGCTCTAGAGAACTGCTAGCGCAAGACAACGCCATGTCTCCAACAGCCTTGGTGCTCAATGGTTGCTAAAACCACAAGGGAGAGCAGCAGTCGCTAAGACCGCAGGACCAGAGAGTACCAGGAGCAGGGGGGAGGGAGGAAGTCTTTCGAAGGCGGGACGCTCTTGCCTCCCCACACAGACGGCCCGGGGGGCGGGACCTGGTAGCACTTCTCTGCGTTTGACTGGTCACCCGTCTGGATTCGACTGCTCTCTCAGCCACTGGCGGAACTGGGACGAGAGAAGGTTCCGGAGGGCCAGAGCCTGAAATCGCTAAACAGGGACTCTGGCGCTGTCTTGGGCTCTCTCTCTCCACCAGCTCCCCGTGTTGGCAGGTGTAGCGCTGGATCCGGGACTGGTGATTCTCCTCTTCATTCCTCTCTCTCTCTCTCTCCCCCCCTCTCTTTCACTTCTCCTAAGGCTCTTGGGAGGCTGCAAGCACGGTGTCTAGCCGGGCTAGAGCAGAGGGCTAGTCTTTCTTTTTCCCCTTTCTGGGCTGTCGTTCCCCCCGGAGCTGGACGCTGGGTCCAAATGGGGGCTGGATGCTTGAGCCCTGGAGCTCTGGAGGTCATCTTGTCTCGTGCAACCGCCCGGCTCGAGGAGGGTCACCTAGCGCTGGTTGCCCAGCGTCCGCGGGCAGCAGCGTAACTGAGGAGGATGTTTTCCCCAGGATCTGGGGGCATCCGTCACTTCCCTGTGCCTGGCCTCGTGAGTCGCCCAGTCTCCCCTTGCCGTGGAGCAGCGGGGTAGCGAGTGGGCATGGCCCCGGGGCTGGAGAGGGGTGAGGGTGCCCAGGTGCCAGCCCAGCTGCCCGCATGATGCGCCCGTTGTTTTGCGGGGGGAAAAGCACTATGCCCAGCTGGTGGCCTGGCTGCGGGAGGATAAGCAGGAGAATGAGGTAGGGCCGAAAGGGCTGGGGGAGAGCGGGTGAGTGCCCACGGGCCCTGGGGCGGGGGGGTGGGAGGAGGGCGGCAGCGGGCTCAGGGACTCGGACCCTTCCTTCTCCCAGGTGCTGCGTCAAGAAATGAAGAAACTTGAAGAGGCACTGGAGGAGGAGGAGGAGGCGTGGTGAGTTGGGCCCCTGGCCCCACACGGCTGTCTCTGCAGCACCGGGAGCGAGGGGGCTGCCAGTGCTGGTGCTAGGCAATGGGGTGGGGGGAATACGCAGCCCGCGGTGTTACAGGGAAGCCCAGTCCCTGCCTGGGGTGCTGAATGTTTGGAAGGGGACCGCCCGCGTGGCCCCCCTGGAGGTCTAGAACTCCTCCAACCGAGCCCTGTTGCCTGCACCAGCATCAGAGGAAGAAGGAAGCAGAGGCGCCGGGGACTGTGCTGCCAGAGGTGGGGGAAGCATAGCGGGTAAGGGGGAGAGCCTGTGCCAGCCCCTGCCCCGGCCAGCGTGGGTCTCCCTGGGGAGAGGGGTCCACGGAGGTCCCAGCCACGCAGGGGCTATACTCCTGCGCGAGGCGGAGGCCAGGGGCACCGTGCAACTCCAGCTGTCCTGACTGCGCAGCAGTGCTTGACAAGCGTCCTCGCTCTGCCTCGACCTGTAGCAAAGGGACACGCTGGCGAGAAGACGCGGCTTCGCTTATTGGCTGCAGTGAGGGTCCCCATGGGGTCCCCTGGGGTCCGGTCCCGGGCAGTGGGTGGGATGGGCCAGACACCTGCTGCAGCCGACGGGGCTCGCAAGTCCAGGCTGCTGGGGAGCTGCTGGCCGGCTGCGGGCTTTGCAGCGGGGAAGTGCTCGGCATTGGTTTTCCCTGGGCCGGGCTGTTTGCCGGGCTTGCGGAGTATCGTGTCCCACCCTGCGCGAGGGAGCAATGAGAGACGGCTGGGGAGGCAGCCCGTGGGGCTCTCGGAACGGCCCTGTAGGCATCCCGTAGGCAAGATGGGCTTGGGATGCATCCAGCCTGCCCTGTCTCCCATCCCTCTTGTGCCCCACAGGACACTCGGCCTGCTCTTGGTCGGCGGCTTCGCTCTGGCTGCTGCGGTGCTCTACGCCTCCTGCTACGACCCCAAACTCTTCTGCCGCCTGCTGTTGCATGTGCTGCCTGGGGAGACCTACCGCAACCTGGCATATGCCCTGGGAAAGACGGTGCTCAGGGAGGGGCTGCTGCCTTTTTGGCAGCCTGCCCCTCCCCCCAATAAAACCTTTTCTACCTCACCTCCACGGGCTCAGGCGTGTTTGCTGGGGCACAGGGAGAGGGTCTTGCCCCGCGTGCCGGTCCCCGCAGCCCCTCGAGGGCAGGCCCAGCCCCGGCTGCTAGGCACTGGGTGCCGCCACTCTGCCTGTCGCAAGCCAGCTCCCCGCGTGCCAGCCTCACCTGCCCTCCCTCCCTCCCTCCGTCCCCGGAGTATTTATGGCGCTGAATAATCGGGTGGATCCACTGTCTTCTCAGGCCACGGTAGTTTTTTCACTCCGCCATTGGAGCCTGGCAACCATTGAGCAACGTGCAGGCCAACTCCTGTAAGCGTGTCTGAGGCTACTCAGGCTCCAGCAGCCGGGGCCACGTTTACAGGGAGGCCGGCAAACATTATCACCCACAGCCCCCTAGAGCCCCCAAGCCCCTTCCTTTCCTCCCCACAGCTCCCCATGACGCCACAGCTGCCACCTGCCTTCCCACTCCGCAGCCCCCGTGGCCCCCACGCCCCTCCTTTCATGCCACAGCCCCCCAGCCCATGCCCTTCTCCCTCCCCACCGTCCCCACGACCCCGGTCTCCCCCTCCTCCCCATGCTCCCATCCCTGGTAGCCCCACAGCCGCCTGGCCCCATCCGCAGCGCTGCTGGCCCCACGGCCCCCTTGCCGGTTGCACCCCATCCCTTACGGCCCATTCGAGCAATCTCTTAGCCGGTGGCCCTGTCCCCAGTGCCCATGGCCCTGCTGGCCCCACAGCCACCGGCCGGCACAGCCCCGGCTGCGCCCTGCCACCTTCTCCAGCCGCTCGCAGCTTTCGCTGCCGAGGGGAAAGGCCCTGTCGGATGGAGGCCGGAGCGACCTGGCCTGCCCACTCCTGAACGCAGCGCTGCTGCACGCAGCCGCTCAAAGGGCCAGAGCTGAAGCACGTGGGGCGCTGCCTGCCTGCCGCGTGCCCCTGCTGTCCGAAAGCGGATTCTTTGCCCGGCGTGCAATAGGCCGAGCATCACACCCTCGGGAGAGACGCCGAGTATTTAGTTCAGGTTTGCGCAAAGCTGGGTGCTCGGTGGTTTCCCACAAATCAAGCACCCCCTCATACAAAACTGCAGTGTATTTATCAGGTGACATGATTAGTATCAACCCGCCCAAATTTACACTTAGTGGTTAGTGATTAACATTTCGACACTATTGCTTTACTGGATTGAAATGAGCCTCGCTTGCTATGGAAATTAGCACGCGTGCTCCTTTCAGGGGGGCGGGGGGCGTGGGGCAAATCTCTTTGGTCCGGAATTGAGTCGGCGGTCGCGATCTCCCCTCGCCACATTTCCCTTTCACCCAGGTTCTGCAGTTTTATCAAACTGCACGCTTCTCTGGCCACCGGCCCGTCTTTGGCGCCAAGATGGTCCCTTTTATCGCTCCCTTTGCTCTTCTTCAAGCCTAGAGCCCTTCATTTCCCACAGTTGCTTACTTCTCCAAACGCTTTCGTATCTTTTAGCTCCCTCCCCAATTCCTTTCCCGAGGCACGAGTGGTTAGCACTTTTGCTAATTGGAAAATGGCTCTTTCTGCAAGACATCCCCCCCACCCCTTCCTCCTGGTGGCTCTAGAGAACTGCTAGCGCAAGACAACGCCATGTCTCCAACAGCCTTGGTGCTCAATGGTTGCTAAAACCACAAGGGAGAGCAGCAGTCGCTAAGACCGCAGGACCAGAGAGTACCAGGAGCAGGGGGGAGGGAGGAAGTCTTTCGAAGGCGGGACGCTCTTGCCTCCCCACACAGACGGCCCGGGGGGCGGGACCTGGTAGCACTTCTCTGCGTTTGACTGGTCACCCGTCTGGATTCGACTGCTCTCTCAGCCACTGGCGGAACTGGGACGAGAGAAGGTTCCGGAGGGCCAGAGCCTGAAATCGCTAAACAGGGACTCTGGCGCTGTCTTGGGCTCTCTCTCTCCACCAGCTCCCCGTGTTGGCAGGTGTAGCGCTGGATCCGGGACTGGTGGTTCTCCTCTTCATTCCTCTCTCTCTCTCTCTCTCCCCCTCTCTTTCACTTCTCCTAAGGCTCTTGGGAGGCTGCAAGCACGGTGTCTAGCCGGGCTAGAGCAGAGGGCTAGTCTTTCTTTTTCCCCTTTCTGGGCTGTCGTTCCCCCCAGAGCTGGACGCTGGGTCCAAATGGGGGCTGGATGCTTGAGCCCTGGAGCTCTGGAGGTCATCTTGTCTCGTGCAACCGCCCGGCTCGAGGAGGGTCACCTAGCGCTGGTTGCCCAGCGTCCGCGGGCAGCAGCGTAACTGAGGAGGACGTTTTCCCCAGGATCTGGGGGCATCCGTCACTTCCCTGTGCCTGGCCTCGTCAGTCGCCCAGTCTCCCCGTGCCGTGGAGCAGCGGGGTAGCGAGTGGGCATGGCCCCGGGGCTGGAGAGGGGTGAGGGTGCCCAGGTGCCAGCCCAGCTGCCCGCATGATGCGCCCGTTGTTTTGCGGGGGGAAAAGCACTATGCCCAGCTGGTGGCCTGGCTGCGGGAGGATAAGCAGGAGAATGAGGTAGGGCCGAAAGGGCTGGGGGAGAGCGGGTGAGTGCCCACGGGCCCTGGGGCGGGGGGGTGGGAGGAGGGCGGCAGCGGGCTCAGGGACTCGGACCCTTCCTTCTCCCAGGTGCTGCGTCAAGAAATGAAGAAACTTGGAAGAGGCACTGGAGGAGGAGGAGGAGGCGTGGTGAGTTGGGCCCCTGGCCCCACACGGCTGTCTCTGCAGCACCGGGAGCGAGGGGGCTGCCAGTGCTGGTGCTAGGCAATGGGGTGGGGGGAATACGCAGCCCGAGGTGTGACAGGGAAGCCCAGTCCCTGCCTGGGGTGCTGAATGTTTGGAAGGGGACCGACCGCGTGGCCCCCCTGGAGGTCTACAACTCCTCCAAGCAAGCCCTGTTGCCTGCACCAGCATCAGAGGAAGAAGGAAGCAGAGGCGCCGGGGACTGTGCTGCCAGAGGTGGGGGAAGCATAGCAGGTAAGGGGGAAAGCCTGTGCCAGCCCCTGCCCCGGCCAGCGTGGGTCTCCCTGGGGAGAGGGGTCCACGGAGGTCCCAGCCACGCAGGGGCTATACTCCTGCGCGAGGCGGAGGCCAGGGGCACCGTGCAACTCCAGCTGTCCTGACTGCGCAGCAGTGCTTGACAAGCGTCCTCGCTCTGCCTCGACCTGTAGCAAAGGGACACGCTGGCGAGAAGACGCGGCTTGGTTTATTGGCTGCAGTGAGGGTCCCCACGGGGTCCCCTGGGGTCCGGTCCCGGGCAGTGGGTGGGATGGGCCAGACACCTGCTGCAGCCGACGGGGCTCGCAAGTCCAGGCTGCTGGGGAGCTGCTGGCCGGCTGTGGGCTTTGCAGCGGGGAAGTGCTCGGCATTGGTTTTCCCTGGGCCGGGCTGTTTGCCGGGCTTGCGGAGTATCGTGTCCCACCCTGCGCGAGGGAGCAATGAGAGACGGCTGGGGAGGCAGCCCGTGGGGCTCTCGGAACGGCCCCGTAGGCATCCCGTAGGCAAGATGGGCTTGGGATGCATCCAGCCTGCCCTGTCTCCCATCCCTCTTGTGCCCCACAGGACACTCGGCCTGCTCTTGGTCGGCGGCTTCGCTCTGGTTGCTGCGGTGCTCTACGCCTCCTGCTACGACCCCAAACTCTTCTGCCGCCTGCTGTTGCATGTGCTGCCTGGGGAGACCTACCGCAACCTGGCATATGCCCTGGGAAAGATGGTGCTCAGGGAGGGGCTGCTGCCTTTTTGGCAGCCTGCCCCTCCCCCCAATAAAACCTTTTCTACCTCACCTCCACGGGCTCAGGCGTGTTTGCTGGGGCACAGGGAGAGGGTCTTGCCCCGCGTGCCGGTCCCCGCAGCCCCTTGACGGCAGGCCCAGCCCCGGCTGCTGGGCACTGGGTGCTGCCACTCTGCCCGTCGCAAGCCAGCTCCCCGCGTGCCAGCCTCACCTGCCCTCCCTCCCTCCCTCCGTCCCCGGAGTATTTATGGCGCTGAATAATCGGGTGGATCCACCGTCTTCTCAGGCCACGGTAGTTTTTTCACTCCGCCATTGGAGCCTGGCAACCATTGAGCAACGTGCAGGCCAACTCCTGTAAGCGTGGCTGAGGCTACTCAGGCTCCAGCAGCCGGGGCCACGTTTACAGGGAGGCCGGCAAACGTTATCACCCACAGCCCCCTAGAGCCCCCAAGCCCCTTCCTTTCCTCCCCACAGCTCCCAGCTGCCACCTGCCTTCCTACTCCGCAGCCCCCGTGGCCCCCACGCCCCTCCTTTCATGCCACAGCCCCCCAGCCCATGCCCTTCTCCCTCCCCACGGTCCCCACGACCCCGGTCTCCCCCTCCTCCCCATGCTCCCATCCCTGGTAGCCCCACAGCCGCCTGGCCCCATCCGCAGCGCTGCTGGCCCCACGGACCCCTTGCCGGTTGCACCCCATCCCTTACGGCCCATTCTAGCAATCTCTTAGCCGGTGGCCCTGTCCCCAGTGCCCATGGCCCTGCTGACCCCACAGCCACCGGCCGGCACAGCCCCGGCTGCGCCCTGCCACCTTCTCCCGCCGCTCGCAGCTTTCGCTGCCGAGGGGAAAGGCCCTGTCGGATGGAGGCCGGAGCGACCTGGCCTGCCCACTCCTGAACGCAGTGCTGCTGCACGCAGCCGCTCAAAGGGCCAGAGCTGAAGCACGTGGGGCGCTGCCTGCCTGCCGCGTGCCCCTGCTGTCCCAAAAGCGGATTCTTTGCCCGGCGTGCAATAGGCCGAGCATCACACCCTCGGGAGAGACGCCGAGTATTTAGTTCAGGTTTGCGCAAAGCTGGGTGCTCGGTGGTTTCCCACAAATCAAGCACCCCCTCATACAAAACTGCAGTGTATTTATCAGGTGACATGATTAGTATCAACCCGCCCAAATTTACACTTAGTGGTTAGTGATTAACATTTCGACACTATTGCTTTACTGGATTGAAATGAGCCTCGCTTGCTATGGAAATTAGCACGCGTGCTCCTTTCGGGTGGGGGGGGTGGGGGGGGCGGCAAATCTCTTTGGTCCGGAATTGAGTCGGCGGTCGCGATCTCCCCTCGCCACATTTCCCTTTCACCCAGGTTCTGCAGTTTTATCAAACTGCACGCTTCTCTGGCCACCGGCCCGTCTTTGGCGCCAAGATGGTCCCTTTTATCGCTCCCTTTGCTCTTCTTCAAGGCTAGAGCCCTTCATTTCCCACAGTTGCTTACTTCTCCAAACGCTTTCGTATCTTTTAGCTCCCTCCCCAATTCCTTTCCCGAGGCACGAGTGGTTAGCACTTTTGCTAATTGGAAAATGGCTCTTTCTGCAAGACATCCCCCCCCACCCCTTCCTCCTGGTGGCTCTAGAGAACTGCTAGCGCAAGACAACGCCATGTCTCCAACAGCCTTGGTGCTCAATGGTTGCTAAAACCACAAGGGAGAGCAGCAGTCGCTAAGACCGCAGGACCAGAGAGTACCAGGAGCAGGGGGGAGGGAGGAAGTCTTTCGAAGGCGGGACGCTCTTGCCTCCCCACACAGACGGCCCGGGGGGCGGGACCTGGTAGCACTTCTCTGCGTTTGACTGGTCACCCGTCTGGATTCGACTGCTCTCTCAGCCACTGGCGGAACTGGGACGAGAGAAGGTTCCGGAGGGCCAGAGCCTGAAATCGCTAAACAGGGACTCTGGCGCTGTCTTGGGCTCTCTCTCTCCACCAGCTCCCCGTGTTGGCAGGTGTAGCGCTGGATCCGGGACTGGTGATTCTCCTCTTCATTCCTCTCTCTCTCTCTCTCTCCCCCTCTCTTTCACTTCTCCTAAGGCTCTTGGGAGGCTGCAAGCACGGTGTCTAGCCGGGCTAGAGCAGAGGGCTAGTCTTTCTTTTTCCCCTTTCTGGGCTGTCGTTCCCCCCGGAGCTGGACGCTGGGTCCAAATGGGGGCTGGATGCTTGAGCCCTGGAGCTCTGGAGGTCATCTTGTCTCGTGCAACCGCCCGGCTCGAGGAGGGTCACCTAGCGCTGGTTGCCCAGCGTCCGCGGGCAGCAGCGTAACTGAGGAGGACGTTTTCCCCAGGATCTGGGGGCATCCGTCACTTCCCTGTGCCTGGCCTCGTCAGTCGCCCAGTCTCCCCGTGCCGTGGAGCAGCGGGGTAGCGAGTGGGCATGGCCCCGGGGCTGGAGAGGGGTGAGGGTGCCCAGGTGCCAGCCCAGCTGCCCGCATGATGCGCCCGTTGTTTTGCGGGGGGAAAAGCACTATGCCCAGCTGGTGGCCTGGCTGCGGGAGGATAAGCAGGAGAATGAGGTAGGGCCGAAAGGGCTGGGGGAGAGCGGGTGAGTGCCCACGGGCCCTGGGGCGGGGGGGTGGGAGGAGGGCGGCAGCGGGCTCAGGGACTCGGACCCTTCCTTCTCCCAGGTGCTGCGTCAAGAAATGAAGAAACTTGGAAGAGGCACTGGAGGAGGAGGAGGAGGCGTGGTGAGTTGGGCCCCTGGCCCCACACGGCTGTCTCTGCAGCACCGGGAGCGAGGGGGCTGCCAGTGCTGGTGCTAGGCAATGGGGTGGGGGGAATACGCAGCCCGAGGTGTGACAGGGAAGCCCAGTCCCTGCCTGGGGTGCTGAATGTTTGGAAGGGGACCGACCGCGTGGCCCCCCTGGAGGTCTACAACTCCTCCAAGCAAGCCCTGTTGCCTGCACCAGCATCAGAGGAAGAAGGAAGCAGAGGCGCCGGGGACTGTGCTGCCAGAGGTGGGGGAAGCATAGCGGGTAAGGGGGAGAGCCTGTGCCAGCCCCTGCCCCGGCCAGCGTGGGTCTCCCTGGGGAGAGGGGTCCACGGAGGTCCCAGCCACGCAGGGGCTATACTCCTGCGCGAGGCGGAGGCCAGGGGCACCGTGCAACTCCAGCTGTCCTGACTGCGCAGCAGTGCTTGACAAGCGTCCTCGCTCTGCCTCGACCTGTAGCAAAGGGACACGCTGGCGAGAAGACGCGGCTTGGTTTATTGGCTGCAGTGAGGGTCCCCACGGGGTCCCCTGGGGTCCGGTCCCGGGCAGTGGGTGGGATGGGCCAGACACCTGCTGCAGCCGACGGGGCTCGCAAGTCCAGGCTGCTGGGGAGCTGCTGGCCGGCTGTGGGCTTTGCAGCGGGGAAGTGCTCGGCATTGGTTTTCCCTGGGCCGGGCTGTTTGCCGGGCTTGCGGAGTATCGTGTCCCACCCTGCGCGAGGGAGCAATGAGAGACGGCTGGGGAGGCAGCCCGTGGGGCTCTCGGAACGGCCCCGTAGGCATCCCGTAGGCAAGATGGGCTTGGGATGCATCCAGCCTGCCCTGTCTCCCATCCCTCTTGTGCCCCACAGGACACTCGGCCTGCTCTTGGTCGGCGGCTTCGCTCTGGTTGCTGCGGTGCTCTACGCCTCCTGCTACGACCCCAAACTCTTCTGCCGCCTGCTGTTGCATGTGCTGCCTGGGGAGACCTACCGCAACCTGGCATATGCCCTGGGAAAGATGGTGCTCAGGGAGGGGCTGCTGCCTTTTTGGCAGCCTGCCCCTCCCCCCAATAAAACCTTTTCTACCTCACCTCCACGGGCTCAGGCGTGTTTGCTGGGGCACAGGGAGAGGGTCTTGCCCCGCGTGCCGGTCCCCGCAGCCCCTCGACGGCAGGCCCAGCCCCGGCTGCTGGGCACTGGGTGCTGCCACTCTGCCCGTCGCAAGCCAGCTCCCCGCGTGCCAGCCTCACCTGCCCTCCCTCCCTCCCTCCGTCCCCGGAGTATTTATGGCGCTGAATAATCGGGTGGATCCACCGTCTTCTCAGGCCACGGTAGTTTTTTCACTCCGCCATTGGAGCCTGGCAACCATTGAGCAACGTGCAGGCCAACTCCTGTAAGCGTGGCTGAGGCTACTCAGGCTCCAGCAGCCGGGGCCACGTTTACAGGGAGGCCGGCAAACGTTATCACCCACAGCCCCCTAGAGCCCCCAAGCCCCTTCCTTTCCTCCCCACAGCTCCCAGCTGCCACCTGCCTTCCTACTCCGCAGCCCCCGTGGCCCCCACGCCCCTCCTTTCATGCCACAGCCCCCCAGCCCATGCCCTTCTCCCTCCCCACGGTCCCCACGACCCCGGTCTCCCCCTCCTCCCCATGCTCCCATCCCTGGTAGCCCCACAGCCGCCTGGCCCCATCCGCAGCGCTGCTGGCCCCACGGACCCCTTGCCGGTTGCACCCCATCCCTTACGGCCCATTCTAGCAATCTCTTAGCCGGTGGCCCTGTCCCCAGTGCCCATGGCCCTGCTGACCCCACAGCCACCGGCCGGCACAGCCCCGGCTGCGCCCTGCCACCTTCTCCCGCCGCTCGCAGCTTTCGCTGCCGAGGGGAAAGGCCCTGTCGGATGGAGGCCGGAGCGACCTGGCCTGCCCACTCCTGAACGCAGTGCTGCTGCACGCAGCCGCTCAAAGGGCCAGAGCTGAAGCACGTGGGGCGCTGCCTGCCTGCCGCGTGCCCCTGCTGTCCCAAAAGCGGATTCTTTGCCCGGCGTGCAATAGGCCGAGCATCACACCCTCGGGAGAGACGCCGAGTATTTAGTTCAGGTTTGCGCAAAGCTGGGTGCTCGGTGGTTTCCCACAAATCAAGCACCCCCTCATACAAAACTGCAGTGTATTTATCAGGTGACATGATTAGTATCAACCCGCCCAAATTTACACTTAGTGGTTAGTGATTAACATTTCGACACTATTGCTTTACTGGATTGAAATGAGCCTCGCTTGCTATGGAAATTAGCACGCGTGCTCCTTTCGGGTGGGGGGGGTGGGGGGGCGGCAAATCTCTTTGGTCCGGAATTGAGTCGGCGGTCGCGATCTCCCCTCGCCACATTTCCCTTTCACCCAGGTTCTGCAGTTTTATCAAACTGCACGCTTCTCTGGCCACCGGCCCGTCTTTGGCGCCAAGATGGTCCCTTTTATCGCTCCCTTTGCTCTTCTTCAAGGCTAGAGCCCTTCATTTCCCACAGTTGCTTACTTCTCCAAACGCTTTCGTATCTTTTAGCTCCCTCCCCAATTCCTTTCCCGAGGCACGAGTGGTTAGCACTTTTGCTAATTGGAAAATGGCTCTTTCTGCAAGACATCCCCCCCACCCCTTCCTCCTGGTGGCTCTAGAGAACTGCTAGCGCAAGACAACGCCATGTCTCCAACAGCCTTGGTGCTCAATGGTTGCTAAAACCACAAGGGAGAGCAGCAGTCGCTAAGACCGCAGGACCAGAGAGTACCAGGAGCAGGGGGGAGGGAGGAAGTCTTTCGAAGGCGGGACGCTCTTGCCTCCCCACACAGACGGCCCGGGGGGCGGGACCTGGTAGCACTTCTCTGCGTTTGACTGGTCACCCGTCTGGATTCGACTGCTCTCTCAGCCACTGGCGGAACTGGGACGAGAGAAGGTTCCGGAGGGCCAGAGCCTGAAATCGCTAAACAGGGACTCTGGCGCTGTCTTGGGCTCTCTCTCTCCACCAGCTCCCCGTGTTGGCAGGTGTAGCGCTGGATCCGGGACTGGTGATTCTCCTCTTCATTCCTCTCTCTCTCTCTCTCTCCCCCTCTCTTTCACTTCTCCTAAGGCTCTTGGGAGGCTGCAAGCACGGTGTCTAGCCGGGCTAGAGCAGAGGGCTAGTCTTTCTTTTTCCCCTTTCTGGGCTGTCGTTCCCCCCGGAGCTGGACGCTGGGTCCAAATGGGGGCTGGATGCTTGAGCCCTGGAGCTCTGGAGGTCATCTTGTCTCGTGCAACCGCCCGGCTCGAGGAGGGTCACCTAGCGCTGGTTGCCCAGCGTCCGCGGGCAGCAGCGTAACTGAGGAGGACGTTTTCCCCAGGATCTGGGGGCATCCGTCACTTCCCTGTGCCTGGCCTCGTCAGTCGCCCAGTCTCCCCGTGCCGTGGAGCAGCGGGGTAGCGAGTGGGCATGGCCCCGGGGCTGGAGAGGGGTGAGGGTGCCCAGGTGCCAGCCCAGCTGCCCGCATGATGCGCCCGTTGTTTTGCGGGGGGAAAAGCACTATGCCCAGCTGGTGGCCTGGCTGCGGGAGGATAAGCAGGAGAATGAGGTAGGGCCGAAAGGGCTGGGGGAGAGCGGGTGAGTGCCCACGGGCCCTGGGGCGGGGGGGTGGGAGGAGGGCGGCAGCGGGCTCAGGGACTCGGACCCTTCCTTCTCCCAGGTGCTGCGTCAAGAAATGAAGAAACTTGGAAGAGGCACTGGAGGAGGAGGAGGAGGCGTGGTGAGTTGGGCCCCTGGCCCCACACGGCTGTCTCTGCAGCACCGGGAGCGAGGGGGCTGCCAGTGGTGGTGCTAGGCAATGGGGTGGGGGGAATACGCAGCCCGAGGTGTGACAGGGAAGGCCAGTCCCTGCCTGGGGTGCTGAATGTTTGGAAGGGGACCGACCGCGTGGCCCCCCTGGAGGTCTAGAACTCCTCCAAGCAAGCCCTGTTGCCTGCACCAGCATCAGAGGAAGAAGGAAGCAGAGGCGCCGGGGACTGTGCTGCCAGAGGTGGGGGAAGCATAGCAGGTAAGGGGGAAAGCCTGTGCCAGCCCCTGCCCCGGCCAGCGTGGGTCTCCCTGGGGAGAGGGGTCCACGGAGGTCCCAGCCACGCAGGGGCTATACTCCTGCGCGAGGCGGAGGCCAGGGGCACCGTGCAACTCCAGCTGTCCTGACTGCGCAGCAGTGCTTGACAAGCGTCCTCGCTCTGCCTCGACCTGTAGCAAAGGGACACGCTGGCGAGAAGACGCGGCTTGGTTTATTGGCTGCAGTGAGGGTCCCCACGGGGTCCCCTGGGGTCCGGTCCCGGGCAGTGGGTGGGATGGGCCAGACACCTGCTGCAGCCGACGGGGCTCGCAAGTCCAGGCTGCTGGGGAGCTGCTGGCCGGCTGTGGGCTTTGCAGCGGGGAAGTGCTCGGCATTGGTTTTCCCTGGGCCGGGCTGTTTGCCGGGCTTGCGGAGTATCGTGTCCCACCCTGCGCGAGGGAGCAATGAGAGACGGCTGGGGAGGCAGCCCGTGGGGCTCTCGGAACGGCCCCGTAGGCATCCCGTAGGCAAGATGGGCTTGGGATGCATCCAGCCTGCCCTGTCTCCCATCCCTCTTGTGCCCCACAGGACACTCGGCCTGCTCTTGGTCGGCGGCTTCGCTCTGGCTGCTGCGGTGCTCTACGCCTCCTGCTACGACCCCAAACTCTTCTGCCGCCTGCTGTTGCATGTGCTGCCTGGGGAGACCTACCGCAACCTGGCATATGCCCTGGGAAAGATGGTGCTCAGGGAGGGGCTGCTGCCTTTTTGGCAGCCTGCCCCTCCCCCCAATAAAACCTTTTCTACCTCACCTCCACGGGCTCAGGCGTGTTTGCTGGGGCACAGGGAGAGGGTCTTGCCCCGCGTGCCGGTCCCCGCAGCCCCTCGAGGGCAGGCCCAGCCCCGGCTGCTGGGCACTGGGTGCTGCCACTCTGCCTGTCGCAAGCCAGCTCCCCGCGTGCCAGCCTCACCTGCCCTCCCTCCCTCCCTCCGTCCCCGGAGTATTTATGGCGCTGAATAATCGGGTGGATCCACCGTCTTCTCAGGCCACGGTAGTTTTTTCACTCCGCCATTGGAGCCTGGCAACCATTGAGCAACGTGCAGGCCAACTCCTGTAAGCGTGTCTGAGGCTACTCAGGCTCCAGCAGCCAGGGCCACGTTTACAGGGAGGCCGGCAAACGTTATCACCCACAGCCCCCTAGAGCCCCCAAGCCCCTTCCTTTCCTCCCCACAGCTCCCAGCTGCCACCTGCCTTCCTACTCCGCAGCCCCCGTGGCCCCCACGCCCCTCCTTTCATGCCACAGCCCCCCAGCCCATGCCCTTCTCCCTCCCCACGGTCCCCACGACCCCGGTCTCCCCCTCCTCCCCATGCTCCCATCCCTGGTAGCCCCACAGCCGCCTGGCCCCATCCGCAGCGCTGCTGGCCCCACGGCCCCCTTGCCGGTTGCACCCCATCCCTTACGGCCCATTCTAGCAATCTCTTAGCCGGTGGCCCTGTCCCCAGTGCCCATGGCCCTGCTGACCCCACAGCCACCGGCCGGCACAGCCCCGGCTGCGCCCTGCCACCTTCTCCCGCCGCTCGCAGCTTTCGCTGCCGAGGGGAAAGGCCCTGTTGGATGGAGGCCGGAGCGACCTGGCCTGCCCACTCCTGAACGCAGTGCTGCTGCACGCAGCCGCTCAAAGGGCCAGAGCTGAAGCACGTGGGGCGCTGCCTGCCTGCCGCGTGCCCCTGCTGTCCCAAAAGCGGATTCTTTGCCCGGCGTGCAATAGGCCGAGCATCACACCCTCGGGAGAGACGCCGAGTATTTAGTTCAGGTTTGCGCAAAGCTGGGTGCTCGGTGGTTTCCCACAAATCAAGCACCCCCTCATACAAAACTGCAGTGTATTTATCAGGTGACATGATTAGTATCAACCCGCCCAAATTTACACTTAGTGGTTAGTGATTAACATTTCGACACTATTGCTTTACTGGATTGAAATGAGCCTCGCTTGCTATGGAAATTAGCACGCGTGCTCCTTTCGGGGGGGCGGGGGGCGTGGGGCAAATCTCTTTGGTCCGGAATTGAGTCGGCGGTCGCGATCTCCCCTCGCCACATTTCCCTTTCACCCAGGTTCTGCAGTTTTATCAAACTGCACGCTTCTCTGGCCACCGGCCCGTCTTTGGCGCCAAGATGGTCCCTTTTATCGCTCCCTTTGCTCTTCTTCAAGGCTAGAGCCCTTCATTTCCCACAGTTGCTTACTTCTCCAAACGCTTTCGTATCTTTTAGCTCCCTCCCCAATTCCTTTCCCGAGGCACGAGTGGTTAGCACTTTTGCTAATTGGAAAATGGCTCTTTCTGCAAGACATCCCCCCGACCCCTTCCTCCTGGTGGCTCTAGAGAACTGCTAGCGCAAGACAACGCCATGTCTCCAACAGCCTTGGTGCTCAATGGTTGCTAAAACCACAAGGGAGAGCAGCAGTCGCTAAGACCGCAGGACCAGAGAGTACCAGGAGCAGGGGGGAGGGAGGAAGTCTTTCGAAGGCGGGACGCTCTTGCCTCCCCACACAGACGGCCCGGGGGGCGGGACCTGGTAGCACTTCTCTGCGTTTGACTGGTCACCCGTCTGGATTCGACTGCTCTCTCAGCCACTGGCGGAACTGGGACGAGAGAAGGTTCCGGAGGGCCAGAGCCTGAAATCGCTAAACAGGGACTCTGGCGCTGTCTTGGGCTCTCTCTCTCCACCAGCTCCCCGTGTTGGCAGGTGTAGCGCTGGATCCGGGACTGGTGATTCTCCTCTTCATTCCTCTCTCTCTCTCTCTCTCCCCCTCTCTTTCACTTCTCCTAAGGCTCTTGGGAGGCTGCAAGCACGGTGTCTAGCCGGGCTAGAGCAGAGGGCTAGTCTTTCTTTTTCCCCTTTCTGGGCTGTCGTTCCCCCCGGAGCTGGACGCTGGGTCCAAATGGGGGCTGGATGCTTGAGCCCTGGAGCTCTGGAGGTCATCTTGTCTCGTGCAACCGCCCGGCTCGAGGAGGGTCACCTAGCGCTGGTTGCCCAGCGTCCGCGGGCAGCAGCGTAACTGAGGAGGACGTTTTCCCCAGGATCTGGGGGCATCCGTCACTTCCCTGTGCCTGGCCTCGTGAGTCGCCCAGTCTCCCCGTGCCGTGGAGCAGCGGGGTAGCGAGTGGGCATGGCCCCGGGGCTGGAGAGGGGTGAGGGTGCCCAGGTGCCAGCCCAGCTGCCCGCATGATGCGCCCGTTGTTTTGCGGGGGGAAAAGCACTATGCCCAGCTGGTGGCCTGGCTGCGGGAGGATAAGCAGGAGAATGAGGTAGGGCCGAAAGGGCTGGGGGAGAGCGGGTGAGTGCCCACGGGCCCTGGGGCGGGGGGGTGGGAGGAGGGCGGCAGCGGGCTCAGGGACTCGGACCCTTCCTTCTCCCAGGTGCTGCGTCAAGAAATGAAGAAACTTGGAAGAGGCACTGGAGGAGGAGGAGGAGGCGTGGTGAGTTGGGCCCCTGGCCCCACACGGCTGTCTCTGCAGCACCGGGAGCGAGGGGGCTGCCAGTGGTGGTGCTAGGCAATGGGGTGGGGGGAATACGCAGCCCGAGGTGTGACAGGGAAGCCCAGTCCCTGCCTGGGGTGCTGAATGTTTGGAAGGGGACCGCCCGCGTGGCCCCCCTGGAGGTCTAGAACTCCTCCAAGCAAGCCCTGTTGCCTGCACCAGCATCAGAGGAAGAAGGAAGCAGAGGCGCCGGGGACTGTGCTGCCAGAGGTGGGGGAAGCATAGCAGGTAAGGGGGAAAGCCTGTGCCAGCCCCTGCCCCGGCCAGCGTGGGTCTCCCTGGGGAGAGGGGTCCACGGAGGTCCCAGCCACGCAGGGGCTATACTCCTGCGCGAGGCGGAGGCCAGGGGCACCGTGCAACTCCAGCTGTCCTGACTGCGCAGCAGTGCTTGACAAGCGTCCTCGCTCTGCCTCGACCTGTAGCAAAGGGACACGCTGGCGAGAAGACGCGGCTTGGTTTATTGGCTGCAGTGAGGGTCCCCACGGGGTCCCCTGGGGTCCGGTCCCGGGCAGTGGGTGGGATGGGCCAGACACCTGCTGCAGCCGACGGGGCTCGCAAGTCCAGGCTGCTGGGGAGCTGCTGGCCGGCTGTGGGCTTTGCAGCGGGGAAGTGCTCGGCATTGGTTTTCCCTTGGCCGGGCTGTTTGCCGGGCTTGCGGAGTATCGTGTCCCACCCTGCGCGAGGGAGCAATGAGAGACGGCTGGGGAGGCAGCCCGTGGGGCTCTCGCAACGGCCCCGTAGGCATCCCGTAGGCAAGATGGGCTTGGGATGCATCCAGCCTGCCCTGTCTCCCATCCCTCTTGTGCCCCACAGGACACTCGGCCTGCTCTTGGTCGGCGGCTTCGCTCTGGTTGCTGCGGTGCTCTACGCCTCCTGCTACGACCCCAAACTCTTCTGCCGCCTGCTGTTGCATGTGCTGCCTGGGGAGACCTACCGCAACCTGGCATATGCCCTGGGAAAGATGGTGCTCAGGGAGGGGCTGCTGCCTTTTTGGCAGCCTGCCCCTCCCCCCAATAAAACCTTTTCTACCTCACCTCCACGGGCTCAGGCGTGTTTGCTGGGGCACAGGGAGAGGGTCTTGCCCCGCGTGCCGGTCCCCGCAGCCCCTCGAGGGCAGGCCCAGCCCCGGCTGCTGGGCACTGGGTGCTGCCACTCTGCCTGTCGCAAGCCAGCTCCCCGCGTGCCAGCCTCACCTGCCCTCCCTCCCTCCCTCCGTCCCCGGAGTATTTATGGCGCTGAATAATCGGGTGGATCCACCGTCTTCTCAGGCCACGGTAGTTTTTTCACTCCGCCATTGGAGCCTGGCAACCATTGAGCAACGTGCAGGCCAACTCCTGTAAGCGTGTCTGAGGCTACTCAGGCTCCAGCAGCCGGGGCCACGTTTACAGGGAGGCCGGCAAACGTTATCACCCACAGCCCCCTAGAGCCCCCAAGCCCCTTCCTTTCCTCCCCACAGCTCCCAGCTGCCACCTGCCTTCCTACTCCGCAGCCCCCGTGGCCCCCACGCCCCTCCTTTCATGCCACAGCCCCCCAGCCCATGCCCTTCTCCCTCCCCACGGTCCCCACGACCCCGGTCTCCCCCTCCTCCCCATGCTCCCATCCCTGGTAGCCCCACAGCCGCCTGGCCCCATCCGCAGCGCTGCTGGCCCCACGGCCCCCTTGCCGGTTGCACCCCATCCCTTACGGCCCATTCTAGCAATCTCTTAGCCGGTGGCCCTGTCCCCAGTGCCCATGGCCCTGCTGACCCCACAGCCACCGGCCGGCACAGCCCCGGCTGCGCCCTGCCACCTTCTCCCGCCGCTCGCAGCTTTCGCTGCCGAGGGGAAAGGCCCTGTCGGATGGAGGCCGGAGCGACCTGGCCTGCCCACTCCTGAACGCAGTGCTGCTGCACGCAGCCGCTCAAAGGGCCAGAGCTGAAGCACGTGGGGCGCTGCCTGCCTGCCGCGTGCCCCTGCTGTCCCAAAAGCGGATTCTTTGCCCGGCGTGCAATAGGCCGAGCATCACACCCTCGGGAGAGACGCCGAGTATTTAGTTCAGGTTTGCGCAAAGCTGGGTGCTCGGTGGTTTCCCACAAATCAAGCACCCCCTCATACAAAACTGCAGTGTATTTATCAGGTGACATGATTAGTATCAACCCGCCCAAATTTACACTTAGTGGTTAGTGATTAACATTTCGACACTATTGCTTTACTGGATTGAAATGAGCCTCGCTTGCTATGGAAATTAGCACGCGTGCTCCTTTCGGGGGGGCGGGGGGCGTGGGGCAAATCTCTTTGGTCCGGAATTGAGTCGGCGGTCGCGATCTCCCCTCGCCACATTTCCCTTTCACCCAGGTTCTGCAGTTTTATCAAACTGCACGCTTCTCTGGCCACCGGCCCGTCTTTGGCGCCAAGATGGTCCCTTTTATCGCTCCCTTTGCTCTTCTTCAAGGCTAGAGCCCTTCATTTCCCACAGTTGCTTACTTCTCCAAACGCTTTCGTATCTTTTAGCTCCCTCCCCAATTCCTTTCCCGAGGCACGAGTGGTTAGCACTTTTGCTAATTGGAAAATGGCTCTTTCTGCAAGACATCCCCCCGACCCCTTCCTCCTGGTGGCTCTAGAGAACTGCTAGCGCAAGACAACGCCATGTCTCCAACAGCCTTGGTGCTCAATGGTTGCTAAAACCACAAGGGAGAGCAGCAGTCGCTAAGACCGCAGGACCAGAGAGTACCAGGAGCAGGGGGGAGGGAGGAAGTCTTTCGAAGGCGGGACGCTCTTGCCTCCCCACACAGACGGCCCGGGGGGCGGGACCTGGTAGCACTTCTCTGCGTTTGACTGGTCACCCGTCTGGATTCGACTGCTCTCTCAGCCACTGGCGGAACTGGGACGAGAGAAGGTTCCGGAGGGCCAGAGCCTGAAATCTCTCGAAAGGGACTCTCGCGCTGTCTTGGGCTCTCTCTCTCCACCAACTCCCCGTGTTGGCAGGTGTAGCGCTGGATCCGGGACTGGTGATTCTCCTCTTCATTCCTCTCTCTCTCTCTCTCTCCCCCTCTCTTTCACTTCTCCTAAGGCTCTTGGGAGGCTGCAAGCACGGTGTCTAGCCGGGCTAGAGCAGAGGGCTAGTCTTTCTTTTTCCCCTTTCTGGGCTGTCGTTCCCCCCGGAGCTGGACGCTGGGTCCAAATGGGGGCTGGATGCGTAGCCCTGGAGCTCTGGAGGTCATCTTGTCTCGTGCAACCGCCCGGCTCGAGGAGGGTCACCTAGCGCTGGTTGCCCAGCGTCCGCGGGCAGCAGCATAACTGAGGAGGACGTTTTCCCCAGGATCTGGGGGCATCCGTCACTTCCCTGTGCCTGGCCTCGTCAGTCGCCCAGTCTCCCCGTGCCGTGGAGCAGCGGGGTAGCGAGTGGGCATGGCCCCGGGGCTGGAGAGGGGTGAGGGTGCCCAGGTGCCAGCCCAGCTGCCCGCATGATGCGCCCGTTGTTTTGCGGGGGGAAAAGCACTATGCCCAGCTGGTGGCCTGGCTGCGGGAGGATAAGCAGGAGAATGAGGTAGGGCCGAAAGGGCTGGGGGAGAGCGGGTGAGTGCCCACGGGCCCTGGGGCGGGGGGGTGGGAGGAGGGCGGCAGCGGGCTCAGGGACTCGGACCCTTCCTTCTCCCAGGTGCTGCGTCAAGAAATGAAGAAACTTGAAGAGGCACTGGAGGAGGAGGAGGAGGCGTGGTGAGTTGGGCCCCTGGCCCCACACGGCTGTCTCTGCAGCACCGGGAGCGAGGGGGCTGCCAGTGGTGGTGCTAGGCAATGGGGTGGGGGGAATACGCAGCCCGAGGTGTGACAGGGAAGCCCAGTCCCTGCCTGGGGTGCTGAATGTTTGGAAGGGGACCGCCCGCGTGGCCCCCCTGGAGGTCTAGAACTCCTCCAAGCGAGCCCTGTTGCCTGCACCAGCATCAGAGGAAGAAGGAAGCAGAGGCGCCGGGGACTGTGCTGCCAGAGGTGGGGGAAGCATAGCGGGTAAGGGGGAGAGCCTGTGCCAGCCCCTGCCCCGGCCAGCGTGGGTCTCCCTGGGGAGAGGGGTCCACGGAGGTGCCAGCCACGCAGGGGCTATACTCCTGCGCGAGGCGGAGGCCAGGGGCACCGTGCAACTCCAGCTGTCCTGGCTGCGCAGCAGTGCTTGACAAGCGTCCTCGCTCTGCCTCGACCTGTAGCAAAGGGACACGCTGGCGAGAAGACGCGGCTTGGTTTATTGGCTGCAGTGAGGGTCACCACGGGGTCCCCTGGGGTCCGGTCCCGGGCAGTGGGTGGGATGGGCCAGACACCTGCTGCAGCCGACGGGGCTCGCAAGTCCAGGCTGCTGGGGAGCTGCTGGCCGGCTGTGGGCTTTGCAGCGGGGAAGTGCTCGGCATCGGTTTTCCCTGGGCCGGGCTGTTTGCCGGGCTTGCGGAGTATCGTGTCCCACCCTGCGCGAGGGAGCAATGAGAGACGGCTGGGGAGGCAGCCCGTGGGGCTCTCGGAACGGCCCCGTAGGCATCCCGTAGGCAAGATGGGCTTGGGATGCATCCAGCCTGCCCTGTCTCCCATCCCTCTTGTGCCCCACAGGACACTCGGCCTGCTCTTGGTCGGCGGCTTCGCTCTGGCTGCTGCGGTGCTCTACGCCTCCTGCTACGACCCCAAACTCTTCTGCCGCCTGCTGTTGCATGTGCTGCCTGGGGAGACCTACCGCAACCTGGCATATGCCCTGGGAAAGATGGTGCTCAGGGAGGGGCTGCTGCCTTTTTGGCAGCCTGCCCCTCCCCCCAATAAAACCTTTTCTACCTCACCTCCACGGGCTCAGGCGTGTTTGCTGGGGCACAGGGAGAGGGTCTTGCCCCGCGTGCCGGTCCCCGCAGCCCCTCGACGGCAGGCCCAGCCCCGGCTGCTGGGCACTGGGTGCTGCCACTCTGCCCGTCGCAAGCCAGCTCCCCGCGTGCCAGCCTCACCTGCCCTCCCTCCCTCCCTCCGTCCCCGGAGTATTTATGGCGCTGAATAATCGGGTGGATCCACCGTCTTCTCAGGCCACGGTAGTTTTTTCACTCCGCCATTGGAGCCTGGCAACCATTGAGCAACGTGCAGGCCAACTCCTGTAAGCGTGGCTGAGGCTACTCAGGCTCCAGCAGCCGGGGCCACGTTTACAGGGAGGCCGGCAAACGTTATCACCCACAGCCCCCTAGAGCCCCCAAGCCCCTTCCTTTCCTCCCCACAGCTCCCAGCTGCCACCTGCCTTCCTACTCCGCAGCCCCCGTGGCCCCCACGCCCCTCCTTTCATGCCACAGCCCCCCAGCCCATGCCCTTCTCCCTCCCCACGGTCCCCACGACCCCGGTCTCCCCCTCCTCCCCATGCTCCCATCCCTGGTAGCCCCACAGCCGCCTGGCCCCATCCGCAGCGCTGCTGGCCCCACGGCCCCCTTGCCGGTTGCACCCCATCCCTTACGGCCCATTCGAGCAATCTCTTAGCCGGTGGCCCTGTCCCCAGTGCCCATGGCCCTGCTGACCCCACAGCCACCGGCCGGCACAGCCCCGGCTGCGCCCTGCCACCTTCTCCCGCCGCTCGCAGCTTTCGCTGCCGAGGGGAAAGGCCCTGTCGGATGGAGGCCGGAGCGACCTGGCCTGCCCACTCCTGAACGCAGTGCTGCTGCACGCAGCCGCTCAAAGGGCCAGAGCTGAAGCACGTGGGGCACTGCCTGCCTGCCGCGTGCCCCTGCTGTCCCAAAAGCGGATTCTTTGCCCGGCGTGCAATAGGCCGAGCATCACACCCTCGGGAGAGACGCCGAGTATTTAGTTCAGGTTTGCGCAAAGCTGGGTGCTCGGTGGTTTCCCACAAATCAAGCACCCCCTCATACAAAACTGCAGTGTATTTATCAGGTGACATGATTAGTATCAACCCGCCCAAATTTACACTTAGTGGTTAGTGATTAACATTTCGACACTATTGCTTTACTGGATTGAAATGAGCCTCGCTTGCTATGGAAATTAGCACGCGTGCTCCTTTTGGGGGGGCGGGGGGCGTGGGGCAAATCTCTTTGGTCCGGAATTGAGTCGGCGGTCGCGATCTCCCCTCGCCACATTTCCCTTTCACCCAGGTTCTGCAGTTTTATCAAACTGCACGCTTCTCTGGCCACCGGCCCGTCTTTGGCGCCAAGATGGTCCCTTTTATCGCTCCCTTTGCTCTTCTTCAAGGCTAGAGCCCTTCATTTCCCACAGTTGCTTACTTCTCCAAACGCTTTCGTATCTTTTAGCTCCCTCCCCAATTCCTTTCCCGAGGCACGAGTGGTTAGCACTTTTGCTAATTGGAAAATGGCTCTTTCTGCAAGACATCCCCCCGACCCCTTCCTCCTGGTGGCTCTAGAGAACTGCTAGCGCAAGACAACGCCATGTCTCCAACAGCCTTGGTGCTCAATGGTTGCTAAAACCACAAGGGAGAGCAGCAGTCGCTAAGACCGCAGGACCAGAGAGTACCAGGAGCAGGGGGGAGGGAGGAAGTCTTTCGAAGGCGGGACGCTCTTGCCTCCCCACACAGACGGCCCGGGGGGCGGGACCTGGTAGCACTTCTCTGCGTTTGACTGGTCACCCGTCTGGATTCGACTGCTCTCTCAGCCACTGGCGGAACTGGGACGAGAGAAGGTTCCGGAGGGCCAGAGCCTGAAATCTCTCGAAAGGGACTCTCGCGCTGTCTTGGGCTCTCTCTCTCCACCAGCTCCCCGTGTTGGCAGGTGTAGCGCTGGATCCGGGACTGGTGATTCTCCTCTTCATTCCTCTCTCTCTCTCTCTCTCCCCCTCTCTTTCACTTCTCCTAAGGCTCTTGGGAGGCTGCAAGCACGGTGTCTAGCCGGGCTAGAGCAGAGGGCTAGTCTTTCTTTTTCCCCTTTCTGGGCTGTCGTTCCCCCCGGAGCTGGACGCTGGGTCCAAATGGGGGCTGGATGCTTGAGCCCTGGAGCTCTGGAGGTCATCTTGTCTCGTGCAACCGCCCGGCTCGAGGAGGGTCACCTAGCGCTGGTTGCCCAGCGTCCGCGGGCAGCAGCGTAACTGAGGAGGACGTTTTCCCCAGGATCTGGGGGCATCCGTCACTTCCCTGTGCCTGGCCTCGTCAGTCGCCCAGTCTCCCCGTGCCGTGGAGCAGCGGGGTAGCGAGTGGGCATGGCCCCGGGGCTGGAGAGGGGTGAGGGTGCCCAGGTGCCAGCCCAGCTGCCCGCATGATGCGCCCGTTGTTTTGCGGGGGGAAAAGCACTATGCCCAGCTGGTGGCCTGGCTGCGGGAGGATAAGCAGGAGAATGAGGTAGGGCCGAAAGGGCTGGGGGAGAGCGGGTGAGTGCCCACGGGCCCTGGGGCGGGGGGGTGGGAGGAGGGCGGCAGCGGGCTCAGGGACTCGGACCCTTCCTTCTCCCAGGTGCTGCGTCAAGAAATGAAGAAACTTGAAGAGGCACTGGAGGAGGAGGAGGAGGCGTGGTGAGTTGGGCCCCTGGCCCCACACGGCTGTCTCTGCAGCACCGGGAGCGAGGGGGCTGCCAGTGGTGTTGCTAGGCAATGGGGTGGGGGGAATACGCAGCCCGAGGTGTGACAGGGAAGGCCAGTCCCTGCCTGGGGTGCTGAATGTTTGGAAGGGGACCGCCCGCGTGGCCCCCCTGGAGGTCTAGAACTCCTCCAAGCGAGCCCTGTTGCCTGCACCAGCATCAGAGGAAGAAGGAAGCAGAGGCGCCGGGGACTGTGCTGCCAGAGGTGGGGGAAGCATAGCGGGTAAGGGGGAGAGCCTGTGCCAGCCCCTGCCCCGGCCAGCGTGGGTCTCCCTGGGGAGAGGGGTCCACGGAGGTGCCAGCCACGCAGGGGCTATACTCCTGCGCGAGGCGGAGGCCAGGGGCACCGTGCAACTCCAGCTGTCCTGACTGCGCAGCAGTGCTTGACAAGCGTCCTCGCTCTGCCTCGACCTGTAGCAAAGGGACACGCTGGCGAGAAGACGCGGCTTGGTTTATTGGCTGCAGTGAGGGTCCCCACGGGGTCCCCTGGGGTCCGGTCCCGGGCAGTGGGTGGGATGGGCCAGACACCTGCTGCAGCCGACGGGGCTCGCAAGTCCAGGCTGCTGGGGAGCTGCTGGCCGGCTGTGGGCTTTGCAGCGGGGAAGTGCTCGGCATTGGTTTTCCCTGGGCCGGGCTGTTTGCCGGGCTTGCGGAGTATCGTGTCCCACCCTGCGCGAGGGAGCAATGAGAGACGGCTGGGGAGGCAGCCCGTGGGGCTCTCGGAACGGCCCCGTAGGCATCCCGTAGGCAAGATGGGCTTGGGATGCATTCAGCCTGCCCTGTCTCCCATCCCTCTTGTGCCCCACAGGACACTCGGCCTGCTCTTGGTCGGCGGCTTCGCTCTGGTTGCTGCGGTGCTCTACGCCTCCTGCTACGACCCCAAACTCTTCTGCCGCCTGCTGTTGCATGTGCTGCCTGGGGAGACCTACCGCAACCTGGCATATGCCCTGGGAAAGATGGTGCTCAGGGAGGGGCTGCTGCCTTTTTGGCAGCCTGCCCCTCCCCCCAATAAAACCTTTTCTACCTCACCTCCACGGGCTCAGGCGTGTTTGCTGGGGCACAGGGAGAGGGTCTTGCCCCGCGTGCCGGTCCCCGCAGCCCCTCGAGGGCAGGCCCAGCCCCGGCTGCTAGGCACTGGGTGCCGCCACTCTGCCCGTCGCAAGCCAGCTCCCCGCGTGCCAGCCTCACCTGCCCTCCCTCCCTCCCTCCGTCCCCGGAGTATTTATGGCGCTGAATAATCGGGTGGATCCACCGTCTTCTCAGGCCACGGTAGTTTTTTCACTCCGCCATTGGAGCCTGGCAACCATTGAGCAACGTGCAGGCCAACTCCTGTAAGCGTGGCTGAGGCTACTCAGGCTCCAGCAGCCGGGGCCACGTTTACAGGGAGGCCGGCAAACGTTATCACCCACAGCCCCCTAGAGCCCCCAAGCCCCTTCCTTTCCTCCCCACAGCTCCCAGCTGCCACCTGCCTTCCTACTCCGCAGCCCCCGTGGCCCCCACGCCCCTCCTTTCATGCCACAGCCCCCCAGCCCATGCCCTTCTCCCTCCCCACGGTCCCCACGACCCCGGTCTCCCCCTCCTCCCCATGCTCCCATCCCTGGTAGCCCCACAGCCGCCTGGCCCCATCCGCAGCGCTGCTGGCCCCACGGCCCCCTTGCCGGTTGCACCCCATCCCTTACGGCCCATTCGAGCAATCTCTTAGCCGGTGGCCCTGTCCCCAGTGCCCATGGCCCTGCTGACCCCACAGCCACCGGCCGGCACAGCCCCGGCTGCGCCCTGCCACCTTCTCCCGCCGCTCGCAGCTTTCGCTGCCGAGGGGAAAGGCCCTGTCGGATGGAGGCCGGAGCGACCTGGCCTGCCCATTCCTGAACGCAGCGCTGCTGCACGCAGCCGCTCAAAGGGCCAGAGCTGAAGCACGTGGGGCACTGCCTGCCTGCCGCGTGCCCCTGCTGTCCCAAAAGCGGATTCTTTGCCCGGCGTGCAATAGGCCGAGCATCACACCCTCGGGAGAGACGCCGAGCATTTAGTTCAGGTTTGCGCAAAGCTGGGTGCTCGGTGGTTTCCCACAAATCAAGCACGCCCTCATACAAAACGGCAGTGTATTTATCAGGTGACATGATTAGTATCAACCCGCCCAAATTTACACTTAGTGGTTAGTGATTAACATTTCGACACTATTGCTTTACTGGATTGAAATGAGCCTCGCTTGCTATGGAAATTAGCACGCGTGCTCCTTTCGGGTGGGGGGTGGGGGGGCAGCAAATCTCTTTGGTCCGGAATTGAGTCGGCGGTCGCGATCTCCCCTCGCCACATTTCCCTTTCACCCAGGTTCTGCGGTTTTATCAAACTGCACGCTTCTCTGGCCACCGGCCCGTCTTTGGCGCCAAGATGGTCCCTTTTATCGCTCCCTTTGCTCTTCTTCAAGGCTAGAGCCCTTCATTTCCCACAGTTGCTTACTTCTCCAAACGCTTTCGTATCTTTTAGCTCCCTCCCCAATTCCTTTCCCGAGGCACGAGTGGTTAGCACTTTTGCTAATTGGAAAATGGCTCTTTCTGCAAGACATCCCCCCCACCCCTTCCTCCTGGTGGCTCTAGAGAACTGCTAGCGCAAGACAACGCCACATCTCCAACAGCCTTGGTGCTCAATGGTTGCTAAAACCACAAGGGAGAGCAGCGGTCGCTAAGACCGCAGGACCAGAGAGTACCAGGAGCGGGGGGGGAGGGAGGAAGTCTTTCGAAGGCGGGACGCTCTTGCCTCCCCACACACATGGCCCGGGGGGCGGGACCTGGTAGCACTTCTCTGCGTTTGACTGGTCACCCGTCTGGATTCGACTGCTCTCTCAGCCACTGGCGGAACTGGGACGAGAGAAGGTTCCGGAGGGCCAGAGCCTGAAATCGCTAAACAGGGACTCTCGCGCTGTCTTGGGCTCTCTCTCTCCACCAACTCCCCGTGTTGGCAGGTGTAGCGCTGGATCCGGGACTGGTGATTCTCCTCTTCATTCCTCTCTCTCTCTCTCTCTCTCCCTCTCTTTCGCTTCTCCTAAGGCTCTTGGGAGGCTGCAAGCACGGTGTCTAGCTGGGCTAGAGCAGAGGGCTAGTCTTTCTTTTTCCCCTTTCTGGGCTGTCGTTCCCCCCGGAGCTGGACGCTGGGTCCAAATGGGGGCTGGATGCTTGAGCCCTGGAGCTCTGGAGGTCATCTTGTCTCGTGCAACCGCCCGGCTCGAGGAGGGTCACCTAGCGCTGGTTGCCCAGCGTCCGCGGGCAGCAGCGTAACTGAGGAGGACGTTTTCCCCAGGATCTGGGGGCATCCGTCACTTCCCTGTGCCTGGCCTCGTGAGTCGCCCAGTCTCCCCGTGCCGTGGAGCAGCGGGGTAGCGAGTGGGCATGGCCCCGGGGCTGGAGAGGGGTGAGGGTGCCCAGGTGCCAGCCCAGCTGCCCGCATGATGCGCCCGTTGTTTTGCGGGGGGAAAAGCACTATGCCCAGCTGGTGGCCTGGCTGCGGGAGGATAAGCAGGAGAATGAGGTAGGGCCGAAAGGGCTGGGGGAGAGCGGGTGAGTGCCCACGGGCCCTGGGGCGGGGGGGTGGGAGGAGGGCGGCAGCGGGCTCAGGGACTCGGACCCTTCCTTCTCCCAGGTGCTGCGTCAAGAAATGAAGAAACTTGAAGAGGCACTGGAGGAGGAGGAGGAGGCGTGGTGAGTTGGGCCCCTGGCCCCACACGGCTGTCTCTGCAGCACCGGGAGCGAGGGGGCTGCCAGTGGTGTTGCTAGGCAATGGGGTGGGGGGAATACGCAGCCCGAGGTGTGACAGGGAAGGCCAGTCCCTGCCTGGGGTGCTGAATGTTTGGAAGGGGACCGCCCGCGTGGCCCCCCTGGAGGTCTAGAACTCCTCCAAGCAAGCCCTGTTGCCTGCACCAGCATCAGAGGAAGAAGGAAGCAGAGGCGCCGGGGACTGTGCTGCCAGAGGTGGGGGAAGCATAGCGGGTAAGGGGGAGAGCCTGTGCCAGCCCCTGCCCCGGCCAGCGTGGGTCTCCCTGGGGAGAGGGGTCCACGGAGGTCCCAGCCACGCAGGGGCTATACTCCTGCGCGAGGCGGAGGCCAGGGGCACCGTGCAACTCCAGCTGTCCTGACTGCGCAGCAGTGCTTGACAAGCGTCCTCGCTCTGCCTCGACCTGTAGCAAAGGGACACGCTGGCGAGAAGACGCGGCTTGGTTTATTGGCTGCAGTGAGGGTCCCCACTGGGGCCCCTGGGGTCCGGTCCCGGGCAGTGGGTGGGATGGGCCAGACACCTGCTGCAGCCGACGGGGCTCGCAAGTCCAGGCTGCTGGGGAGCTGCTGGCCGGCTGTGGGCTTTGCAGCGGGGAAGTGCTCGGCATCGGTTTTCCCTGGGCCGGGCTGTTTGCCGGGCTTGCGGAGTATCGTGTCCCACCCTGCGCGAGGGAGCAATGAGAGACGGCTGGGGAGGCAGCCCGTGGGGCTCTCGGAACGGCCCCGTAGGCATCCCGTAGGCAAGATGGGCTTGGGATGCATCCAGCCTGCCCGGTCTCCCATCCCTCTTGTGCCCCACAGGACACTCGGCCTGCTCTTGGTCGGCGGCTTCGCTCTGGCTGCTGCGGTGCTCTACGCCTCCTGCTACGACCCCAAACTCTTCTGCCGCCTGCTGTTGCATGTGCTGCCTGGGGAGACCTACCGCAACCTGGCATATGCCCTGGGAAAGATGGTGCTCAGGGAGGGGCTGCTGCCTTTTTGGCAGCCTGCCCCTCCCCCCAATAAAACCTTTTCTACCTCACCTCCACGGGCTCAGGCGTGTTTGCTGGGGCACAGGGAGAGGGTCTTGCCCCGCGTGCCGGTCCCCGCAGCCCCTCGAGGGCAGGCCCAGCTCCGGCTGCTAGGCACTGGGTGCCGCCACTCTGCCCGTCGCAAGCCAGCTCCCCGCGTGCCAGCTTCACCTGCCCTCCCTCCCTCCCTCCCTCCGTCCCCGGAGTATTTATGGCGCTGAATAATCGGGTGGATCCACCGTCTTCTCAGGCCACGGTAGTTTTTTCACTCCGCCATTGGAGCCTGGCAACCATTGAGCAACGTGCAGGCCAACTCCTGTAAGCGTGGCTGAGGCTACTCGGGCTCCAGCAGCCGGGGCCACGTTTACAGGGAGGCCGGCAAACGTTATCACCCACAGCCCCCTAGAGCCCCCAAGCCCCTTCCTTTCCTCCCCACAGCTCCCCATGACGCCACAGCTGCCACCTGCCTTCCCACTCCGCAGCCCCCGTGGCCCCCACGCCCCTCCTTTCATGCCACAGCCCCCCAGCCCATGCCCTTCTCCCTCCCCACGGTCCCCACGACCCCGGTCTCCCCCTCCTCCCCATGCTCCCATCCCTGGTAGCCCCACAGCCGCCTGGCCCCATCCGCAGCGCTGCTGGCCCCACGGCCCCCTTGCCGGTTGCACCCCATCCCTTACGGCCCATTCGAGCAATCTCTTAGCCGGTGGCCCTGTCCCCAGTGCCCATGGCCCTGCTGACCCCACAGCCACCGGCCGGCACAGCCCCGGCTGCGCCCTGCCACCTTCTCCAGCCGCTCGCAGCTTTCGCTGCCGAGGGGAAAGGCCCTGTCGGATGGAGGCCGGAGCGACCTGGCCTGCCCACTCCTGAACGCAGCGCTGCTGCACGCAGCCGCTCAAAGGGCCAGAGCTGAAGCACGTGGGGCACTGCCTGCCTGCCGCGTGCCCCTGCTGTCCCAAAAGCGGATTCTTTGCCCGGCGTGCAATAGGCCGAGCATCACACCCTCGGGAGAGACACCGAGTATTTAGTTCAGGTTTGCGCAAAGCTGGGTGCTCGGTGGTTTCCCACAAATCAAGCACGCCCTCATACAAAACGGCAGTGTATTTATCAGGTGACGTGATTAGTATCAACCCGCCCAAATTTACACTTAGTGGTTAGTGATTAACATTTCGACACTATTGCTTTACTGGATTGAAACGAGCCTCGCTTGCTATGGAAATTAGCACGCGTGCTCCTTTCGGGTGGGGGGTGGGGGGGCAGCAAATCTCTTTGGTCCGGAATTGAGTCGGCGGTCGCGATCTCCCCTCGCCACATTTCCCTTTCACCCAGGTTCTGCAGTTTTATCAAACTGCACGCTTCTCTGGCCACCGGCCCGTCTTTGGCGCCAAGATGGTCCCTTTTATCGCTCCCTTTGCTCTTCTTCAAGGCTAGAGCCCTTCATTTCCCACAGTTGCTTACTTCTCCAAACGCTTTCGTATCTTTTAGCTCCCTCCCCAATTCCTTTCCCGAGGCACGAGTGGTTAGCACTTTTGCTAATTGGAAAATGGCTCTTTCTGCAAGACATCCCCCCCACCCCTTCCTCCTGGTGGCTCTAGAGAACTGCTAGCGCAAGACAACGCCATGTCTCCAACAGCCTCGGTGCTCAATGGTTGCTAAAACCACAAGGGAGAGCAGCGGTCGCTAAGACCGCAGGACCAGAGAGTACCAGGAGCGGGGGGGAGGGAGGAAGTCTTTCGAAGGCGGGACGCTCTTGCCTCCCCACACACATGGCCCGGGGGGCGGGACCTGGTAGCACTTCTCTGCGTTTGACTGGTCACCCGTCTGGATTTGACTGCTCTCTCAGCCACTGGCGGAACTGGGACGAGAGAAGGTTCCGGAGGGCCAGAGCCTGAAATCGCTAAACAGGGACTCTCGCGCTGTCTTGGGCTCTCTCTCTCCACCAACTCCCCGTGTTGGCAGGTGTAGCGCTGGATCCGGGACTGGTGATTCTCCTCTTCATTCCTCTCTCTCTCTCTCCCTCTCTTTCGCTTCTCCTAAGGCTCTTGGGAGGCTGCAAGCACGGTGTCTAGCCGGGCTAGAGCAGAGGGCTAGTCTTTCTTTTTCCCCTTTCTGGGCTGTCGTTCCCCCCGGAGCTGGACGCTGGGTCCAAATGGGGGCTGGATGCTTGAGCCCTGGAGCTCTGGAGGTCATCTTGTCTCGTGCAACCGCCCGGCTCGAGGAGGGTCACCTAGCGCTGGTTGCCCAGCGTCCGCGGGCAGCAGCGTAACTGAGGAGGACGTTTTCCCCAGGATCTGGGGGCATCCGTCACTTCCCTGTGCCTGGCCTCGTGAGTCGCCCAGTCTCCCCGTGCCGTGGAGCAGCGGGGTAGCGAGTGGGCATGGCCCCGGGGCTGGAGAGGGGTGAGGGTGCCCAGGTGCCAGCCCAGCTGCCCGCATGATGCGCCCGTTGTTTTGCGGGGGGAAAAGCACTATGCCCAGCTGGTGGCCTGGCTGCGGGAGGATAAGCAGGAGAATGAGGTAGGGCCGAAAGGGCTGGGGGAGAGCGGGTGAGTGCCCACGGGCCCTGGGGCGGGGGGGTGGGAGGAGGGCGGCAGCGGGCTCAGGGACTCGGACCCTTCCTTCTCCCAGGTGCTGCGTCAAGAAATGAAGAAACTTGAAGAGGCACTGGAGGAGGAGGAGGAGGCGTGGTGAGTTGGGCCCCTGGCCCCACACGGCTGTCTCTGCAGCACCGGGAGCGAGGGGGCTGCCAGTGGTGGTGCTAGGCAATGGGGTGGGGGGAATACGCAGCCCGAGGTGTGACAGGGAAGGCCAGTCCCTGCCTGGGGTGCTGAATGTTTGGAAGGGGACCGCCCGCGTGGCCCCCCTGGAGGTCTAGAACTCCTCCAAGCAAGCCCTGTTGCCTGCACCAGCATCAGAGGAAGAAGGAAGCAGAGGCGCCGGGGACTGTGCTGCCAGAGGTGGGGGAAGCATAGCGGGTAAGGGGGAGAGCCTGTGCCAGCCCCTGCCCCGGCCAGCGTGGGTCTCCCTGGGGAGAGGGGTCCACGGAGGTCCCAGCCACGCAGGGGCTATACTCCTGCGCGAGGCGGAGGCCAGGGGCACCGTGCAACTCCAGCTGTCCTGACTGCGCAGCAGTGCTTGACAAGCGTCCTCGCTCTGCCTCGACCTGTAGCAAAGGGACACGCTGGCGAGAAGACGCGGCTTGGTTTATTGGCTGCAGTGAGGGTCCCCACTGGGTCCCCTGGGGTCCAGTCCCGGGCAGTGGGTGGGATGGGCCAGACACCTGCTGCAGCCGACGGGGCTCGCAAGTCCAGGCTGCTGGGGAGCTGCTGGCCGGCTGTGGGCTTTGCAGCGGGGAAGTGCTCGGCATCGGTTTTCCCTGGGCCGGGCTGTTTGCCGGGCTTGCGGAGTATCGTGTCCCACCCTGCGCGAGGGAGCAATGAGAGACGGCTGGGGAGGCAGCCCGTGGGGCTCTCGGAACGGCCCCGTAGGCATCCCGTAGGCAAGACGGGCTTGGGATGCATCCAGCCTGCCCTGTCTCCCATCCCTCTTGTGCCCCACAGGACACTCGGCCTGCTCTTGGTCGGCGGCTTCGCTCTGGCTGCTGCGGTGCTCTACGCCTCCTGCTACGACCCCAAACTCTTCTGCCGCCTGCTGTTGCATGTGCTGCCTGGGGAGACCTACCGCAACCTGGCATATGCCCTGGGAAAGATGGTGCTCAGGGAGGGGCTGCTGCCTTTTTGGCAGCCTGCCCCTCCCCCCAATAAAACCTTTTCTACCTCACCTCCACGGGCTCAGGCGTGTTTGCTGGGGCACAGGGAGAGGGTCTTGCCCCGCGTGCCGGTCCCCGCAGCCCCTCGAGGGCAGGCCCAGCTCCGGCTGCTAGGCACTGGGTGCCGCCACTCTGCCCGTCGCAAGCCAGCTCCCCGCGTGCCAGCCTCACCTGCCCTCCCTCCCTCCCTCCCTCCGTCCCCGGAGTATTTATGGCGCTGAATAATCGGGTGGATCCACCGTCTTCTCAGGCCACGGTAGTTTTTTCACTCCGCCATTGGAGCCTGGCAACCATTCAGCAACGTGCAGGCCAACTCCTGTAAGCGTGTCTGAGGCTACTCAGGCTCCAGCAGCCGGGGCCACGTTTACAGGGAGGCCGGCAAACGTTATCACCCACAGCCCCCTAGAGCCCCCAAGCCCCTTCCTTTCCTCCCCACAGCTCCCCATGACGCCACAGCTGCCACCTGCCTTCCCACTCCGCAGCCCCCGTGGCCCCCACGCCCCTCCTTTCATGCCACAGCCCCCCAGCCCATGCCCTTCTCCCTCCCCACGGTCCCCACGACCCCGGTCTCCCCCTCCTCCCCATGCTCCCATCCCTGGTAGCCCCACAGCCGCCTGGCCCCATCCGCAGCGCTGCTGGCCCCACGGCCCCCTTGCCGGTTGCACCCCATCCCTTACGGCCCATTCGAGCAATCTCTTAGCCGGTGGCCCTGTCCCCAGTGCCCATGGCCCTGCTGACCCCACAGCCACCGGCCGGCACAGCCCCGGCTGCGCCCTGCCACCTTCTCCAGCCGCTCGCAGCTTTCGCTGCCGAGGGGAAAGGCCCTGTCGGATGGAGGCCGGAGCGACCTGGCCTGCCCACTCCTGCACGCAGCGCTGCTGCACGCAGCCGCTCAAAGGGCCAGAGCTGAAGCACGTGGGGCACTGCCTGCCTGCCGCGTGCCCCTGCTGTCCCAAAAGCGGATTCTTTGCCCGGCGTGCAATAGGCCGAGCATCACACCCTCGGGAGAGACACCGAGTATTTAGTTCAGGTTTGCGCAAAGCTGGGTGCTCGGTGGTTTCCCACAAATCAAGCACGCCCTCATACAAAACTGCAGTGTATTTATCAGGTGACACGATTAGTATCAACCCGCCCAAATTTACACTTAGTGGTTAGTGATTAACATTTCGACACTATTGCTTTACTGGATTGAAATGAGCCTCGCTTGCTATGGAAATTAGCACGCGTGCTCCTTTCGGGTGGGGGGTGGGGGGGCAGCAAATCTCTTTGGTCCGGAATTGAGTCGGCGGTCGCGATCTCCCCTCGCCACATTTCCCTTTCACCCAGGTTCTGCAGTTTTATCAAACTGCACGCTTCTCTGGCCACCGGCCCGTCTTTGGCGCCAAGATGGTCCCTTTTATCGCTCCCTTTGCTCTTCTTCAAGCCTAGAGCCCTTCATTTCCCACAGTTGCTTACTTCTCCAAACGCTTTCGTATCTTTTAGCTCCCTCCCCAATTCCTTTCCCGAGGCACGAGTGGTTAGCACTTTTGCTAATTGGAAAATGGCTCTTTCTGCAAGACATCCCCCCCACCCCTTCCTCCTGGTGGCTCTAGAGAACTGCTAGCGCAAGACAACGCCATGTCTCCAACAGCCTTGGTGCTCAGTGGTTGCTAAAACCACAAGGGAGAGCAGCGGTCGCTAAGACCGCAGAACCAGAGAGTACCAGGAGCGGGGGGGAGGGAGGAAGTCTTTCGAAGGCGGGACGCTCTTGCCTCCCCACACACATGGCCCGGGGGGCGGGACCTGGTAGCACTTCTCTGCGTTTGACTGGTCACCCGTCTGGATTCGACTGCTCTCTCAGCCACTGGCGGAACTGGGACGAGAGAAGGTTCCGGAGGGCCAGAGCCTGAAATCGCTAAACAGGGACTCTCGCGCTGTCTTGGGCTCTCTCTCTCCACCAACTCCCCGTGTTGGCAGGTGTAGCGCTGGATCCGGGACTGGTGATTCTCCTCTTCATTCCTCTCTTTCTCTCTCTCTCCCTCTCTTTCGCTTCTCCTAAGGCTCTTGGGAGGCTGCAAGCACGGTGTCTAGCCGGGCTAGAGCAGAGGGCTAGTCTTTCTTTTTCCCCTTTCTGGGCTGTCGTTCCCCCCGGAGCTGGACGCTGGGTCCAAATGGGGGCTGGATGCTTGAGCCCTGGAGCTCTGGAGGTCATCTTGTCTCGTGCAACCGCCCGGCTCGAGGAGGGTCACCTAGCGCTGGTTGCCCAGCGTCCGCGGGCAGCAGCGTAACTGAGGAGGACGTTTTCCCCAGGATCTGGGGGCATCCGTCACTTCCCTGTGCCTGGCCTCGTGAGTCGCCCAGTCTCCCCGTGCCGTGGAGCAGCGGGGTAGCAAGTGGGCATGGCCCCGGGGCTGGAGAGGGGTGAGGGTGCCCAGGTGCCAGCCCAGCTGCCCGCATGATGCGCCCGTTGTTTTGCGGGGGGAAAAGCACTATGCCCAGCTGGTGGCCTGGCTGCGGGAGGATAAGCAGGAGAATGAGGTAGGGCCGAAAGGGCTGGGGGAGAGCGGGTGAGTGCCCACGGGCCCTGGGGCGGGGGGGTGGGAGGAGGGCGGCAGCGGGCTCAGGGACTCGGACCCTTCCTTCTCCCAGGTGCTGCGTCAAGAAATGAAGAAACTTGGAAGAGGCACTGGAGGAGGAGGAGGCGTGGTGAGTTGGGCCCCTGGCCCCACACGGCTGTCTCTGCAGCACCGGGAGCGAGGGGGCTGCCAGTGGTGTTGCTAGGCAATGGGGTGGGGGGAATACGCAGCCCGAGGTGTGACAGGGAAGGCCAGTCCCTGCCTGGGGTGCTGAATGTTTGGAAGGGGACCGCCCGCGTGGCCCCCCTGGAGGTCTAGAACTCCTCCAAGCGAGCCCTGTTGCCTGCACCAGCATCAGAGGAAGAAGGAAGCAGAGGCGCCGGGGACTGTGCTGCCAGAGGTGGGGGAAGCATAGCGGGTAAGGGGGAGAGCCTGTGCCAGCCCCTGCCCCGGCCAGCGTGGGTCTCCCTGGGGAGAGGGGTCCACGGAGGTCCCAGCCACGCAGGGGCTATACTCCTGCGCGAGGCGGAGGCCAGGGGCACCGTGCAACTCCAGCTGTCCTGACTGCGCAGCAGTGCTTGACAAGCGTCCTCGCTCTGCCTCGACCTGTAGCAAAGGGACACGCTGGCGAGAAGACGCGGCTTGGTTTATTGGCTGCAGTGAGGGTCCCCACTGGGTCCCCTGGGGTCCGGTCCCGGGCAGTGGGTGGGATGGGCCAGACACCTGCTGCAGCCGACGGGGCTCGCAAGTCCAGGCTGCTGGGGAGCTGCTGGCCGGCTGTGGGCTTTGCAGCGGGGAAGTGCTCGGCATCGGTTTTCCCTGGGCCGGGCTGTTTGCCGGGCTTGCGGAGTATCGTGTCCCACCCTGCGCGAGGGAGCAATGAGAGACGGCTGGGGAGGCAGCCCGTGGGGCTCTCGGAACGGCCCCGTAGGCATCCCGTAGGCAAGATGGGCTTGGGATGCATCCAGCCTGCCCTGTCTCCCATCCCTCTTGTGCCCCACAGGACACTCGGCCTGCTCTTGGTCGGCGGCTTCGCTCTGGCTGCTGCGGTGCTCTACGCCTCCTGCTACGACCCCAAACTCTTCTGCCGCCTGCTGTTGCATGTGCTGCCTGGGGAGACCTACCGCAACCTGGCATATGCCCTGGGAAAGATGGTGCTCAGGGAGGGGCTGCTGCCTTTTTGGCAGCCTGCCCCTCCCCCCAATAAAACCTTTTCTACCTCACCTCCACGGGCTCAGGCGTGTTTGCTGGGGCACAGGGAGAGGGTCTTGCCCCGCGTGCCGGTCCCCGCAGCCCCTCGAGGGCAGGCCCAGCTCCGGCTGCTAGGCACTGGGTGCCGCCACTCTGCCCGTCGCAAGCCAGCTCCCCGCGTGCCAGCCTCACCTGCCCTCCCTCCCTCCCTCCCTCCGTCCCCGGAGTATTTATGGCGCTGAATAATCGGGTGGATCCACCGTCTTCTCAGGCCACGGTAGTTTTTTCACTCCGCCATTGGAGCCTGGCAACCATTGAGCAACGTGCAGGCCAACTCCTGTAAGCGTGTCTGAGGCTACTCAGGCTCCAGCAGCCGGGGCCACGTTTACAGGGAGGCCGGCAAACGTTATCACCCACAGCCCCCTAGAGCCCCCAAGCCCCTTCCTTTCCTCCCCACAGCTCCCCATGACGCCACAGCTGCCACCTGCCTTCCCACTCCGCAGCCCCCGTGGCCCCCACGCCCCTCCTTTCATGCCACAGCCCCCCAGCCCATGCCCTTCTCCCTCCCCACCGTCCCCACGACCCCGGTCTCCCCCTCCTCCCCATGCTCCCATCCCTGGTAGCCCCACAGCCGCCTGGCCCCATCCGCAGCGCTGCTGGCCCCACGGCCCCCTTGCCGGTTGCACCCCATCCCTTACGGCCCATTCGAGCAATCTCTTAGCCGGTGGCCCTGTCCCCAGTGCCCATGGCCCTGCTGACCCCACAGCCACCGGCCGGCACAGCCCCGGCTGCGCCCTGCCACCTTCTCCAGCCGCTCGCAGCTTTCGCTGCCGAGGGGAAAGGCCCTGTCGGATGGAGGCCGGAGCGACCTGGCCTGCCCACTCCTGAACGCAGCGCTGCTGCACGCAGCCGCTCAAAGGGCCAGAGCTGAAGCACGTGGGGCACTGCCTGCCTGCCGCGTGCCCCTGCTGTCCCAAAAGCGGATTCTTTGCCCGGCGTGCAATAGGCCGAGCATCACACCCTCGGGAGAGACACCGAGTATTTAGTTCAGGTTTGCGCAAAGCTGGGTGCTCGGTGGTTTCCCACAAATCAAGCACGCCCTCATACAAAACGGCAGTGTATTTATCAGGTGACGTGATTAGTATCAACCCGCCCAAATTTACACTTAGTGGTTAGTGATTAACATTTCGACACTATTGCTTTACTGGATTGAAATGAGCCTCGCTTGCTATGGAAATTAGCACGCGTGCTCCTTTCGGGTGGGGGGTGGGGGGGCAGCAAATCTCTTTGGTCCGGAATTGAGTCGGCGGTCGCGATCTCCCCTCGCCACATTTCCCTTTCACCCAGGTTCTGCAGTTTTATCAAACTGCACGCTTCTCTGGCCACCGGCCCGTCTTTGGCGCCAAGATGGTCCCTTTTATCGCTCCCTTTGCTCTTCTTCAAGGCTAGAGCCCTTCATTTCCCACAGTTGCTTACTTCTCCAAACGCTTTCGTATCTTTTAGCTCCCTCCCCAATTCCTTTCCCGAGGCACGAGTGGTTAGCACTTTTGCTAATTGGAAAATGGCTCTTTCTGCAAGACATCCCCCCCACCCCTTCCTCCTGGTGGCTCTAGAGAACTGCTAGCGCAAGACAACGCCATGTCTCCAACAGCCTTGGTGCTCAGTGGTTGCTAAAACCACAAGGGAGAGCAGCGGTCGCTAAGACCGCAGAACCAGAGAGTACCAGGAGCGGGGGGGAGGGAGGAAGTCTTTCGAAGGCGGGACGCTCTTGCCTCCCCACACACATGGCCCGGGGGGCGGGACCTGGTAGCACTTCTCTGCGTTTGACTGGTCACCCGTCTGGATTCGACTGCTCTCTCAGCCACTGGCGGAACTGGGACGAGAGAAGGTTCCGGAGGGCCAGAGCCTGAAATCGCTAAACAGGGACTCTTGCGCTGTCTTGGGCTCTCTCTCTCCACCAACTCCCCGTGTTGGCAGGTGTAGCGCTGGATCCGGGACTGGTGATTCTCCTCTTCATTCCTCTCTCTCTCTCTCTCTCCCTCTCTTTCGCTTCTCCTAAGGCTCTTGGGAGGCTGCAAGCACGGTGTCTAGCTGGGCTAGAGCAGAGGGCTAGTCTTTCTTTTTCCCCTTTCTGGGCTGTCGTTCCCCCCGGAGCTGGACGCTGGGTCCAAATGGGGGCTGGATGCTTGAGCCCTGGAGCTCTGGAGGTCATCTTGTCTCGTGCAACCGCCCGGCTCGAGGAGGGTCACCTAGCGCTGGTTGCCCAGCGTCCGCGGGCAGCAGCGTAACTGAGGAGGACGTTTTCCCCAGGATCTGGGGGCATCCGTCACTTCCCTGTGCCTGGCCTCGTCAGTCGCCCAGTCTCCCCGTGCCGTGGAGCAGCGGGGTAGCGAGTGGGCATGGCCCCGGGGCTGGAGAGGGGTGAGGGTGCCCAGGTGCCAGCCCAGCTGCCCGCATGATGCGCCCGTTGTTTTGCGGGGGGAAAAGCACTATGCCCAGCTGGTGGCCTGGCTGCGGGAGGATAAGCAGGAGAATGAGGTAGGGCCGAAAGGGCTGGGGGAGAGCGGGTGAGTGCCCACGGGCCCTGGGGCGGGGGGGTGGGAGGAGGGCGGCAGCGGGCTCAGGGACTCGGACCCTTCCTTCTCCCAGGTGCTGCGTCAAGAAATGAAGAAACTTGAAGAGGCACTGGAGGAGGAGGAGGAGGCGTGGTGAGTTGGGCCCCTGGCCCCACACGGCTGTCTCTGCAGCACCGGGAGCGAGGGGGCTGCCAGTGGTGTTGCTAGGCAATGGGGTGGGGGGAATACGCAGCCCGAGGTGTGACAGGGAAGGCCAGTCCCTGCCTGGGGTGCTGAATGTTTGGAAGGGGACCGCCCGCGTGGCCCCCCTGGAGGTCTAGAACTCCTCCAAGCAAGCCCTGTTGCCTGCACCAGCATCAGAGGAAGAAGGAAGCAGAGGCGCCGGGGACTGTGCTGCCAGAGGTGGGGGAAGCATAGCGGGTAAGGGGGAGAGCCTGTGCCAGCCCCTGCCCCGGCCAGCGTGGGTCTCCCTGGGGAGAGGGGTCCACGGAGGTCCCAGCCACGCAGGGGCTATACTCCTGCGCGAGGCGGAGGCCAGGGGCACCGTGCAACTCCAGCTGTCCTGACTGCGCAGCAGTGCTTGACAAGCGTCCTCGCTCTGCCTCGACCTGTAGCAAAGGGACACGCTGGCGAGAAGACGCGGCTTGGTTTATTGGCTGCAGTGAGGGTCCCCACTGGGGCCCCTGGGGTCCGGTCCCGGGCAGTGGGTGGGATGGGCCAGACACCTGCTGCAGCCGACGGGGCTCGCAAGTCCAGGCTGCTGGGGAGCTGCTGGCCGGCTGTGGGCTTTGCAGCGGGGAAGTGCTCGGCATCGGTTTTCCCTGGGCCGGGCTGTTTGCCGGGCTTGCGGAGTATCGTGTCCCACCCTGCGCGAGGGAGCAATGAGAGACGGCTGGGGAGGCAGCCCGTGGGGCTCTCGGAACGGCCCCGTAGGCATCCCGTAGGCAAGATGGGCTTGGGATGCATCCAGCCTGCCCGGTCTCCCATCCCTCTTGTGCCCCACAGGACACTCGGCCTGCTCTTGGTCGGCGGCTTCGCTCTGGCTGCTGCGGTGCTCTACGCCTCCTGCTACGACCCCAAACTCTTCTGCCGCCTGCTGTTGCATGTGCTGCCTGGGGAGACCTACCGCAACCTGGCATATGCCCTGGGAAAGATGGTGCTCAGGGAGGGGCTGCTGCCTTTTTGGCAGCCTGCCCCTCCCCCCAATAAAACCTTTTCTACCTCACCTCCACGGGCTCAGGCGTGTTTGCTGGGGCACAGGGAGAGGGTCTTGCCCCGCGTGCCGGTCCCCGCAGCCCCTCGAGGGCAGGCCCAGCTCCGGCTGCTAGGCACTGGGTGCCGCCACTCTGCCCGTCGCAAGCCAGCTCCCCGCGTGCCAGCTTCACCTGCCCTCCCTCCCTCCCTCCCTCCGTCCCCGGAGTATTTATGGCGCTGAATAATCGGGTGGATCCACCGTCTTCTCAGGCCACGGTAGTTTTTTCACTCCGCCATTGGAGCCTGGCAACCATTGAGCAACGTGCAGGCCAACTCCTGTAAGCGTGGCTGAGGCTACTCGGGCTCCAGCAGCCGGGGCCACGTTTACAGGGAGGCCGGCAAACGTTATCACCCACAGCCCCCTAGAGCCCCCAAGCCCCTTCCTTTCCTCCCCACAGCTCCCCATGACGCCACAGCTGCCACCTGCCTTCCCACTCCGCAGCCCCCGTGGCCCCCACGCCCCTCCTTTCATGCCACAGCCCCCCAGCCCATGCCCTTCTCCCTCCCCACGGTCCCCACGACCCCGGTCTCCCCCTCCTCCCCATGCTCCCATCCCTGGTAGCCCCACAGCCGCCTGGCCCCATCCGCAGCGCTGCTGGCCCCACGGCCCCCTTGCCGGTTGCACCCCATCCCTTACGGCCCATTCGAGCAATCTCTTAGCCGGTGGCCCTGTCCCCAGTGCCCATGGCCCTGCTGACCCCACAGCCACCGGCCGGCACAGCCCCGGCTGCGCCCTGCCACCTTCTCCAGCCGCTCGCAGCTTTCGCTGCCGAGGGGAAAGGCCCTGTCGGATGGAGGCCGGAGCGACCTGGCCTGCCCACTCCTGAACGCAGCGCTGCTGCACGCAGCCGCTCAAAGGGCCAGAGCTGAAGCACGTGGGGCACTGCCTGCCTGCCGCGTGCCCCTGCTGTCCCAAAAGCGGATTCTTTGCCCGGCGTGCAATAGGCCGAGCATCACACCCTCGGGAGAGACACCGAGTATTTAGTTCAGGTTTGCGCAAAGCTGGGTGCTCGGTGGTTTCCCACAAATCAAGCACGCCCTCATACAAAACGGCAGTGTATTTATCAGGTGACGTGATTAGTATCAACCCGCCCAAATTTACACTTAGTGGTTAGTGATTAACATTTCGACACTATTGCTTTACTGGATTGAAACGAGCCTCGCTTGCTATGGAAATTAGCACGCGTGCTCCTTTCGGGTGGGGGGTGGGGGGGCAGCAAATCTCTTTGGTCCGGAATTGAGTCGGCGGTCGCGATCTCCCCTCGCCACATTTCCCTTTCACCCAGGTTCTGCAGTTTTATCAAACTGCACGCTTCTCTGGCCACCGGCCCGTCTTTGGCGCCAAGATGGTCCCTTTTATCGCTCCCTTTGCTCTTCTTCAAGGCTAGAGCCCTTCATTTCCCACAGTTGCTTACTTCTCCAAACGCTTTCGTATCTTTTAGCTCCCTCCCCAATTCCTTTCCCGAGGCACGAGTGGTTAGCACTTTTGCTAATTGGAAAATGGCTCTTTCTGCAAGACATCCCCCCCACCCCTTCCTCCTGGTGGCTCTAGAGAACTGCTAGCGCAAGACAACGCCATGTCTCCAACAGCCTCGGTGCTCAATGGTTGCTAAAACCACAAGGGAGAGCAGCGGTCGCTAAGACCGCAGGACCAGAGAGTACCAGGAGCGGGGGGGAGGGAGGAAGTCTTTCGAAGGCGGGACGCTCTTGCCTCCCCACACACATGGCCCGGGGGGCGGGACCTGGTAGCACTTCTCTGCGTTTGACTGGTCACCCGTCTGGATTTGACTGCTCTCTCAGCCACTGGCGGAACTGGGACGAGAGAAGGTTCCGGAGGGCCAGAGCCTGAAATCGCTAAACAGGGACTCTCGCGCTGTCTTGGGCTCTCTCTCTCCACCAACTCCCCGTGTTGGCAGGTGTAGCGCTGGATCCGGGACTGGTGATTCTCCTCTTCATTCCTCTCTCTCTCTCTCCCTCTCTTTCGCTTCTCCTAAGGCTCTTGGGAGGCTGCAAGCACGGTGTCTAGCCGGGCTAGAGCAGAGGGCTAGTCTTTCTTTTTCCCCTTTCTGGGCTGTCGTTCCCCCCGGAGCTGGACGCTGGGTCCAAATGGGGGCTGGATGCTTGAGCCCTGGAGCTCTGGAGGTCATCTTGTCTCGTGCAACCGCCCGGCTCGAGGAGGGTCACCTAGCGCTGGTTGCCCAGCGTCCGCGGGCAGCAGCGTAACTGAGGAGGACGTTTTCCCCAGGATCTGGGGGCATCCGTCACTTCCCTGTGCCTGGCCTCGTGAGTCGCCCAGTCTCCCCGTGCCGTGGAGCAGCGGGGTAGCGAGTGGGCATGGCCCCGGGGCTGGAGAGGGGTGAGGGTGCCCAGGTGCCAGCCCAGCTGCCCGCATGATGCGCCCGTTGTTTTGCGGGGGGAAAAGCACTATGCCCAGCTGGTGGCCTGGCTGCGGGAGGATAAGCAGGAGAATGAGGTAGGGCCGAAAGGGCTGGGGGAGAGCGGGTGAGTGCCCACGGGCCCTGGGGCGGGGGGGTGGGAGGAGGGCGGCAGCGGGCTCAGGGACTCGGACCCTTCCTTCTCCCAGGTGCTGCGTCAAGAAATGAAGAAACTTGAAGAGGCACTGGAGGAGGAGGAGGAGGCGTGGTGAGTTGGGCCCCTGGCCCCACACGGCTGTCTCTGCAGCACCGGGAGCGAGGGGGCTGCCAGTGGTGGTGCTAGGCAATGGGGTGGGGGGAATACGCAGCCCGAGGTGTGACAGGGAAGGCCAGTCCCTGCCTGGGGTGCTGAATGTTTGGAAGGGGACCGCCCGCGTGGCCCCCCTGGAGGTCTAGAACTCCTCCAAGCAAGCCCTGTTGCCTGCACCAGCATCAGAGGAAGAAGGAAGCAGAGGCGCCGGGGACTGTGCTGCCAGAGGTGGGGGAAGCATAGCGGGTAAGGGGGAGAGCCTGTGCCAGCCCCTGCCCCGGCCAGCGTGGGTCTCCCTGGGGAGAGGGGTCCACGGAGGTCCCAGCCACGCAGGGGCTATACTCCTGCGCGAGGCGGAGGCCAGGGGCACCGTGCAACTCCAGCTGTCCTGACTGCGCAGCAGTGCTTGACAAGCGTCCTCGCTCTGCCTCGACCTGTAGCAAAGGGACACGCTGGCGAGAAGACGCGGCTTGGTTTATTGGCTGCAGTGAGGGTCCCCACTGGGTCCCCTGGGGTCCGGTCCCGGGCAGTGGGTGGGATGGGCCAGACACCTGCTGCAGCCGACGGGGCTCGCAAGTCCAGGCTGCTGGGGAGCTGCTGGCCGGCTGTGGGCTTTGCAGCGGGGAAGTGCTCGGCATCGGTTTTCCCTGGGCCGGGCTGTTTGCCGGGCTTGCGGAGTATCGTGTCCCACCCTGCGCGAGGGAGCAATGAGAGACGGCTGGGGAGGCAGCCCGTGGGGCTCTCGGAACGGCCCCGTAGGCATCCCGTAGGCAAGACGGGCTTGGGATGCATCCAGCCTGCCCTGTCTCCCATCCCTCTTGTGCCCCACAGGACACTCGGCCTGCTCTTGGTCGGCGGCTTCGCTCTGGCTGCTGCGGTGCTCTACGCCTCCTGCTACGACCCCAAACTCTTCTGCCGCCTGCTGTTGCATGTGCTGCCTGGGGAGACCTACCGCAACCTGGCATATGCCCTGGGAAAGATGGTGCTCAGGGAGGGGCTGCTGCCTTTTTGGCAGCCTGCCCCTCCCCCCAATAAAACCTTTTCTACCTCACCTCCACGGGCTCAGGCGTGTTTGCTGGGGCACAGGGAGAGGGTCTTGCCCCGCGTGCCGGTCCCCGCAGCCCCTCGAGGGCAGGCCCAGCTCCGGCTGCTAGGCACTGGGTGCCGCCACTCTGCCCGTCGCAAGCCAGCTCCCCGCGTGCCAGCCTCACCTGCCCTCCCTCCCTCCCTCCCTCCGTCCCCGGAGTATTTATGGCGCTGAATAATCGGGTGGATCCACCGTCTTCTCAGGCCACGGTAGTTTTTTCACTCCGCCATTGGAGCCTGGCAACCATTCAGCAACGTGCAGGCCAACTCCTGTAAGCGTGTCTGAGGCTACTCAGGCTCCAGCAGCCGGGGCCACGTTTACAGGGAGGCCGGCAAACGTTATCACCCACAGCCCCCTAGAGCCCCCAAGCCCCTTCCTTTCCTCCCCACAGCTCCCCATGACGCCACAGCTGCCACCTGCCTTCCCACTCCGCAGCCCCCGTGGCCCCCACGCCCCTCCTTTCATGCCACAGCCCCCCAGCCCATGCCCTTCTCCCTCCCCACGGTCCCCACGACCCCGGTCTCCCCCTCCTCCCCATGCTCCCATCCCTGGTAGCCCCACAGCCGCCTGGCCCCATCCGCAGCGCTGCTGGCCCCACGGCCCCCTTGCCGGTTGCACCCCATCCCTTACGGCCCATTCTAGCAATCTCTTAGCCGGTGGCCCTGTCCCCAGTGCCCATGGCCCTGCTGACCCCACAGCCACCGGCCGGCACAGCCCCGGCTGCGCCCTGCCACCTTCTCCAGCCGCTCGCAGCTTTCGCTGCCGAGGGGAAAGGCCCTGTCGGATGGAGGCCGGAGCGACCTGGCCTGCCCACTCCTGCACGCAGCGCTGCTGCACGCAGCCGCTCAAAGGGCCAGAGCTGAAGCACGTGGGGCACTGCCTGCCTGCCGCGTGCCCCTGCTGTCCCAAAAGCGGATTCTTTGCCCGGCGTGCAATAGGCCGAGCATCACACCCTCGGGAGAGACACCGAGTATTTAGTTCAGGTTTGCGCAAAGCTGGGTGCTCGGTGGTTTCCCACAAATCAAGCACGCCCTCATACAAAACTGCAGTGTATTTATCAGGTGACACGATTAGTATCAACCCGCCCAAATTTACACTTAGTGGTTAGTGATTAACATTTCGACACTATTGCTTTACTGGATTGAAATGAGCCTCGCTTGCTATGGAAATTAGCACGCGTGCTCCTTTCGGGTGGGGGGTGGGGGGGCAGCAAATCTCTTTGGTCCGGAATTGAGTCGGCGGTCGCGATCTCCCCTCGCCACATTTCCCTTTCACCCAGGTTCTGCAGTTTTATCAAACTGCACGCTTCTCTGGCCACCGGCCCGTCTTTGGCGCCAAGATGGTCCCTTTTATCGCTCCCTTTGCTCTTCTTCAAGCCTAGAGCCCTTCATTTCCCACAGTTGCTTACTTCTCCAAACGCTTTCGTATCTTTTAGCTCCCTCCCCAATTCCTTTCCCGAGGCACGAGTGGTTAGCACTTTTGCTAATTGGAAAATGGCTCTTTCTGCAAGACATCCCCCCCACCCCTTCCTCCTGGTGGCTCTAGAGAACTGCTAGCGCAAGACAACGCCATGTCTCCAACAGCCTTGGTGCTCAGTGGTTGCTAAAACCACAAGGGAGAGCAGCGGTCGCTAAGACCGCAGAACCAGAGAGTACCAGGAGCGGGGGGGAGGGAGGAAGTCTTTCGAAGGCGGGACGCTCTTGCCTCCCCACACACATGGCCCGGGGGGCGGGACCTGGTAGCACTTCTCTGCGTTTGACTGGTCACCCGTCTGGATTCGACTGCTCTCTCAGCCACTGGCGGAACTGGGACGAGAGAAGGTTCCGGAGGGCCAGAGCCTGAAATCGCTAAACAGGGACTCTCGCGCTGTCTTGGGCTCTCTCTCTCCACCAACTCCCCGTGTTGGCAGGTGTAGCGCTGGATCCGGGACTGGTGATTCTCCTCTTCATTCCTCTCTTTCTCTCTCTCTCCCTCTCTTTCGCTTCTCCTAAGGCTCTTGGGAGGCTGCAAGCACGGTGTCTAGCCGGGCTAGAGCAGAGGGCTAGTCTTTCTTTTTCCCCTTTCTGGGCTGTCGTTCCCCCCGGAGCTGGACGCTGGGTCCAAATGGGGGCTGGATGCTTGAGCCCTGGAGCTCTGGAGGTCATCTTGTCTCGTGCAACCGCCCGGCTCGAGGAGGGTCACCTAGCGCTGGTTGCCCAGCGTCCGCGGGCAGCAGCGTAACTGAGGAGGACGTTTTCCCCAGGATCTGGGGGCATCCGTCACTTCCCTGTGCCTGGCCTCGTGAGTCGCCCAGTCTCCCCGTGCCGTGGAGCAGCGGGGTAGCAAGTGGGCATGGCCCCGGGGCTGGAGAGGGGTGAGGGTGCCCAGGTGCCAGCCCAGCTGCCCGCATGATGCGCCCGTTGTTTTGCGGGGGGAAAAGCACTATGCCCAGCTGGTGGCCTGGCTGCGGGAGGATAAGCAGGAGAATGAGGTAGGGCCGAAAGGGCTGGGGGAGAGCGGGTGAGTGCCCACGGGCCCTGGGGCGGGGGGGTGGGAGGAGGGCGGCAGCGGGCTCAGGGACTCGGACCCTTCCTTCTCCCAGGTGCTGCGTCAAGAAATGAAGAAACTTGGAAGAGGCACTGGAGGAGGAGGAGGCGTGGTGAGTTGGGCCCCTGGCCCCACACGGCTGTCTCTGCAGCACCGGGAGCGAGGGGGCTGCCAGTGGTGTTGCTAGGCAATGGGGTGGGGGGAATACGCAGCCCGAGGTGTGACAGGGAAGGCCAGTCCCTGCCTGGGGTGCTGAATGTTTGGAAGGGGACCGCCCGCGTGGCCCCCCTGGAGGTCTAGAACTCCTCCAAGCGAGCCCTGTTGCCTGCACCAGCATCAGAGGAAGAAGGAAGCAGAGGCGCCGGGGACTGTGCTGCCAGAGGTGGGGGAAGCATAGCGGGTAAGGGGGAGAGCCTGTGCCAGCCCCTGCCCCGGCCAGCGTGGGTCTCCCTGGGGAGAGGGGTCCACGGAGGTCCCAGCCACGCAGGGGCTATACTCCTGCGCGAGGCGGAGGCCAGGGGCACCGTGCAACTCCAGCTGTCCTGACTGCGCAGCAGTGCTTGACAAGCGTCCTCGCTCTGCCTCGACCTGTAGCAAAGGGACACGCTGGCGAGAAGACGCGGCTTGGTTTATTGGCTGCAGTGAGGGTCCCCACTGGGTCCCCTGGGGTCCGGTCCCGGGCAGTGGGTGGGATGGGCCAGACACCTGCTGCAGCCGACGGGGCTCGCAAGTCCAGGCTGCTGGGGAGCTGCTGGCCGGCTGTGGGCTTTGCAGCGGGGAAGTGCTCGGCATCGGTTTTCCCTGGGCCGGGCTGTTTGCCGGGCTTGCGGAGTATCGTGTCCCACCCTGCGCGAGGGAGCAATGAGAGACGGCTGGGGAGGCAGCCCGTGGGGCTCTCGGAACGGCCCCGTAGGCATCCCGTAGGCAAGATGGGCTTGGGATGCATCCAGCCTGCCCTGTCTCCCATCCCTCTTGTGCCCCACAGGACACTCGGCCTGCTCTTGGTCGGCGGCTTCGCTCTGGCTGCTGCGGTGCTCTACGCCTCCTGCTACGACCCCAAACTCTTCTGCCGCCTGCTGTTGCATGTGCTGCCTGGGGAGACCTACCGCAACCTGGCATATGCCCTGGGAAAGATGGTGCTCAGGGAGGGGCTGCTGCCTTTTTGGCAGCCTGCCCCTCCCCCCAATAAAACCTTTTCTACCTCACCTCCACGGGCTCAGGCGTGTTTGCTGGGGCACAGGGAGAGGGTCTTGCCCCGCGTGCCGGTCCCCGCAGCCCCTCGAGGGCAGGCCCAGCTCCGGCTGCTAGGCACTGGGTGCCGCCACTCTGCCCGTCGCAAGCCAGCTCCCCGCGTGCCAGCCTCACCTGCCCTCCCTCCCTCCCTCCCTCCGTCCCCGGAGTATTTATGGCGCTGAATAATCGGGTGGATCCACCGTCTTCTCAGGCCACGGTAGTTTTTTCACTCCGCCATTGGAGCCTGGCAACCATTGAGCAACGTGCAGGCCAACTCCTGTAAGCGTGTCTGAGGCTACTCAGGCTCCAGCAGCCGGGGCCACGTTTACAGGGAGGCCGGCAAACGTTATCACCCACAGCCCCCTAGAGCCCCCAAGCCCCTTCCTTTCCTCCCCACAGCTCCCCATGACGCCACAGCTGCCACCTGCCTTCCCACTCCGCAGCCCCCGTGGCCCCCACGCCCCTCCTTTCATGCCACAGCCCCCCAGCCCATGCCCTTCTCCCTCCCCACCGTCCCCACGACCCCGGTCTCCCCCTCCTCCCCATGCTCCCATCCCTGGTAGCCCCACAGCCGCCTGGCCCCATCCGCAGCGCTGCTGGCCCCACGGCCCCCTTGCCGGTTGCACCCCATCCCTTACGGCCCATTCGAGCAATCTCTTAGCCGGTGGCCCTGTCCCCAGTGCCCATGGCCCTGCTGACCCCACAGCCACCGGCCGGCACAGCCCCGGCTGCGCCCTGCCACCTTCTCCAGCCGCTCGCAGCTTTCGCTGCCGAGGGGAAAGGCCCTGTCGGATGGAGGCCGGAGCGACCTGGCCTGCCCACTCCTGAACGCAGCGCTGCTGCACGCAGCCGCTCAAAGGGCCAGAGCTGAAGCACGTGGGGCACTGCCTGCCTGCCGCGTGCCCCTGCTGTCCCAAAAGCGGATTCTTTGCCCGGCGTGCAATAGGCCGAGCATCACACCCTCGGGAGAGACACCGAGTATTTAGTTCAGGTTTGCGCAAAGCTGGGTGCTCGGTGGTTTCCCACAAATCAAGCACGCCCTCATACAAAACGGCAGTGTATTTATCAGGTGACGTGATTAGTATCAACCCGCCCAAATTTACACTTAGTGGTTAGTGATTAACATTTCGACACTATTGCTTTACTGGATTGAAATGAGCCTCGCTTGCTATGGAAATTAGCACGCGTGCTCCTTTCGGGTGGGGGGTGGGGGGGCAGCAAATCTCTTTGGTCCGGAATTGAGTCGGCGGTCGCGATCTCCCCTCGCCACATTTCCCTTTCACCCAGGTTCTGCAGTTTTATCAAACTGCACGCTTCTCTGGCCACCGGCCCGTCTTTGGCGCCAAGATGGTCCCTTTTATCGCTCCCTTTGCTCTTCTTCAAGGCTAGAGCCCTTCATTTCCCACAGTTGCTTACTTCTCCAAACGCTTTCGTATCTTTTAGCTCCCTCCCCAATTCCTTTCCCGAGGCACGAGTGGTTAGCACTTTTGCTAATTGGAAAATGGCTCTTTCTGCAAGACATCCCCCCCACCCCTTCCTCCTGGTGGCTCTAGAGAACTGCTAGCGCAAGACAACGCCATGTCTCCAACAGCCTTGGTGCTCAGTGGTTGCTAAAACCACAAGGGAGAGCAGCGGTCGCTAAGACCGCAGAACCAGAGAGTACCAGGAGCGGGGGGGAGGGAGGAAGTCTTTCGAAGGCGGGACGCTCTTGCCTCCCCACACACATGGCCCGGGGGGCGGGACCTGGTAGCACTTCTCTGCGTTTGACTGGTCACCCGTCTGGATTCGACTGCTCTCTCAGCCACTGGCGGAACTGGGACGAGAGAAGGTTCCGGAGGGCCAGAGCCTGAAATCGCTAAACAGGGACTCTTGCGCTGTCTTGGGCTCTCTCTCTCCACCAACTCCCCGTGTTGGCAGGTGTAGCGCTGGATCCGGGACTGGTGATTCTCCTCTTCATTCCTCTCTCTCTCTCTCTCTCCCTCTCTTTCGCTTCTCCTAAGGCTCTTGGGAGGCTGCAAGCACGGTGTCTAGCCGGGCTAGAGCAGAGGGCTAGTCTTTCTTTTTCCCCTTTCTGGGCTGTCGTTCCCCCCGGAGCTGGACGCTGGGTCCAAATGGGGGCTGGATGCTTGAGCCCTGGAGCTCTGGAGGTCATCTTGTCTCGTGCAACCGCCCGGCTCGAGGAGGGTCACCTAGCGCTGGTTGCCCAGCGTCCGCGGGCAGCAGCGTAACTGAGGAGGACGTTTTCCCCAGGATCTGGGGGCATCCGTCACTTCCCTGTGCCTGGCCTCGTGAGTCGCCCAGTCTCCCCGTGCCGTGGAGCAGCGGGGTAGCGAGTGGGCATGGCCCCGGGGCTGGAGAGGGGTGAGGGTGCCCAGGTGCCAGCCCAGCTGCCCGCATGATGCGCCCGTTGTTTTGCGGGGGGAAAAGCACTATGCCCAGCTGGTGGCCTGGCTGCGGGAGGATAAGCAGGAGAATGAGGTAGGGCCGAAAGGGCTGGGGGAGAGCGGGTGAGTGCCCACGGGCCCTGGGGCGGGGGGGTGGGAGGAGGGCGGCAGCGGGCTCAGGGACTCGGACCCTTCCTTCTCCCAGGTGCTGCGTCAAGAAATGAAGAAACTTGAAGAGGCACTGGAGGAGGAGGAGGAGGCGTGGTGAGTTGGGACCCTGGCCCCACACGGCTGTCTCTGCAGCACCGGGAGCGAGGGGGCTGCCAGTGCTGGTGCTAGGCAATGGGGTGGGGGGAATACGCAGCCCGAGGTGTGACAGGGAAGGCCAGTCCCTGCCTGGGGTGCTGAATGTTTGGAAGGGGACCGCCCGCGTGGCCCCCCTGGAGGTCTAGAACTCCTCCAAGCGAGCCCTGTTGCCTGCACCAGCATCAGAGGAAGAAGGAAGCAGAGGCGCCGGGGACTGTGCTGCCAGAGCTGGGGGAAGCATAGCGGGTAAGGGGGAGAGCCTGTGCCAGCCCCTGCCCCGGCCAGCGTGGGTCTCCCTGGGGAGAGGGGTCCACGGAGGTCCCAGCCACGCAGGGGCTATACTCCTGCGCGAGGCGGAGGCCAGGGGCACCGTGCAACTCCAGCTGTCCTGACTGCGCAGCAGTGCTTGACAAGCGTCCTCGCTCTGCCTCGACCTGTAGCAAAGGGACACGCTGGCGAGAAGACGCGGCTTGGTTTATTGGCTGCAGTGAGGGTCCCCACTGGGGCCCCTGGGGTCCGGTCCCGGGCAGTGGGTGGGATGGGCCAGACACCTGCTGCAGCCGACGGGGCTCGCAAGTCCAGGCTGCTGGGGAGCTGCTGGCCGGCTGTGGGCTTTGCAGCGGGGAAGTGCTCGGCATCGGTTTTCCCTGGGCCGGGCTGTTTGCCGGGCTTGCGGAGTATCGTGTCCCACCCTGCGCGAGGGAGCAATGAGAGACGGCTGGGGAGGCAGCCCGTGGGGCTCTCGGAACGGCCCCGTAGGCATCCCGTAGGCAAGATGGGCTTGGGATGCATCCAGCCTGCCCTGTCTCCCATCCCTCTTGTGCCCCACAGGACACTCGGCCTGCTCTTGGTCGGCGGCTTCGCTCTGGCTGCTGCGGTGCTCTACGCCTCCTGCTACGACCCCAAACTCTTCTGCCGCCTGCTGTTGCATGTGCTGCCTGGGGAGACCTACCGCAACCTGGCATATGCCCTGGGAAAGATGGTGCTCAGGGAGGGGCTGCTGCCTTTTTGGCAGCCTGCCCCTCCCCCCAATAAAACCTTTTCTACCTCACCTCCACGGGCTCAGGCGTGTTTGCTGGGGCACAGGGAGAGGGTCTTGCCCCGCGTGCCGGTCCCCGCAGCCCCTCGAGGGCAGGCCCAGCTCCGGCTGCTAGGCACTGGGTGCCGCCACTCTGCCCGTCGCAAGCCAGCTCCCCGCGTGCCAGCCTCACCTGCCCTCCCTCCCTCCCTCCCTCCGTCCCCGGAGTATTTATGGCGCTGAATAATCGGGTGGATCCACCGTCTTCTCAGGCCACGGTAGTTTTTTCACTCCGCCATTGGAGCCTGGCAACCATTCAGCAACGTGCAGGCCAACTCCTGTAAGCGTGGCTGAGGCTACTCAGGCTCCAGCAGCCGGGGCCACGTTTACAGGGAGGCCGGCAAACGTTATCACCCACAGCCCCCTAGAGCCCCCAAGCCCCTTCCTTTCCTCCCCACAGCTCCCCATGACGCCACAGCTGCCACCTGCCTTCCCACTCCGCAGCCCCCGTGGCCCCCACGCCCCTCCTTTCATGCCACAGCCCCCCAGCCCATGCCCTTCTCCCTCCCCACCGTCCCCACGACCCCGGTCTCCCCCTCCTCCCCATGCTCCCATCCCTGGTAGCCCCACAGCCGCCTGGCCCCATCCGCAGCGCTGCTGGCCCCACGGCCCCCTTGCCGGTTGCACCCCATCCCTTACGGCCCATTCGAGCAATCTCTTAGCCGGTGGCCCTGTCCCCAGTGCCCATGGCCCTGCTGACCCCACAGCCACCGGCCGGCACAGCCCCGGCTGCGCCCTGCCACCTTCTCCAGCCGCTCGCAGCTTTCGCTGCCGAGGGGAAAGGCCCTGTCGGATGGAGGCCGGAGCGACCTGGCCTGCCCACTCCTGAACGCAGCGCTGCTGCACGCAGCCGCTCAAAGGGCCAGAGCTGAAGCACGTGGGGCACTGCCTGCCTGCCGCGTGCCCCTGCTGTCCCAAAAGCGGATTCTTTGCCCGGCGTGCAATAGGCCGAGCATCACACCCTCGGGAGAGACACCGAGTATTTAGTTCAGGTTTGCGCAAAGCTGGGTGCTCGGTGGTTTCCCACAAATCAAGCACGCCCTCATACAAAACGGCAGTGTATTTATCAGGTGACGTGATTAGTATCAACCCGCCCAAATTTACACTTAGTGGTTAGTGATTAACATTTCGACACTATTGCTTTACTGGATTGAAATGAGCCTCGCTTGCTATGGAAATTAGCACGCGTGCTCCTTTCGGGTGGGGGGTGGGGGGGCAGCAAATCTCTTTGGTCCGGAATTGAGTCGGCGGTCGCGATCTCCCCTCGCCACATTTCCCTTTCACCCAGGTTCTGCAGTTTTATCAAACTGCACGCTTCTCTGGCCACCGGCCCGTCTTTGGCGCCAAGATGGTCCCTTTTATCGCTCCCTTTGCTCTTCTTCAAGGCTAGAGCCCTTCATTTCCCACAGTTGCTTACTTCTCCAAACGCTTTCGTATCTTTTAGCTCCCTCCCCAATTCCTTTCCCGAGGCACGAGTGGTTAGCACTTTTGCTAATTGGAAAATGGCTCTTTCTGCAAGACATCCCCCCCACCCCTTCCTCCTGGTGGCTCTAGAGAACTGCTAGCGCAAGACAACGCCATGTCTCCAACAGCCTTGGTGCTCAGTGGTTGCTAAAACCACAAGGGAGAGCAGCGGTCGCTAAGACCGCAGAACCAGAGAGTACCAGGAGCGGGGGGGAGGGAGGAAGTCTTTCGAAGGCGGGACGCTCTTGCCTCCCCACACACATGGCCCGGGGGGCGGGACCTGGTAGCACTTCTCTGCGTTTGACTGGTCACCCGTCTGGATTCGACTGCTCTCTCAGCCACTGGCGGAACTGGGACGAGAGAAGGTTCCGGAGGGCCAGAGCCTGAAATCGCTAAACAGGGACTCTCGCGCTGTCTTGGGCTCTCTCTCTCCACCAACTCCCCGTGTTGGCAGGTGTAGCGCTGGATCCGGGACTGGTGATTCTCCTCTTCATTCCTCTCTTTCTCTCTCTCTCCCTCTCTTTCGCTTCTCCTAAGGCTCTTGGGAGGCTGCAAGCACGGTGTCTAGCCGGGCTAGAGCAGAGGGCTAGTCTTTCTTTTTCCCCTTTCTGGGCTGTCGTTCCCCCCGGAGCTGGACGCTGGGTCCAAATGGGGGCTGGATGCTTGAGCCCTGGAGCTCTGGAGGTCATCTTGTCTCGTGCAACCGCCCGGCTCGAGGAGGGTCACCTAGCGCTGGTTGCCCAGCGTCCGCGGGCAGCAGCGTAACTGAGGAGGACGTTTTCCCCAGGATCTGGGGGCATCCGTCACTTCCCTGTGCCTGGCCTCGTGAGTCGCCCAGTCTCCCCGTGCCGTGGAGCAGCGGGGTAGTGAGTGGGCATGGCCCCGGGGCTGGAGAGGGGTGAGGGTGCCCAGGTGCCAGCCCAGCTGCCCGCATGATGCGCCCGTTGTTTTGCGGGGGGAAAAGCACTATGCCCAGCTGGTGGCCTGGCTGCGGGAGGATAAGCAGGAGAATGAGGTAGGGCCGAAAGGGCTGGGGGAGAGCGGGTGAGTGCCCACGGGCCCTGGGGCGGGGGGGTGGGAGGAGGGCGGCAGCGGGCTCAGGGACTCGGACCCTTCCTTCTCCCAGGTGCTGCGTCAAGAAATGAAGAAACTTGAAGAGGCACTGGAGGAGGAGGAGGAGGCGTGGTGAGTTGGGCCCCTGGCCCCACACGGCTGTCTCTGCAGCACCGGGAGCGAGGGGGCTGCCAGTGCTGGTGCTAGGCAATGGGGTGGGGGGAATACGCAGCCCGAGGTGTGACAGGGAAGGCCAGTCCCTGCCTGGGGTGCTGAATGTTTGGAAGGGGACCGCCCGCGTGGCCCCCCTGGAGGTCTAGAACTCCTCCAAGCGAGCCCTGTTGCCTGCACCAGCATCAGAGGAAGAAGGAAGCAGAGGCGCCGGGGACTGTGCTGCCAGAGGTGGGGGAAGCATAGCGGGTAAGGGGGAGAGCCTGTGCCAGCCCCTGCCCCGGCCAGCGTGGGTCTCCCTGGGGAGAGGGGTCCACGGAGGTCCCAGCCACGCAGGGGCTATACTCCTGCGCGAGGCGGAGGCCAGGGGCACCGTGCAACTCCAGCTGTCCTGACTGCGCAGCAGTGCTTGACAAGCGTCCTCGCTCTGCCTCGACCTGTAGCAAAGGGACACGCTGGCGAGAAGACGCGGCTTGGTTTATTGGCTGCAGTGAGGGTCCCCACTGGGTCCCCTGGGGTCCGGTCCCGGGCAGTGGGTGGGATGGGCCAGACACCTGCTGCAGCCGACGGGGCTCGCAAGTCCAGGCTGCTGGGGAGCTGCTGGCCGGCTGTGGGCTTTGCAGCGGGGAAGTGCTCGGCATCGGTTTTCCCTGGGCCGGGCTGTTTGCCGGGCTTGCGGAGTATCGTGTCCCACCCTGCGCGAGGGAGCAATGAGAGACGGCTGGGGAGGCAGCCCGTGGGGCTCTCGGAACGGCCCCGTAGGCATCCCGTAGGCAAGATGGGCTTGGGATGCATCCAGCCTGCCCTGTCTCCCATCCCTCTTGTGCCCCACAGGACACTCGGCCTGCTCTTGGTCGGCGGCTTCGCTCTGGCTGCTGCGGTGCTCTACGCCTCCTGCTACGACCCCAAACTCTTCTGCCGCCTGCTGTTGCATGTGCTGCCTGGGGAGACCTACCGCAACCTGGCATATGCCCTGGGAAAGATGGTGCTCAGGGAGGGGCTGCTGCCTTTTTGGCAGCCTGCCCCTCCCCCCAATAAAACCTTTTCTACCTCACCTCCACGGGCTCAGGCGTGTTTGCTGGGGCACAGGGAGAGGGTCTTGCCCCGCGTGCCGGTCCCCGCAGCCCCTCGAGGGCAGGCCCAGCCCCGGCTGCTGGGCACTGGGTGCCGCCACTCTGCCCGTCGCAAGCCAGCTCCCCGCGTGCCAGCCTCACCTGCCCTCCCTCCCTCCCTCCCTCCGTCCCCGGAGTATTTATGGCGCTGAATAATCGGGTGGATCCACCGTCTTCTCAGGCCACGGTAGTTTTTTCACTCCGCCATTGGAGCCTGGCAACCATTCAGCAACGTGCAGGCCAACTCCTGTAAGCGTGGCTGAGGCTACTCAGGCTCCAGCAGCCGGGGCCACGTTTACAGGGAGGCCGGCAAACGTTATCACCCACAGCCCCCTAGAGCCCCCAAGCCCCTTCCTTTCCTCCCCACAGCTCCCCATGACGCCACAGCTGCCACCTGCCTTCCCACTCCGCAGCCCCCGTGGCCCCCACGCCCCTCCTTTCATGCCACAGCCCCCCAGCCCATGCCCTTCTCCCTCCCCACGGTCCCCACGACCCCGGTCTCCCCCTCCTCCCCATGCTCCCATCCCTGGTAGCCCCACAGCCGCCTGGCCCCATCCGCAGCGCTGCTGGCCCCACGGCCCCCTTGCCGGTTGCACCCCATCCCTTACGGCCCATTCGAGCAATCTCTTAGCCGGCGGCCCTGTCCCCAGTGCCCATGGCCCTGCTGACCCCACAGCCACCGGCCGGCACAGCCCCGGCTGCGCCCTGCCACCTTCTCCAGCCGCTCGCAGCTTTCGCTGCCGAGGGGAAAGGCCCTGTCGGATGGAGGCCGGAGCGACCTGGCCTGCCCACTCCTGAACGCAGCGCTGCTGCACGCAGCCGCTCAAAGGGCCAGAGCTGAAGCACGTGGGGCACTGCCTGCCTGCCGCGTGCCCCTGCTGTCCCAAAAGCGGATTCTTTGCCCGGCGTGCAATAGGCCGAGCATCACACCCTCGGGAGAGACACCGAGTATTTAGTTCAGGTTTGCGCAAAGCTGGGTGCTCGGTGGTTTCCCACAAATCAAGCACGCCCTCATACAAAACGGCAGTGTATTTATCAGGTGACGTGATTAGTATCAACCCGCCCAAATTTACACTTAGTGGTTAGTGATTAACATTTCGACACTATTGCTTTACTGGATTGAAATGAGCCTCGCTTGCTATGGAAATTAGCACGCGTGCTCCTTTCGGGTGGGGGGTGGGGGGGCAGCAAATCTCTTTGGTCCGGAATTGAGTCGGCGGTCGCGATCTCCCCTCGCCACATTTCCCTTTCACCCAGGTTCTGCAGTTTTATCAAACTGCACGCTTCTCTGGCCACCGGCCCGTCTTTGGCGCCAAGATGGTCCCTTTTATCGCTCCCTTTGCTCTTCTTCAAGGCTAGAGCCCTTCATTTCCCACAGTTGCTTACTTCTCCAAACGCTTTCGTATCTTTTAGCTCCCTCCCCAATTCCTTTCCCGAGGCACGAGTGGTTAGCACTTTTGCTAATTGGAAAATGGCTCTTTCTGCAAGACATCCCCCCCACCCCTTCCTCCTGGTGGCTCTAGAGAACTGCTAGCGCAAGACAACGCCATGTCTCCAACAGCCTTGGTGCTCAATGGTTGCTAAAACCACAAGGGAGAGCAGCGGTCGCTAAGACCGCGGGACCAGAGAGTACCAGGAGCGGGGGGGAGGGAGGAAGTCTTTCGAAGGCGGGACGCTCTTGCCTCCCCACACACATGGCCCGGGGGGCGGGACCTGGTAGCACTTCTCTGCGTTTGACTGGTCACCCGTCTGGATTCGACTGCTCTCTCAGCCACTGGCGGAACTGGGACGAGAGAAGGTTCCGGAGGGCCAGAGCCTGAAATCGCTAAACAGGGACTCTCGCGCTGTCTTGGGCTCTCTCTCTCCACCAACTCCCCGTGTTGGCAGGTGTAGCGCTGGATCCGGGACTGGTGATTCTCCTCTTCATTCCTCTCTCTCTCTCTCTCCCCCTCTCTTTCGCTTCTCCTAAGGCTCTTGGGAGGCTGCAAGCACGGTGTCTAGCCGGGCTAGAGCAGAGGGCTAGTCTTTCTTTTTCCCCTTTCTGGGCTGTCGTTCCCCCCGGAGCTGGACGCTGGGTCCAAATGGGGGCTGGATGCTTGAGCCCTGGAGCTCTGGAGGTCATCTTGTCTCGTGCAACCGCCCGGCTCGAGGAGGGTCACCTAGCGCTGGTTGCCCAGCGTCCGCGGGCAGCAGCGTAACTGAGGAGGACGTTTTCCCCAGGATCTGGGGGCATCCGTCACTTCCCTGTGCCTGGCCTCGTGAGTCGCCCAGTCTCCCCGTGCCGTGGAGCAGCGGGGTAGCGAGTGGGCATGGCCCCGGGGCTGGAGAGGGGTGAGGGTGCCCAGGTGCCAGCCCAGCTGCCCGCATGATGCGCCCGTTGTTTTGCGGGGGGAAAAGCACTATGCCCAGCTGGTGGCCTGGCTGCAGGAGGATAAGCAGGAGAATGAGGTAGGGCCGAAAGGGCTGGGGGAGAGCGGGTGAGTGCCCACGGGCCCTGGGGCGGGGGGGTGGGAGGAGGGCGGCAGCGGGCTCAGGGACTCGGACCCTTCCTTCTCCCAGGTGCTGCGTCAAGAAATGAAGAAACTTGAAGAGGCACTGGAGGAGGAGGAGGAGGCGTGGTGAGTTGGGCCCCTGGCCCCACACGGCTGTCTCTGCAGCACCGGGAGCGAGGGGGCTGCCAGTGCTGGTGCTAGGCAATGGGGTGGGGGGAATACGCAGCCCGAGGTGTGACAGGGAAGCCCAGTCCCTGCCTGGGGTGCTGAATGTTTGGAAGGGGACCGCCCGCGTGGCCCCCCTGGAGGTCTAGAACTCCTCCAAGCGAGCCCTGTTGCCTGCACCAGCATCAGAGGAAGAAGGAAGCAGAGGCGCCGGGGACTGTGCTGCCAGAGGTGGGGGAAGCATAGCGGGTAAGGGGGAGAGCCTGTGCCAGCCCCTGCCCCGGCCAGCGTGGGTCTCCCTGGGGAGAGGGGTCCACGGAGGTCCCAGCCACGCAGGGGCTATACTCCTGCGCGAGGCGGAGGCCAGGGGCACCGTGCAACTCCAGCTGTCCTGACTGCGCAGCAGTGCTTGACAAGCGTCCTCGCTCTGCCTCGACCTGTAGCAAAGGGACACGCTGGCGAGAAGACGCGGCTTGGTTTATTGGCTGCAGTGAGGGTCCCCACTGGGGCCCCTGGGGTCCGGTCCCGGGCAGTGGGTGGGATGGGCCAGACACCTGCTGCAGCCGACGGGGCTCGCAAGTCCAGGCTGCTGGGGAGCTGCTGGCCGGCTGTGGGCTTTGCAGCGGGGAAGTGCTCGGCATCGGTTTTCCCTGGGCCGGGCTGTTTGCCGGGCTTGCGGAGTATCGTGTGCCACCCTGCGCGAGGGAGCAATGAGAGACGGCTGGGGAGGCAGCCCGTGGGGCTCTCGGAACGGCCCCGTAGGCATCCCGTAGGCAAGATGGGCTTGGGATGCATCCAGCCTGCCCGGTCTCCCATCCCTCTTGTGCCCCACAGGACACTCGGCCTGCTCTTGGTCGGCGGCTTCGCTCTGGCTGCTGCGGTGCTCTACGCCTCCTGCTACGACCCCAAACTCTTCTGCCGCCTGCTGTTGCATGTGCTGCCTGGGGAGACCTACCGCAACCTGGCATATGCCCTGGGAAAGATGGTGCTCAGGGAGGGGCTGCTGCCTTTTTGGCAGCCTGCCCCTCCCCCCAATAAAACCTTTTCTACCTCACCTCCACGGGCTCAGGCGTGTTTGCTGGGGCACAGGGAGAGGGTCTCTCCCCACGTGCCGGTCCCCGCAGCCCCTCGAGGGCAGGCCCAGCCCCGGCTGCTGGGCACTGGGTGCCGCCACTCTGCCCGTCGCAAGCCAGCTCCCCGCGTGCCAGCCTCACCTGCCCTCCCTCCCTCCCTCCCTCCGTCCCCGGAGTATTTATGGCGCTGAATAATCGGGTGGATCCACCGTCTTCTCAGGCCACGGTAGTTTTTTCACTCCGCCATTGGAGCCTGGCAACCATTCAGCAACGTGCAGGCCAACTCCTGTAAGCGTGGCTGAGGCTACTCAGGCTCCAGCAGCCAGGGCCACGTTTACAGGGAGGCCGGCAAACGTTATCACCCACAGCCCCCTAGAGCCCCCAAGCCCCTTCCTTTCCTCCCCACAGCTCCCCATGACGCCACAGCTGCCACCTGCCTTCCCACTCCGCAGCCCCCGTGGCCCCCACGCCCCTCCTTTCATGCCACAGCCCCCCAGCCCATGCCCTTCTCCCTCCCCACGGTCCCCACGACCCCGGTCTCCCCCTCCTCCCCATGCTCCCATCCCTGGTAGCCCCACAGCCGCCTGGCCCCATCCGCAGCGCTGCTGGCCCCACGGCCCCCTTGCCGGTTGCACCCCATCCCTTACGGCCCATTCGAGCAATCTCTTAGCCGGTGGCCCTGTCCCCAGTGCCCATGGCCCTGCTGACCCCACAGCCACCGGCCGGCACAGCCCCGGCTGCGCCCTGCCACCTTCTCCAGCCGCTCGCAGCTTTCGCTGCCGAGGGGAAAGGCCCTGTCGGATGCAGGCCGGAGCGACCTGGCCTGCCCACTCCTGAACGCAGCGCTGCTGCACGCAGCCGCTCAAAGGGCCAGAGCTGAAGCACGTGGGGCACTGCCTGCCTGCCGCGTGCCCCTGCTGTCCCAAAAGCGGATTCTTTGCCCGGCGTGCAATAGGCCGAGCATCACACCCTCGGGAGAGACACCGAGTATTTAGTTCAGGTTTGCGCAAAGCTGGGTGCTCGGTGGTTTCCCACAAATCAAGCACGCCCTCATACAAAACTGCAGTGTATTTATCAGGTGACACGATTAGTATCAACCCGCCCAAATTTACACTTAGTGGTTAGTGATTAACATTTCGACACTATTGCTTCACTGGATTGAAATGGGCCTCGCTTGCTATGTAAATTAGCACGCGTGCCCCTTTTGGGTGGGGGGTGAGGGGGCAGCAAATCTCTTTGGTCCGGAATTGAGTCGGCGGTCGCGATCTCCCCTCGCCACATTTCCCTTTCACCCAGGTTCTGCAGTTTTATCAAACTGCACGCTTCTCTGGCCACCGGCCCGTCTTTGGCGCCAAGATGGTCCCTTTTATCGCTCCCTTTGCTCTTCTTCAAGCCTAGAGCCCTTCATTTCCCACAGTTGCTTACTTCTCCAAACGCTTTCGTATCTTTTAGCTCCCTCCCCAATTCCTTTCCCGAGGCACGAGTGGTTAGCACTTTTGCTAATTGGAAAATGGCTCTTTCTGCAAGACATCCCCCCCACCCCTTCCTCCTGGTGGCTCTAGAGAACTGCTAGCGCAAGACAACGCCATGTCTCCAACAGCCTTGGTGCTCAATGGTTGCTAAAACCACAAGGGAGAGCAGCGGTCGCTAAGACCGCAGGACCAGAGAGTACCAGGAGCGGGGGGGAGGGAGGAAGTCTTTCGAAGGCGGGACGCTCTTGCCTCCCCACACACATGGCCCGGGGGGCGGGACCTGGTAGCACTTCTCTGCGTTTGACTGGTCACCCGTCTGGATTCGACTGCTCTCTCAGCCACTGGCGGAACTGGGACGAGAGAAGGTTCCGGAGGGCCAGAGCCTGAAATCTCTCGAAAGGGACTCTCGCGCTGTCTTGGGCTCTCTCTCTCCACCAACTCCCCGTGTTGGCAGGTGTAGCGCTGGATCCGGGACTGGTGATTCTCCTCTTCATTCCTCTCTCTCTCTCTCTCCCTCTCTTTCGCTTCTCCTAAGGCTCTTGGGAGGCTGCAAGCACGGTGTCTAGCCGGGCTAGAGCAGAGGGCTAGTCTTTCTTTTTCCCCTTTCTGGGCTGTCGTTCCCCCCGGAGCTGGACGCTGGGTCCAAATGGGGGCTGGATGCTTGAGCCCTGGAGCTCTGGAGGTCATCTTGTCTCGTGCAACCGCCCGGCTCGAGGAGGGTCACCTAGCGCTGGTTGCCCAGCGTCCGCGGGCAGCAGCGTAACTGAGGAGGACGTTTTCCCCAGGATCTGGGGGCATCCGTCACTTCCCTGTGCCTGGCCTCGTGAGTCGCCCAGTCTCCCCTTGCCGTGGAGCAGCGGGGTAGCGAGTGGGCATGGCCCCGGGGCTGGAGAGGGGTGAGGGTGCCCAGGTGCCAGCCCAGCTGCCCGCATGATGCGCCCGTTGTTTTGCGGGGGGAAAAGCACTATGCCCAGCTGGTGGCCTGGCTGCGGGAGGATAAGCAGGAGAATGAGGTAGGGCCGAAAGGGCTGGGGGAGAGCGGGTGAGTGCCCACGGGCCCTGGGGCGGGGGGGTGGGAGGAGGGCGGCAGCGGGCTCAGGGACTCGGACCCTTCCTTCTCCCAGGTGCTGCGTCAAGAAATGAAGAAACTTGGAAGAGGCACTGGAGGAGGAGGAGGAGGCGTGGTGAGTTGGGCCCCTGGCCCCACACGGCTGTCTCTGCAGCACCGGGAGCGAGGGGGCTGCCAGTGCCGGTGCTAGGCAATGGGGTGGGGGGAATACGCAGCCCGAGGTGTGACAGGGAAGGCCAGTCCCTGCCTGGGGTGCTGAATGTTTGGAAGGGGACCGCCCGCGTGGCCCCCCTGGAGGTCTAGAACTCCTCCAAGCAAGCCCTGTTGCCTGCACCAGCATCAGAGGAAGAAGGAAGCAGAGGCGCCGGGGACTGTGCTGCCAGAGGTGGGGGAAGCATAGCGGGTAAGGGGGAGAGCCTGTGCCAGCCCCTGCCCCGGCCAGCGTGGGTCTCCCTGGGGAGAGGGGTCCACGGAGGTCCCAGCCACGCAGGGGCTATACTCCTGCGCGAGGCGGAGGCCAGGGGCACCGTGCAACTCCAGCTGTCCTGACTGCGCAGCAGTGCTTGACAAGCGTCCTCGCTCTGCCTCGACCTGTAGCAAAGGGACACGCTGGCGAGAAGACGCGGCTTGGTTTATTGGCTGCAGTGAGGGTCCCCACTGGGTCCCCTGGGGTCCGGTCCCGGGCAGTGGGTGGGATGGGCCAGACACCTGCTGCAGCCGACGGGGCTCGCAAGTCCAGGCTGCTGGGGAGCTGCTGGCCGGCTGTGGGCTTTGCAGCGGGGAAGTGCTCGGCATTGGTTTTCCCTGGGCCGGGCTGTTTGCCGGGCTTGCGGAGTATCGTGTCCCACCCTGCGCGAGGGAGCAATGAGAGACGGCTGGGGAGGCAGCCCGTGGGGCTCTCGGAACGGCCCCGTAGGCATCCCGTAGGCAAGATGGGCTTGGGATGCATCCAGCCTGCCCGGTCTCCCATCCCTCTTGTGCCCCACAGGACACTCGGCCTGCTCTTGGTCGGCGGCTTCGCTCTGGCTGCTGCGGTGCTCTACGCCTCCTGCTACGACCCCAAACTCTTCTGCCGCCTGCTGTTGCGTGTGCTGCCTGGGGAGACCTACCGCAACCTGGCATATGCCCTGGGAAAGATGGTGCTCAGGGAGGGGCTGCTGCCTTTTTGGCAGCCTGCCCCTCCCCCCAATAAAACCTTTTCTACCTCACCTCCACGGGCTCAGGCATGTTTGCTGGGGCACAGGGAGAGGGTCTGGCCTCGCGTGCCGGTCCCCGCAGCCCCTCGACGGCAGGCCCAGCTCTGGCTGCTAGGCACTGGGTGCCGCCACTCTGCCCGCCGCAAGCCAGCTCCCCGCGTGCCAGCCTCACCTGCCCTCCCTCCCTCCCTCCGTCCCCGGAGTATTTATGGCGCTGAATAATCGGGTGGATCCACCGTCTTCTCAGGCCACGGTAGTTTTTTCACTCCGCCATTGGAGCCTGGCAACCATTGAGCAACGTGCAGGCCAACTCCTGTAAGCGTGGCTGAGGCTACTCAGGCTCCAGCAGCCGGGGCCACGTTTACAGGGAGGCCGGCAAACGTTATCACCCACAGCCCCCTAGAGCCCCCAAGCCCCTTCCTTTCCTCCCCACAGCTCCCCATGACGCCACAGCTGCCACCTGCCTTCCCACTCCGCAGCCCCCGTGGCCCCCACGCCCCTCCTTTCATGCCACAGCCCCCCAGCCCATGCCCTTCTCCCTCCCCACGGTCCCCACGACCCCGGTCTCCCCCTCCTCCCCATGCTCCCATCCCTGGTAGCCCCACAGCCGCCTGGCCCCATCCGCAGCGCTGCTGGCCCCACGGCCCCCTTGCCGGTTGCACCCCATCCCTTACGGCCCATTCTAGCAATCTCTTAGCCGGTGGCCCTGTCCCCAGTGCCCATGGCCCTGCTGACCCCACAGCCACCGGCCGGCACAGCCCCGGCTGCGCCCTGCCACCTTCTCCAGCCGCTCGCAGCTTTCGCTGCCGAGGGGAAAGGCCCTGTCGGATGGAGGCCGGAGCGACCTGGCCTGCCCACTCCTGAACGCAGCGCTGCTGCACGCAGCCGCTCAAAGGGCCAGAGCTGAAGCACGTGGGGCACTGCCTGCCTGCCGCGTGCCCCTGCTGTCCCAAAAGCGGATTCTTTGCCCGGCGTGCAATAGGCCGAGCATCACACCCTCGGGAGAGACGCCGAGTATTTAGTTCAGGTTTGCGCAAAGCTGGGTGCTCGGTGGTTTCCCACAAATCAAGCACGCCCTCATACAAAACGGCAGTGTATTTATCAGGTGACATGATTAGTATCAACCCGCCCAAATTTACACTTAGTGGTTAGTGATTAACATTTCGACACTATTGCTTTACTGGATTGAAATGAGCCTCGCTTGCTATGGAAATTAGCACGCGTGCTCCTTTCGGGTGGGGGGTGGGGGGGCAGCAAATCTCTTTGGTCCGGAATTGAGTCGGCGGTCGCGATCTCCCCTCGCCACATTTCCCTTTCACCCAGGTTCTGCAGTTTTATCAAACTGCACGCTTCTCTGGCCACCGGCCCGTCTTTGGCGCCAAGATGGTCCCTTTTATCGCTCCCTTTGCTCTTCTTCAAGGCTAGAGCCCTTCATTTCCCACAGTTGCTTACTTCTCCAAACGCTTTCGTATCTTTTAGCTCCCTCCCCAATTCCTTTCCCGAGGCACAAGTGGTTAGCACTTTTGCTAATTGGAAAATGGCTCTTTCTGCAAGACATCCCCCCCACCCCTTCCTCCTGGTGGCTCTAGAGAACTGCTAGCGCAAGACAACGCCATGTCTCCAACAGCCTTGGTGCTCAATGGTTGCTAAAACCACAAGGGAGAGCAGCGGTCGCTAAGACCGCGGGACCAGAGAGTACCAGGAGCGGGGGGGAGGGAGGAAGTCTTTCGAAGGCGGGACGCTCTTGCCTCCCCACACACATGGCCCGGGGGGCGGGACCTGGTAGCACTTCTCTGCGTTTGACTGGTCACCCGTCTGGATTCGACTGCTCTCTCAGCCACTGGCGGAACTGGGACGAGAGAAGGTTCCGGAGGGCCAGAGCCTGAAATCGCTAAACAGGGACTCTCGCGCTGTCTTGGGCTCTCTCTCTCCACCAACTCCCCGTGTTGGCAGGTGTAGCGCTGGATCCGGGACTGGTGATTCTCCTCTTCATTCCTCTCTCTCTCTCTCTCTCCCTCTCTTTCGCTTCTCCTAAGGCTCTTGGGAGGCTGCAAGCACGGTGTCTAGCCGGGCTAGAGCAGAGGGCTAGTCTTTCTTTTTCCCCTTTCTGGGCTGTCGTTCCCCCCGGAGCTGGACGCTGGGTCCAAATGGGGGCTGGATGCTTGAGCCCTGGAGCTCTGGAGGTCATCTTGTCTCGTGCAACCGCCCGGCTCGAGGAGGGTCACCTAGCGCTGGTTGCCCAGCGTCCGCGGGCAGCAGCGTAACTGAGGAGGACGTTTTCCCCAGGATCTGGGGGCATCCGTCACTTCCCTGTGCCTGGCCTCGTGAGTCGCCCAGTCTCCCCTTGCCGTGGAGCAGCGGGGTAGCGAGTGGGCATGGCCCCGGGGCTGGAGAGGGGTGAGGGTGCCCAGGTGCCAGCCCAGCTGCCCGCATGATGCGCCCGTTGTTTTGCGGGGGGAAAAGCACTATGCCCAGCTGGTGGCCTGGCTGCGGGAGGATAAGCAGGAGAATGAGGTAGGGCCGAAAGGGCTGGGGGAGAGCGGGTGAGTGCCCACGGGCCCTGGGGCGGGGGGGTGGGAGGAGGGCGGCAGCGGGCTCAGGGACTCGGACCCTTCCTTCTCCCAGGTGCTGCGTCAAGAAATGAAGAAACTTGGAAGAGGCACTGGAGGAGGAGGAGGAGGCGTGGTGAGTTGGGCCCCTGGCCCCACACGGCTGTCTCTGCAGCACCGGGAGCGAGGGGGCTGCCAGTGGTGGTGCTAGGCAATGGGGTGGGGGGAATACGCAGCCCGAGGTGTGACAGGGAAGGCCAGTCCCTGCCTGGGGTGCTGAATGTTTGGAAGGGGACCGCCCGCGTGGCCCCCCTGGAGGTCTAGAACTCCTCCAAGCAAGCCCTGTTGCCTGCACCAGCATCAGAGGAAGAAGGAAGCAGAGGCGCCGGGGACTGTGCTGCCAGAGGTGGGGGAAGCATAGCGGGTAAGGGGGAGAGCCTGTGCCAGCCCCTGCCCCGGCCAGCGTGGGTCTCCCTGGGGAGAGGGGTCCACGGAGGTCCCAGCCACGCAGGGGCTATACTCCTGCGCGAGGCGGAGGCCAGGGGCACCGTGCAACTCCAGCTGTCCTGACTGCGCAGCAGTGCTTGACAAGCGTCCTCGCTCTGCCTCGACCTGTAGCAAAGGGACACGCTGGCGAGAAGACGCGGCTTGGTTTATTGGCTGCAGTGAGGGTCCCCACGGGGTCCCCTGGGGTCCGGTCCCGGGCAGTGGGTGGGATGGGCCAGACACCTGCTGCAGCCGACGGGGCTCGCAAGTCCAGGCTGCTGGGGAGCTGCTGGCCGGCTGTGGGCTTTGCAGCGGGGAAGTGCTCGGCATCGGTTTTCCCTGGGCCGGGCTGTTTGCCAGGCTTGCGGAGTATCGTGTCCCACCCTGCGCGAGGGAGCAATGAGAGACGGCTGGGGAGGCAGCCCGTGGGGCTCTCGGAACGGCCCCGTAGGCATCCCGTAGGCAAGATGGGCTTGGGATGCATCCAGCCTGCCCGGTCTCCCATCCCTCTTGTGCCCCACAGGACACTCGGCCTGCTCTTGGTCGGCGGCTTCGCTCTGGCTGCTGCGGTGCTCTACGCCTCCTGCTACGACCCCAAACTCTTCTGCCGCCTGCTGTTGCATGTGCTGCCTGGGGAGACCTACCGCAACCTGGCATATGCCCTGGGAAAGATGGTGCTCAGGGAGGGGCTGCTGCCTTTTTGGCAGCCTGCCCCTCCCCCCAATAAAACCTTTTCTACCTCACCTCCACGGGCTCAGGCGTGTTTGCTGGGGCACAGGGAGAGGGTCTTGCCCCGCGTGCCGGTCCCCGCAGCCCCTCGAGGGCAGGCCCAGCTCCGGCTGCTAGGCACTGGGTGCCGCCACTCTGCCCGTCGCAAGCCAGCTCCCCGCGTGCCAGCCTCACCTGCCCTCCCTCCCTCCCTCCCTCCGTCCCCGGAGTATTTATGGCGCTGAATAATCGGGTGGATCCACCGTCTTCTCAGGCCACGGTAGTTTTTTCACTCCGCCATTGGAGCCTGGCAACCATTCAGCAACGTGCAGGCCAACTCCTGTAAGCGTGGCTGAGGCTACTCAGGCTCCAGCAGCTGGGGCCACGTTTACAGGGAGGCCGGCAAACGTTATCACCCACAGCCCCCTAGAGCCCCCAAGCCCCTTCCTTTCCTCCCCACAGCTCCCCATGACGCCACAGCTGCCACCTGCCTTCCCACTCCGCAGCCCCCGTGGCCCCCACGCCCCTCCTTTCATGCCACAGCCCCCCAGCCCATGCCCTTCTCCCTCCCCACGGTCCCCACGACCCCGGTCTCCCCCTCCTCCCCATGCTCCCATCCCTGGTAGCCCCACAGCCGCCTGGCCCCATCCGCAGCGCTGCTGGCCCCACGGCCCCCTTGCCGGTTGCACCCCATCCCTTACGGCCCATTCGAGCAATCTCTTAGCCGGTGGCCCTGTCCCCAGTGCCCATGGCCCTGCTGACCCCACAGCCACCGGCCGGCACAGCCCCGGCTGCGCCCTGCCACCTTCTCCAGCCGCTCGCAGCTTTCGCTGCCGAGGGGAAAGGCCCTGTCGGATGGAGGCCGGAGCGACCTGGCCTGCCCACTCCTGCACGCAGCGCTGCTGCACGCAGCCGCTCAAAGGGCCAGAGCTGAAGCACGTGGGGCACTGCCTGCCTGCCGCGTGCCCCTGCTGTCCGAAAGTGGATTCTTTGCCCGGCGTGCAATAGGCCGAGCATCACACCCTCGGGAGAGACGCCGAGTATTTAGTTCAGGTTTGCGCAAAGCTGGGTGCTCGGTGGTTTCCCACAAATCAAGCACGCCCTCATACAAAACTGCAGTGTATTTATCAGGTGACGTGATTAGTATCAACCCGCCCAAATTTACACTTAGTGGTTAGTGATTAACATTTCGACACTATTGCTTTACTGGATTGAAATGAGCCTCGCTTGCTATGGAAATTAGCACGCGTGCTCCTTTCGGGGGGGCGGGGGGCGTGGGGCAAATCTCTTTGGTCCGGAATTGAGTCGGCGGTCGCGATCTCCCCTCGCCACATTTCCCTTTCACCCAGGTTCTGCAGTTTTATCAAACTGCACGCTTCTCTGGCCACCGGCCCGTCTTTGGCGCCAAGATGGTCCCTTTTATCGCTCCCTTTGCTCTTCTTCAAGGCTAGAGCCCTTCATTTCCCACAGTTGCTTACTTCTCCAAACGCTTTCGTATCTTTTAGCTCCCTCCCCAATTCCTTTCCCGAGGCACGAGTGGTTAGCACTTTTGCTAATTGGAAAATGGCTCTTTCTGCAAGACATCCCCCCCACCCCTTCCTCCTGGTGTCTCTAGAGAACTGCTAGCGCAAGACAACGCCATGTCTCCAACAGCCTTGGTGCTCAATGGTTGCTAAAACCACAAGGGAGAGCAGCGGTCGCTAAGACCGCGGGACCAGAGAGTACCAGGAGCGGGGGGGAGGGAGGAAGTCTTTCGAAGGCGGGACGCTCTTGCCTCCCCACACACATGGCCCGGGGGGCGGGACCTGGTAGCACTTCTCTGCGTTTGACTGGTCACCCGTCTGGATTCGACTGCGCTCTCAGCCACTGGCGGAACTGGGACGAGAGAAGGTTCCGGAGGGCCAGAGCCTGAAATCTCTCGAAAGGGACTCTCGCGCTGTCTTGGGCTCTCTCTCTCCACCAACTCCCCGTGTTGGCAGGTGTAGCGCTGGATCCGGGACTGGTGATTCTCCTCTTCATTCCTCTCTCTCTCTCTCTCTCCCCCTCTCTTTCACTTCTCCTAAGGCTCTTGGGAGGCTGCAAGCACGGTGTCTAGCCGGGCTAGAGCAGAGGGCTAGTCTTTCTTTTTCCCCTTTCTGGGCTGTCGTTCCCCCCGGAGCTGGACGCTGGGTCCAAATGGGGGCTGGATGCTTGAGCCCTGGAGCTCTGGAGGTCATCTTGTCTCTTGCAACCGCCCGGCTCGAGGAGGGTCACCTAGCGCTGGTTGCCCAGCGTCCGCGGGCAGCAGCGTAACTGAGGAGGACGTTTTCCCCAGGATCTGGGGGCATCCGTCACTTCCCTGTGCCTGGCCTCGTGAGTCGCCCAGTCTCCCCTTGCCGTGGAGCAGCGGGGTAGCGAGTGGGCATGGCCCCGGGGCTGGAGAGGGGGGAGGGTGCCCAGGTGCCAGCCCAGCTGCCCGCATGATGCGCCCGTTGTTTTGCGGGGGGAAAAGCACTATGCCCAGCTGGTGGCCTGGCTGCGGGAGGATAAGCAGGAGAATGAGGTAGGGCCGAAAGGGCTGGGGGAGAGCGGGTGAGTGCCCACGGGCCCTGGGGCGGGGGGGTGGGAGGAGGGCGGCAGCGGGCTCAGGGACTCGGACCCTTCCTTCTCCCAGGTGCTGCGTCAAGAAATGAAGAAACTTGAAGAGGCACTGGAGGAGGAGGAGGCGTGGTGAGTTGGGCCCCTGGCCCCACACGGCTGTCTCTGCAGCACCGGGAGCGAGGGGGCTGCCAGTGGTGGTGCTAGGCAATGGGGTGGGGGGAATACGCAGCCCGAGGTGTGACGGGGAAGCCCAGTCCCTGCCTGGGGTGCTGAATGTTTGGAAGGGGACCGACCGCGTGGCCCCCCTGGAGGTCTAGAACTCCTCCAAGCAAGCCCTGTTGCCTGCACCAGCATCAGAGGAAGAAGGAAGCAGAGGCGCCGGGGACTGTGCTGCCAGAGGTGGGGGTTAAGGGGGAGAGCCTGTGCCAGCCCCTGCCCCGGCCAGCGTGGGTCTCCCTGGGGAGAGGGGTCCACAGAGGTCCCAGCCACGCAGGGGCTATACTCCTGCGCGAGGCGGAGGCCAGGGGCACCGTGCAACTCCAGCTGTCCTGACTGCGCAGCAGTGCTTGACAAGCGTCCTCGCTCTGCCTCGACCTGTAGCAAAGGGACACGCTGGCGAGAAGACGTGGCTTGGTTTATTGGCTGCAGTGAGGGTCCCCACGGGGTCCCCTGGGGTCCGGTCCCGGGCAGTGGGTGGGATGGGCCAGACACCTGCTGCAGCCGACGGGGCTCGCAAGTCCAGGCTGCTGGGGAGCTGCTGGCCGGCTGTGGGCTTTGCAGCGGGGAAGTGCTCGGCATCGGTTTTCCCTGGGCCGGGCTGTTTGCCGGGCTTGCGGAGTATCGTGTCCCACCCTGCGCGAGGGAGCAATGAGAGACGGCTGGGGAGGCAGCCCGTGGGGCTCTCGGAACGGCCCCGTAGGCATCCCGTAGGCAAGATGGGCTTGGGATGCATCCAGCCTGCCCGGTCTCCCATCCCTCTTGTGCCCCACAGGACACTCGGCCTGCTCTTGGTCGGCGGCTTCGCTCTGGCTGCTGCGGTGCTCTACGCCTCCTGCTACGACCCCAAACTCTTCTGCCGCCTGCTGTTGCATGTGCTGCCTGGGGAGACCTACCGCAACCTGGCATATGCCCTGGGAAAGATGGTGCTCAGGGAGGGGCTGCTGCCTTTTTGGCAGCCTGCCCCTCCCCCCAATAAAACCTTTTCTACCTCACCTCCACGGGCTCAGGCGTGTTTGCTGGGGCACAGGGAGAGGGTCTTGCCCCGCGTGCCGGTCCCCGCAGCCCCTCGAGGGCAGGCCCAGCCCCGGCTGCTAGGCACTGGGTGCCGCCACTCTGCCCGTCGCAAGCCAGCTCCCCGCGTGCCAGCCTCACCTGCCCTCCCTCCCTCCCTCCCTCCGTCCCCGGAGTATTTATGGCGCTGAATAATCGGGTGGATCCACCGTCTTCTCAGGCCACGGTAGTTTTTTCACTCCGCCATTGGAGCCTGGCAACCATTGAGCAACGTGCAGGCCAACTCCTGTAAGCGTGGCTGAGGCTACTCAGGCTCCAGCAGCCGGGGCCACGTTTACAGGGAGGCCGGCAAACGTTATCACCCACAGCCCCCTAGAGCCCCCAAGCCCCTTCCTTTCCTCCCCACAGCTCCCCATGACGCCACAGCTGCCACCTGCCTTCCCACTCCGCAGCCCCCGTGGCCCCCACGCCCCTCCTTTCATGCCACAGCCCCCCAGCCCATGCCCTTCTCCCTCCCCACGGTCCCCACGACCCTGGTCTCCCCCTCCTCCCAGCAAAGCTGGTTGCTCGGTG